>NC_133127.1:1812716-2412716 GCF_048418815.1 Hemitrygon akajei | reverse complement strand
TTGCCAGCTAAGAGTCTTTCAATTCCTGTTTGGGGGATTTATGTCCATTCTTCCTTGCAAAAGGTTTCTAGTTCTGTGAGATTCTTGGGCCATCTTGCATGCACTTCTCTTTGGAGGTCTATCCACAGATTTTGGATGATGCTTAGGTCAGGGGACTGTGAGGGCCATGGTAAAACGTTCAGCTTGCGCCTCTTGAGGTAGTCCATTGTGGATTTTGAGGTGTGTTTAGGATCATTATTCTGTTGTAGAAGCCATCCTTTTTTCTTCTTCAGCTTTTTTACAGATGGTGGGATGTTCGCTTCCAGAATTTGCTGGTATTTAATTGAAATCATTCTTCCCTCTACCAGTGAAATGTTCCCCTTGCCACTGGCTGCAACACAAACCCAAAGCATGATCGATCCATCCCCGTGCTTAACAGTTGGAGAGGTGTTCTTTTCATGAAATTCTGCACCCTGCTTTCTCCAAACATACCTTTGCTCATTATGGCCAAAAAGTTCTATTTTAACTTCATCAGTCACAGGACTTGTTTCCAAACTGCATAAGACTTATTTAGATGTTCCTTTGTAAACTTCTGATGCTGAATTTTGTGGTGAGGACGCAGGAAAGGTTCTCTTCTGATGACTCTTCCATGAAGATCATATTTTTGCAGGTGTCGCTGCACAGTAGAACAGTCCACCACCATTCTAGAGTCTGCTAAATCTTCCTGAAGGTCTTTTGCAGTCAAACAGGTGTTTTGATTTGCCTTTCTAGCAATCCTACGAGCAGTTCTTTCAGAAAGTTTTCTTAGTCTTCCAGACCTTAACTTGACCTCCAATGTTTCTGTTAACTGTCATTTCTTAATTACGTTACGGACTGAGGAAACAGCTACCTGAAAACATTTTGCTACCTTCTTATAGCCTTCTTCTGCTTTGAGGGCATTATTTATTTTCTCTTTCAATCTTTTTATTAATAACAAATATTGATACACAATTATTGGGATTACATTGTTAATAGTTAACATACATTAATATATAATCAATTGGTACAAGGGAATTAAGTCTCCCAAAATCGTACAAAATAGTACACAAAGCAAAGAAAATTGGAATAACAATAAGAAATAAGAAAAAAAACAAAAAAAATCAGACTTGATGACATTTATGGTTCTTTTTCTTTTTTAGATATTATAAACAGCCCATGTTTCTTTTTCTTTTCCTTTTTTAGTTATTGGTTAGTTTTGGGCATCATTTATTTTAATTTTCAGAGTGCTAGACAGCTGCTTAGAGGAGCCCCTGGCTGTTGATTGTTGGGACAAGGTTTGAGGAGCCAGGGTATTCATAAAGCTTTGAAATTTGCATCACCTGGCCTTTCCTAATGATAACTATGAACAAACCATAGCCCTAACAAGTTAATTAAGGTCTGAGACCTTGGTAAAAGTTATCTGAGTTATCAGATAAAAGTTATCTGATAACTTATTATCTGAATAAGTTATCTTATTCACAGTAATAGAAATTTTGACTGGGCTGCCCAAACTTTTGCATATGTGTGTGTGTGTGTGTGTGTGTGTGTGTGTGTGTGTGTGTGTGTGTGTGTGTGTGTGTGTGTGTGTGTGTGTGTGTGTGTGTGTGTGTGTGTGTGTGTGTGTGTGTGTGTGTGTGTGTGTGTGTGTCCCCGAATTGCTTCTAGAAATTCCAGCCATTGCTCCTGTGCCATCATCCCTGCCAGTGTTCTTTTCCAATCAATCCTGGCCAACTCCTCTCTCATGTCTCTTTAATTACCTTTACTCCACTGCAATACTGATACATCTGACTTTAGCTTCTGCTTCTCAAATTTCAGGGTGAATTTGATCATGTTATGATCACATTGAATGGTGGTACTGGCTCAAAGGGCCGAATGGCCTGCTCCTGCACCTATTGTCTATTGTAACTTTTCCCTGATGGTTCTTTGACCTTTAGCTCTGTAATCAATTCTGGTTCACTGCATAATACTGCATTCAGAATTGTTCATCCTCCAGTGAGCCCAACAACAGGCTGCTCTAAAAAGCCATCTCATAGGCACTCTAGAAATTTTCCTTTCTTGAATCCAGCACCAGCCTGATTTTCCCAATCTACTTGCATATTGAAGTCCCCCATGAATGCTGTAACATTGCTCTTTTGGCATGCATTTTCTATCTCCAATTGTAATTTGTAGGCCACATCCTTACTACTGTTTGGGGGTCTGTACTCAACTCCCATCAGGATCTTTTTACCCTTGCAGCTCGTTAGCTCTACCCACAATGATTCAGTACTTTTTGACCCCATGTCACCATTTTCTCATGATTTGATTTCATTTTATAGCAATAGAGCAACACCGCTCCCTTTGACTTCCTGCCCGTCCTTTCAATACATAGTGTATCCTTGGATATTAAGCTCCCAGTTAATCTTTCAGCCGTGATTCAGTGATGTCTACAAAACCTGGCAATCTGCAACTGCTGCAAATTGATCTACCTTATTCCATATACTGTGTGCTTTCAAATACAACACCTTCAATCCTGTATTCACCCCTTTTGATTTTGTCTGCTTTTTATGTTGTAATTCAACCTGTTGACTGCAATTTTGCCTTACCAACAGCCTCTCCTCACTACACATTGCCTCTGTTTGTAAACCAGCGACCAAATCTTCAGCACTGTTATCCACCTTTCCTATGATACTCAACACCGTGCTCAACCTTTTGATTCCAGCTTTGTCTGAGGTCTTACCAACATTTGCTTCCACAACCTCTCCACTAACTGTTCTGGCACTCTGGTTCCCATCCCCTGCAACTATGCAGCACGAGCAAACACTCACAGTAGGTTATTAAAAGGCCATAAGATATAGGAGCAGAATTAGGCCATTTAGCCCATCACACTGCTCTGCCATTTCATTGTGGCTGATACAATTCTCCTCTCAGTCTGAATTAGTCCCTGTCCAGTTCAGGTTGTGACGAGATGCTAAGGTTTATTCATTATGGACTGTGCCTTTAAAAAGAGAGAGAATGTGTGCCACTGATTCAGAGAGAGTGAGAGAGAGAGCACCGAGCAGCTCATGAGTCGTTATGGTGATGGAAGGGCAGAGCTATATAATGGATAGCTGGTATTCAGCATGTTTGGGATATATACAAGGTCTGCTAGCTTTTCAGAAAGACACACGGAAGACACAGAGACAGAGAAGAAACACATTGGATGAGCTTTGAGTGCCCACAAAAGAGTGGGTTTTGCTCGCAGTGTGGAAAAGAGTGACTGGTGGAAAGCTATCAGTGTGCTTAATCCTTGCCTGGGTTGATAGCTTTACTGAGTGAAGATGGTACCCTTTAGTGTGGTAACAGTCAGTGACTTCAACAGGACTTTGGTGGACAACGTGGGAAGATCGAAGGCATCAGCTCACTTGGAAAACAAATTGCCTCTCTCTCTCCTCAATTCTACTCAACTCAATATCACAAACTGAACTGACTTTGTTCCTATACCATTGTAAGACTGTGTCATTTACCACCTAAGCTTGAAGAAGTTTGGGGTTTTATATTTACACACTTATGTATGCATAAACTCTGCTAACCTGTTTGATTTATCTGGTTTTATATTACATAGATACTAATAAATAGTGTTTTGTTAATAGCAAAACCAGACTCCAGGTGTGTTCCATTTTGGCTGGTTCTTTTAACCTGTTACGGTGAATGTAAAAAAAAAATGGGGGCTCATCTGGGATATGAACAAATTGTTGAGAGCCACTTTAAAATTGTTGGGGACTTAATTGATTGATTAGTGGTCAATCTGATTGGGGAAAATCCCTTTTGATTTGCTTGAGTGGAAAATCAGCAGCAATGGAGTTTGAGGTTGGTAAGTTTCAGGCAGAACCAACCCCTGAAGCATTGGATGATGCTAAATGGGGTGTGCTGTTAGGAATTGCTCAAAAGTTAAAACTTAAGGTGAACACTAGAATGAAGATGGCTCAGATACAGATGTTGATAGCATGGTATATATCCAAAGGAAAGTTCGAAGATGTGTTGGAAATGTTTGCTGAAGGTAAACCTACTGAGGCTGAGCTTCAGCATCAGGTAGAAGAATTAAAGTGGAAGCATGAGTTGCAACTAAAACAGCTCGAGGTTGATGAAGCAGAAAAGCAGAGGCAGTATGATGCTAGAGAGGCAGATAAGCAGAGAGAAGAGGCAGAAAAACAGAGAGAGTTTGAGAGGGAGAGGTGGCAGCAAAGAGGTCAATTGCCAGACCTTGGTGATGGGTTTAGTGACATTCGAGAAATTAAGTTGTTACCTCAATTTGCTGAAACAGAAGTTGATAACTATTTTGAAAAAGTGGCCGAGGGACCAGAGGACTGTTTTGTTACAAAGTGTAATTAAAGGGAAGGCTCAGCAAGCATATTCTGCTCTGACACTTGATTATAATACACTGATTATAATACAGTGAAAGATGCTGCGCTTAGAGTTTATGAGTTGTTTCCGGAGGCATACAGACAAAAGTTTGGAGATTTGAGGAAGTCTTGGAACCAAACATATGTGGAGTTTGCCCATGAAAAACAGGTGTACTTCAATCACTGGTGTACCTCAAAAGGGGCGGATGAGGATATTAACAACTTAAAAGAGTTGAATTTGGTTGAAGAGTTTAAAAGCTGTGTCCCTGTTGACATAAGGACATAATCTCAGGATTACTGCCTGAGCCACGCGCCAATGATGGTAAGAATAGCAGAATTAAGCAAATGAATATGTGGCTAAGTAACTGGTGCAGGGGTCAGGGCTTCAAATTCTTAGATCACTGGGATCTATTTTGGGGGAGGCATGACTTATACAGAAATGATGGGTTACATCTGAACTCAAAGCGTACAGGTAGTCCCGGAGTTACGAACGTTCGACTTACGGACAACTCGTACTTATGAACTGAGGAAGGAGAATGCCGTCCGCCATTTTAAGTCAGATCGCGACACCGTCCACCATTTTAAGGCATTGTCATTGACACTGTGTTGAGTGTTTAACTTTGTATTTGGCTTAAATTTTTCTTAGTAAGATTCACCCTGACCCTGCACCCCCCCCCCCCCCGTTCCGGTCAGCTGGTGGTGCAACAATGGAGGTTCCTGAGTTCGATGTAGTGACAGACCGCTCCCGTGCCAGGTTGATGTCGATCCAGTGACTCCCATACCATTCGTGCCGGGTTGATGTTGAGCTCGCAACTCGACCTTGTTAAAAAAAACACTGCAACCTCCAGTTTAAATTCCCACACGGATATTGTGGAGGATCAAATACCCAAACCCAGCACAGCCCCCACTTGTCCTATCTAACCTGTCTGAGTACGGTAGAGTTTAGGACGCGGGGAATTTAGTGCGGTGCTCCTTAGGACCCAGTGGACCTCGGGAGCCGGCACAGCTCGGGACCCGCCGCCCACAGTGTTTCTGTTCCATTGACGGGAAGCGATCGCAATTGAAAATAAAGTGGAAATAATAAAGCGTTTGGAAAGAGGTGAAACACCATTGGTCATTGGAAAAGCGTTAGGCTACAGTCGGTCAACGATCGGAACAATTTTAAAGGATAACAGATAAAATGAGAATAATGGAGCATGTGAAAGGCCCTGCCCCGATGAAAGCTACAATTATTACTAAGCAACGCAGTGGTTTAATTATTGGAATACATACGTTTCATAAGTGTTTTATATACATAGAAAGGTAAAATATATACTAAGACAAACGTTTGATTAACTGATGCTAAATAATACCAGATGTACTTGTTCTGACTTGCGTACAAATCCGACTTAAAGATAGACTCAGGAACGGAACTCGTACGTAACCCGGGGACTGCCTATACTAATATCCTGGCAGGATTGTTTAATATAGCTGTTAGGGAGGGTTTAAAATAAATTGGCAGGGGGAAGGAAACCAGGGTGTTAGGGTCGAGGAAGAGGAAAATAGAAATAAGTCAAAGATACTGAGCAGTAAAGATGGCAAGAAGGACAGGCAGGTGAATAGACAGGATAATCTGCTGTGCGATAGAAATATAACAAAATCAGTAACAGATACTGATATAAGTGTACTATACTTAAATGCCCGCAGCATTAGAAATAAAGTGGATGACCTTGATATACAGCTACAGGTTAAAAGATATGACATAGTGGCCATCACTGAGTCATGGCTAAATGATGGATGTGATTGGGAGCTGAATGTTCAAGGATACACAGTGTATAGGAAAGATAGGAAGATAGGTAAAGGGGGTTGCATGGCCCTGATGGTAAGCAATGATATCAAATCAATAGAAAGAAGGGACATAGGATCAGAAGAAGTAGAATCCCTATGGGTCAAGTTAAGAAATGGCAAGAGTAAAAAGATACTAATAGCAGTTATATACAGGCCTCCAAACAGCAGCCAGGATGTAGACTACAGGTTACAGCTGGAAATAGAAAAAGCGTGTCAGAAGGAAAATGTCAAGATAATTATAGGAGATTTTAATATGAAAGTGGATTGGGAAAGTCAGGAAGATACTGGATCTCAGGAGAGGGAGTTTGTAGAATGCCTACAGGATGGCTTTCTGGAGCAGCTTGTCCATAAGCCCACCAGGGGATCAGCTGTTTTGGATTAGGTGCTGTGTAATGAGCCTGAGGTGATTAGAGAGCTAGAGGTACTTCCTCATGGAAGTAGTGATCATAATATGATCGAGTTCAGTTTCAAATTTGAAAAGGAGAAGCTGGTATCAGGTGTATCAATATTTCAGTGGAACAAAGGAAATTACAGTGGTTTGAGAGAGGAACTGGCCCAAGTTGATTGGAAAAGTAGGCTAAATGGAGGGACAGCAGAGCAGAATTGGATGAAATTCCTACAAGAAATAAGGAGAGTGCAGGAAAAATATATTCCAAGACAAAAGAAAATCATAAAAGGAAAAATGACACAAATGTGGCTAACAAGAGAAGTTAAGGCTAAAATAAAAGCAAAAGAGGCAGCGTACAAGGAAGCAAAAATTAGTGGGAAAACTGAGGACTGGACGAAATTTAAAAATTTACAGAAGGAAACTTAAGAAAGTCATTAGGAAAGGAAAGATGAATTATGAAGGACATTGGCAATTAACATAAAAAAGGACACTAAGAGTTTTTTAAAAATATATGAAGAATAAAAGAGTGACACGGGTAGATATAGGACCTATTGAAAAGGATACTGGAGAAATTATAATGGGTAACAAAGAGATGACAGAGGAACTAAATGAGTATTTTGCATCAGTCTTCACAGTGGAAGACATTAACAACATACCTGATAGCCAGAGGTCTCAGGGAATAGAATTAGGTACAGTCAAGATGACTAGAAAGAAAGTGCTTGAGAAGCTAAAATGGACTAAGGATAGATAAGTCTCCCGGACTGGATGAAGTGCATCCATGGGTTCTGAAGGAGGTGGCTTTGGAGATTGTGGAGGCATTGGAAATAATCTTCCAGGAATCAGTAGACTCGGGCACGGTTCCGGAGGACTGGAAGGTCGCAAATGTAGTTCTATTGTTTAAGAAAGGGGGGAGGCAGCAAAAAGAAAATTACAGACCTATTAGTCTGACATCGGTAGTTGGAAAGTTATTGGAGTCGATCCTCAAGGACAAGGTTATGAAATACCTTGAGATGCATGACAAAATAGGCCCAAGCCAGCATGGTTTCATGAAGGGAAGATCCTGCCTCACCAACCTATTGGAATTTTTTGAGGTAATCTCAAATAAGATTGACAAGGGAGAGGCTGTGGATGTTGTGTATTTGGATTTTCAAAAGGCCTTTGATGAGGTGCCGCATAACAGGCTGCTTAATAAGATGAGGGCCCATGGAATTACAGGAAGGATATTGGAATGGGTGGAGCATTGGCTGATAGGCAGAAAGCAAAGAGTGGGAATACAGGGATCCTATTCTGGTTGGTTGCTGGTCACTAGTGGTGGTCCGCAGGGGTCGGTGTTGGGGCCTCTTCTTTTTACACTGTATATCGATGATTTAGATTATGGATTAAATGGTTTTATGGCTAAGTTTGCGGATGACATCAAGATAGGTGAAGGAGCAGGAAGTGTTGAAGAAACAGAAAGGTTGCAGAGAGACTTGGTCAGTTTAGGAGAGTGGGCAAAGAAATGGCAGATGAGATACAATGTTGAGAAATATACGGTTGTACATTTTGGAAGAAGAAATAATCAGGCAGATTATTATTTAGGTGGGGAGAAAATTCAAAAATCGGAAGTGCAAAGGGACTTGGGGGTCCTAGTGCAAGATACCCTAAAGGTTAACCACCAGGTTGGATTGGCAGTAAGGAAAGCGAATGCTATGTTGGCATTCATTTTAAGAGGAATTGTGTATAAGAGTAAGGAGATGTTGATGAGGCTCTATGGGGCATTGGTGAGACCCCATTTGGAATACTGTGTGCAGTTTTGGACCCCCTATCTTAGAAGGGATGTGCTGATGTTGGAGAGAGTTCAGAGAAGATTCACTAGGATGATTCCTGGAATGCAGGGACTAACTTATGAGGAGCGTTTATCGGCTCTTGGATTGTATTCATTAGAGTATAGAAGAATGAGAGGGGATCTCATAGAAACATTTTGAATGGTGAAAGGGTTGGACAGAGTAGATGTGGAAAGGCTGTTTCCCTTGGTGGGTGAGTCCAGGACAAGAGGTCACAGTCTTAGAATTAGAGGGTACCCATTTAAAACAGAGATAAGGAGAAATTTTTTTAGCCAGAGGGTCGTGGATTTATGGAATTCGTTGCCACATACAGCTGTGGAGGCCCAATCATTGAAGGTTTTTAAGGAGGAGATTGACAGGTATCTGATTAGTCAGGGTATCAAGGGATATGGGAAAAAAAGCCAGAAATTGGAACTAGACGGGAGAATAGTTTAGCTCATGGTGGAGTGGCGGAATGGACTCGATGGGCCAAATGGCCTACTTCTGCTCCTTTGTCTTGTGATCTTAGAGGAGAAAGAGGCTACAACCCTTACTGTGTCTGCTAGGTTAGCAGACTAGTATGCCTTGACCCATAAGGTTAAGTTTTTCTCAAGTAAGAGCTACCAGAAGAGTAACAGAGATAACAAGGATAACCCACAAGTTCAACTGGAAATTAAGTCGGGAACTAGTGACAAAAGTAAGGAGGAAGGAAATCAGTCGAAAGGAAAGTTTTCCAGTTTTACATATCACTTTTGTAAGAAGCCTGGTCATGTGTTGGCTAATTGTTTTGCTCTGAAAAGGGAAAAAGGAAAAGAAAAGGAGACAATTCCAAATGCTTGTGTTCAGTCAGTTGAGACACCACTACAGAAGGAAGGGTCTGACTGAGTGCAAGAGAGATTTGAACGGTTCACCTCAAATGGGTTTGTGGCTGTAAAAGACGGGTCAACCCTGGTTCCAGTGAGAATCTGGCGAGATACTGGAGCTTTTCAGTCACTAATATTGGACAGTATTTTGGAATTCAGTGATGAGATGAAAACTAATGAAGTACATATTATCAGTGGTATTGGAAAGGAGACTGCGTCTGTGCCTTTGCATAAGGTAATTTTGAAATGCGAATTGGTATTAGGACCTGTTAAGATAGGGTTACGATCTGAATTACTGATAGACAATGTTGATGTATTGCTTGGTAATGACCTTGCAGGTGGGGATGTTTATTCAACAGTGCAGCTAACAAGCAGACCTGTTGCTGACAACCAACACGTGGATACTGATATTTATCCGGCATGCGCAGTAACCCGAAGCATGTCTAAAAAGTCTGCTGATGCAGATAGTTCAGGACGGGGGGGATTCTGAGGCCCATGATAGCAAAAACAGGGGTTCAAATCATGATGATTTGTCAGAGGCTTTTCTACCTTCCATGCTTCAGCAGCACTTAGGTAGTAAGGCGGATGAGAGAGGTTTGTCGTTCTTAAGGAATAAATTTATAGCAGAACAAAACCGAGATCCAGAGATTGCTGC
Source organism: Hemitrygon akajei (assembly GCF_048418815.1). Lineage (NCBI taxonomy): Eukaryota > Metazoa > Chordata > Chondrichthyes > Myliobatiformes > Dasyatidae > Hemitrygon > Hemitrygon akajei. The sequence goes on along the minus strand of NC_133127.1, from coordinate 2,402,826 downwards.
GTTAAAGGAGACAGCTCTCTCCAAGGATGAGGTTCAGAGGGAGTCATTAGGCTATTAAGGATGGGGTGTTAATAAGGAAGTGGAGATCACCTACTGTGCCTGCAAGTGAGGATTGGGCCATTGAGCACCAAGTTGTGGTCTCGATAGCTTACAGGGCTGAAATTTTAAACATGGCTCATAATATGCCTTTAGGTGGACATTTTGGAGTGAGGAAGACAGTGCACTGGATTATGAAGGAATTCTACTGGCCTAATTTAAGAAAGGATGTTGTGAATTTTTGTGGGGCCTGTCACACCTGCCAAATTGTGGGGAAACCTAATCAAGCCATTCCAGTAGCACCACTTAGGCTGATACCTGCTTTTGGTGAACATTTTCTAGGGTCATAGTGGATTGTGTTGGCCCATTGCCAAAGACAGCAGCTGGCCATCAGTATTTGTTAACAATTATGTGTGCTGCGTCTAGGTTCCCTGAAGCAGTTCGTTTCAGAAATATCAAGGCTAAGATTGAGGTAAAAGCTCTCATCAAGTTTTTCACACTGGTTGGTCTGCCCAAAGAGATTCAGTCTAACCAAGGTAGTAACTTTACTTGAAGAACATTCGGCAGATAGTTGGTGAATTGGGAGCTAAGCACATTGTATCGTCTGCATATCACCCAGAGTCCCAGGGAGCCTTGGAAAGGTTCCATTCCACTCTTAAGACCATGATTAAAACATACTGTGTGGAAAATGGAAAAGACTGGGATGAAGGTGTTTTATTACTTTTGTTTGCTGTCAGAGACTTGATTCAGGAATCATTAGGGTTTAGCTCATTTGAAGTTGTTCTCTGTCACAGAGCCAGAGGATCCTTAACCTTAATCGGGGATCAGTGGTCTAATTCAGGAGGTATGTCTAAGCGCTCAATTATGTTTTGGAATTTAGAGATAGACTTAACAAGGATTGTGACCTTGCAAAGCAGAATTTGCAGAACTCTCAGAGGAAAATGAAGATCTGGTATGACAGAAAAGCTAGAGAACAGTTGTATCATGTTGGAGATAAGGTTCTTTTTCTGTTCCCCCTCCTCACCAACCCCCTTCAAACGAAATTTAGTGGACCATACCAGAAAATTAAGAAAATTGACTCTTTGAATTATGTTGTTAGGACTCCCAACTGAAGGAAGGCTATTCAAGTGGTACATGTAAATATGATAAAGCCTTATCATAACTCAGAGATGGCACCTGTGAGTACTGTTATGAAAACAAGCGGAGTCGTGGAGACTGGTAACGAGGTACCAGATAATTTTAACAAGCTAACTATAGTCTCAGCAAGGCTCAAGAATTCCGTTGTTTTGGAAGACATTGACAGTAAAATCCATCATTTGGAACCTGACCAGCAAAATTAATTGAAGGGACTTATTAGCAAGTATGAGGATTTATTCCCTGATGTTCCCAAACAAAACACAGCTGCCATGCAAAACGTAATTGTAGATCAAGTTGACCCAATTAAGCAGCATCCTTACAGAATGAACTTTGAGTAAAGTAAAATGGCTGAACAAGAAATTCGATACGTGCTAACGAACAGCATAATTAGGCCACCTACCTCAGACTAGGCATCGCCTTGCATTATTGTGCCTAAGCCAGATGGTAGCACGAGATTCTGTACTGATTACAGGAAAGTTATTGCAGTGACAAGACAGATATCCCGAGAGTGGATGACTGTATTGATAAGGTGGGAAAGGCTAAGTACCTTACAAAGCTTGACCTGTTAAAAGGATACTGGTGTGTTCCCTTGACAGAAAGGCTAGAGAAATCTCTGCATTTGTAACACCATCTGGACTGTATGAGTATGTTTTACCCTTTGGAATGAAAAATGCTCCAGGGACATTCCAAAGAATGATTAATTCTGTGATTCTAGAAAATACAGGGGCTTATATTGATGATTTGGTTGTATTGTATGACATGTGGGAAGAACATATCTCGGCAATAGAGAAGCTGTTTGACAGGCTGTCCACGTCCAGTCTTACTGCCAACCTGGCTAAAAGTGAATGTGACCATGCCACTGTTACTTATCTTGGCTATGTAGTAGGCCAGGGCCAACTGGCTCCTGTGCAGGCCAAGGTTCAGGCTATCACAGAGATTCCCGTTCCAACGGACAAAAAAACTTTAAGAAGGTTTTTAGGAATGGTTGGGTATTACTGTAAGTTTTGTAAAAACTTCACGGATATCGCTGTCCCCCTAACGAAACTACTAGGGAAGAGTGAAAGATTTGTATGGAGTGACCTGTGCCAGGAGGCATTTGAATGCCTGAAAACCATTCTGAGTTATCAACCTGTGCTCAAAGCACCTGATTTTAATAAACCATTTTCTATAGCAGTAGACGTTAGTGATGAAGCTGCCGGGGCAGTATTGTTGCAAAAGGGTGGTGATGGCATTGAACATCCTGTAGCTTATTTCTCAAAGAAATTTAATGTACACCAGTGAAATTACTCCACTGTTGAAAAGGAGTTGCTATCACTCATTTTAGCCTTGCAACATTTTGATGTGTATATATGTCCTGTGCAGAAACCGCTTGTGGTTTACACTGATAATAATCCATTAGTGTTTCTGAGTAAAATGAAGGATAAGAATAGAAGGTTATTAAACTGGAGTCTGATCTTGCAAGAATATGGCATGGAAATAAGACATGTAAAACATTATAGCAGATTGTTTGTCCAGATGTTGAGTTAAAAGTTGTATATATTTTTGCTATGTTACCTGATAGTTACACATGTATTGCTTCAAGCTGTATAGTCTATAGATAGACAAAAATTTTGCTCCTTGATCAAAAATTTTCCCAAAAGGAGGGCGATGTGACGAGATCCTAAGGTTTATTCATTATGGACCGTGCCTTTAAAGAGAGAGTGTGTGCCACTGATTCAGAGAGAGAGAGAGAGCACCAAGCAGATTGTGAGTAATTATGGTGATGGAAGGGCAGAGCTATATAATGGAGAGCTGGCGTTCAGCATGTTTGGGATATATACAAGGTCAGCTGGCTTTTCAGACAGACACACAGAAAACACAGAATAAACAAACACTGGATGAACTTTGAGTGCCCACGAAATGGTGGGTTTTGCTCGCAGTGTGGAAAAGGGTGACTGGTGTGTTTAACCCTTGCTTCAGTTGATAGCTTTACCACGTGAAGACGGTACCCTTTATTGTGGTTACAGTCAGTGACTTTAACAGGACATCAGAGTACAACGTGGAAAGATCGATGGCATCAGTTCACTTGGAAAACAAATCACCTCTCTCTCTCTCTCTGCATTTCTACTCAACTCGGTATCACGAACTGAACTGATTTCGTTCCTATACCATCAAAAGACTGTGTCATTTACCACCTAAGCTTGAAGAAGTTTGAGGTTTTATACTTACACATTTTCATATGCATAAACTCTGCTAACCTGTTTGATTTATTTGGTTTTATATTACTATATTACGTAACTACTAATAAATAGTGTTTTGTTAATTGCAAAACCAGACTCCAGGTGTGTTCCATTTCTGCTGGTTCTTTTAACCTGTTACGGGTTACGTAACAAGGTGTAAATTGTCTCTTCTGTACAGGTCGCACTATCCCTTGAGGAGAGCCCAATAATCCAAAAATTTTAAGCTCTCCCTCCTACACCAACTCCTTAGCCACATATTAAACTGTATAATCTTCCTATTTCCGGCCTCATGAGCACATTTTCCAATCATTTTCCAATGTTCTATAGATTCAGGATCAGTTCCTGAGGATTGGAGGATAGCTAATGTTATCCCACATTTTAAGAAAGGAGGGAGAGAGAAAATGGAATTATAGACCAGTTAGCCTGACATCAGTGGTGGGGAAGATGCTGGAGTCAATTATAAAAGATGAAATAGCGGCACATTTGGATAGCAGTAACAGGGTTGGACCGAGTCAGCATAGATTTAAGAAAGGAGAAATCATGCTTGACTAATCTAATGGAATTTTTTGAAGATGTAACTATGAAAATAGACAAGGGAGAGCCAGTGGATGTAGTGTACCTGGACTTTCAGAAAGCCTTTGATAAGGTCCCACATAGGACATTAGTGGACAAAATTAGAGCACATGGTATTGGGCATAGGGTACTGCTGCTGCATGGAGAGCTGAGCCAGGGCAAGCGCTCAGTTGGAGGGCAGAAGAAACATTTCAAAGACTGCCTCAAAGTGTCCCTCAAAGACCTCAACATCAATCCCAGTAGCTGGGAATCGCTTGCTCTGGACCACCCAACCTGGTGGAGCAGGACCACTAAAGGAGCGTATGCAGCAGAAATCAGACGCACCACAGAGGCTCAGAGGAAACACGCCGCGCGCAAGTCTCGAACTACCTCCACTTCCACTGCAGCAACTACCCTCATGTGTCCCACATGTGGGCGAGCTTTCAGGGCCCGGATTGGCCTCACCAGTCACCTCTGGACCCACAGTCACAAACCCTCCATCTGACAGAAGTCGTGGTCGTCTTTGACTCCGAAGGACGAACAACAACAACAACACTGACATGGATAGAAAATTGGTTGGCAGACAGGAAACAAAGAGTAGGGATTAACGGGTCCTTTTCAGAATGGCAGGCAGTGACTAGTGGGGTACCACAAGGCTTGTTGCTGGGACCGCAGCTATTTACAATATACATTAATGATTTAGATGAAGGGATTAAAAGTAACATTAGCAAATTTGCAGATGACTCAAAGCTGGGTGGCAGTGTGAAATATGAGGAGGATGTTAGGGGAATGCAGGGTGACTTGGACAGGTTGGGTGAATGGGCAGATGCAGTTTAATGTGGATAAATGTGAGGTTATCCACTTTGGGGGCAAGAACAGGAAGGTAGATTACTATCTGAATGGTGTCAAGCTAGGAAAAGGAAGTACAACGAGATCTAGATGTTCTTGTTCATCAGTCACTGAAAGTAAGCATGCAGGTACAGCAGGCAGTGAAGAAAGCTGATGGCATGTTGGCCTTCATAACAAGGGGAGTTGAGTATAGGAGCAAAGAGGTCCTTCTGCAGTGGTACAGGGCCCTGGTGAGACCACACCTGGAGTATTGTGTTCAGTTTTGCTCTCCAAATTTGAGGAAGGACATTCTTGCTATTGAGGGAGTGCAGTGTAGGTTCACAAGGTTAATTCCCGAGATGGCGTGACTGTCATATGTTGAAAGATTGGAGCGATTGGGCTTGTATACACTGGAATTTAGAAGGATGAGAGGCGATCTGATTGAAACATTTAAGATTATTAAGGGATTGGACACACTATAGGCAGGAAAAATGTTCCCGATGTTGAAGGAGTCCAGAACCAGAGGCCACAGTTTAAGAATAAGGGGTAGGCCATTTAGAACGGAGTTGAAGAAAAACTTTTTCACCCAGAGTGTTGTGGATCTATGGAATGCTGTGCCTCAGAAGGCAGTGGAGGCCAATTCTCTGGATGCTTTCAAGAAAGAGTTAGATAGAGCTCTTAAAGGTAGTGGAGTCAAGGGATATGGGGAGAAGGCAGGAACGGGGTACTGATTGTGGATGATCATCCATGATCACAGTGAATGGCGGTGCTGGCTCGAAGGGCTGAATGGCCTACTCCTGCACCTATTGTCTATTGTCTATGCCACAAGTAGCAATCCTGAGATCACAACCCTGAAGGTCAGCCCTTTAGGTTAGCACCTAACTCCCTAAACTCCCTGTGCAGAATCTCATCATTTGTACTACCCATGTAATTGGTACCTACATGGACCACGACTTCTGGTTGTTAACCCTCCCACTTAAGAATGCTGAAGACTTGATCTGAGATATCCTATACCCTGGCACCCGGGAGGTAACATACCATCCAGGAATCTAGATCTCACCCACAGAACCTCCTGTCCATTCCCTTAAGTAATGAATCCTCTATCACCACGCTGTACCTCTTCTCTTCTCTCAGCAATATCCTTTTGTTTTCGCATTACCTGTTATATGTCTATATCTCCTTCTTTCTCTCTTTTCCCTTGACCAATCCCTTCCTGCTCCTTCTTCCACTCCTCCTTCCACTACCCCTCCCGCTCCCTCTCCCTCTCCCTGTACACTCCCACTTCCTCTTCCACTCCCCATTGCCCACCCTCTACCTCTCCCACCCCTCCGTAATATACTATCACCAGCTTATTGCCATGGATGTACTGGCCTCACAGGTATTCCCCCTCCACCATCGATTCCCACTCTATAGCCTTTCTGGGGAACTTAGCTTTTCAACCTGAAACAATAACTCTGTTTCCCTTTCCCCGGCTACTGCCCGACCTGTCAGTTGTTGGTGTTAACTCTGTCTCGCTTTCCCCGGCTACTGCCTGACCTGTCGGTTGTTGGTGTTAACTCTGTCTCGCTTTCCCCGGCTACTGCCCGAACTGCTGGTTGTTGACAGTAACTCTGTCTCTCTTTCCCCGGCTACTGCCCGACCTGTCGGTTGTTGGTGTTAACTCTGTCTCTCTTTCCCCGGCTACTGCCTGACCTGTCGGTTGTTGGTGTTAACTCTGTCTCTCTTTCCCCGGCTACTGCCTGACCTGTCGGTTGTTGGTGTTAACTCTGTCTCTCTTTCCCCGGCTGCTGCCTGACCTGTCGGTTGTTGGTGTTAACTCTGTCTCCCTTTCCCCGGCTGCTGCCTGACCTGTCGGTTGTTGGTGTTAACTCTGTCTCCCTTTCCCCGGCTGCTGCCTGACCTGTCGGTTGTTGGTGTTAACTCTGTCTCTCTTTCCCCGGCTGCTGCCTGACCTGTCAGTTGTTGGTGTTAACTCTGTCTCCCTTTCCCCGGCTGCTGCCTGACCTGTCGGTTGTTGGTGTTAACTCTGTCTCTCTTTCCCCGGCTGCTGCCTGACCTGTCAGTTGTTGGTGTTAACTCTGTCTCCCTTTCCCCGGCTGCTGCCTGACCTGTCGGTTGTTGGTGTTAACTCTGTCTCTCTTTCCCAGGCTACTGCCTGACCTGTCGGTTGTTGGTATTAACTCTGTCTCCCTTTCCCCGGCTGCTGCCTGACCTGCTGATTGTTGGCTGCGGTTTTTGTATTTAATGAAATAGAACAGATTTTTCTGATCATGTGTGCATCAATACTCTTCTATCAAAGTGGGCATCAAAAGGAGATTTCATTTGGGAAAATACAATGAAACTGAAAGTATGTGGTCTCCACATTAATTTGTTCCTGTTATGGATTGAGTAAATATTGTCTAATTTTAAATTTTATTTTTCAGTTAAAACGGTCCCTTGGTTCAGAAATGAAATATTTGGAATTGGTACTTGTGGCAGACAAAGTGGAGGTGAGTGATATATAAAATTGACATTGTAAACATCTTTCATCACCATGAAGTCTTTCCACATGCTTTATAACAAATTACTTTTAAATAGTATCACTGTTGCAGTCTGTGAGAAGTGAAACCAAATTGTATACATGGAATGAAAACTTCACAAAAAGGCCTTGGAACGTTACCTGCTTGAGCTTGCCAGTACTTGGTGGTGTTGTTCAGATATGGTAAAGTCCCACTGCATCAGAATCACAGAAAAATTGGAGCACAGAAATAAACATTAGATTTTTCACATGTGCTGCCAATCCTGTTAGTTTAGACCATAAGATATAGAAGCAGAAGTAGGCCATTCAGCCCATTGAGTCTGCTCTGACATTCAAATATGGGCTGATCCTTTCACCCCATACCCAGTGATGCTCTGGCTAATCAAGAACTTATCTATCTCTTTTTGAAATACACCCAGTGACTTGGCCTCCACAGCCACTTTTGGCAACAAGTTCCATAGATTTATTGCCCTCTGACTAAAGTAATTACTCCGCATCTCTGTTCTGAAAGGACGTCCTTCAATCCTGAGGTCATGCCCTCTTGGCCTAGAATTCCCTACCATGGGAAATAACTTTGCCATATCCAATCTGTTCAGAGCTTTTAACATTTAGAATGTTTCTATGAGATTCCAAGGGCTGCCAGACGTTCCTCATAAGGTAACCCTTTCATTCCTGGAATCATTCTCGTGAATCTCGTCTGAACCCTCTCCAGTGTCAGTATATCCTTTCTAAAATAAAGAGCCCAAAACTGCATGCAATACTCCAAGTGTGCTCTTATGAGTGCCTTATAGAACCTCAACATCACATCCCTGTTCTTATATTCTATACCTCTATAAATGAATTCCAACGTTACGTTCACCTTCTTCACAACCGACTCAACCTGGCGGTTAACCTTCAGGGTATCCTGCACAAGGACGCCCAAATCCCTTTGCATCTCTGCATTTTGAATTCTCTCCCCATCTAAATAATAGTCTGCCCGTTTATTTCTTCCATCAAAGTGCATGACCATACACTTTCCAACATTGTATTTCATTTGCCACTTCTTTGCCCATTCCCCTAACCTATCTAAGTCTCTCTGCAGGCTCTCTGTTTCCTCAACACTACCAGCTCCTTCACTCATCTCTGTATCATCGGCAAATTTAGCCACAAATCCATTCATACTGTAGTTCAAATCATTGACATACATCGTAAAAAACAGTGGTCCCAGCACCGACCCTTGTGGAACTCCACTGGTAACCGGCAGCCAGCCGTACTAGGATCCCTCTACTTCCACTCTCTATTTTCTGCTGACCATCCAATGCTCCACCCATGCTAATAACTTCCCTGTAATTCCATGGGCTTTTACCTTGCTAAGTAGCCTCATGTGCAGCACCTTGTCAAAGGCCTTCTGAAAATCCATGTATACCATGTCTACAGCATCTCCTTTGCCTACTCTACTTGTAATTTCCATAAAGAATTGCAGTAGGTTTGTCAGGCAGGATTTTCCTTTCAGGAAACCATGCTGGCTTTGACCTATCTTGTCATGTGTTTCCAGGAACTCCATAATCTCATCCCTTGCAATCGATTCCAACAATGTCCCAACCACTGATGTCAGGCTAACAAGTCTATAGTTTCCTTTCTGTTGCCTCCCACCCTTCTTAAATAGTGGAATAACATTTGTAATTTTCCAGTCATCCGGTACAATGCCAGAATCTATTGATTCTTGAAAGATCATCATTAATGCCTCCACAATCTCTCCAGCTACTTCCTTCTGAACCTGAGGGTGCGTTCCATCAGGTCCAGGAGATTTATCCACCCTCAGACCATTAAGCTTCCTGAGCACCTTCTCAACTGTAATTTTCATTGCAGAAACTTCACTTCCCTGACACTCTTGAATGTCCGGTATACTGCAGATGTCTTCCACTGTGAAGACTGATGCAAAATACGCATTCAGTTCCTCTGCCATCTCTGCATCTCTCATTACACTATCTCCAGCGTCATTTTCTATTGGTCCTATATTCACCCTCGACTCTCTTTTACCCTTTATATACTTAAAAAAGCTTTTAATTATTTAAAAAAGCTTTTAAATATGGAGATATCAATGGAAGTGTACCAATTCACAGAAATGGAGGGAGTTTGGATGGAAAAACTTGATAAGATATTTTATTACACCCTCTCAGAAATCCCATTATGATAGTAACCTCCCTGTTTGCTGGAGAAATTGTGGAAATCAAAGTGCAAATCATCATATTTTTTGGGACTGCCCTGTTATCAAAAACTATCGGAGGGTGATACACAATGCCCTATAAGACATCTTTAAATGTGAAATACCCTTGGAGAGTAAGACCATATATTTTGGATATATACCTCAAGAATGGTTGAAAAGAGATAAATATTTAATGAATATACTGTTGGTGGCTGGTAAAAAGACTCTTACTAGGAAATGGTTATCACAGGAGAGCCCAACTTTAAATACATGGATGGAAATTACAATGGACATTTACAAAATGGGGAAGATAACAGCATCTGTTAATCATAAGCTGGAACAATTTGATTCATACTGGGAAAAATGGTTTAACTACATAATGCCTCATAGGCCTGATTTTATTCTCACAAATCAATGAATCTGTTGTAAAAAAAAGATCACTCCCTACTTGTACACAGTTCTTTCTTTTTGCTTGATTTTTCTTTCCACTCTTTTCCATAAGTGTATACCCCAGATAAATACTTTGTGGAGATTTTGTGATATATATGATTATATGATATGTACAATTTCTGAAATACATCTTATGGAAATGTTTGTTTGATGAACTTCAATAAAAAATAAATTACATTAAAAAAAGCTTTTAATATCTTCTTTGATATTAGTTCCCAGTTTCCTCTCATAATTCATCTTTTCCTTCTGAATAACCTTCTTAGTTTCCTTCTGTAAGTTTTTAAAAGCTCCCCAGTTTTCTATCTTCCCACTTGCTTTGGCTTCCTTGCCTTCCTCTAACTTCACTTGTCAGCCATGGTAGTGTCTTTCTTCCCTTTAAAAATGTCTTCTTATTTTGAATATATCTGTCTTGCACTTCCCCCATTTTTCATAGAAACTCCAGTCATTGCTGCTCTGCTGTCCTTCCTGAAAATGTCCCTTTCCAGTCAATTTTGGCCAGTTCCCCTCTCATTCCATTGTAATTTCCATTATTCCACTGAAATACCGGCACATTGGATTTTATTTTTTCCCTCTCAAATTTCAATGTGAACTTGATCATATTGTGATCATTGTTCCCTAAGGGTTCCTTAATCTTAGGGAACAGTGATCCCTTGAGGTCCAGTACTGTTTTCCCAATCCACTTTCATGTTAAAATCCCCAATGATTATCATGACATTGCCTTTCTGACACGTCTTTTCTATCTGTTGCTGTAATTTGTAATCCACATCCCGACTGCTGTTGGGAGGCATGTAGACAACTGCCATTATGGTCCTTTTACCCTTGCCATTTCTTAACTCAACCTACAGAGACTCTACATTTTCCAATCCTATGTCATCTCTTTCCAATGATTTAATATTATTTCTGATACACAGAGCCACACCACCCCCTCTGCCTACTAACCTATCTTTCCGATACACCGTATATCCTTGGATGTTCAGCTCCCAATGGCAGCCATCCTTTAGCCAAGTTTCAGAGATGGCCACAACGTCATACTTGCCAATCTGTAGCTGAATTTCAAGATCATCCATTTTATTCCTTATGCTGTGTGCATTCAAATACAGCACTCTCATCCAGTATTTGTTGCTTTCTGTTGTAACTGCACCATGCCTCTCTTGCCCTGTAACTCATGGCACTGTCTGTGATTAAGCCTCATCTCCTGTCTGTTCTTTCTATAATCTCTGTTGCAGGCTATCTTTGATTTATTTCTGTTTTAGTTTATTTCTGATTTATCCCCTCTTATAAAGCTGCAGTTTTTTTATCCACTTTAAGTATGGCTAGTTGCTGAAGAAACCAATTTTAATGATGTTGTTTGAGATGTGGATATAACTTGGTATAACAGGAAAACTCCCCAACACTTAAAGTAGTGTTGTAGGTGTGCTTACAGAAGAGGGTTATCCTCGGTTTAAGATATGGAGGAAGATATTGGTATCTGAATCTCACAGAATGCAGTAGACAGTGTCAGAAAAGATGAAGGAAGTTGAGAATGGAATGAAATAACCTGTATTGCAGCTATATAAAACTTTGAATTGACTACACACACTCTTGTGTGGTTCTGGTTTTCACAATCCAGGAAGGATGTGGAAGCTCTGGAAAGGGTACAGAAGAGGTTTATCAGGATGCTGCCAGGATTACAGCATTGAGCTACAAGGAGAGGCTGGACAAACGTGGGTTGTTACTTTGGAGTGTTGTAAGTCGATGGGAAATCATGAGACACGTGGGTAGACAGCCAATGGCAAGAGAGAATTCTGAGGGATAAGATATGCAAGCATTTAGAAAGGAATTCATGAAGGATAGTCAACATGGCTGTGTGCATCGTAAATCAAGTTTCGCGAATCTGAGTGTTTTTGAAGAAGTAACCAAGAAACTCAGTGAGGATGGTGAGGATGGGGTGGTAGATGTGGTCTGTCTGGTAGGTTCTACATAATAGGCTGCTAGGGGCTCCAGTGGGAACTAGTGAATTGGATACATATATGGTCACTTAAGTTACATCTGGTCTTACCAATATCGAGCACTGGACAAAATAACTGACATCCCAAAATTTGCATGTGATGGACTGATTCACTGTGAAGGGGTGTTCTGGACCCTGGATGGCAGTGAGGGAGGAGGTGCAGAGACAGTGTCCCAGGTTTTGTGGTTACAGGGGAGAGTGTCTGGGTAGGGAGGGGAATAAGTAGGCAGAGATGAGCGGAAAAAGGAATCACAAAAAGAGTGATCCTGCAGAAAGTGGAGAGTGGAAGGTCTGCTTAGTGGAGGGATCCTGTTAAAGATGGCTAAAGTTGTGAAGAATATGTACATCACCATTCCTGTACTGAGGGCTAGTGAGGTGGTCAATGACAACCAGTGTTACACCATTTCTGTTTTGAGGGCTGGTGATGTGGTCAGTGAGGATGAGGATTACACCTTTTCAGTTATGACTACCAGTTATGAATACCCTATTTATTTTCTGGTGAGGTGATTGGTGAGGACTAATGTTACACTCTTTCCATTCTGAGGACTTGGGAGGATGAGTATTGCACTATTTCTGTTCTGAGGACTGCTGAGGTCGTCAATGAGGACTGATATCACACTTTTTGTGTTCTGAGGGCTGGTGAGCTGGTAGGTGAGGATAATGTTGCATTATTTCTGCTCTAAGAGCTGGTGAAGACTGGTTTTACACTATTTCTGTTCTGAGTTATTTGGCATTACACGGTTTCTGCTCTGGGGGCTGGTGGAGTGGTCTCTGAGGACTAATGTTACAGTATTTCTGTTCTGAGGGCTGGTAACGTGGTGGGTGAGGATGAGGATTACACTTTCAATTATGAGGGCTGGTGTGGTGTAGGTGAGGAGTAGCGTTACACCATTTCTTTTCTGGTGGCTGGTGATGTGGTCGGTGAGAACCAATGTTACACCATGTCTGCTGTCTTGGCTGTGAGGTGGTAGGTGAGAACTAGTGTTGCACTATTTCTGTTACGAGAGCTGGTGAGGTGGTGGTTTAGGTCTAGTGTTACTCTGTCTCTGTCCTGATGGCTGGAGAGGTGGTTGGTGAGGACTAGTGTTCCACTATTTCTGTTCTGAGGGCTTGTGAGGTTGTCGGTGAGGACGGTTGTTAAACTATTTTTGTTCTGAGTGATGGTAAGCTGTACCTAAGGTCTTGTGTTACACTATTTCTCTTCTGAGGTTGGTGAAGTTGTAGGTGAGGACTACTGTGACACTATCTCCGTTCTGTGAGCTGGTGAAGTGATGATGAGGACCAGTATTACGCTATTTTTGTTCTGAGAGCTGGTGAGGTGGTAGATGAAGACTGGTATTACACCATTTTTGTTCTGAGGGTTATGGAGGTGGTAGATGAGCACCAATGTTATATCATTTCTGTTCAGAGAGCTGGTGAGGGCTCCAATAGCAATAGGGAGGCAGGGCCATACCCATATTTTCAAAAAGGATGACATCTCAGATGTCCTGGAGTATAAGTTCTCAGCACAAGAAAAGATGTGGGGCAGACAGAGGAACTGAGAAAAGGGAATGACATCATTTCAGGTGACATGGTGGGGAGGTGTACTCTGTGAGGCAGTGGGTTTGTAGAGGGTGTTAGATATTCTATCTCCTGAAATGGAGACAGAGAGATATGTTGGGGATGGACCAAGTGAATTTGAGGACAGTGTGCATATTAGCAGCGAAATTGATAAAATTGATGAGCTCTACACAAGAGTAGAAAGCAGCACCAATGCAGCAGAGTAAGAGTTGGGGAGTGGTGACGGTAGGTTTGGAGTGTGGATTGTTCACGAATAGGCAGACATAATGGGGGCCTGTGCCAGTGTGCATGTCTACACCTTTGTTTTGATGATAGAGTGAGGAGCTGACATAGAAATTGTTGAGGGGTGAGGACCAGTTCTGCCAGACAGAGGAGAGTGTTAATAGAGGGGAAATAGCTGTGTGTGTGTTACAGAAAGAAACAGAACCTCAAGACCCTTCTGCTGGGCGACAGAAATGTACGGGGACTATATGTCCTTAGTAAAAATGAGGCAGTCAGGGCCAGAGAACTTGAAGTTGTTGAAGTGGTGGAGAGCATGTGAGGTGTTGCAGATGTAGAGGGGGAAGGGATTGGTACAAGATGGAGTCAGTATGTGAGAAGACATACCGAGTAGGTTAATTGGTAATTATAAATTGTCCGATAATTAGGTTAGGGTCAATTGGGGTTATTGGGAGTTGCTGGGCAGCATGACCTGAAGGACTGATATAAACATATAACCATATAACAATTACAGCATGGAAACAGGCCATCTCGGCCCTTCTAGTCCGTGCCAACGCTTACACTCACCTAGTCCCACTGGCCCGCACTCAACCCATAACCCTCCATTCATTTCCTATCCATATATCTATCCAATTTTACTTTAAATGACAATATCGAACCTGCCTCTACCACTTCTACTGGAAGCTCATTCCACACAGCTACCACTCTCTGAGTAAAGAAATTCCCCCTCGTGTTACCCTTAAACTTTTGCCCCCAAACTCTCAAATCATGTCCTCTTGTTTGAATCTCCCCCCCTCTCAATGGAAAAAGCCTATCCACGTCAACTCGATCTATCCCCTTCATTATTTTAAATACCTCTATCAAGTTCCCCCCTCAACCTTCTATGCTCCAAAGAATAAAGACCTAACTTGTTCAGACTTTCCCTGTAACTTCAGTGCTGAAACCCAGGTAACATTCTAGTAAATCTTCTCTTTACTCTCTCTATTTTGTTGATATCTTTCCGATAATTCGGTGACCAGAACTGTACACAAACCTCCAAATTTGGCCTTACCAATGCCTTGTACAATTTTAACATTACATCCTAAATCCTATACTCAATGCTCTGATTTATAAAGACCAACATACCTAAAGCTTTCTTCACCACCCTATCCACATGAGATTCCACCTTCAGGGAACTATGCACCATTATTCCTAGATCACTCTGTTCTACTGCATTCCTCAATACCCTACCATTTACCATGTATGTCCTATTTGGATTATTCCTACCAAAATGTAGCACCTCACACTTATCAGCATTGAACTCCATCTGCCATCGTTCAGCCCACTCTTCTAACTGGCCTATATCTCTCTGCAAGCTTTGAAAATCTACTTCATTATGCACAATGCCTCCTACCTTAGTATCATCTGCATACTTACTAATCCAATTTACCACCCCATCATCCAGATCATTAATATGTATGACAAACAACATTGGACCCAATACAGATCCCTGAGGCACACCACTAGTCACCAGCTTCCAACCTGACAAACAGTTATCCACCACTACTCTCTGGCATCTCCCATCCAGCCACTGTTGAATCCATTTTACTACTTCAATATTAATAGCTAATGATTGAACCATCCTAACTAACCTTCCGTGCAGAACCTTGTCAAAGGCCTTACTGAAGTCCATATAGACAACATCCACTGCTTTATCCTCATCAACTTTCTTCGTAACCTCTTCAAAAAATTCAGTAAGATTTGTCAAACATGACCTTCCACTCACAAATCCATGCTGACTATTCCTAATCAAGCCCTGTCTATCCTGATAATTATATATACCATCTCTAAGAATACTTTCCATTAATTTACCCATCACTGGCATCAAACTGACAGGCCTATAATTGCTAGGTTTACTCTTAGAACCTTTTTAAACAATGGAACCACATCAGAAATATGCCAATCCTCCAGCACCATCCCCATTTCTAATGACATTTGAAATATTTCTGTCAGAGCCCCTGCTATTTCTACACCAACTTCCCTCAAGGTCCTAGGGAATGTCCTGTCAGGACCCAGAGATTTATCCACTTTTATATTCCTTAAAAGTGCCAGTACTTCCTCCTCTTTATTTGTCATAGTTACCATAACTTCCCTACTTGTTTCCCTTACCTTACACAATTCAGTATCCTTCTCCTTAGTGAATACCGAAGAAAAGAAATTGTTCAAAATCTCCCCCCATCTCTTTCGGCTCCACACATAGCTGTCCACTCTGATTCTCTAAGGGACCAATTTTATCCCTCACTATCCTTTTGCTATTAATATAACTGTAGAAACCCTTTGGATTTATTTTCATCTTACTTGCCAAAGCAACCTCGTATCTTCTTTTAGCTTTTCTAATTTCTTTCTTAAGATTCTTCTTACATTCTTTATATTCCTCGAGCACCTCATTTACTCCATGCTGCCTATATTTATTGTAGATATCTCTCTTTTTCCAAACCGAGTTTCCAATATCCCTTGAAAACCATGGCGCTCTCATACTTTTAACCTTTCCTTTCAATCTAACAGGAACATAAAGATTCTGTACCCTCAAAATGTCACCTTTAAATGACCTCCATTTCTCTATTACATCCTTCCGATAAAACAAATTGTCCCAATCCACTCCTTCTAAATGCTTTCGCATCTCCTCAAAGTTAGCCTTTCTCCAATCAAAAATCTCAACCCTAGGTCCAGTCCTATCCTTCTCCATAATTATATTGAAACTAATGGTATTGTGATCACTGGACCCAAAGTGCTCCCCAACACATAAGTCCATCACCTGACCTATCTCATTCCCTAACAGGAGATCCAACACTGCCCCTTCTCTAGTTGGTACTTCTATGTATTGCTGCAAAAAACTATCCTGCACACATTTTACAAACTCCAAACCATCCAGCCCTTTTACAGAATGGTCTTCCCAGTCTATGTGTGGGAAATTAAAATCTCCCACAATCACAACGTTGTGCTTACTACAAATATCTGCTATCTCCTTACAAATTTGCTCCTCCAATTCTCACTCCCCATTAGGTGGTCTATAATACACTCCTGTAAGTGTTACTACACCTTTCCCATTCCTCAATTCCACTTGTTACGAAAACCCCGTAACCAGGTAACTTACCAGCAAAGATAGATGGATCAGCTGAGTCGGATGCTACTATTTTCAACCGTTTTATTCAACAAGGGCACAAACGTATGGTTAATACAAAACATTCAGATCATCAAAACTCAATCTAAAACACCGGTGTAATAATAATCATTCAAAACACAAGCTCGATCGTCGTCTAGGGGTAATGTAGATTTTATATCGTTCACTGGATATCTAAAAGTCTTTTAGATCACGGCAGTTTCACTTAGTTGCCGGCGGAAGTGTCGCGTTGGTGCACTTTTAGTTAGAAAGACAGAGAACATGAAGCATTTACCCGACAGGTTTTCCAACCTGTAGGAGGTAGTCGGAAGTCTCGTTGGGGAAATGGACTCTCATCTGTGGCTTCCCCTGTAGCTAGGCCGTCTTCCGTGGTGAAGTCGCCAATCCCAGGCAAGGGAAGGACGCACACAAACCCCACCACCGGCTGTAGCTATTAAAACACTGTCGCAGGATTTCTAGCGTTTCTCCTTCGTGTGTTTCCTTGGTGCATCTGAGGGTCCTCCCCTCAGACCCGCCTTTATACTTCTTCACGGGATCGCAGGTGTCAATCAAGTTGCAGGTAATGCGATCTCTCTCTCAACCAGCCCACTTTGCCCGAGGGCTTTTCAGGTGGTCTCCATGAGACAATAGTCAAAGTCACTTTTATTCTGCTTCTTGGGAGAACGTGGTCTTTCGCACGTCTCTCTCTCTTGGGTCAGTTGACCCCCCTTAACTAGAGTTCTTGCGATTTTCACAAAGGAGGGGGCCAACGGCATAACACACCCAAATAGTCTCCCTAGATAAGCCCTCTAATCTATCCTGCCAGAGTACTGCTGTAATATTTTCTCTGACAAGCAATGCAACACCTCCTCCTCTTGTCCTTCCGTTTCTATCACACCTGAAGCAACGAAATCCAGGAATATTTAGTTGCCAATCACACCCCTCCTGCAACCATATTTCACTAATAGCTACAACATCATATTTCCAGGTATCAATCCATGTTCTAAGCTCATCCACCTTTCTTACAATGCTCCTAGCATTAAAATAGATGCATTTAAGAAACTCTCCACCTCTTCCTCTCTGTTTATCTCTAACGATGCGATCAACTTTATTATCTTTTTCTTCCTTCTCCCCTACATCTTCGGTCTGAGCGCTCCCCTTCTCTATCACCTACCTATCCTCCCTCATACACTGTCTGCTAGCTTTCTCTATTTGTGAACTAACCTTTTTGTACAGGTCACACCTGCCCCAAAAGAGGTCCCAATGATCCAGAAACTTGAATCCCTGCCCCCTGCTCCAATCCCTCAGCCACGCATTTATCCTCCACCTCATTCCATTCCTGTGGCACAGGCAGTAATTCCGAGATTACTACCTTTGTGGTTCTTCTTCTTAACTTCCTTCCAAATTCCCTATATTCTCCTTTCAGGACCTCTTCCCTTTTCCTACCTATGTAATTGGTATCTATATGTACCACGACCTCTGGCTCCTCACCCTCCCACTTCAAGATATTTTGGATGTGATCAGAAACATCCCGGACCCTGGCACCAGGGAGGCAAACTACCATCCAGGTCTCCTGATCGCGTCCACAGAATCGCCTATCTGACCCCCTAACTATCGAGTCCCCTATTACTACTGCCTTCCTCTTCCTTTCCCTACCCTTCTGAGCTACAGGGCCGGACTCTGTGCCGGAGGCACGGCCACTGTTAGGCTGTTTTCCCCCCCCCCCCCCCAACAGTACTCAAACAGGAGTACTTATTGTCAAGGGGTACAGCCACTGGGGTACTCTCTAGTACCTGACTCTTCCCCTTCCCTCTCCTAACCGTGACCCACCTTTCTGGTTTCCATGGTCCCAGTGTGACCACCTGCCTGTAACTCCTCTCTATCAACTCCTCACTCTCCCTGACCAGACGAAGGTCATCGAGCTGCAGCTCCAGTTCCCTAACACAGTCCCTTAGGAGCTGCAGCTTGGCGTACCTAGCACAGATGTGGACTTCCGGGAGGCTAGGAGACTCCAGGACCTCCCACATCCAACACCGAGAACAACAAGCTGCCCTCACACTCATACTTCCCCTTTCCTCAAATAACAGGAAAAACTGAAACCTAAACCTACCTTGCCTCGCCCGCTTCCTCCTAAACCCGTTGAGCCCAAGCCCTTACGCCTTCACTCTGCTCCAGGCTCACTCCACTGCCCGCAAACAACGCTGCCCGCTGTATAAGGCTGTGTCCTTTTTAAATCTTCCCCGCTTCACTGCCCACTGTCACACGCCTGCGCAGTCCCGCCTCTCTTAACTCCGATGAGAATAAGAAAAATTCAAGATGGCTCCTGCCGCACTCCCGTTCTGATCCTCCAACTTCCTTCTCCAAAAATCCAAAGATCAGAAGGGTCTGTTCCACACTGTTGCTAAATAACTAAACATAATAAATAAGTAAGATGGGTTCAGCAGGGCAGGGGCAATAAGGCTACCAGGGTAGTTTTATTTGGCTTGGTAATGCTGGCCAGTTGTTTATCAGACTGAAGGCCTTTGACTATTTGTTGGCCCCTGACTAGTGGTGCTCCCTGGACCCAGTGCTGGACCCATTGCTATTTGTGACCTATATAAATGACTTGAATGAGAATATCCCTGCAGGCCCCTCCCCTCTATGTACCTATTCAAGGACTTTTGCATTATACTGCTGTATCTGGCTGAATCACTATTTCTGGCGTTCTATGTATTCATCTCCCTTCGTGAAAAAAGTTTCCCCTTGGATATCTTTCTTTTACTGTACGTTGCAGGTTCTCTATTTGAGACCATTGTCTAACACACCGTTCATGCATCACCTGTCTGCTTGCTGACCTTCCACTGCCTCTGGCTTACGTTTAAATCTGTCAGTGGTTTTGCTTTCATCTTTTATCGTATCAGTGAACAGACTTCTTATGGATTGGCAATAAATGACAATTTAAATTACAATATGACTTTCTCTTTCAGTATCAGAGTGCTTTCAGCAGCAAACGAAAGGTTCTCAATCGATTGGCTAATGCTGCTAATTATGTTGATTTGGTGAGTACAGCAACGGAGTGATTAAACAATAGTACAAGGAGTACAATAATTTTCAAAGTCAAGGTAAATTTAGTATCGAAGTACATACATATCACCATTTTCTTGCATTTACAGGAAAATAAAGATATACAATTGATTTTTATGAAAATCTGTACACAGAAAAAGACTAACAACCAATGTGCAAAAGAAGACAAATTGTAGAAATAAAAAATAAATAATACTGAGGACATGAGTTGTAGAGTCCATGAAAGTGACTCTGTAGGTTATAGATAAAAACACAAAATGCTGGCAGAACTCAGCAGGCCAGACAGCATCTATGAGAGGAGGTAGTGACGATGTTTCAGGCCAAAACCCTTCATCAGAAGTGAAGTAACATGGGATGGTTGAGGGGGGATAAGAAGTGGGGGGAGGGATGAAGTAGAGAGCTGAGAAGTGATAGGCTGAAGGGAAATGGGCTAGGGGAAGGTGGAGAATTATGGGAAATAAACTAGAAAGAAAGGTAGGGCTGGGGAGAGATTATAGTGAGGGGGGGGGGGGGGGGAAGAGAGAGAAAGAGAACCAGACTAAAATTATAGATAAGGATGGGGTAAGGGGGGGGGCAGGGGTATCAACGGAGGTCTGTGAGTTGGATGTTCATGCTGGCAGGTAGGAGGCTACCTAGGCGGGAGATAAGGTATTGCTCCATCAACCTGCGTGTGGCCTCATCTTGACGGTAGAGGAGGCCATGGACAGACATATCGGAGTGGGAGTGGTCTGTGAAATTGAAGTGTGTGGCCACAGGGAGATCCCGCCACTGCTGGAGGACTGAGCGCCAGTGTTCAGCAAAACGGTCTCCCAGTCTGCGGCGGGTCTCCACAATGTATAAATGGCCACATCAGGAGCACCGGATACTGGGAGTAGTCTGTGGAATTGAAGTGTGTGGCCACAGGGAGATCCCGCCACTGCTGGAGGACTGAGCGCCAGTGTTCAGAAAAACGGTCTCCCAGTCTGCGGCGGGTCTCCACAATGTATAACTGGCCACATCAGGAGCACAGGCTAGGCCTCAATCAGAAGGACTTGGGCCCCCGAGCGTCATTGGAGAAAGGAGGTCTTCTCTCCCTCAACTTCTTATCCCCCCTCAACCATCCCATGTTACTTTCATCCCTCCCCCCACTTCTTATCCCCCCTCGACCATCCCATATTACTTCACTCCTGATGAAGGGTTTCGGCCTGAAACGTCGTCACTACCTCTTCTCATAGATGCTCCGGCCTGCTGAGTTCTGCCAGCATTTTGTGTTTTTATTTATTTCCAGCATCTGCAGATTCACTCGTGTTGCCCCTGTAGGTTATAGAATCAGTTTAGATTTGGGGTGAGTGAAGTTATCCACAATGGTTTACAAGCCTGATGGTTGAAGGGTAATAACTGTTTCTTAACCTGGTGGTTTGGTCCTAAGGCTCCTCCTGTAACTCCTGAGTGAAGGTGGCAGCAAGAAGAGAGCATGGCCTGAATGGTGGGTGCCCTTGATGATGGATGCTGCTTTCTTGTGGCATGCTTCATGTAAATGTGCTCAGTGATGGCGAGAACTTTGCCCGTGATGGACTGGGCTATATCCACCACTTTGTCCTCTTTTGCACATTGGATGTTTTGTGAACTTTTTTATTTGTGGATTCTATTGTATTTATTGTCCTGTCCTGAAAGAAAACAAATTTCAAGGTTATATATGGTATTCTTATATTGATAATAAATTTACCTTAAACTTTGTGTAGATTTTTCCATTTTTCCATTCTTGGGCATTCTCATAGAAACATTTCGAATGTTGAAAGGGTTGGACAGAGTAGATGTGGAAAGGCTGTGTCCCTTGGTGGGTGAGTCCAGGACAAGAGGTCACAGTCTTAGAATTAGAGGGTACCCATTTAAAACAGAGATGAAGAGAATTTTTTTTAGCCGGAGAGTCATGGATTTATGGAATTCGTTGCCACATACAGCTGTGGAGGCCCAATCATTGAGGGTGTTTAAGGAGGAGAGTGACAGGTATCTAATTAATCAGGGTATCAAGGGATATGGGAAAAAAAGCCGGAAATTGGAACTAGACAGGAGAATAGTTTAGCTCATGGTGGAGTGGTGGAGCGGACTCGACGGGCCTAATGGTCTGCTTCTGCTCCTTTGTCTTGTGATCTTGTAATTTTGTTGTTTCCATGCCAGGCTGTGATACAACCAATCAATATACTCTCCACCATACATAGAACAGTACAGCACAGAAACAGGCTATTGGGCCCACAGTCTTTTGTTGAACCAGCTAAAAAGCAAATCAATAACACATGAAGACTAATCCGCCCTACTTGCACTATGTCTATATCCCTCCATCTTACCTAAATCCGTGTGTCTATCCAAATATCACTTAGAAGCCTCTACCACCTTATGAGGCAGGGCATTCTAGGCATCCACCACTCTCTGAGTAAAAAAACACACCCCTCACATCCCCTTTGAATCTACTCCCTCTCACCTTCGATGCATGCCCTCTGGTATTAGACATTTCAACCCTGGGAAACAGATACTCCCTGTCTACTCTATCCATGCCTCTCATAACCGTATAAAACTCTATCAGATCTCCTCAAAGCCTCCACCATTCCAGAGAAAACAACCCAAGTTTATCTAGCCTCTCACGATAGCACGTGCCCTCTAAAATAGGCACCATCCTGGTGAACCTCTTCTACACCCTTCCTATAGTGGGGCAATCAGAACTGTATGCAGTACTCCAGATTTGGCCTAAACAGAGTTTTATAAAGTTGCAACATAAGCTCTTGGCTTTTGAACTCTATGCCTCAACTAATAAAAGCAAGCATTCCATAAGCCTTCTTAACCACCTTTGAAGTGACTTTCAAAGAGCTATATATTATGTTACATACCCGTGACACGTGACAGTGGTACCCTTGTCACGTGACGGGTTGAAGTTATACTGGACTTGAGGTAATGGTCTTGTGATGGTGGAGTGACGTCATTTTCCCGCCAGTAGAGGTCATGTGACAGGTTTTTTTTACAGGTTATAAAAGGAAGACCCACCCTGTGGGGTGGGGCAGTTCGTGGCTGGGTTTGCCAAGCTGACTTCATGTCACTGCGTGATTTAATGTTATGACGCAGTTTAGTTGAAATGAAGTTTTATATAATGCCTAAAGTTTAAAAGGTCATTGCCAGCAGTCTCTTACAATACTGCTAGTGGAGAGTGAATATCGGAGTTCGGAAGTTAAAGATCGAGGAGAATCGATTTTCGACGGTGGATGGGTTTCGACCTTATTTGATCCTCATTCGGAAGGATTCCATTGACTATTCTTGCTGTTAATCCCTGGGTTTGACCAGAAAGGATTTGAGAATAGTGTGGAAGGAAGGTCAGTGCCTTTAAGCCGTTATATTTCATAAAATTCTTTGTGGGAAAGTTCGACGCCGGGGATCGAAGGACAACGACGTGGAAGAGAATTTAAATCGCCTTAAAAAGTCTCTCCTTTTAAATGGACTGTGAGCTTTTGAACTTTCGGCATACCGCTTTAAAGAACTGTTTTTTTCAATATCGCTTTAAGAACTGTTTGAACTGCAACGCTATTAAGAACTGTGAATCTGCCGCACAGCAGTTGTTTTCCAGTTACGCTAGTGTTTGTTTACTTTTGGGGGGTTTGTTTTCAGTGTTTAATAAACGTGTTATTTGTTATAATAACCCTTGCCTAACTCATATATATTTATTGTTGCCTGAATACGTAACAATTAACTTGCACCCCAAGATCTCTCTGCTTAGCAACATTTAAGGACTGTCTCCTTGCATTTGCCATACCAAGGTACAACATTTCACATTTACCTGGGTTAAATTCATCTGTCATTTCTCTTCCCAGATCTGCAACACATCTATAGAAGTTTGTCAGTTTTAGGTGACATGCCAGATCCACACAAATTTCTGAGAAAGCAGAGGTACTGTTGTGCCTTCTTTGTGGTGGCAGTTAAATGTTGATCCCAGAATTGATCCTGACATGATAACACCGATGTATTTAAAGTTACTGACTCTCCTCCTCTGACCTCTAATGAAATTTGGCTTATGGATCTTCGGATTTACTCCTGTAGTCAATTATCAGTTCGTTGCATTTGCTGACATTGAGTGAGAGATTGCATTTGGATCCAGTGCAGTTATTGGCCTTCGAAGGTGGACTATTCATTGGATGGGCAAAGTGCAAGGATCCAAAGGTTTATTGATTTGTAAACAAGATTAATGAGAGAATTATACAGGACATGAGAGTGGATATAGTTACAGTGGTTGGAGATCTATAGATAATGGAGGCAGAGTTTGTAAGACAAGTTACAATGCTTAAAGAAAATTTATTGTCTCGTGATTTATCACAAGGTGACAGTGCAATGGAATGAGATGGACTTACAGGATGGACTTCCAGATAAGGGAGAGAAATATATATTGCATGTGTATGCAGTACAGGGAAACAAGTTTATTAGATGTTAAACAAATTATATTTTATTACATCACAAAGAGGGAGTTCTCTATTTTTTCAGGTGTTGTAAGGAAAGCTCTTTTGTGTTATGGAATATGGGTTGTAGGAGCAATTGGAAGGGGCCACACAGTATTAGTATTTAAAACATGGGCAATTTATTAAAATTGGAACCAGTCAAAGCTGATCTATCCGAGTACAAATTTCATACAGCTTTTCAAGTTCAAGTTTATTGTCATCTTGACTGTAACCAACCAAACAAAACAAAGTTTCTCTGGACCACACTGCACCCACAAAACATATGACACACAGTAAAATGTTAAACCAAAATATTACCATAAATAGGTTAATAAAATATAATTCAAAATGAATGCAACACAGGTAAACAGTTAACTGTACAGTAAACAGCTTGCTGTCCTGGTGATGAGACTTTGGTAGGGGCAAGGTATCATTAGTCTCGCAAACTGAGGGGAAAAGATGATAGGGAGTTTGGCAGTCCTGGTCCTGATACTCCTGTATTTTCTTCCTGATGGTAGTGGGTCAAGAGATTGTGGGATGAGTGGTAGGTGTCCTCAACAATAATTTGGGCCCTTCATCTGCAACATCCCGGTAAATGTTACAAATGGATGGAATTGAGAGCCCAGTGATCCTCTCAGCAGTTTCAACCATACTCTGTAGGGTCTTGCAGTGTGATGCCTTGTAGCTTCTGTACCACACAATGATGCAGCCAGACAGGACACTGTCAATGGTTGTTAGAATCAGGCAGGGAGCCTTGCACACCTCAGATTCCTCAGGAAGTGTAGGTGCTGCTGTGCTTTCTTGATCAGTGAGGAGGTGTTGTGGGTCCAGGTTAGATTGTCTGTTATGTGCACCAAGGAACTTCGTGCTTTTCACTCTCTCTAGGACAGAGCCTTGGCCTGTGCCTTCCTGAAATCCACAATGATCTCTTCTGTCCACGTTGAGACTCGGGTTGTTCTTGCATTATTTGACAAGCCTCTCTATCTGACTCATCATCGTCAGTGAGGCCAGTTACTGTAGTATCATCAGCAAATTTGATGATGCAGTTTCAGTTGAATCTGGCAGTACTGTCATGAGTCAGCAGCAAGCTGAGTACATCGCCCTGGGGCATACTGGTGTTCAGTGTGATGGAGCTGGAGGTGTTGCTGCCAACTCAAACTGACTGGAATTGTTCAATTAGAAGTTCAAGATCCAGTTACAGAGAGGAGTGCAGAATCCCATTGAGGACAGTTTACCCACCAGTCTCTGAGGGATGATCATGCTAAATGCCAAGCTGAATTCAGTTAGCAGTATCCAGACATATGAGGCATCCTTTTCTAGGTAGGACAGGACAGAGTGGAGGGCCAGGGCTATGGCATCATCAGTGCATCTGTTTGAGCGGTAGGTGAATTAGAAAGGGTCCAATGTAGCTGGAAAGTGACATTTTACATATATGATCACATTACCAGCCACTCAAAACATTTCATGATTATTGAAGTCAGTTCCACTGGATGATAGTTGTTCAGGTCAGTTACCATTGCGCTCTTGGGCACCAGCATGAAGCCTTGAAGCCCTTGAATAGTGGACTATTTCAAAGAGGTGTTAAAAGATATTTATTAATACTATTTTGTTAGCTGATCTGCACAGTACCTCAGTACCTGACCGGCTACTGTTTGTTGTCTGGCCCTGCAGCTTTGCCTGGGTTTACTTTGGCTAGGATCTTCCTCACCCTGGCTGTGAGATGGTGCCTGTTCTTCAGGGCTCAGGGGAAGGGGGGTGCTTTCCTCAATGTCACATCATTCAATGCATCAAATTACGTATAAAAGACATTCATGGAAACATAGAAAATCTACAGCATAATACAGGCCCTTCGGCCCACAAAGTTGTGCCAAACACGTCCCTACCTTAGAAATTACTAGGCTTACCTATAGCCCTCTATTTTTCTAAGCTCCATGTACCTATCTAAAAGCCTCTTAAAAGACATAACATAAGAACATAAGAACATAAGAGATAGGAGCAGGAGTAGGCCAATCGGCCCCTCAAGCCTGCTCCGCCATTCAACAAGATCATGGCTGATCCAATCTTAACTCTAGTTTTCACCGAATCCCACAAGGCAACGGTGCCAACCAACAGGGCACCATGCCGCCCATTTTATTTTATTATTCATCCCGCCCAAACCCATGTGATCACCCGGGGGGAAAAAAACTGAGTTGCCAATTGAGGAGAAAAAATCTGGAAAATTCCTCTCCGACCCATCCAGGCTATCGAAAACTGGTCCAGGAGATCACATGGCTGATCTAAACCTAGCCTCATGTCCACTTACCTGCTCGCTCACCGTATCCCCTAATGCCATTTTTATCCAGGAAAATGTCTATCTCCGTTTTGAATTTATTGAGTGTAGTAGCTTCCACAGCTCTCTGGGGCAGTAAATTCCACAGCCCCACTACCCTCTGAGTGAAGAAATTTCTCCGCATCTCAGTCCTGGAATGGCATCCCCTTATTTTAAGATTATGCCCCCTAGTCCTAGTTTCACCCATCATTGGGAACATTCTCCCCGCATCCACCCGATCAAGCCCCTTCACAATCTTATATGTTTCAATAAGATCGCCTCTCATTCTTCGGAACTCCAATGAGTAGAGTCCCAATCTACTCAACCTCTCATCATACATCAACCCACCCATCCCCGGAATTAACCTAGTGAACCTTCTCTGCACTGCCTCGAGAGCCAATATGTCCTTTCTTAAATATGGACACCAGAACTGCACGCAGTACTCCAGGTGTGGTCTCACCAATACCCGGTACAACTGCAGTAAGACCTCCCTGTTCTTATACTCCATCCCCTATCATATCTGCCTCCACCATCGTTGCCAGCAGCCCATTCCACACACTCACCATTCTCTAAGTAAAAAACTTACCCCTGACATCTCCTCTGTACCTACTCCCCAGCACCTTAAACCTGTGTCCTCTTGTGACAACCATTTCAGCCCTGGGAAAAAGCCTCTGACTATCCACACAATTAATGCCTCTCATCATCTTGTACATTCAGCCTATCAGGAAGTGAGTTGTCACTGTGCGAGGTGGACTTGTAATCCATTACGGTCTGACTACTCTGCCACATGTGCCACCTGTCCCTGTTGTCACAGAGGTGTCTGTGAATTTTCTGTGCGTACTCACACTCTGCCTTCGTGATGGCACAGGAGAGTGTGGCTCTTGCTGAAGTTAGGGATGACCCCAATCTGAAAGCAGTGTCTCAATTCCTAAGCTGTGCATAAGCCCATGCAGTCAGTTTAGAACATAGAATGGTACCGGCACATGAGCCCACGGTTGTTCTCACCTTTTAACAAACTCCAAGGTCAATCTAATCCTTCCCTCATACAAAGCCCTCCATTTTACTTCAGCCATGTGCTGAAGTAAAATGTCCCTAATGCATTTGCTCTTTCCACCACCCATGACAGTGCATTCCGTACATCCATTACTCTGTGTGAAAATACCTACCTCTGACATCTCCCCTATACTTTCTTCTAATCACCCTAAATGGCTCGTATTAGCCATTTCAACTCTGGGAAAAAGTCTCTGGCTGTTCACTCAATCTGTACCTCTTATCATTTTATATACCTCGATCATCACCTCTCATCCTCCTTCAATCCACAATCCACAATCCACATCCCAGTTCTTAGACCTCAGTATTCTTTCCCCCACAACAGATATTTCTGTTGATAATTATCGCAGGAATCGGTGCTAGTGTCCATTGTTGTTTGTCATCTTTGTCAACGATCTGGATGATAATGTGGTTAACTGGATCAGCAAATTCGTGGATGACACCAAGATTAGAGGTGTAGTGGACAGTGAGGAAGACTAACATGGCTTGCACCAACTGGAAAAATGGACTGAAAAATGGCAGATGGAATTTAATGCAGACGTGTACGAGATATTGCCCTTTAATAGGACCAGCCAGGGTAGGTCTTACATAGTGAACAGTATGGCACTGGTAGAACAAAGGGATCTGAGCATACCGATCCATAATCCATTGTAAGTGGCATCACAGGTCGATGTGTTCATAAGGAAAGCTTTTGGCATATTGGCCTTCATAGATCAAAATATAAGAGATTGTATGTTACGGTGAAGTTTTATAAGACATAATTTGGAGTATTATGTACAGTTTTGGTCACCTACCTGCAGGAAACATGTAAACAAGGTTGAAAGATGCAGAGAAAATGTACAAGGATGTTGCCGGGTCTGCAGGACCTGAGTTATTATGAAAGATCGAATAAGTTAGGACTGTATTCTTTAGAACATGGAAGTTTGAGAGGGGATTTGATACAGATGTACAAAATTATGAGGGGTATAGGTCGGGTAAATGCAAGCAGGCTGAGGTTGGGTGGGACTACAACTAGATCATGGATTAAGGGGAACATGAGGGGAAATTTCTTCTATCAGAGGGCTGTGAGAGTATAGAATGAGCTGCCAGCACAAGTGGTGCAAGCTCAAATTCAATGTTTAAGAGATGTTTGGATAGGTACATAGATGATAGGGATATGAAGGTCTATGGCCCCTTGGCAGGTTGATGGGACTAGGTGGTTTAAATGGTTTGGAATGGACTAGATGGGCTGAAAGGCTTGTTTCTGTTCTGTACTTTACTATGACTCTAATTCCTGATATTTCCATCTCATTTCAGTTTTACAGACCATTGTATCTTCGAATTGCACTAATTGGTGTTGAGGTGTGGACAACAGACCAGATTGTGGTGGACGACAATGCATTGGCCACCATGAAACGATTCCTGACGTGGAGGAAAACAAGCCTTCTACCAAGATTGCATAATGACAATGCCCAGCTTATCACGTAAGCTACTGTTACTGAGATAACTCAGTGGTGTAGGATGTGAATTAGATCCCTTTACCTCCACAGATCCTACTAAGCCTGCTGCATTCCTCCAGCAGTTCAACACTAAGAGGTGACATTTTACATGATTATGCGGTTATCGTTAAATCTGCTTGTTTGTCTATTTAGAATTACTTCTGCAAACCTTTTTACTTCTGTCATGAGGCTTACGTTTTCATTTTATATTATTTTTTGAGCGATTTTTCTGCTTGAAATGAGAAATGAGAAAGAAAATGGGTAACTATGATGTTGTTGGGATAATGGAGACATGGCTGCAGGGAGATCAGACCTGGGAAATGAATGTACAAGGGTATACGTGCTATCGTAGGGACAGAAATGTGGGCAGAGAGGGTGGGGTGGCCCTGTTGGTGAGGAATGAGATTCAGTCCTTTGCAAGGGGGGACATAGGATCAGGAGAAGTAGAGTCTGTGTGGATAGAACTGAGGAACAGTAAGGGCAAAAGGACCCTAATAGGTGTTGTCTACAGGCCACCAAACAGTAGCATGGATATTGGGTGCAAGTTGAATAGGGAGTTAACATTGGCATGTGGCAAAGGTAATGTTGCAGTAGTTATGGGGGATTTCAACATGCAGGTGAACTGGGAGAATCAGGTTGGTGCTGGACCCCAGGATAGGGAGTTTGTAGAGTGCCTACGGGATGCATTCTTGGAACAGCTTGTACGAGAGCCGACCAGGGACAAGGCTATTCTGGATTTAGTCTTGTGTAATGAACAGAATTTGATAAGCGATCTTGAAGTAAAGGAGCCATTAGGAGGTAGTGACCATAACATGATAAGTTTTTATCTGCAATTTGAGAAGGATAAGGGCAGCTCGGAGGTGTCAGTGTTGCAGTTGAACAGGGGAAACTATGGAGCCATGAGGGAGGAGCTGGCCAAAGTTGACTGGACGGATATCCTAGCAGAAAAGACAGTGGAACAGCAATGGCAGGTATTCTTGGGAATAATGCACAAGGTGCAAAATCAGTTCATCCCCTGGAGAAGGAAGGATTCAAAGGGGGGAAAGGGGCCACAGTGGTTGACAAAGGAAGTCAGAGATTGCCTAGCATTAAAAAAAAGGAAGTATGACAGAGCTAAGGTGAGTGGGAGGACAAATGATTGGGAATTTTTTAAGGAACAACAGAACTTAACTAAAAAGGCAATACGGGGAGAAAAAATGAGGTACGAATGCAAGCTAGCCAGGAATATAAAGGATAACAAAAGCTTTTTTAGGTATGTGAAGAGAAAGAAGATAGTTAAGAACAATGTTGGGCCCTTGAAGAATGAATTGAGTGAAATTGTTATGGGAAACAGAGAAATGGCAGAAGAATTTAATAAGTACTTTAGATCTGTCTTCACTAAGGAAGACACAAGCAATCTCCCAGATGTATGGATGGGCCAAGGACATAAGGTAACAGAGGAAATGAAACAGATTGACATTAGGAAGGAAACAGTGATGAGTAGACTGATGGGACTGAAGGCTGACAAATCCCCAGGTCCAGATGGTCTGCATCCTAGGGTACTAAAGGAGGTGGCCCTGGAAATTGCGGATGCATTGGTAATCATTTTCCAATGTTCCTTAGATTCAGGATCAGTTCCTGAGGATTGGAGAATGGCTAATGTTATCCCACTTTTTAAGAAAGGAGGGAGGGAGAAAACAGAACTATCGACCTGTCAGCCTGACATCGGTGGTGGGGAAGATGCTAGAGTCCCTTATAAAAGATGAAATAGTGGCATATCTAGATAGCAGTGATAGGATTGGGCCGAGCCAGCATGGATTTACCAAGGGTAAATCATGCTTGACTAATCTGTTGGAGTTTTTCGAGGATGTAACCAGGAAATTAGATGGGGGAGATCCAGTGGATGTAGTGTACCTCGATTTTCAGAAGGCATTTGATAAGGTCCCACATAGGAGATTGGTGGGTGAAATCAAAGCTCATGGCATTGACATGGATAGAAAACTGGTTGGCAGATAGAAAGCAAAGGGTAGCGGTGAATGGGTGTTTCTCAGAATGGCAGGTGGTGACTAGTGGGGTGCCACAGGGCTCGGTATTGGGACCACGGCTGTTTACGATTTACGTCAACGATTTAGATGAAGGCATTGAGAATAACATCAGCAAATTTGCTGATGATACTAAGCTGGGTGGCAGTGTGACATGTGATGAGGATGTTAGGAGAATTCAGGGTGACTTGGATAGGCTGGGTGAGTGGGCAGATACTTGGCAGATGACGTTTAATGTGAATAAGTGTGAGGTTATCCACTTTGGGAGTAAGAACAGGAAGGCAGATTATTATCTGAACGGTGTAGAGTTAGGTAAGGGAGAAATACAAAGAGATCTAGGAGTCCTTGTTCATCAGTCACTGAAGGTGAATGAGCAAGTGCAGCAGGCAGTGAAGAAGGCTAATGGAATGTTGGCCTTTATTACAAAGGGAATTGAGTACAAGAGCAAGGAAATCCTCTTGCATTTGTACAGGGCCCTGGTGAGACCACACCTGGAGTATTGTGTACAGTTTTGGTCTCCAGGGTTAAGGAAGGACATCCTGGCTGTAGAGGAAGTGCAGCATAGATTCACGAGGTTAATTCCTGGGATGTCTGGACTGTCTTATGCAGAGAGGTTAGAGAGACTGGGCTTGTACACGCTGGAATTAAGGAGATTGAGAGGGGATCTGATTGAAACATATAAGATTATTAAGGGATTGGACAAGATAGAGGCAGGAAATATGTTCCAGATGCTGGGAGAGTCCAGTACCAGAGGGCATGTTTTGAGAATAAGGAGTAGATCATTTAGGACAGAGTTAAGGAAAAACTTCTTCTCCCAGAGAGTTGTGGGGGTCTGGAATGCACTGCCTCGGAAGGTAGTGGAGGCCAATTCTTGGAATGCTTTCAAGAAGGAGCTAGATAGGTATCTTATGGATAGGGGAATCAAGGGATATGGGGACAAGGCAGGAACCGGGTATTGATAGTAGATGATCAGCCATGATCTCAAAATGATGGTGCAGGCTCGAAGGGCTGAATGGTCTACTTCTGCACCTATTGTCTATTGTCTATTGTCTAAAAAAGGTAAGACCACCTTAATGGGGCTATGTTACAGATCAAGCAACAAATTTGTAAAAGATAGTAGTCTGTGCAAGAAAGATAATGTTGTTACAGTAGGTGATTTAAAATTTCCACATCTTGGCTGGGAATCCAATACTGTAAAAGAACTAGACAGAGTTTGTCAAATGTGTTGTGGAAAGTTTCCTTTGTCAGCATGTAGACCTGATGACAAAGCATGTTATTCTGGATCTGCTGTTAGGGAGTGAGACAGGGCAGGTGATAGAAGTTTGTTCAGGGGAATATTTTGCATCTAGTGACAACAATGCCATAAGTTTCAAAGTAAATATATCAAGAGAAAGATCTGGTCCACGGGTTGAGATTCTAATAGAGCTTTGACCAGTGACCAATCCGGACTTCAGAAATTTCGAGAGGAAAGGACTTCAATCAGGTCCACTACCTGAGGATAAAATCAGCATCAGGTCGCAGCAGCATAATAAAGCTTTGACCAGAGGCCAATCGGTGTCTCGGATTGATTAATAAGAGCAAATTAAAGGAAGCCAGGAGCAATAACAGCGGCTGTCATCTGTGTGGACATTGTCATAGTAGTGATATTAAGGCTTTTCGAGGCTTCTCTGCTTTATATCTGTTCAGGACAGTAGAGATGCCAGGCAGGATGGTTGAATGCTCCTTTTGCAGGATGTGGAGAGACAGGGAGATCTCCAGCATCCCTGGCAACTACAACTGTGAGAAGTGCATTCAGCTGCAGCTTCTAACAAACCTGTTAAGGAGTTGGAGCTGGAAATGGATGAACTCTGAATCTTTCAGGATGCTGAAGGGGTGATAGTTAGAACATATAGAGAGGTAGTTAAATTCAAGGTGCTGATCACAGGAAACTGGAAGACAGTCAGGAAGGGGAAAGGGGTTAAGGAGCCAGTGCAGAGTACCCTGTGTCCATCCCCCTCAAAAACGGGTATATCATTTTGGATATTGTCAGAAGGGGATGACCAAACAGAGGAAAGTCACAGTGGTCGGATCTCTGCCACTGAGTCTGCCTCTGGGACTTAGGAGGGAAGGGGAGAAGAGGTGTGCTGTGCTGATAGGAGATTCATTAGTCAGGGGAATAGAAAGGAGGTTCTGTGGACAAGAATGAGATTTCTGGATTGTACTTTGCTTCCCGGGTGCCAGGGTCTGGGATATCTCAGATAGAGTCTTCAGCATTCTTAAGTGAGAGGGTGAACACCCAGAAGTTGTGGTCCATATAGGTACCAATAGCATGGGTAGGACAAGTGACGAGTTTCTGCATGTTCAGGGAGGTGAGTGCAAAATTAAAGGGCAGGACCTCCAGGGTTCTGATCTCACGATTTCTACCCATGCCACATACATAGAAACATAGAAAACATACAGCACAATACAGGCCCTTTAGCCCACAAAGCTGTGCCGAATATGTCCCTACCTTAGAACTACCTAGGCTTTACCCATAGCCCTCTAGTTTTCTAAGCTCCATGTAGCATTCCAGGAGTCCCTTAAAAAACCCTATGGTTTCCGCCTCCACCGCCGCCGGCAGCCCATTCCACACACTCACCACTCTCTGGATAAAAAAACTTACCCCTGACATCTCCTCTGTACCTACTTCCAAGCACCTTAAGACTATGCCCACTCATGCTAGCCATTTCAGCCCTGGGGAAAAGCCTCTGACTATCCACACAATCAATGCCTCTCATTATCTTGTACACCTCTGTCAGGTCACCTCTCATCCATGGGAAGGAGGGTATAAGATTTTTCGATTATTGGGCTCTCTTCCAGGGAAGGGACAGCTTGCACCTGAACCGGAGGGGGAAGGTTTGTTAATGCTGCACAGTGGGGTTTAAACTAGAGTTGTAGGGGAATGGGAATCTGAATGCTAGAATATTTAGTGGAGAGGTTGTGGAGGCAGATGTTGGTAAGACCTCAGGTAAAATTGGAAGTCAAAAGGTTGAGCATGGTGCAACTACAGTCCTGAGCTGCGTATATTTCAATGCAAGAAGTATCGTAGGAAAGGCATATATTACTGCTGAAGGTGAGGGATCTAGTTTATAGAGGCAATGTGTAATGAGGAAAGACTGTTGATAAGACAAAATTGCAGTCAGCAGCATGAGTTGTAACGTAAAAGGTAGACAATGTCGAAAAGGGTGAAAAAAGGACTGAAGGTGTTGTATTTGAATGCATTCATATACGGAATAGGGCAGATGAACTTGCCCCACAGTGCCAGATTGGCAGGTATGATGTTGTAGGCATCACTGAATCACTGAAAAACTATAGTTGGGAGCTTAATGTCTAAGGATACACATTATATTGAAATAATAGGTAGGAAGGCAAAGGGGGCAACCTTGATCTGTGGGTAAAAAATGAAATCAAGTCATTAGAAAGAGGTTACAAAAGGGTCAGAAGGTGTTGATTTATTGTGAATAGAGCTAAGGAACTGCAAGGGTAAAACGGCCTTTTTTGAAATCATTGATATACAGCAAAAAACAGAAGTAGTCCCAACAACTACCCCGATCTTTTTATTCCCACTCACTGTCTCCTACCAATCAGCCAATGCTCTAACCATGTTAGTAACTTTCCTGTAATACTATGGGCTCCTAACTTGGTAAGTAGCCTCAGGTGTGGCATGTTGTCAAAAGCCTTCTAAAAGTCCAAATATACAACATCTACTATATCCCCTTTATCTATCCTACATGGAATCTCTTCAAATGATTCCAACAGGTTTGTCAGGCAAGATTTCCCTTAAGGAATCCATACTGACTTTCTCCTGTCTTGTCCTGTGTCACCAAGTACATCCATAACCTCATCCTTAACAATTGACTCCAACATCTTCCCAACCACTGAGGTCAGGCTAACTGGTCTATAATATCCTTTCTGCTGCCTTTCTCCTTTCTTTAAGGGTGGAGTGACATTCACAATTTTCCGGACCTCTTGCACCATACCAGAGACCAATGATTTTTGAAAGATCATTACTAATATCATCATAAACACTACTGCTACCTCTTTCAGAACCCTAGAATGACTTATGTACTCTTAGGTCTTTCAGTTTTTTGAGCACCTTCACCCTTGTAATATTAACTACACTCACTTCTCTTCCCTCACACTCTTTCAACATCTGGCACACTGCTAGTGTCTTCCATGTGAAGACTAATGCAAAATACTCACTTAGCTCATCTGCAATCTCCTTGTCTCCATTATTATTTCTCTGGCTTCTGTCACGGTCCGGTCCATGGATTCCATATTCTGGCTATACTTGTTCCATTGGGCGCCTTAAATGAGGCACCTGATTCTCGTTTCAGGCTGGCAACATAAATAGCTCTGTGGTCCAGTGATTCCTTGCTGGACCGTCTTCATCAGTAACCCCGTCAGTAACCCCATCAGAACCCACACCCAAAAACTCGACGCTGTGTTTGGTGTCCAAGAAGAGTCCCGGCTCTGTGTTCTGTGTCCTGTGTCCAAGAAGAATCCTGACTCTGTGTCCTGTATCCAAGGAAGAGTCCCGGCTCTGTGTTCTGTGTCCTGTGTCCAAGAAGAATCCTGACTCTGTGTCCTGTATCCAAGGAAGAGTCCCGACTCTGTGTCCTGTGTTCAAGAAGAGTCCCAGCTCTGTGTTTTGTATCCTGTGGCCAAGAAGAGCCCCGGCTCTGTGTTTTGTATCCTGTGGCCAAGAAGAGTCCCGGCTCTGAGTCTTGTGCCCAAGGAAGAGTCCCAGCACTGTGTCCTGTGTTCAAGGAAGAGTCCCAGCTCTGTGTCCTGTGTTCAAGGAAGAGTCCCGGCTCTGTGTCCTGTATCCAAGGAAGAGTCCCGGCTCTGTGTCCTGTATCCAAGGAAGAGTCCCGGCTCTGTGTTCTGTGTCCTGTATCCAAGGAAGAGTCCCGGCTCTGTGTTCTGTGTCCTGTATCCAAGGAAGAGTCCCGGCTCTGTGTTCTGTGTCCTGTGTCCAGGAAGAGTCCCGACTCTGTGTCCTGTATCCAAGGAAGAGTCCCGACTCTGTGTCCTGTATCCAAGGAAGAGTCCCGACTCTGTGTCCTGTATCCAAGGAAGAGTCCCGACTCTGTGTCCTGTATCCAAGGAAGAGTCCCGACTCTGTGTCCTGTATCCAAGGAAGAGTCCCGACTCTGTGTCCTGTATCCAAGGAAGAGTCCCGACTCTGTGTCCTGTATCCAAGGAAGAGTCCCGACTCTGTGTCCTGTATCCAAGGAAGAGTCCCGACTCTGTGTCCTGTATCCAAGGAAGAGTCCCGACTCTGTGTCCTGTATCCAAGGAAGAGTCCCGACTCTGTGTCCTGTATCCAAGGAAGAGTCCCGACTCTGTGTCCTGTATCCAAGGAAGAGTCCCGACTCTGCCTGTGTTCAAGAAGAGTCCCAGCTCTGTGTTCTGTATCCTCTGTCCAAGAAGAGCCCCAGCTCTGAGTCTTGTGCCCAAGAAGTGCCCGAGTCAATTCCAGGCCGAGCCCAAGTCAAGTCCCTGCCAGGACCCGAGTTCCGGGACATGACCTGCGTCCCCTGTCAAGTTCTAGTCCCAAGTCCAGGTTTTCCAGTTTGTCACTCTATATCTACGTTCATGTTATCATTTTGTTCTCGCTCCTTGGCTTCCCTAGCATTCTTTTTTTTAAAAATTTTATTTAATTGCGTTTTTAAGTAATTACAAGTGTGGAAAAAAAATGTATATATCCCTTCCCCCCTCCCCCCATTCTTAATAAACATAGTCCAGTTCTTAGTAATTCAGTGTCTGTGCCTTGCATTTGGGTCAGCTACCAGCGCCACCTTGTGACAGCTTCATTTTCTAACATTTCTCTACCCACTCTCATTTCTCTTTTTATTATTAACATTCTTGAAAATGCTTTTACAATCCACTTTAATATTATTTGCTAGCTTTTCCCTCCTAATGGCTCTTTTAGTTGCTCTCTGTAAGACTTTAAAAGCTTTCTGATCCTCAGTCTTTCCACCAATTTTTGCTTTGGTGTGTGCCCTCTTTTGCTTTTACATTAGATTTGACTCCCCTTGTCAGCCACAGTTGTACTACAAGTAGTCCCCGAGTTACGAACGTCCGACTTACGGACAACTTGTATTTACGAACCGAGGAAGGAGAACACTGCCCGCCATTTTAAGTTGGATAACAACGCCGTCTGCCATTTTAAGTTGTTGCCATTCACACTGTGTTAAGTGTCTGTCTTTGTATTTGGCTTAACTTTTTCTTAGCAAGATTCACCCTGACTCCGCCCCCTCCCCCCCCCGCTGGTCGGCTGGTGGCGCAGTGAGATCAGCACTGGGCTCGAGAATGGATGTTCCCGAATTGGATCCAGTGAGAGACCACTCCCGTGCCGGGTTGATGTCGATCCAGTGACTCCCGTACCATCCATTCTGGGTTGATTTCGAGCTGGCAACTCAACATAAAAAAAACACTGCCACTTCCAGTTTAAATTCCCACGTTGAATATTGTGGAGGATCAAATACAGTACCCAAACCCAGCACAGCCCCCACTTGTCCCATTTAACCTCACTCAATGCGGTGGACTTTCGAAACCGGGGAATTCAGAGCAGTGGTCCTTAGGACCCAGTGGACCTCAGGAGCCGGCGCAGGTCGGGACCTGCCGCCCACAGTGTTTCTGTTCCATTGATGGAAAGCGATCGCGATTGAAAATAAAGTGGAAATGATAAAGCGTTTGGAAAGGGGTGAAATGCCATCGGTCATTGGAAAAACATTAGGCTACAGTCGGTCAACGATCGGAACAATTTTAAAGGATAACGGATAAAGTGAGAATAATGGAGCATGTGAAAGGCCCTGCCCCGATGAAAGCTACAATTATTACTAAGCAACACAGTGGTTTAATTATTGGAATACATACATTTCTTGTGTTTTATATGCATAGAAAAGTAAAATATATACTATATACTAAGACGAACGTTTGACTAACTAGGCTCAATGACAAACTGCTCTAAAAAGCCATCTCTTAGGCATTCACCAAACTCACTCTTTTGAGATCCATTACCAAGCTGATATTCCCAATCGGCTTGCATGTTAAAATCTCCCATGACTATTGTTACATACCCCGTAATGGGTTAAAAGAACCAGCAGGAATGGAACACACCTGGATTCTGGTTTTGCTACAAACAAAACACTATTTATTAGTATCTACGTAATACAGTAATATAAAACCAGATAAATCAAACAGGTTAGCAGAGCTTATGAATATATAAGTGTGTAAATATAAAACCCCAAACTTCTTCAAGCTTTGGTGGTAAATGACAGCCTTACAATGGTATAGGTATGAAGTCAGTTCAGTTCAATGCATGGGGTTGCTGTTGTTGGTAAGAGAGAGAGATTTGTAATCCAAAGGCGTATGTTGTGAGAAGGCAATTACATCGATATTCCACAGATTCCACAACAGCAATAACAATAGCAGTAGATTTTCTCTCTGAAGTTGTTCCACTCCACACACGAAGTATCACCGACAGTTATCTACAATGAATATGCTTTCAACACAAGTGGTAGCACACCTGAATTCAGCTATGGGACATCTCAAAGTGGAGGCCACAGGATACTCAAATAAAATCTGCGTATGGATTATCATCAACAGTAGCTTATCACAAAGGGGACCATCTTCAAGGGAACCACCACCCAGGCAAGGGTCGACACACCAGTAGATTCCACAAGGTTACCCCAAACACACAATGTGATAGCCACTTATCCAATTCCATGACATACGAAATAACTCCAACAGTGATTTGCCACAGGGGTGCCTTTCTTCAGTGAACTACCACACCCAGCCAAAGGGTAAACACCCAAGTGGTATTCACAAAGGTTTTCCCCTCACCTGAGAATTCACTCCTGTGGATTAACTAAGTGACAATGACACTTCCGTAGCCGAATGGAAACAAACTCACCCTTATGGGCTACTTAGAGAGAGAGTCCAAACAGTGAACTCTTTGTCACTAGGTTTCTTCTGTTTCAAACCTTCCTCTCCATTCTTCTCTTCTTGCAAACTTGTTCTAGTTGCAGAAAACTTGTGAGAGTCATCTATCAATACTCACCCCTTTTGGGCCACTAAAAGTTTAAACCAGCAACCGACTCACAGGTGTCTTTCATTGACCGAATCCATCTTGACTCTAACTGTGTGTCTGTAAGTGGATCATCTGACCTAGCTTATTCAAAACAAGCCACCACTTGTATAAACCATCGTTGCTCACCATAGCAACCCAGCAATTCTGCAGTCAGCAGAAATCCAAAAAAGACAAAAGTCAGTCTCAATTCTTTTGGCATTTTAAAGTGACAGTCCACAGAAAAATATGAACCCTAGGGGTACAGAACACTTCTCCCCAAGAAAGCAAAATTTTGATCTAAGAAATTTTTTTTTTAATGTAGATTACATAGAACATAGAATAGTACAGCACAGTACAGGCCATTCGGCCACAATGCTGTGCCGACCCTTAAGCCCTGCCTCCCATATAACCCTCCACCTTAAATTCCTCCATATACCTGTCAAACAGTCTCTTAAACTTCACTAGTGTATCTGCCTCCACCACTGACTCAGGCAGTGCATTCCACACACCAACCACTCTCTGAGTAAAACATCTTCCTCTAATATCCCCCTTGAACTTCCCTCGCCTTACCTTAAAGCCATGTCCTCTTGCACTGAGCAGTGGTGCCCTGGGGAAGAGGCGCTGGCTGTCCACTCTGTCTATTCCTCTTAATATCTTGTACACCTCTATCATGTCTCCTCTCATCCTCCATCTCTCCAAAGAGTAAAGCCCTAGCTCCCTTAATCTCTGATCATAATCCATACTCTCTAAACCAGGCAGCATCCTGGTAAATCTCCTCTGTACCCTTTCCAATGCTTCTGCATCCTTCCTATAGTGAGGCGACCGGAACTGGACATAGTATTCCAAGTGTGGCCTAACTAGAGTTTTATAGAGCTGCATCATTACATCGCGTCTCTTAAACTCTATCCCTCGACTTATGAAAGCTAACACCCCGTAAGCTTTCTTAACTACCCTATCTACTTGTGAGGCAACTTTCAGGGATCTGTGGACATGTACCCCCCAGATCCCTCTGCTCCTCCACTCTACCAAGTATCCTGCCATTTACTTTGTATTCTGCCTTGGAGTCTGTCCTTCCAAAGTGTACCACCTCACACTTCTCCGGGTTGAACTCCATCTGCCACTTCTCAGCCCACTTCTGCATCCTATCAATGTCTCTCTGCAATCTTCGACAATCCTCTACACTATCTACAACACCAACAACCTTTGTGTCATCTGCAAACTTGCCAACCCACCCTTCTGCCCCCACATGCAGGTCGTTAATAAAAATCACAAAAAGTAGCGGTCCCAGAACAGATCCTTGTGGGACACCACTAGTCACAACCCTCCAATCTGAATGTACTCCCTCCACCATGATCCTCTGCCTTCTGCAGGCAAGCCAATTCTGAATCCACCTGGCCAAACTTCCCTGGATCCCATGCCTTCTGACTTTCTGAGTAAGCCTACCGTGTGGAACCTTGTCAAATGCCTTACTAAAATCCATGTAGATCAAATCCACTGCACTACCC
This sequence comes from Hemitrygon akajei, assembly GCF_048418815.1. Classification (NCBI taxonomy): domain Eukaryota; kingdom Metazoa; phylum Chordata; class Chondrichthyes; order Myliobatiformes; family Dasyatidae; genus Hemitrygon; species Hemitrygon akajei. Next base: position 2,362,022 of record NC_133127.1, on the reverse strand, counting down.
TCATCCATATGCCTGGTCACCTCCTCAAAGAACTCTATCAGGCTTGTTAGACACGATCTGCCCTTCACAAAGCCATGCTGACTGTCCCTGATCAGACCATGATTCTCTAAATGCCCATAGATCCTATCTCTAAGAATCTTTTCCAACAGCTTTCCCACCACAGACGCAAGGCTCACTGGTATATAATTACCCAGACTATCACTACTACCTTTTTTCTTTTTTCTTTCCAAATCTTTTTATTATTATTATCCAAAATAACAAGAGTACATCGAAGTAGGTAACACTTACAATGTCTCAAGGGGAAAAAAAAACAATGTTTTAAAGATTGAAAAATTTGGTGACACAAAAAAAAGAAAAACACCCTACTAAAGCAAAGTGAGAAAAAAAACCCATAAGGTGTTCAACCCCAAGCCATGCGTCATACAAAAAGCTTCTAAAGATAAACATCAAACCACCAGCAAAAAAAAATGTACCAAAATTTACAATTAGATCTTGGAGGAAATCTATCAATTAACTCAAATGATAGTAACGAGCAAATGAACCGCATTATTTCTCAAAATCAAACATAGGTTCAAAGGTTGGGCTTCTAATTTTCTGCAATCTAAGACATAGCATCACTTGAGAGAACCAGTGCGACAGAGTGGGAGCCGATGTATCTTTCTGCTTCAATAGAATGGCCCTCCTAGCTATCAATGTAACAAACGCAATAGCATGTCGGTCAGACAAAGAAATACTGCGGATATTGAGGAATTATTCCAAAGGGCACAGTTAATTTATTAGATTGTAAATTAATTTTAAGTACTTTAGAAATTGTAGAAAAAACTGATTTCCAGAACTGTTCCAGTATAGAACAAGACCAAAACATGTGTGTCAGTGTAGCTCTCACAGTTTTACATCTATCACAATAACCATCAACATTAGGAAACATTTTAGACAATCTCTCCTTCGTCAAATAGTAACAATGTACAATTTTAAATTGAATCAGTGAATGACTAGCACAAATCGAAGAAGAGTTAACCAACTTCAGAATCCGCATCCAGTCTTCCATCATAAAAGTCAAATTAAGTTCCTTTTCCCATTCTTGTTTAATCTTAAATAAAGAATGCTTATCCCATTGTAATAGTAAATTATAAATTCTTCCAATGGAACCCTTCATCAAAGGGTTCATACTCGTAATAGTATCTAACAGGTCGGCATCCAATATGTAAGGAAAATTACTTAAATATTTTTGTAAGAAATGTCTAACTTGAAGTTATTGTAAAAAGTGTGAGTATGAAAGAGAATATTTATCAACTAATTGTTCAAAAGACATCAGTCTATCTTCTTTAAATAGATCCAAAAAAAAATTAATATCTTTATTTTTCCAAGTAAAAAAATTGGATCACTCAAAGAAGGCTTAAAAAATAATTTCGGGGGGACGTCACGTGATGATGTAGGGTCGAGACGTTGGAAATCCAGCTCCCTCGTAAAAAGTAATGAAATAGGGTTTAAATGAAGAAGAGTTAACAAATATCTATTAGAAACTACTTATAAGCAACTCGGGACTATCTTTTGATATGGCTCCTAAATTGAAACAGAAGAAAGCTACTACTTCGAAGACTGCGCAAATCGGTGGGGGAAAAGGCCTAACCGCTTCAGTGAAGCATCGGACTCAAGTTAGATCTCCTCCCGGCGAAGTGCATGGCACTTCTGATGATGAGGGGAAGGAAGTTGCAGCAATGTCGGCGGTCTCTAAGAAGAAACGGAAGGAACACATGCGCGAAAGTATGTATGGGAAGGTATCAACAAAACTACAAATCCCAACTATGGCTGGAAGTGAAATTGGATCTGGATCGGAAGTAGAAACAGACTCTTTGGGAAATTTGGAGGAGGAAGAAGAGGAAAAGAAGAAAGAGATTAAAGGAGACATAAAAGATATCCTGATATATATGACAAATGAATTAAAAACTATAAGAGCAGATATGATGAAAGAATCAAAAGTTATAAGAACAGATATGACGAATGAATTAAAAGCTATAAGAACAGATATAAAAAGGATACAGAATACACTTGATAATGTGGTGGAAAAACAAAAGAAGATGGAGAAGGAAGTTAAAGAGATGGAAATAAAAGTGGAAGAAAATACTGAAAAAATAGAAAAAATAGAAAATGATAATTTTGTCTGGATAGCAGAAAGAAAACGGATGCTTGAAAAAATGGATGTGCTTGAGAACTCTAGTAGATGAAATAATATTAAAATTGTTGGTCTTATGGAAGGTACAGAGGGAGAAAATCCAATAAAATTCTTTCAAGATTGGATTCCGAAAATTTTGGAAATGGAAGAAGGAAGTCAAGTAATTGAAATTGAAAGAGCACATAGAGCTTTAAGACCAAGATCTCAACAAGATCAAAATCCAAGATCAATTTTGATAAAATGCTTAAGGTATCAAGATAAAGAAATGATCTTGAAGGCAGCTACTCAGGGTGCTAAAGAGAGAAAAGGGCCATTGATAATAGAAGGGAAAAGAGTTTTTTTTTACCCAGACATAAGTTACGATCTTCTGAAGAGGCGGAAAGAATTTAATCCAGTGAAAAAATTTTATCTAATAGAATATCTAAATATTTACCAAAATTAATACATATGGACCAAACAGGTTTTATTAAAAATAGACAATCAATGGATAATATAACCCGGTTAATTAGTATAATTCATTTGGCACAAAAAAGAGAGGAAATGAGTGTGGCAGTTGCTTTGGATGCAGAAAAAGCATTTGATAGATTGGAATGGGATTTTTTATTTAAGGTATTGGAAAAATATGAATTAGGAAAATCTTTTATACAATGGATTAAAATTCTAAATACTAATCCTCAAGCTAAAGTAGTTACAAATGGTCAGATTTCAACACCATTTTGTTTAACGAGGTCAACTGGACAAGGCTGCCCATTATCACCTGCTTTATTTGTATTGGCAATAGAACCATTAGCTGAATTAATTAGAACAGATTCAGATATTGGGGGCTTTAGAGTTAATCAAGAAGAATATAAGATGAACTTATTTGCTGATGATGTTTTGATTTACTTAACAAACCCATTGCAATCTTTGCAAAGATTATCTTTTAGATTGGAAGAATATGGGGAAGTATCGGGTTATAAAGTAAATTGGGATAAAAGTGAAATTTTACCCCTTACCAATGGAAATTATAATCAATGCCGATTAGCAACTCAATTTCAATGGTCAATAAATGGGATAAAATATTTAGGTATTAGAGTTAATAATGATGTAAAAAATTTATATAAACAAAATTATTTGCCATTATTTAAAAAATTAAAAGAGGATCTTGATAAATGGATGATGTTACCAATAACATTAATAGGTAGAGTTAATGTTGTAAAAATGAATATATTTCCTAGATTGCAATATTTATTTCAAACTCTACCAATATAATTACCTCAGAAGTTTTTTCAAGAACTGAATAAATATGTAAGGAAATTTCTTTGGAAAGGAAAGATGTCAAGAATATCATTGGAAAAATTGACATGTAAATTTGATTTAGGAGGGTTACAACTTCCAAACTTTAAGAATTATTATAAAGCAAATCAACTTAGATTTATTGCATCTTTTTTTGATGAAGAAAAACCGGCATGGATTAGAATAGAATTAGATAAGATAGGAGAAAATATACCAGAAGATTTTATATATAAATGGGAATCCAAATGGATACGGGAAAAAAAGAATCTCCTATATTAAGACATTTGATTGATTTATGGAATAAGGTAAATATGGACGATGAGATAAAGAAATCTTTATTAGCAAAAAGGACTTTAATTCAAAATAGGCTTATTCCTTTTACAATGGATAATAAACTTTTACATAATTGGTTTCAAAAGGGGATTAAATATATAGGTGACTGTTTTGAAGGAGGTATATTGATGTCGTTTGATCAATTAAAAAATAAATATAAAATATCAAATAACACTCTTTTCTGTTACTTTCAATTAAAAGCTTATTTACGAGAAAAGCTGGGACAAACAATGTTGATGCCAAAACCTAGTGAAATAGAAATATTAATTCAGAAAGGAAAAATTTAAAAATTTACATCTTGTATATATAATTTGATTCAAAAGCAGACAATTAAATTAGGAATTCATAAATCAAGACAAAAATGGGAATCTGATCTGAATGTTAAAATTGATGGAAAAAATTGGTCAAGATTATGTTCTGATAGTATGAGAAATACAATAAATGTTCGACTTAGATTAATACAATATTATTTTTTACATCAATTATATATAACACCACAGAAAATAAATAGATTAAATTCAAATATGTCTGACCAATGTTTTCGATGTAAACAAGAAATTGGTACTTTTTTACATTCTACTTGGTCTTGTTCTAAAATTCAACCATTTTGGATTAATTTAAGATTTTTATTGGAACAAATTATTGGAGTACAACTTCCACATAGTCCATTATTATTTTTATTAGGAGACATTGAAGGGACAATAATGAAATTTAAATTGAATAAGTATCAGAAAAAATGTATAAAAATTGCTTTGGCAGTAGCCAAAAAAGTTATCGCAGTTACTTGGAAATCTGATTTAAATTTAACTACGGATCGTTGGAATAATGAAATACATAGTTGTATTCCACTTGAAAAAATTACGTATAATTTAAGAAATGAATATGAGATATTTTTGAAAATTTGGTCACCATACTTACGAAAGATAGGATTAGATACATAGGTCCTTTGAAGATAAAATTATCGTAATTGGGGAAAGTGAAAATAAATATTAAAATTATTTTGAACTCCATGGAGCATGTGGGGATCCTCCGATATCCAGGCAATCTTTCTTTTCTTTTCTTTCTTTTTTTTTCTCTTTCTTTAGATAAGGGTTAAGGGGGGAAGGGTTATGGGGAGGGGGAGGGTTAATATCATTTTTCTTACTATTTTATTATTACATTTATTCTTTGTAATTTCTAAAATTCAATAAATAATATTTAAAAAAATAATAATTTTGATAAATTCAACTACAAAGTTTAAATCTTTTAAGATTAAAAAAATTACAGAATTGGAGCCAAATTTGTAAAGAATACTTAATCACAGGGTATAAATTTAAATTAGCAATCTTAGCTAATTGTATAGGTAAAGCAGCTCCCAATAATGAGGTTAAATAAAACTGTTTCACAGCTTTCAATTCCGAGTCTGCCCAAATTGGCCGCTTGCTCTTATCAACCCAGTGTAACCAAAAGGACATATATCACACATTAACAGCCCAGTAATACATTCTTAAATTAGGCAAAGCAAGACTTCCATCCTTTTTCAATTTTTGTAAGTGACATTTACTAATTCTTGGTCTTTTATCATTCCAAGTAAAAGATGAGATGATACAATCAATCCGATCAAAAAATTTAGTCAAAAAAACAGGGATATTCTGAAATAAATATAAAAATTTTGGTAAAATCATCATTTTGACTATATGGATGCGACCAGCAAGTGAAAACGTAAGTGGGTTCCATCCACTAAGTAAATACTTCATAGAATCTACCAAGGGGTCAAAATTAGCTTCATAAAGATCCTTATATTTTTTAGTGATTATAACACCTAAATATCTAAAGGAATCCATAACTTTGAAAGGAGTATTATCATATATAGAAACAGATTCATTTAAAGGAAACAGTTCACTTTTATTAAAATTTATTTTATATTCTGAAAAATCTCCAAATTCATTAAATAATTTTAGCACAGGATTAGATATATAAACCAGTAAATCATCAGCATAAAGAGAAATCTTATGAATGGTCTCATTCACAAGAATGCCATGAATATTTTTTGCTTCACGAAGAACGATAGCAAGGGGTTCTAATATTAAGTTAAATAACAAAGCACTTAATGGACAACCTTGTCTTGTCCCCCATAAAAGCTAAAAAAGGGGGATCTAGTTATTAGTAATAACAGTAGCAATAGGAGTTTTATATATCATTCTAATCCAATTATTAAAATTAACACCAAAACCAAATTTCTGTAAAACATTAAATAAATATTTCCATTCGACTCAATCAAACGCATTTTCAGCATCCAAAGAGACAATGCATTGTGGAGTTTTAAAAGAAGATGAGTATATAATGTTAAATAATCTCTGAACATTTGAAAAGGAATAATGACCCTTTATAAAGCCAGTTTGATCTTTAAAAATAATTTTACCCAAATTATTTTCCAACTGATTGGCAATTATCTTTGACAGGATCTTAGCATCAACATTCAATAATGAAATAGGTCTATGTGAGGCACAATCAGTAGGATCTTTATCATTTTTAAGAATTAAAGAAATAGATGCCTCATAAAAAGTAGAGGGTAAATCACCTTTCACAAAAGAGTCCTTAAACATTTCCAACATATACGGAGAGAGCAATTTTCCAAATTTTTTATAAAATTCTACAGGGTAACCATCAAGTCCAGGAGCCTTACCAGGTTGCATTGAGAAAAATAGCTTTATGAATTTCGGCTTCAGTAATTCGGGCATCAAGAGTTTTTTGATCCTCAGCAGAGATTTGAGGAATAGCAATCTTTCGTAAAAAAGCATTCATTTTAGAAGAATCTACTTGAAATTGAAATTTATGAAGTTCAGTATAAAAATCTTGAAAAATCTTATTAATTTCTTCATATTCCAAAGCCAGGGTACCATCTTTCCTACGGATTTTCAAAATTTGCCTTTTGGCTCTGGCCGTTTTTAGTTGAGATGCAGGCAGTTTGTTATTTTTATCTCCAAACATATAAAATTGACTTTTTTTAGCTTAAGCAAGTCACCTTCAATAAGATGAGTTAATAATAAATTATATTGTGATTGAAGTTCCACCCTTTGTTTAAATAAGTCAATATTAGGGGAGATCACGTAAAAATTATCTAAGTCTTTAATTTGTTTTGAAATCTTATCTATTTCTACTTTAGTCTCTTTTTTAAGCTTAGCTGAATAAGAAATGATCTGACCACGTAAAAATGCTTTAAACATATCTCATATGATTAATTTAGACATACCCCCTATATCATTGAAAAGAAAAAATCTTTTATCTGGGTTTCAATAAAGCTAACAAAGTCAAAATTCTGCAATAGTGCCTGAGACAGGCACCAAGGTGGGTGGGCAAGAATGACATCATCGAATTCGAAAGACAAACTCAAAGGTGCATGATCAGATACAGCAATAGAATCATATTCACAATTCTTAACATAAAGCAAGAAGCGGGGGTTGACTATAATATAATTGATCCTCGAATATTTTCTATAAATGTGAAAAAAATAATATTCTCTATCATCAGGGCGTAAACATCTCCATTGTTCAATCAGTCCAAAATCAGTCAAAAAGGAATTAATAAATGACGCAGAGCGATTTGGAAGTCGCTGGTTGGTTTAACAACAGTTAAAATCCCTGCCTGTTATTAACATATAATCATTTAACTCAGGCAGTAAAGCAAATACATTTTTTTAAAAAGGATCATATAAGTTAGGACCGTACAAATTGACCAAAACAACTTTTCTGTTACAAATTACTCCTTTAACAATTAAAAATGTACCATTAAAATCTGACATAATATCCTCTTGAATGAATGAAATATTGGATTTAATAAAAATAGACACACCCTTAGTTTTGCTTTGAGAAGTGGAGTGAAATTGTAACCCCTTCTACCAGCCAAAAAATCTATTTTGATCTCCCGCCTTGATACGTGTCTCTTGGGCAAAAATTATATCAGATTGAAATGGTTAACGACTTTAAAAGTCTTTTTTCATTTGATAGGATGACTCCAACCATGTACATTCCAACTTATTACATTAATCCATTTAAATACCATACTGTGGCAACCCACTTTCTACGCAGGCGAACCGACTCACAAAATGGCGCGCGCGTTGGCAGGGAGGCCAGCCCCAAAATGGCGCTGGGCCTTCTTCTTCACCGGCAAGGGGAGAAAGCCTGCACGCAGGAAGAGACTTTTTTTATGCACCTGTGGCGTCACTTCTGCCCGGAGAAGGCGGGAATGGAACTGTATGAAAGCCAGTGCCGCAAAGTTTGAATAAACTAGTCTGGAGTGCAGCTTACAGACTGTGTGTCATTATTTCTAGCTCTGTGTGTAGCACATCGCTACATTGGTGACCCTGACGGTCCAAACAGGATTTGGACCAAAGATGATCGACTCTTCATCTGTTCACGCAGTTTCGCTAAAACTGCCAACTTTCTGGACGCTGCGACTACACGTGTGGTTTGACCAAGCAGAAGCCCAGTTCCAGATTCGGCAGATATCTTCTAATTCCGCACGTTACTATTACGTGGTGAGCTCCCTTGACCAGGAGACAGCTGCCCAGGTTGAGGATTCCATACAGTCACCCCCGGAAGAAGGCAAATATGCAGCATTCAAAGCGCTGCTAATAGGGACCTTTGACCTCTCACAATGTGAGCAAGGTGCCTGCTTGCTGCACCTGGATGGTTTGAGAGACAGGGGCGCCGTCGGCATTAATGAACGAGATGCTGGCCCTGGCTGAAGAACAGAAGCCCTGCCTCATGTTTGAGCAGGCGTTCCTAGAGCAACTGCCCGAGGACATACATCTGCTACTGGCCATCGCAGATTTTGACACCCAGAAGGTGGCGGCCCAGGCAGACGTGCTGTGGAAAGCCAAGAGTTAGAGCGGGGCATCCATCGGACAGATTACCAAGCCATGCACCCAACAGCAGGCCAGACCAGGCCCGGCAATGGAATGCACACAACCCAGAGGCAGGAGTGAGGAGGCCAATGAACAGTGGTGTTTCTACCACCAGCGGTGGGGCACAGAAGCCCGCCGTTGTTGCCCGCCCTGCAAGTTCCCTGGAAATGCCAGGGCCAGCCGCTGCTAATGGCTACAGTGGCTGGCCACCAGGACAGACTCTTGTACATCTGGGACAGTCGGGACGCCGCTTCTTAGTTGACACCGGAGCGGAAAACAGCGTCTTACCCCTGACGGGGTATGACACCCGCATTAGGGAGCCAGGACCCACACTGAGGGCCGCAAACGGCAGCACGATACGGACCTACGGCACCCGCACAGTGCAGTTGTAGCTCAGCGCTAGCCGGTTCACATGGGACTTCACACTGGCCGCCGTGGCCCAACCACTCCTGGGGGCAGATTTCTTGCGAGCTCACAGCCTGCTGGTCGACTTGCAAGAGAAAAGACTAGTCCATGCCAAGACCTTCCAGATGTTCTCCCTAGGTGAAGCCAAGTTGCCGGCCCCACATCTGGACTCCATCACACTGTCTGACAATGGATTCACCAGAATCCTGGCGGACTTTCCATTGGTTCTGGCACCGCAGTTCACAGCAGCCATGCCCAGACACGGAGTACAGCACCACATTCCGACCCAGGGACCACCCCTCCATGCCCGCACATGAAGGCTCCCCCCGGACAGGCTCCGCCTGGCAAAGGAGGAGTTCAAGAGGATGGAGGAATTTAGGATCATACGGCAATCCGACAGCCCATGGGCCTCCCCCCTGCACATGGTGCCCAAAGCAGTCGGGGGCTGGAGACCATGTGGTGACTACCGCAGACTGAATGAGGTTACAACTCCAGACTGCTACCCCGTGCCGCACATACAGGACTTTGCAACAAACCTGCATGGGACAAGAATCTTTTCCAAAGTAGACCTCGTCCGGGGATACCATCAAATCCCGGTGCACCCTGAAGACATCCCCAAAACAGCACTCATCACCCCGTTCGGCCTGTTCGAATGCCGTTCAGCCTGAGGAATGATTAACTTGGCATGATTAATTTATTAACTTATTATTATTTAATTATTTATGGTTTTATATTGCTATATTTCTTCACTATTCTTGGTGTGGTTGTAACGAAACCCAATTTCCCTCGGGATCAATAAAGTATGTCTGTCTGTCTGAATGCTGCACAGACGTTCCAGTGGCTAATGGATACGGTGGGGCGCGACTTGGACTTTGCGTTCATCTATTTGGACGACATCCTCATAGCCAGCAGTAGTTGTCAGGAGCATCTGTCCCACCTCCGCCAGCTCTACTCCTGCCTGAGTGATTTCGGCCTCACGATCAACCCGGCCAAATGCCAGTTTGGACTTGACACCATTGACTTCCTGGGCCACAGGATTACCAAAGACGGGGCAACACCTCTGCCCACCAAGTTAGATGTGATCCGTCACTTTGCCCGGCCCAACACAGTCAAAGGCCTGCAGGAGTTTGTTGGTATGGTGAACTTCTACCATCACTTCCTCCCCTCAGCAGCCCATATCATGCGCCCTTTGTTCACCTTGATGTCAGGTAAAGACAAGGACATTACTTGGGATGAAGTGGCTGCAGCCACTTTTGTTAAAGCCAAGGAAGCCTTGGCAGATGCCACGATGCTGGTACACCCCAGAACGGACGTTCCAACCGCCCTCACAGTGGACACATCCGACACAGCAGTCAGTGGGGTGCTGGAGCAACTCATCGAGGGGCACTGGCAACCCCTGGCATTCTTCAGCAGGCACCTACGGCCACCCAAACTCAAGTACAGCGCCTTCGATCGGAAGCTGTTGGCACTATATCTGGCAATCCGGCATTTCAGGTACTTCTTAGAAGGTAGGCCTTACACCGCGTTCATGGACCACAAACCATTGACCTTTGCGTTCCCGAAGGTGTCCGATCCCTGGTCGGCTTGCCAGCAGCAACATCTGTCCTACATCTCCGAGTACACGATGGACATCCAGCATGTCTCGGGAAAGGACAACATCATGGCGGACGCACTCTCCAGACCAGCTATCCAGGCCCTGTCCCTGGGGGTGGACTATGCAGCACTGGCGGAGGCGCAGCAGGCAGACGACGAGATGCCCAGCTACAGGACCACAGTCGTGGGTTTGCAGCTGCAAGACTTCTTGTAGGCCCAGGTGAGAGGACCCACCTGTGTGATGTGGCTACTGGCCAACCTTGCCCCATCATCGTGGCAGCCTGGCGGCGGCGAGTTTTCAACTCCATACACTGTTTGGCGCACCCATCAATCAGGACAACTGTCCACTGGTCTCCAGCAAGTTTGTGTGGCATGGTCAACGAATGGGCCAAAATGTGCACACAGTGCCAAACAGCCAAGGTACAGCGGCACACTAAAGCCCCGCCATAGTAGTTTAAACCCACCCGCCGGAGGTTCGACCACATTCATGTTGTTATCGTGGGGCCCCTGCCAGTGTCGCGAGGAGCGCGGTACCTCCTAACTATGGTAGACCAGTTCACGAGATGGCCAGAGGCGGTCCCACTCACTGACACCACCACTGATTCCTGCGCCCGAGCACTGATTGCAACCTGGGTAGCACGCTTTGAGATACTGACCCACATTACCTCCGACAGAGGCGCCCAGTTCACCTCCAGCCTGTGGTCGGCTGTGGCCATCCTGTTGGGAACACTGCTACACCACACAACTGCCTACCACCCACAGTCGAACGGACTAGTGGAACACTTCCACCGTCACTTGAAGTCGGCTCTCATGGCCTGCCTGAAAGGGCCTAACTGGGTGGACGAGCTTCCCTGGGTCCTGCTCGGAATCCACATGGCGCCCAAAGAGGATCTGCACACCTCGTCGGCCGAGTTGGTGTACGGCGCACCCCTGGTCGTCCCAGGAGAGTTCATACCAGCCCCAAGGGGGCAAGAGGAAGAACCCGCAGCAGTCCTGGACAGACTACGTGAGAGGCTCGATAACCTGCCCCCGTACAGACTTCACAGCATGGACAGATCCCGACCTGCGTACCCAAAGACCTGCAGAACTGTAAGTTTGTATTTGTACAAAGGGGCGCACACCGGCCACCGCTGCAGTGGCTGTACGAGGGGCCGTTCAAGGTGATCAGGAACAACGGGTTCACGTACGTTCTGGTCATTGGTGGGAAAGAGGAGGTTTTGACGGTGGACCGACTTAAACCAGCCCATGTGGACTTGGCGCAGCCGGTCGAGGTTCAGGCACCGCGGCGCAGAGGCAGACTTCCCAAACAGAGGCTGATCCAGACTGTGGGTATTGGAGGGTTTATCGCCAGTTCTGGAGGAGGGGGTTATGTGGTGACCCACTTTCTACGCAGGCGAACCGGCTCAGAAAATGGCGCGCGCGTGGGCAGAAAGGCCAGCCCCAAAATGGCTCTGGGCCTTCTTCACTAGCAAGGGGAGAAAGTCCGCACGCGGGAAGAGAATTTTGTAATGCACCTCTGATGTCATTTCCACCTGGAGAGGGCGGTAACGGAACTGCGTAAAAGCCAGTGCCACAAAGTTTGAATAAGCTAGTCTGGAGTGCAACTTACAGACTGTGTGTCGTTATTTCTAGCTCTGTGTGTAGCACATTGCTACAATACTATAATTTTATTCTACTTTACACATGCGCAGTGTGGTGAACTAGATATACCTGTCTGACTGCTCCTGTGGCTCCTCCCACAGACCCCTGTATAAAGGCGACTGTGGCCTGCTGCTCTCCCTCATTTTCCCCAGGATGTAGTGTTGTCCTTCAGTCAATAAAAGCCGATAATCTCACTTCCTAAGTCTCGGCGTGAGTTATTGATGGTGCATCAATTTTATTGACTGAAAGTTACAACATGGAAACCGCGTTACGCCCAGAACGCCTAGACTTGGACCCCCGAGACCCGGGAGCAGCTCTTGCCTTTGAACACTGGCTGGTGTGCTTCCAATCGTACTTAGAGGAGGTTCGTGCCACCGATTCGGCTGTTCGGCACAAACTTCTCTTCTCGAGGGTCGCCCCAAAAGTTTATTCGTTCATCAGGGACATATCCACCTACGAGGAGGCGCTTGCCGCCCTCCAAAGACAGTACCTGCGGCCAGTAAATCCAGTTTATGCACGGCACCGCTTGGCCACGCGAAAACAGCGGCCTACGGAGTCGACTGCTGAATTCCTCAGCGAACTACAGATACTCGCGCGAGACTGTGGCTGCAAAGCGCTCTCAGCGGAACAGCATAAGGAACTCTTGGTCCGAGACGCTTTTGTGACTGGGGTTCGGTCAGTGTGTATCCGCCAGCGGCTGCTGGAAAAAGCTGATCTTACCTTACGCTCTGCGATAGAGACGGCCAGTTCGATAGAGGCTGCGCAACTGTACGCCGAAGAAGTCCAACCGAGCCATTCCCCGGTTCCGAGCGAATTCGCCAACGCCGCAGCCAGTCGCGGTATCTCAAACCCCACGAATTCGCCAGGTATGAGACTCTGTTACTTTTGTGGGCTTCGGAAACATGCACGAGAACTCTGTCTGGCGCGCGAAGCGACTTGTTCCCGCTGTGGGAAGAAGGGCCATTTCGCCAAGGTCTGTAAATCTAAACCGCGCCCGGGGTCGAGCAGCGCCGCGTCTGAGACTTGGGGGCCGCCATTTTGCATGACCGGATGTGGACAACCATCTTTGCCGGCGTCACCTGGCCCCGCCCCTACCTACCCGTGTGCGACCTGGGAGCCACAGGAGCAGTCAGACAGGTATATCTAGTTCACCACACGCAGAGCACATATCAATACAGGATGATCAAAAATGGCGGCGATAAAGAATACAACCACATAGAAAACACATTAGAATATGGCCTTGTCGATATTTGGAGATATAAACAGCCAATGATAAAGATTTCTCTTTTTTCTCACATGTCCATCACAAATATTCTCGAATTGATTACTTTTTTTTAGATACACATCTGTTAAACTCCGTTGTTGAATGTGCGTATGACATCATTGTGTTCTCAGATCACGCGCCTTTAAAGTTAACCCTTAAGCTTTCGGATAGATTTTTGAAAATCTCACAGTGGAGATTGAAACCCGTATTGTTACAGGATTCAGCTTTTGTTAATTTTATTAAGGAGCATATTTCTATATTTTTTGAATTTAATACAACTAAAGGAATGTCAAATCTGGTTATATGGGACACCTTGAAATCTTTTCTTAGGAGACAGATAATCTCATATTCAGCAGCCTTGAGAAAGAAAACTAAAGTGGAATTGTCAGTGTTTATTAATAAAATTAAACAGATAGACAAAGCGTATTCAGTTAAACCTACTGAAGACCTATATAAAGAAAGGGTCGAACTTCAATCACAGTATGATTTGCTTCTGACCTTTCCCATTGAACAGCAAATTTTTAAATCTAAAAGTTTATTTTATATACATAGGGAAAAATCTGCTAAACTTTTAGCGGGTCAATTAAAGGCTGGGATGGTCAGAAGACAGATTTTAAAAATTTGCTGACCAGATAGAACAGAAACTTTAGATCCTTATGAAATTAATAAGATATTTATGGACTTTTATTCTAATCTTTATAAATCTGGATTCTCTGATAGTATTATTACTATGAATAGATTTTTGCAAAGGTTAAATATACCTCAAATTTCGATCCAAGATGCTGATATGTTAGATGCACCTATTAAGCAAGAGGAGATAGCCAAGGCTATATCCTCTATGCAATTAGGTAAAGCTCCGGGACCTGATGGTTATACGGTAGAATTTTACAAGACCTTTCATGAAGTGCTTATACCACATCTTCATCAAACGTTCACTGATTCTACATCCTCTGGGAACCTTCCTAAAACTTTTTATGAAGCACTAATTTCATTGATTCCAAAAAAAGGAAAAGACCCACTGGAATGTGTATCCTATAGACCTATTTCTTTACTGAATGTAGATTTTAAAATCCTCTCTAAGATTCTAGCAAATAGGCTTGAGACTATCTTGCCTAATGTTATCTCAAACGATCAAACAGGATTTATTAAAAATAGGTACTCACATTTTAATATTTGAAGATTATTAAATATCATTTATTCCCCCTCAGCCAAAGAATCGGAATGTATTGTATCTTTGGATGCAGAGAAAGCCTTTGATAGGGTAGAGTGGCCTTATCTATTTCAGGTTTTGAAGAGGTTCAATTTTGGTCCAGGATTTATTTCCTGGATTAAATTGATTTATCATGCCCCCGTAGCTGCGGTTCTAACTAATAATCAAAAGTCTCCTTACTTTAGATTATATAGAGGTACCCGTTGGGGTTGTCTCCTTAGTCCTTTATTATTTAATTTGGCTTTAGAACCACTTGCTATTGCTCTTAAGGATTCTAATTCTGTGCAGGGTATTAGGAGGAGGGATAAATTACATAAGGTTTCATTATACGCGGATGATTTATTAGTTTACATTTCAAATCCTAAGAAATCTATTCCTTCTATGTTATCTATAATTATGGAATATGGTACTTTTTCTGGATAAAAAATTAATTTACATAAAAGTGAATTATTTCCTATTAATAATTATTCTGATTATTATGATCAAATGCCTTTTAATATTGCCAAAAACCATTTTACTTACCTTGATATCAAAATTACAAAAAATGTTAAAGACCTATATAGGTATAATTTCTTCCCTTTAGTTGAATATACTCAACAGGCGCTTTCTAAATGGTCACCTATGTCGATGTCATTGACAGGTCGAATAAATGCTATAAAAATGGTTATTCTACTGAAATTTTTACATATATTTCAAGCAGTTCCCTCTTTTGTTCCAAAAGCATTTTTTGATAAAATAGATTCTCTGATTTTGTCTTATGTTTGGAATAATAAAAGCGCTAGAGTGAATAACCTTTTATTGCAAAAATCAAAAAAAGATGGAGGACTGGCTTTACCAAACTTTAGATTTTATTATTGGGCAATTAATATTCATTATATTACTTTTTGGATTTATGATATAGATGACCAAGATCGCCCTTCATGGTTACAGCTGGAGGAAAATTCAGTAATGGGGTTTTCGTTAGCTTCTTTATTAGAAGCTCCTCTTCCATTTTCACTCTCCAGAAGAGGTAGACAAGCTCTTAACCCTATTGTTAAACGTACTTTAAAAATTTGGTTTCAATTTCATAGATTTTTTGAATTAAATGATTTTTTACTTTCTAGTAATATTTATTCTAATTTTTTTTAAACCATCAACTTTGGATAAAGCTTTTTTAACATAGAAAATTAAGGGAATAAAAACT
The DNA here is from genome assembly GCF_048418815.1 of Hemitrygon akajei. Taxonomy (NCBI): domain Eukaryota; kingdom Metazoa; phylum Chordata; class Chondrichthyes; order Myliobatiformes; family Dasyatidae; genus Hemitrygon; species Hemitrygon akajei. The sequence goes on along the minus strand of NC_133127.1, from coordinate 2,346,060 downwards.
TTTTTAGATTTGTTTTTACAAGACTGTTTAATGTCTTTTTCACAGTTACTGGATAAATATGATCTTTATGAGTTTTATGATAAATAAAACTCTAATACACATTTTTTCAGGTATTTACAGGTTAGGAATTTTTTACGTGATTTTTTTACCGAATTACCCCTTGGCCTGCTCTTCAAATTTGGCTTATGTTATTTTTCAGTTTAAACCTTTTCAAAAACGATTAATAGCTATCATTTATAAACAGTTAATGAATGCTCGCATGTTGCCTAATGATAAGGTTCAATGCACCTGGGAAGTAGAACTTCAACATTCACTTTCAGATAACCAATGGAGTAAAATTTATTATTTAGTCAATAATTCATCTATCTGCACTCGCCATATCTTAATTCAGTTTAAGATAGTACACAGGGCCCATATGTCCAAAGATAAATTGGCGCATATTTTTCCTAATATAAGCCCTATTTGTGACAGATGTAACACAGAAGTGGCTACTCTAACTCATATGTTTTGGTCATGTGTAAGTTTAAACTATTTTTGTAGGGATGTGTTTGGAATATTATCTAAAGTTATAGATATGGATGTTCAACCTAATCCACTTACAGCAATTTTTGGGATTATTCTAGAGGAAGCAAGCAAAGTGTCTGCTTCCACCCAACATGTGATAGCCTTTTCAACTTTACTGGCTAGGAGAGCTATTTTGCTACACTGGAAAGAATCTAACCCATCTACTGTTTTCTATTGGTGTTCCTCCATTATGTCTTTCCTAAGCTTGGAGAAAATTAGAAGTCGGACATTTGATACATCCTTTAATTTTGAACAAGTCTGGCGACCCTTTATTCAATATTTTCACATGATTTCATTTATTTTTATTTATTTATTTTTCTTTATTCTCTTTGGGGACAATCCTTATCCATGAAGGTTCAGAGATGACTGGAAGGATGTGTTTTTCTCTCTCTCTTTTTTTTCTAATTTTATCCTCAATTGGACTGCCCAATCTTTCTTTCTTTTTCTTTCCTTTTTTTTCTTTCTCTTTTTTTTTGTTTCAGTTTAGTTAGTGGGGTTTCTTTTCTCTATCAATAAAATTTCCAATCTTTTTTTTATTGATTGCTATGAGGAGTTGTAGTTTTTTTACCATTGTATATATAACAGCATAATATTTTACCTATTTGATTTTGACATTATATACTTTCTGTTTTTACTATTGCTGTTTATATGTCTTTCATATTATCTACTTGTTAAACTCCTCTTCCAATTTGTATATTCTTTATTTGATAATCAATAAAAAAGATTGAAAAATGAAATGAAAATGAGAAAACACACATGCTCCGGAACCACCTAATGGAAAAAACCCCTAACTCTAACACCACCCCTCCCCCCACAGCCCAGAAAAAAGCAGGCACCCCATGATAGAATACGAGGCCAAGAATGCTCTGTCTGTACAAAAAAAAGTTTAACAGGGTTCTCTATCCCTCACCCTAGTTGAAAAAATGAAACCCACTGACCTTGTGAGAGGAACGACAGGCTCAACAAAGGAAAGTGTTTACATTCCAGTGTCTACAAACTATCCCGTGTTTATATTTTATATATATATATCTTTTTTAAATAAAGAGAAAACTGAAAAATTGTTATCTCTTAAAAAGAAAAACCAGCAACATCTTAAATTTAATGTAAAATCCCTAAAAAAAGTTTGAAATTCAATTATAAGACACTATAATATTATATTAAAAAAGCATACTAATATATTGAAAATAATTTTTTAAAAATAAGCAGTTATTAAGATCTAAAATATATTACCTCGAAAAACCAAGCATTTTTTAATAACGGATCAAAACAATATTTCAAAAAAAGAGCAAAAAAGCAAAAAAAAAGGTTAATAGCATATTTAACCCAACTAAATTTTCAAAAATACCAACTAGTGATATATAAGTAATTGAAACCTCCCCTAAGTATATATAGAAAAAAGGAAATAGCCCCATTAGTAGGAAAAACTACCAGTTAGTTAATTAAGAAAGAAACAAAAAAAAACATCAAAACAGATATTAGGTTAAAGGAAGATATCCCTTTATCTTCTTTTTCTCAGTCGAATGTCTGAATAACCATTTCAACAGTCATACTTGAGCCATAAATCTTCTTTCCAAGAAAAACCAATGATATGCAATAATGAACAAGTCCCCTAATTTTCTTTTAATAGTCTCTCAATGAAATGTCCAAGTAGCCTTCATAATCTTCCTTCCAAAATGCTAATATGCAGGTAACCAAGCAATCTTCCAGACAGTTCAATTGGCAGTTGCAGCAGGTATAGTTTGAACTAACGCCAGTGCACCTTTAGGATCAAATAATGTACGAGGAGGAAAATCTTTAATTCTTGTTGGGTAACGCAAGGAAGTAGGTGGCTGTGATAATATAGTATGAAATAAGGTATGAAAAAGCTTACCAAAGTAATCTCCATTTTCGGCTCCTTCTTGCAGCCCAGCATTTCATATATTCCTTCAGCGAGACCTAGTTTCCAGGTCTATAATCTCATTTTGATATCCTTCCAAACGAGTTGTAGTTTCAAGCAAATTTTGCTTAGTTATCTTCAATTCCTCTTTGTGTGTAATAACTTGAGTTTCCAGGTCTTTAAGTTTTCCCAGAAATGACATCATTTCATTACTATTCTTTTCCAGTTGGTCCTTAATTGAATTCAGTGTCCCAGCCATATCTTCAGCCCACGGTGGCATTTCATCAGATTTTTCCTTTTGCATCTTTCCTTTCCCATTGCCTTTATGACTAGTTTCAGATAAGTTCTTCCCACCCCTCAAAGTGTCACGAGGTGGGGACAAGGGTGCTGGGAGAGGACCCACAGGCAGGACACAAACACATCTTTCTTAGGTACAATAAAATAGTGTTTATTACTCGCTACACAGAAGATCGGGAAATCAAGGAGGACAAAGAAACACAAACCTTGGACTAGGGGACAGCAGGAACATGGACAGCCATGGACCTTGGACTTGGACAGCCGCAGACCTCAGACATGGACAGTGGGAACATGGACAGTGACGGACCTTGGACTTCCGGACAGTGGGGACATGGGCAGCCGCGGACCTTGGACATGGACAGTGGCAGACCTTGGACTTCCGGACAGCGGGAACATGGACAGCCATGGACCTTGGACATGGACAGCTACGGACCTTGGACATGGACAGTGGGAACATGGACAGCCGCGGACCTTGGACATGGACAGCGGGAACATGGACAGCCGCGGACCTTGGACATGGACAGTGGCAGACCTTGGACTTCCGGACAGCGGGAACATGGACAGCTACGGACCTTGGACATGGACAGTGGGAACATGGACAGCCGCGGACCTTGGACTAGGCGATTAGGACCTTGATTCACCACCACCAGACACTTGGATACCATGGATCGCTGCAGCCAGAAACGTGGACACCAAAACACAGGACAAGGAATCTTGAACCAAGACTCCTCCTTTAGATCAGGCATCGAGCCGGGACTCTTCGTCGAGGGGTACACACAGACACCGGGCATGAACGTCGAGCCAGGACTCCACCTTCCAGTCAGGCACTGAGCCGGGACTCTTGGAGGGGTAGACATGGACAAGGGGCATGAACGTCGAGTCAGGACTCCGCCTTCCACTCAGGCACCGAGCCGGGACTCTTCGTCGAGGGGTAACACAGACACCGGGCATGAACGTCGAGTCAGGACTCCACCTTCAACTCAGCCACCGAGCCGGGACTCTTCGAGGGGGGTAGACACGGACACCGGGCATGAACGTCGAGTCAGGACTCCGCCTGTCTTGTATGAAACCACACTTGATGTGGTAACCGCAGGAAGGTTAAATATCTCAGTCCCAGGTGGGGCATTAGCAATGTCAGACTCCCCCCTGCTAGAGGAATTCAACTTACGAAATATCTCCTGTTTCTTTGACTTCACCGTTGGGGAAGTATTTTCCAGTTTAGTGAAGAACGCTGGTGAATAGCTTATGTTTCCTGGTGACCTCGAGTCACTCCTTGCAGCAGAATCTGGGGCACGACCTCTTCGCGCAAGCAACGACATTAGAAGCCATTCATTACTTGGGGGCAGCCTCTGTTCAATAGGCTCTGCTTCCCTTTCCCTTTGCTGAGGAGCCTGGACTACACTCCGGCGCAGGAAGTTGAATTGCTGGTACTCCGATGCGGGCTGGATGACTCTGGCTTGTCATAGTGGCAGCGGTGACTTGCAAAGGCTTCTTAACACTCTCACCCCGAACGGCTAAAGCCAGGGGCTTATAAACTGCTGGTTCGGGTTGAGGGTAGATTACCTTGATTGCCAAGCTCAAGGGACACGTGAAACAGAATGAGAAGGGAACAAGGAGTCAATGGTCTGGATCGCAACCTAACTAAATTTAAAGGGGAACTGATCTGGACCATGACACAAAGACATATTGTTCTCCTTCAAGAATCAGCAAATAAAGATTTTATATTTGAAGTTTAAATTAGAGGGAAAGGAAAAAAACTGGGAGCAGCACAGAAACTGCTGTTACTCCATTCACAGACAGATGCAGTCCCTACCTTTTTTGAACAAGGGGACAACATTTGCCTCTGTCCAGTCCTCCAGTACCATTCCCATGGACAATGAGGACATAAAGATCCTAGCCAGAGGCTCAGCAATCTCTTCCCTCACCTCGTGGAGCAGCCTGGGGAATATTCCATCAGGACCCGGGGACTTATCAGTCCGAATGTATTTGAACAACTCCAACACATCCTCTCCCTTAATATCAACATGCTCCAGAACATCAACCTCACTCATATTGTCCTCACCATCATCAAGGTCCCTGGCATTGGTGAATACCAAAGAGAAGTATTCATTGAGGACCTCATTCACTTCCACAGCCTCCAGGCACATCTTCCCACCTTTATCTCCAATCGGTCCTACCTTCACTCCTGTCATCCTTTTGTTCCTCACATAATTGAAGAATGGCTTGGGGTTTTCCTTTACCCTAATCACCATGACGTTCTCATGCCCCCTTCTTGCTCTTCTCAGCCCCTTCTTAAGCTCCTTTCTTGCTACCTTATATTCCTCAATAGACCCATCTGATCCTTGCTTCCTAAACCTCATGTATGCTGCCTTCTTCCACCTGACTAGATTTTCCACTTCACTTGTCACCCATGGTTCCTTCACCCTACCATTCTTTATCTTCCTCACCGGGACAAATTTATCCCTAACATCCTGCAAGAGATCCCTAAACATCAACCGCACGTCCATAGCTATCATTTATAAACAGTTAATGAATGCTTGCACATCGCCTAATGATAGGGTTCAACGTGCCTGGGAAGTAGAACTTCAACATTCACTCTCAGATAACCAATGGAGTAAAATTTATTATTTAGTTAATAATTCATCGATCTGCGCATGCCATATTTTAATTCAGTTTAAGATAGTACATAGGGCCCATATGTCCAAAAATAAATTGGCGCATATTTTTCCTAATATATGCCCTATTTGTGATAGATGTAACGCAGAAGTAGCTACTCTAACCCATATGTTTTGGTCATGTGTAAGTTTAAATAATTTTTGGAGGGATGTGTTTGGAATATTATCTAAAATTATAGATATGGATGTTCAACCGAATCCACTTACAGCAATTTTTGGGATTTTTCCAGAGGAAGCAAGCAAAGTGTCTGCTTCCGCCCAACATGTGATAGCCTTTTCAACTTTACTGGCTAGGAGAGCTATTTTGCTACACTGGAAAGAATCTAACTCGCCCACTGTTTTCTATTGGCTTTCTTCCATCAAGTCATGTTTAAGTTTGGAGAAAATTAGAAGCAGGACATTTGATACATCCTTTGATTTTGAGCAAGTCTGGCGACCCTTTATTCAATATTTTCACATTATTTAATTTATCTTTACTTATTTATTTTTCTTTATTCTCTTTGGAGAATATCCTTGTCCATGAAGGTTCGGAGATGACTAGAAGGATGTGTTTTTTTCTCTCTCTCTTTTTTTTAAGTTTATCCTCATTTGGACTGCCCAATCTTTCTTTCTTTTTCTTTCTCTTCTTTTTGGTTCAGTTTAGTTAGTGGGGTTTTTCTTTCTCTATTAATAAAATTTCCAATCTTTTTTTTACGATTGCTATGAGGAGTTGTAATTTCTGTCTGACCATTGTATATATAACAGCATAATATATTACCTATTTGATTTTGATATTATATGCTTTTTGTTTTTTACTATTGTTGTTTATATGTCTTTTATATTATCTACTTGTTAAACTCCACTTTTGATTTGTATATTCTTTATTTGAAAATCAATAAAAAAGATTGAAAAATGAAATGAGAGATGCACACCATTTGGAGCACCTTTTAAACAATGGAACAGCATGAGCAATACGCCAATCCTCCAGCACCATCCCCGTTTCTAATGACATTTGAAATATTTCTATCAGAGTCCCTGTTATTTCTACACTAACTTCCCTCAAGGTCCTAGGGAATATCCTGTCAGGAGCCGGAGATTTATCCACTTTTATATTCCTTAGAAGCGCCAGTACTTCCTCCTCTTTAATCATCATAAAGTTTCCATAACTTCCCTACTTGTTTCCCTTACCTTACACAATTCAATATCCCTCTCCTTAGTGAATACCGAAGAAAAGAGATTGTTCAAAATCTCCCCCATCTCTTTCGGCTCAACACATAGCTGTCCACTCTGATTCTCTAAGGGGCCAATTTTATCTCTCACTATCCTTTTGCTATTAATATAACTGTAGAAACCCTTTGGATTTATTTTCACCTTACTTGCCAAAGCAACCTCATATCTTCTTTTAGCTTTTCTAATTTCTTGCTTTAGATTCTTTTTATATTATTTATATTCCTCAAGCACCTCATTTACTCCACGCTGCCTATATTTATCCCTCTTTTTCCAAACCGTGTCCAATATCCCTTGAAAACCATGGATCTCTAAACTTTTAACCTTGCCTTCGAACCTAACCGAACATAAAGATTCTGTACCCTCAAAATTTCACCTTCAAATGACCTCCATTTCTCTATTACATCCTTCCCATAAAACAAATTGTCCCAATCCACTCCTTCTAAATCCTTTCGCATTTCCTCAAAATTAGCCTTTCTCCAATCAAAAATCTCAACCCTGGGTCCAGTCCTATCCCTCTCCATAATTATATTGAAACTAATGGCATTGTGATCACTGGACCCGAAGTGCTCCCCAACACATACGTCCGTCAGCTGACCTATCTCATTCCCTAACAGGAGATCCAACACTGCCCCTTCTCTAGTTGGTACCTCTATGTATTGCTGCAAAAAACTATCCTGCACACATTTTACACACTCTAAACCATCCAGCCCTTTTACAGCTTCCCAGTCTATGTGTGGAAAGTTAAAATCTCCCACAATCACAACCCTGTACTTACAACGAATATCTGCTATTTCCTTACAAATCTGCTCCTCCAATTCTCGCTCCACATTAGGTGGTCTATAATACACCCCTATAGGTGTCACTACATCTTTCCCATTCCTCAATTCCACCCAAATAGTCTCCCTAGACGAGCCCTCTAATCTATCCTGCCAGAGCACCACTGTTATATTTTCTCGGACAAGCAATGCAACACCTCCCCCTCTTGCCCCTCCAATTCTGTCACACCTGAAGCAACAAAATCCAGGAATATTTAGTTGCCAATCATACCCCTCCTGCAACCATGTTTCACTAATAGCTCTAACATCATATTTCCAGGTATCAATCCATGTTCTAAGCTCATCCACCTTTCTTACAATGCTCGTAGCATTAAAATAAATGCATTTAAGAAATTCTCCACCTATTCCTCTCTGTTTATCTCTAACAGTGCAAACAACTTTACTATCTTCTTTCTCTTCCTTCTCCCATACATCTGTTCCTAAACTCTGGTTCCCCTCCCCACTTGTGTCTAGTTTAAATCCACTGGAGCCTCTCTAGCAAACCTACCTGCAAGAATATTTGTCCCCCTCCAGTTCAGATGTAAACTGTCCCGCCGGAACAGGTCCCACCTTCCCTGGAAAACTGCCCAATTATCTATAAATCTGAAGCCCTCCCTCCTGCACCATGTCTTCAGCCACGTGTTGATCTGCACTATCTTACTATTTATAAACCCACCTACACGTGGCACTGGTAGCAATCCTGAGGTTGCTATCCTGGAGGTCCTGTCCTTTAACTTGGCACTTAGCTCCCTAAACTCACCTTTCAGGACCTCCTCACTCTTCCTACCCACGTCATTGGTCCCTACATGGACCACGACATCCGGCTGCTCACCCTCCCTCCTGAGAATACTGAGAACTCGATCTGAGATATTGCCGACCCTGGCACCGGGGAGGCAACAGACCATCAGGGATTCTCGATCTCTTCCACAAAACCTCCTATCTGTCCCCCTAACTATCGAATCCCCTATCACTACTGCTCTCCTCTTTTCCCTCCTTCCCTTCTGAGCTGAGATTCCAGTCTCGGTGCCAGAGACGCAACCACTGCAACTTGTCCCTGGTAGGTCATACCCACCAACAGTATCCAAAACGGTATACTTATTGTTGATGGGAACGGCCACTGGGGTGCTCTGCTCTTCCTGTCTATTCCCCTTCCCTCTCCTGACAGTCATCCAGCTACCTGTCTCCTGACTCCTAGGGGTGACTATCTCCGTGTAACTCCTGTTTATTTCTGCCTCTGCCTCCGGAATGATCCAAAGTTCATCCAGCTCCAGCTCCAGTTCCCTAACATGGTTTGTCAGGAGCTGCAGCTGGATGCACCTTTTGCAGGTATAGTCATCAGGGACAACAGTGCTCACCCTGACTTCCCACATACTGCAAACGGAGCACTCAACTGCCCTAACTGCTGCCTCCATTACCTACTCTTGTTAATTAGAGTTATTAAAGGAGCTTACCTGGCCTTACCTCACTGGGAGCAAGCTCGTCCTCAGCCTCTGCTCGCTTTTTGCTTTTCAATCTTTTTTTATTGATTTCCAAATAAAGAATATACAAATCAGAAGAGGAGTTTAACAAGTAGATAATATATAAGACATATAAACAGTAACAGTAAAAACAAAAAGAATATAATATTAAAATCAAATAAGTAAAATATTATGCTGTTATATATACAATGGTAAAAAAAACTACAACTCCTCATAACAATCATAAAAAAAAGATTAGAAATTTTATTGATCAGGAAAAAAACCCCCACTAACTAAACTGAAACAAAAAACAAAAAAAAGGGAAAAGAAAGGAAAGAAAAAGAAAGATTGGGCAGTCCAATTGAGGATAAAATTAGAAAAAAAAAGAGAAAGAAAAAAAAACACATCCTTCCAGTCATCTCCGAACCTTCATGGATAAGGATTTTCCCCAAAAAGAATAAAGAAAAATAAAATAAATAAAAATAAATTAACTCATGTAAAAATATTGAATAAAGGGTCACCAGACTTCGTCAAAGTTAAAGGATGTATCAAATGTCCTGCTTCTAATTTTCTCCAAGCTTAGACATGACATAATGGAGGAGAGCCAATCGAAAACAGTAGGTGGGTTAGATTCTTTCCAATGTAGCAAAATAGCTCTCCTAGCCAGTAAAGTTGAAAAAGCTATCACATGTTGGGTAGAAGCAGACACTTTGCTTGCTTCCTCTGGAATAATCCCAAAAATTGCTGTAAGTGGATTAGGTTGAACATCCATATCTATAACTTTAGATAATATTCCAAACACATCCCTCCAAAAATTATTTAAACATACACATGACCAAAACATATGAGTTAGAGTAGCCTTTTCTGCGTGACATCTGTCACAAATAGGGCTTATATTCGGCAAAATATGCGCCAATTTATCTTTGGACATATGAGCCCTATGTACTATCTTAAACTGAATTAAGATATGGCGTGTGCAGATAGATGAATTAATGTCAAAATAATAAATTTTACTCCATTGATTATCTGAACGTGAATGTTGAAGTTCTACTTCCCAGGTACGTTGAACCCTATCATTAGGCGACATGCGAACATGCATTAACTGTTTATAAATGATAGCTATTAATCATTTTTGAAAAGGTTTAAACTGAAAAATAACATAAGCCAAATTTGAAGAGCAGGCCAAGGGGTAATTCGGTAAAAAATCATGTAAAAAATTCCTAACCTGTAAATACCTGAAAAAATGTGTGTTAGATATATCATATTTATCCATTAACTGTGAAAAAGACATTAAACAGTCTTGTAAAAACAAATCTAAAAAAACTTTTATTCCCTTAATTTTCCATGTTAAAAAAGCCTTATCAAAAGTTGATGGTTTAAAAAAGAAATTAGAATAAATTTTACTAGAAAGTAAAAAATCATTTAATTCAAAAAATCTATGAAATTGAAACCAAATTTTTAAAGTATGTTTAACAATAGGGTTAAGAGCTTGTGTACCTATTCTGGAGAGCGAAAATGGAAGAGGAACTCCTAATAAAGAAGCTAACGAATACCCCATTACTGAATTTTCCTCCAACTGTAACCATGAAGGGCGATCTTGGTCGTCTATATCATAAATCCAAAAAGTAATATAGCGAATATTAATTGTCCATGAATAAAATCTAAAGTTTGGTAAGACCAGTCCTCCATTTTTTTTGATTTTTGCAATAAAAGTTTATTCACTCTAGCGCTTTTATTATTCCAAAGATAAGACAAAATCAGAGAATCTATTTTATCAAAAAATGTTTTTGGAACAAAAGAGGGAACTGCTTGAAATATATATAAAAATTTCAGTAGAATAACCATTTTTATAGCATTTATTCGACCTATCAATGACATCAACATAGGCGACCATTTAGAAAGTGCCTGTTGAGTATATTCAACTAAAGGGAAGAAATTATACCTATATAGGTCTTTAAAATTTTTTGTAATATTGATACCAAGGTAAGTAAAATGGTTTTTGGCAATATTAAAAGGTATTTGATCATAATAATCAGAATAATTATTAATAGGAAATAATTCACTTTTATGTAAATTAAGTTTATATCCAGAAAAAGTACCAAATTCCATAAATATAGATAACATAGAAGGAATAGATTTCTTAGGATTTGAAATGTAAGCTAATAAATCATCCGCGTATAACGAAACCTTATGTAATTTATCCCCTTCTCCTAATACCTGCACAGAATTAGAATCCCTAAGAGCAATAGCAAGTGGTTCTAAAGCCAAATTAAATAATAAACGGCTAAGGGGACAGCCCTGACGGGTACCTCTATATAATCTAAAGTAAGGAGACTTTTGATTATTAGTTAGAACCGCAGCTACGGGGGCATGATAAATCAATTTAATCCAGGAAATAAATCCTGGACCAAAATTGAACCTCTTCAAAACCTGAAATAGATAAGGCCACTCCACCCTATCAAAGGCTTTCTCTGCATCCAAAGATACAATACATTCATATTCTTTGGCTGAGGGGGAATAAATGATATTTAATAATCTTCAAATATTAAAATGTGAGTACCTATTTTTAATAAATCCTGTTTGATCATTTGAGATAACATTAGGCAAGATAGTCTCAAGCCTATTTGCTAGAATCTTAGAGAGGATTTTAAAATCTACATTCAGTAAAGAAATAGGTCTATAGGATACACATTCCAGTGGGTCTTTTCCTTTTTTTGGAATCAATGAAATTAGTGCTTCATAAGAAGTTTTAGGAAGGTAAACATTTGATGAAGATGTGGTATGAGCATGTCATGAAAGGTCTTGTAAAATTCTACCGTATAACCATCAGGTCCTGGAGCTTTACCTAATTGCATAGAGGATATAGCCTTGGCTATCTCCTCTTGTTTAATAGGTGCATCTAACATATCGGCATCTCGAATCGAAATTTGTGGTAAGTTTAACCTTTGCAAAAATTTATTCATAGTCATAGTACTATCAGAGAATTCAGATTTATAAAGATTAGAATAAAAGTCCATAAATATCTTATTAATTTCATAAGGATCTAAAGTTTCTGTTCTATCTGGTTGGCAAATTTTTTAAATCTGTCTTCTGACCATCCTAGCCTTTAACTGACCCGCTAAAAGTTTAGCAGATTTTTCCCCATGTATATTAAATAAACTTTTAGATTTAAAAATTTGCTGTTCAATGGGAAAGGTCAGAAGTAAATCATACTGTGATTGAAGTTCGACCCTTTCTTTATATAGGTCTTCAGTAGGTTTAACTGAATACGCTTTATCTATCTGTTTAATTTTATTAATAAGCACTGACAATTCCACTTTAGTTTTTTTTCTCAAGGCTGCTGAATATGAGATTATCTGTCCCCTAAGAAAAGATTTCAAGGCGTCCCATATAACCAGATTTGACATTCCTTCAGTTGTATTAAATTCAAAAAATATAGAAATTTGCTCCTTAATAAAATTAACAAAAGCTGGATCCTGTAACAATACGGGGTTCAATCTCCACTGTGAGATTTTCAAAAATCTATCCGAAAGCTTAAGGGTTAACGTTAAAAGCGCGTGATCTGAAAGTATAATGATGTCATATGCACATTCAACAACGGAGTTTAACGGACGTGTATCTAAAAAAAAGTAATCAATTCAAGAATATTTATGATGGACGTGTGAGAAAAAAGAGAAATCTTTATCATTTTGTTGTTTATATCTCCAAATATCGACAAGGCCATATTCTAATAAAAAAGAGTTAATACAAGCTGCCGCTTTATTAGGAAGCGATGGATTGGTTGATGACCTGTCAATCGCTAGATTTAAGCAACAATTAAAGTCACCACCCATGATCAGCTTATATTCATTAAGATTCGGTAATTCTGAAAAATGTTTTTTAAAAAAATTAGAATTATCTACATTAGGTGCGTATACACACACCAGAGTTACCTTCTGCTCGCATAATAAACCAGTAACAATTAAATATCTTCCAATCAAATCAGTTGTACTATTAAGGTGTACAAAAGAGATTTTGGGACTAAGAAATATAGAAATGCCTCTTATTTTACTATCCGACAGCGAGTGGAACAGAGGCTCTTTCCAGAAGCGGAAAAACCTGTCCTCATCCTGTTTTCATATATGATTTTCTTGCACAAAAATAATATCAGCATTAAGTGTTTTTAATTTCTTAAAAATCTTTTTACGCTTAATGGGATGATTAACACCGTTCCAATTCCAAGATATTATATTGATTTTATTAACATCCATGTTTAAAATTGAGTTTAATATTCTATGAAAGAAATGTTATGCAAGTACAGATTAAACCAAAAGGTGCGGGTACAACCAGAAGGAGTGACGCATTTACGAAAGAGAAATCCATCAAAAGAACTGCCCAATCAAGAAAAGAACCTACTCTAATAAACCCCCCCCCCCCCACCTCCCAATAGATAGAAATGAAGGAACCGATAGGCTGGTCCCATGCTAACTAATCACCTTTGACCCTGTTCTCCATCTTGCAGCTCCATATATAAAAAAAAGCAAAAATCCCACGGAAAATAACCATAATAAAAGGCACAAACAGAATTCAACTACTATAATGTTATGTCTAACATTAATAAAAACATAATCAACAACGCCCATTTTAGAATCAGCTAAAGTAGCTTAAACATATATTCAAAAGAAGGAATAAATCCGGGCAAATAATGTTACAAACAATATTCTTTCTCTCGAAAAAGAAAAGTAAGTGAGTATATATATATATATATAACAGACCTAAAACTATAAGTATTGAAGCAAATAAAAGAAATAAAAAGATTAATACACAACAGGTCCTACACAGACCACTAAAGTACAATACTATAAAGGTTCCCTACAAGACAGTTATATATGTACTAATTATTAATAAGATAAAAAAATTAAATCAACCACATCCCATACCTGAGAATGAAAAGGTATAACATGTACTTAACTCAAAAGCTCCATAAACAACTCATACAGCAGATACTTCAAAATTGCCTATCGAGTAATAGGAGTAACTTTAATATTTTATTCAGTAGGCTTAACTTTAAGGTTTTTAATATACTCCCATCCCTCCTGAGGAGAGTAGATTCTCAATGATTGAGATTTTTCAGGAAAAATTATCAGCATTACTGGAAAGCGAAGGGATGGATTTAAATCTAATTTATACATTTCACTCATAACTTCTCGATATTTCTTCCTTTCGGCAAAGATCTTGGGTGAACAATCTTCGACTATACGAATTTGTGTTGAATTGAAGAATAATTTCCATTTCTTTCTGGCTTCTCGAATAATAGCTTCTTTAGTCATATAATAATGCAAAGAAAGTACAACTACTCGAGGACGTAATTCGGCTGAACGCCGAGAAAATGGAATTCTGTGGGCTCTGTCAATTAAGGGGCTAGTTTTGAGGGTCTCATTGAAAAGTGAGTACAGCATATCTGAAAAGAATTTTAACAGATCACCAACTTCAGTATTTTCAAGCAGTCCCAGAATACGCAGATTCCTCCAACACCCTCTACTATCTAAATCAACCATTCTTTTCTTCGTTTTAGATAGTTCCAAGGTAATTTCATTGATTTTCTTTTCCATTGAAGATATCTTCATTCCTTGATCTTTAATAGTTTGCTTGAATACATCATGCTCAGTCTCGATTCGGGTTGTAGTCTGCTGAAGTGCTTGAAGTTGAGAGTCCAAGTTTTTCAGAGAGTTTTGAATCGTAGAAATAGCTTTTTCGAACTTCCTGTTTGAACCGGCCAGCTTATCAATTTTAATATTAAGCGATCCGAATTCTGACTTCATGTCTTGTATTGAAGAAAATATTCCCGCTAGTGTAACAGGTTCCTCCGTTTTCTTGGTTTGTTCCGTTTGCTCCATTTCAGGGAAAGTCTTGCCGCTTCTCAGTTCAATACCAGAACGTCTTTTTTTGGCCATTGTAATTAAATCGTAAATCCTTCAGTAAAAATAATAAATCCTTCAGTAGAAGTAGTAAATCATCAAAACTAAAAGGGATCTGCTAGTGGGATATGAAATATATTAAAAGAGAGAGAGCCACTAGGAATGCGACCTACTCCATGTGCTACAAGGTGGAGAATCTCTGCTCGCTTTTTAAATTCTCCCGCGGCCTCACGGGCCAACTTTCACTCACTTACGCAGTCGTGCCCCATTCAAACCTCACCCCTGCCTGTTCTCGCTACTCTGCCTCAGTCTACTCTGATGATGGCCACTGTATATGGTGGTCTTTTTTTAAAACCTCCGGCACACTACGTCACGCGCCTGCGCAGTCTATCCTCTTTTCCCCGATCAGTTAAAAAAAGGCTTCTCTCCAAGATGCCTTTACTTCTTCCCTCTCCACCTCTTGCTTTGAATTAAAAGACCGTAAAAGAATTCCTCTCCTTTTTAAACCTTTGGCGTGCTACGTCACGCGCTTGGGCAGTCTAGCCTCTTTTCCCCGATCAGTTAAAAAAACGGCTTTTCTCCAAGATGCCTTTACTTCTTCTGTCTCTGCCTCTTACTTCACAGTTATTATGCATTGCAATGAACTACTGCCACAGAGCAAGCTTCACAACACATGCTGGTGATATTAAAACCATAATATGAAGGAGCAGAATTAGGCATTTGGCCCATTGACTCTGCTTCACTATTTCATCAAATTTTCCTCTCAACCCCAATCTCCTGCCTTCTCCTCGTCTCCCTTCATCCCCAGACCAATCAAGAAACTATCAACTTCTCCCTCAAATATGCATAAAGACTTAGCCTTCACAGCTGCCTGTGGCAAAGAATTCCACAGATTCACCACTCTCTAGCTAAGGAAATTCCTCCTCATCTCTATTCTCTAAGGACGCCCCTCTAATCTGAGGCTATGTCCTCTGGTTTTGACTCTCCCACCATAGGAAACATCCTCTCCACATCCACTCCATCAAGACCTTGCACCATTTTCTAGGTTTCAATCAGGTCATCCCTCATTCTTCTGACTTCTAGTCAATACAGGCCCAGAGCAATCAAATGCTTTTCATATGAGAAGCTGTTCAATCCTGGAATCATTTTAGTGAACCTCCTTTGAACCCTCTTCAGTTTCATTGCATCCTTTTGAAAATACTGAGCCCAAAACTGCTCACAGTACCCCAACATGAGGCCTCACCAGTGCTTTATAAAGTCTCAACATTATGTCTTTGCTTCTATATTCTAGTCCTTTTGAAATTAATGCTAACATTACATTTTTTTTCCTCACAACAGACTCAACCTGTAACGAGGACTCCAAAGTCCCTTTGCATCTCAGATTTTTGTATTTTCTCTCCGTTTAGAAAATTGTCAACCCTTTCATTTCTTCTACCAAAGTGCATGACCATAGACTCACCAACACTGTATTCCATCTGCCATTTCTGCTAATCGGTCTAAGTCCTTCTGTGATCTTCCTACTTCCACAAAACTACCTACCCCTCCACCTATCTTCATATCATCTGCAAACTTTACAACAAAGCCAATAATTCCACAATTCAAATCATTGGCACATAACGTAAAGTGAATTGGTTCCAACACAGATCCCTGTGGAATATTACCAGTCACCAGCAGCCAACCAAAAAAGTCTACCTTTATTCCCACTCTTTGCCTCCTGTCCATCAGCCACTTCATTATCCATGCTAGAATCTTTCCTGTAACACCATGGGCTCGTAAATTGTTAAGCAACCTCATGTGTGGCTCCTTTCCAAAGGCCTTCACAAAATCCAAGTATACAATATCAACCAATTCTCCTTTTTCTCTCCTGCTTGTTATTTCTTCAAATAATTCTAACAGATTTGTCAGGCAAGATTTCCCTTGAGGAAACATGTCTATGGTCTATTTTATCATGTGCCTCCAAGTACTCTGAGACCTCATCCTTAACAATTGACTCCAACATCTTCCCAACCAGTGAGGTCAAACTAACTGACCTATTATTTCCTTTCTTCTGCCTCTCTCCCTTCTGAAAGAGTGGAGTGACATTTGCAATTTTCCAGTCTTCTGGAACCATTCCAGAATCTACTGATTCTTGAAAGATCATTACTAATGTCTGCACAATCTTTTCAGCCACCTGTTTCAGAACTCTGGGGTGTACCTTAAGACCTCTCAGTTTCCCAAGAACCTTCTTTCTAGTAATGGTATCTTAACACACTTCATGACCCATGACACATGGAACTTCAACCACACTGCTAGTGTCTCCCACAGTGAAGACAGATGCAAAATACTTATTCAGTTTGTCTGCCATTTCATTGTTCCCATTACTATCTCTCCAACATCATTTTCCAGTGGTCAGATAACCACTCTCACCTCTCTTTTACTCTTTATGTATCTGAAGAAACTTTTGGTATCCTCTTTAATATTGTTGGCCAGCTTACTTTTGTATTCCATCATTACCTTAATGACTTTTTAGTTGCCCTCTGTTAGTTTTTAAAGCTTCCCAATCTTCTGACTTCCAACTATTTTTTGTTCTGTTATATGCCTTCTCTTTGGCTTTTATGTTGGCTTTGATTTATCTTGTTAGAGCCGGTTGTGTCATCTTCCCTTTAGAATACTTCTTCCTCTTTGGGATGTATATATTCAGCGCCTTCTGAATAGCTTCCAGAAATTCCACCCATTGCTGCTCTGCTGTCATCCTTGCCAGTGTTCTTTTCCAATCAGCTCTGGCTAACTCTGCTCTCATGCCTCTGTAATTCCCTTTATTCCAGTGTAATACTGATATATCTGACTTCAGCTTCTTCTCAAATTTCAGGATGAATTCTTTCCTCTACAGTTCTTTTACCTTCAGTTCTCTAATCAATTCTGGTTTGTTGCATGACACCCAATCTAGAATAGATGATCCCTAAGGGTCTCAACCATGAGCTGCTCTAAAATGTCATCTCGTAATCTAGAAATCTCCTCTCCTGGAATCCTGCACCAACCTGTTTTTATCAGTCTACTTGCATATTGAAATTCCCTCATGATTATTGTGACCTTGCCCTTTTGGCATACATTTTCTATCTCTCATTGTAATTTGTAGACTACATCCTTATTACTGTTTGGGGTCTGTATACAACTCACATCCAGGGTTTTTTTTAACCCTTACGGTTGTTTAGCTCTATCCACAATAATTCAACACCTTCCAACTCTATGTCACCTCTTTCTTTTTTTTGTAATTTATTTTTTTATTGAAGTTCATCATCAAACAAACATTTCCATAAGATGTATTTCAGACATTGTACATATATATCATATAATCATATATATCACAAATCTCCACAAAGTATTTATCTGAGATATACACTCATAGAAAAGAGTGGAAAGAAAAAACAAGCAAAAGGAAAGAACTATGTACAAGTAGGGAGTGATCTTTTTTTTTTTACAACAGATTCATTGATTTGTGAGAATAAAATCAGGCCTATGAGGCATTATGTAGTTAAACCATTTTTCCCAGTATGAATCAAATTGTTCCAAATTGGATAAAATTCTTTTACGTTTGATTGGATTTAATAGCCCATTGACATTAAAAGAAATGAATTTTACCTTGTCCTTAGCCATCTGTATTTATCTGTCAATGTACCATTGAAATTAGAATAAAACTTAATCGATCTACTCCCTGAACAAATAAGAACCAAGAAATGCAAATAACAACAAAAATGTCAACGAACGTGTGTTTCCAAGGCTGAGGTCTCTAGTAGATGACCCTGCATTGAGCTAGAGGAAATGTCTAGCTGTGGGGGATAACCCCTCCTACTTGGGAGTTGAGGGCCCCCATTGCAGTATTCATAAAAGTCAATGAACAAATCCGTTACACAGAAAAGATTTCTCTGTGTACTCCTCCTGTATATATATATATATATATATACACACACACACACACACACACACACATACATACACACATATATATTCTCATTTAGGTGGGGAAAAAGGAGTAAGTGAGAGAATACAGAATAACAACTAAGTAATATAAAATCCACATTATAATAAGTATTTCTCGAGATAGATATATCACCGTGTACTTTTGCTTCCGTTTAGCTTCTCAACATTTTTAAAGTTAGTCAAACCTTATGGCTCTTCTGAAGGGGGTGAGGACTGACTTTGGGAAACTCCCGGTCTCTTCCTGATATATTTTTCTCGGCCTCCTCCCATCTCCTGCCTTCTTGATTTTCGCACTATTTCCCAAGCAGAGCAGGATAATTCCTCAGTCAGACTTTCCCTCATTTTGGTGACGCTAACGGGCAACTCTCTGGCCTTCATGTCTGTAGTCGCCTCTTCCACCATCTGGTATAACCACGTCCCGTTGTCATAAAACACTCGAAGTTTAGCAGGGTACGGAGTTTGAAATCTAATCTTGTTTTGCTTTAGTACTCACTTTACTTAAGAGTATTCTTTGCATTTCTGCAGGACCGCGGGGGTGGTGGTAATCTTGGTCGAAATATATTAATTTATCGTCGTAAAACACTCTCTTCTTACCCCAGGCCCTTTGTAGAATCTGCGCCTTGGTGCTGTACCGCAGGAATTTAATTATTATTGAGCGTGGCTTTCTATCCTGGATAGGGATAGAGCGCGTGGTGGGCTCTCTCGACTTCCAGCTTCATAACCGAAGGAAGATCCAGCGCGTCCCGCAGTAACTTTTCAACAAACTCCGTCATAGACGAGCCCTCCGCTCCTTCGGGAACGTTGTAGATTCTGATATTTTTCCGCCATGATCTTCCCTCCAGATCAAGCAGTTTACCTTCTTGGTGATGTATTATTTTTATTGTCTTGCTCAGTATCCATTCCACATTTTGAACGCGATCTTCCACCTTCTCAATTTGAGTCTCTGCCACCGCTATTTTTTGATTAACATTGGCAAGCTCTGCCTTAATATCATGGAGCTGCTGCTTTATATCTTTCTGGAACTCCATTATTTCTTTCAGGATTTCGAAAATATTCGCCGCTTCATCTGAACGAGGCCTGGCGGCCGCCTCACTCACACTCAATCAGGTCAGAGAGCCGCTCGCTGCACTCCTCTCAGACGCAGGCTCTGCACTGTCACTTTTTTTATTTCCATTTCTTCTCCCCATTCTTGCCCCTCTTTTCAGTTCAAATATTTTTCGAAAAATATTATATTTGATGGGATAATGGGGCTTAATACGCATTTTTCCAGAGGAGCCAACAGATCAACACTGCCTCCTCTGGCTTCCTGCCTTTCCTTTCGATTCCACGTGTACCTTTGGACATGGTGTATCCTATCTTCTTTCATCCATGATTCAGAGATGCCTACAACTTCATACCTGCCAACGTGCAACTGTGCTGCAAGTTTATCTAACTCATTCCATATACTGCGCTCATTCAGATAGAGCACCTTCAGTTCTATATTCACCTTTCCCAATTTTGTCTACCTTTTACATTGCAACTCATCCTGTTGACTGCAATTTTGCTCTGTCAACAGCCTCTCCTCACTACATATTGCCTCCACCTGTAAGCCAGCTACCTCATCTTTATTATTATCCACCTTTCCTACAATACTTATTGCATTGAAATAAACGCAGCTCAGAATGCTAGTTGCACCTTTTGATTTCATCTGAGGTCTTATGAACCACTGCCTCCACAACCTCTCTACTAAGTATTCTGACGAACTGGTTCCCATCCCCCTGCAAATCTTGCTTAAACCCCACCTCACAGCATTAACAAACCTTGCCACTGGTAATGAGAGTAATCTGTCCCCATATAAGAACTTTTTGAAATGTTTTACACCCTAAACCAGACTCAAGGCCTCTCTGTCAATTTTTTTCTCTGCATTGGTAAGGGAACATGATACAAAGGTTCACTTCCATTTCTCATAATATCTGACATGACTGCACCTACATAGAAACATAGAAAACCTACAGCACAATACAAGCCCTTCGGCCCACAAAGTTGTGCCGAACATGTCCCTACCTTAGAAATTACTAGGCTTACCTATGGCCTTCTATTTTTCTAAGCTCCATGTAACTATCCAAAAGTCTCTTAAAAGACCCTATCATATCCGTCTCCACCACCGTTGCCGGCAGCCCATTCCATGTACTCACCACTCTCTGAGTAAAAAACCTGACATCTTCTCTGTACCTACTCCCCAGCACCTTAAACCTGTGTCCTCTTGTGGCAAGCGTTTCAGCCCTGGGAAAAAGCCTCTGACTATCCACACGATCATTGCTTCCCATCATCTTATACACCTCTATCAGGTCACCTCACATCCTCCGTCGCTCCAAGGAGAAAAGGCTGAGTTCACTCAACCTATTCTCATAAGGCATGTTCCCCGATCCAGGAAACATCCTTGTAAATCTCCTCTGAACCCTTTCTATGGCTTCCACATCCTTCCTGTAGTGAGACGATCAGAACTGAGCACAGTACTCCAAGTGGGGTCTGACCAGAGTCCATGGGGTGTCACAGACAAGCTTTACTGGGCAATGTGGATCATAATGTTTTAGTACATTGTCTGACGTTACCACTTAGTTTGGCTTTTGGAAAGCCACATCACTCTGCTTTGTCCATTCACATTTCTTCCTCAGTAGCCGGGATTGCAGGAACCTGTTATAGTCATTAACAAATCCTAAAAAGGGCTACACCTGTGACACGTCCTTTGACCTTGGAGCATCCACCACTGCTTGAGTTTTCGAAGCACACTTGTGTAATCCTTGTGTGTTATTGGTGTGACTACTGTAAATGATAGTTGGTTTAAAGAATTCATGTGTTGCATTGTGCTCCGAGCCCAAAATCTTTTTAAATTGTCTAGAAATTTTGGAGATGTTCCTTTTCATTCTCACCAGCAACAATGATGTCAGCCAGGTAGCACTGAGTGCTTGGACAACCTTGCAGCACCTGGTCTGTAGCTTTGTGCTGGAGTGCAGATGTGGATGCCACTCCAAAAATAAGCCTATTATAGTGATAAAATTCTTTGTGAGTCTTTATGGTGAGAAAAACTTAGAACTCTTCTTCCATCTCCTGTAGGTAGGCCTCAGCTAGGTCCACTTTGCTGAAGTGTTTCTCCCCAGGTTTGCAAAGTTATCCTCTATCCTGAGCGGAGGGTATTGATCTACTTTTAGTATTGGGTATTTAGGACCTTAGGTCCTGACAGGACCATTCTTCTTGGTTACTGGAACCACTGGCATTGCAGATGGGCTCCACTCAACCTTGGAAAGGATTCCTCCAGCCTCCATGCAATCTAGCTCATTGGCTACTTTTATCACTGATGGTATAAGGAACAGGATAGGCTTTGTAAATCCTGGGTGTGGCATTTTCACATAACACGATTTTACTTTTTGATATGTTTGAGTTTTCCCATGCTATCCTTGCTGTGACATCAACCAATACCTTTCTTAATTCGCTTTCAGTTGACTCTATTGCAGGGGATATGGCATGTAAATAGTGGATGGATCTCCAAGCAAGTTCTAGTTGTCTCAGCCACTGATGACCCCACAATGCTGGCCCTCCTGTTTTTACCATATGCAAGCCCAATGTGGCTTGCTGGTGTTGTATCTCACTGTTATGAATGCCATTCCCACAGGATTTATCTTTTCTCCAGTATAAATTGTTAGTTGGATATCTACAGGCTTCAGTTTAGGATCTTTGAAATGCTGTTGAAACATTTTGCTGAATGAAACAGCCAAGACAGTGTCCAATTCAACTTTAATTAATTTGCCATTCATTTCAGTTGTAAACCACATTGCTTGTCTATTGTTAGTTTTCACAATGTAAATCTCAAGGCTACAAAGTCCTGTATCACTCTCATCATTATCAGATTTTTCATCAGCGGCATGCAGGTGAGTGCTCCTTTTGAAACTGCAGTTTGACTTTTCATCTTTTTCTCTGACCTATGCAGTCCATTTTGTTTTCTTCCTGACATGCTCTTTGTATGTGTCCAACTTTGTTGCATTTTCTGCAAGTTTTGCCTTTAAACATGCATTGGTCTGGTGTATGTGAGCACTTCCCACAATGGTAACACAATTTGTTCGGCCAGGCAGGGTTCTGTTGAGATGTTGCAATTTATTCATGATCGCTCACTCTTTTAAAGGTGAGTTGTGCTTCTGTTAGGAGCCATTTTTGAATGCTTTCTTGTAAGATTCCACAAACTAAACAATCTCTCAGTGTATCACAGCATTCTTTGTTGCTTACGTAATTCATTATGGGTTATTTGAAAGAAGTATGTGATTGGCATACATCATTACAAAGAGATGCACTGCACTTTTTAACTCAGCCCTCTCTCTCTCTCCTCTTGTGAAGAAAAATATGCAGCACTTCAACAGGTAGGTAGTTTTCTCGGGTTTGTTTTAAAACTACTTCGTTGCCACTGTTTTCTAACTCCAGAAAACTAATCGAAAGAAAAACACGGAAGCCCAGGGATATTCGTGTAGTTTATTTTATTTTTAGTGAGGCACACGCATTTGATGTGATGGCGAATTGACATATGCCATTCACACACTTCTTACAAATAACCCATAATGAATTATGTAAACAACTAAAGTGCTTAATCAATCAACATACTTACAATATTACTCAAAATTACTGTCCCCAGTCATAGAGGCAACCATTTATAACCACTCTCTAGCTTCTTCTGTGAAGCCAAAGTAAAATCCAATTTAATACTTCATCTTGAATGCCCAGTGACTAAACCTTTTCGGCCAACCTCCCAGGTAGGAACTTGTCAAAGGCCTTGCTAAAATCCATGTACACAACATTCACTTCTTTGACTTCTTCAACTTTCATGGTAACTTCCTTGAAAAAAACTATAAGATTGGTTAGACATGATTCACCACACACACACAAAGCCATGCTGACTATCCTTGATTAGTCCCTGTCTATCCAAATATACACATATTGAGTCCCTTAGAATACCTTCCAATACCTTCACCAGCACTGATGCCAAGCTCACTAGCCTATAATTTCCTTTCTTTCTTTTTTTTCTTTATTAGTCTTTTTATTGATTTAAAAGGAGTGTAAATACAAACAAGAGGAGAATTATCTCATATATATATCAATAACAATACAAACAGAAGGTGAAATAGACATTACCAAAATCATATATAGTGTTAAGCTAGTATGTAGTATATAATCAAAAAGAAGAGAGCTAATTCTCCTCTTATCAATTCATGGAAAGAAAAAAATACTTTAAATATTTAAAGGAAAAAAACACTACACTATACAAAAAAGAGGGGGGGGAAAGGGACTGGGCAGTCCATTCTGAGGATACGGCCAAAAAAAAGGAAGACTTTTTGATCAAATCTAAAACTTCAAAAAAATTGGAAGAGTAATAAATCAAATCAAATGAAAATAGTGAATAAAAGGGCGGCAGATTTGCTCAGATTTAAAGGATGTATCAAATGTACAACTTGTAATTTTCTTTAATCAGGACATGATGGAGGAAAGCCAATAAAAGACAGTAGGTGGACTAGACTCCTTCCACTTCAGCAAAATGGCTCTCCTGGCCAATAAAGTTGAAAAGGCTATCATACATTGAGCGGAAACAGGAATATTTCCTGGTTCCGATCGGATAATCCCAAATATTGCCGTAATTAAATTAGGTTGTAGGTCCATATCCTAGACTTTTGATAACGTTTTAAAAACATCTCTCCAAAACTTGTCTAGCTTTATACAAGTCCGATACATAAGAGTTAAAGTGGCTACCTCAATATTACACCTGTCACAAATAGAATTGATGTTGGAAAAAATATGTGCTAGTTTATCCTTTGACATATGGGCCTGATGTACTACCTTGAACTGTATCAAGGAATGGCGGGCACAAATAGATGAGTTATTAACCAAATTAAAAATTTTACTCCATTGATTATCTGAAAGTGACTCTTGAAATTCCAATTCCCAAGCACGTTTCATTTTATCATTAGCTATCATTTGTAAATTCAATAGCCATTTATAAATTATAGCTATCAACTCTTTTTGAAGTGGTTTAAGCTGAACGAGAGCATCTGTCATATTAGGTGGATAAGCAGAAGGATAATTTGGCAGCAAACCACATAAAAAATTCCTAAATGTACAAATAATTTCCTGCCTTCTTCTCAGAGCCTTTCTTAAACAATGGAACAATAGCTATCCTTCAATTATCCAACATCTTGTCTGTGGCTAAAGAATGTATTGTCAGGCCCACGATAGAGTGGAGGTGGACAGGATGTTTCCTATGGTAGGGGAGGCTAAGACCAGAGGACACAACCTCAGAAAAGAATCCTCAGAACAAAATACATTGTTAATCACTGTATGTCTGGCAAACAATCATTGCAAGTAATAGTCCGTAACTTCCCTTTAGACTTGAAGGCAATTTGATGTGGCAGAACCGAGGTAAGGCAAGGCGACCCATGGTTCAATGTTTTCAAGTGCCAAGTTGAAGGCTGAATTGAGGTGACATGGTTCAGGCACCAGAGCATTCCGAATCAACTGAACTCGATGCTTCAGAGACTTAAGCGCAGGGCCGAATCGGAAAGGTTGGGTACAGGCTGAATTGAGGTGGGGGGTCCTGACCCCAAAGTGTGTCAAGGTGATTGAATCCAAAATTTGGACATTTATTTAGGCACCAGGCCAGATTGAAAAGGTCAGGGTGTCAGGACCCGAGGCAACGGATGGGCCCATTCAAATTACTGCTCCATGACTTGGCTCTGTGCTGAACTATGGGAATCTCTTAGCGGACTTAATAGAACATAGAAATCTACAGCACATTACAGGCCCTTCAACCGCAATGTTATGCCAACCATGTAACCTACTCAATAAACTGCCTAGAGTTTCCATATCACATAGCCCTCAATTTTCCTAAGCTCCATGTACCTATCTAAGAGGCTCTTAAAAGATCCTATTGTATCTGCTTCCACCAACACCACCGGCAGTGCATTCCACGCACCCACCACACTCTGTGTGAAAAAATTACCCCTGACATCCCCTCGGTATCTATTTCCAAGTACCTTAAAACTATGCCCCCTTGTGTTAGCTGTTTCAATCCTGGGAAAAAGACTTTGACTATCCACACGATTACTGCTCCTTATCATCTTATACACCTCTATCAGGTCACCTCTCATCCTCCTTCACTCCAAGGAGAAAAGGCCAAGTTCACTCAACCTATTTTCAGAAGGTACGCTCTCCAATCCAGGCAACATCTTTGTAAATCTTTGCACTCTCTCTATACTATCCACATCCTTCCTGTAGTGAGATGACCAGAACTGAACACAGTACTCCAAGTGGGGTCTGACCAAGGTCTTATATAGCTGTAACATTACCTCACGGCTCTCAAACGCAATCCTACGGTTGATGAATGCCAACATACCCTACGCCTTCTTAACAACACTGTCAACCTGTGCAGCAGCTTTGAGTGTCCAGTGGACACTTACCTGGGTTGACGTCCATTTGCCACTTCTCAGCCCAGTTCTGCATCCTATTGATGTCCGCTGTGACCTGTGACAACCCTCCAGACTGTCCACAACACTCCCAACCTTTGTGTCATCAGTAAATTTACTAACCCTCCCTTCTACTTCTTCATCCGGGTCATTTATAAAAATCACAAAGAAAAGGGGTCCCAGAGCAGATCCCTGTGGAACTCTACCGGTCAGAGACCTCCATGCAGAATATGAACCATCTACAACCACCCTTTGCCTTCTGTGAGCAAACCAATTTTGGATCCACAAAGCAAGGTCTCTTTGGATCCCATGCCTCCTTACTTTCTGAAGGAGCCTTGCATGGAGAACCTTATCTAATGCCTTACTGAAATCCATATATGCTACATCCATTGCTCTACCCTCATCAATGTGTTTTGTACATCCTCAAAGAATTCAGTCAGGCTCGTAAGGCATGACCTGCACTTGGCAAAGCCATGCTGACGATCCCTAGTCAGATTACATCTCTTCAAATGTTCATAAATCTTGCCTCTGAGGATCTTCTCCAACAACTTGCCCACCACTGAAGTCGGACTCACTGATATATAATTTCCTGGATTATCTCTACTCCTGTTCTTGAACAAGGGAACAACATTTGCAACCCTCCAATCCTCCGATACTTCTCCCGTCCCTATTGCAACTGCAAAAATCATCACAAAAGGCTCAGCAATCTCCTCCCTCACTCGCCACAGTAGCCTGAGGTATATCTCATCTAGTCCCAGTGACTTATCTGACTTAATGCTTTTCAAAAGCTCCAGCACATCCTCTTTCTTAATGTCTATATTCTCCAGCATTTCAGTCCGCTGTAAGTAACCCCCACAATTGCCAAGGCTTTTTTCCCTGGTGAAGCAAAGTATTCATTAAGTACCTCCTCCGACTATGCACACATTTCCACGATGGCACCTATAGGTCCTAGTCTCACATGCCTCATCCTCTTCCTCTTCACAAACTTGTAAAATGCCTTGGGTTTTTCCTTAATCCTGCTCACCGAGGCCTTCTCATGACCCCTTCTGGCTCTCCTAATTCCGTTTGTAAGCCTCCTAGTAACCTTGTGATTTTCTAGAGCTCTAACAGTACGTAGTTTCTTCAACCTTTTGAAAGCTTTTCTTCTTAACTAGATTTTCTACATACTTTGTACACCATTGTACTTTAACCCCGCTATCCTTTCCCTGCCTTAAAAGAACACACCTATACAGAACTCCATGCAAATGTTCCCTGAACATTTGCCACAGTTCTGCTGTGCATTTCCATGAGAAACATCTGCTCCCAATTTATGCTCCCTGCCTAATAGCATCATATTTCCCCCGAACAAATTAGATGTTTTCCCAAATTTTTTGCTTCTAACTCTCTCCACCCCTATGGTGAAGGAGATAAAATTGTGATCTCTACCTCCAAAATGCTCTCCCACGAGAGATCTGACACCGAACCAGGTTAATTTCCCAATACCAAAACAAGTACAGCCTCTCCTCCAGTTGGCTTATCTACATATTGCATCAGGAAACCTTCCTGAACACACTGAACTAACTCCACCCCATCTAAACCCCCTGAACGAAGGAAATGCCAATCAATATTAGGAAAGTTAAATCACCCATCACAACAACCCTATTAGTATTGCACGTTCCAGAATCTGCCTCCCTATCTTCTCCTCAATATCCCTGTTACTATTGGGAGGGTCTATAAAAACACCCAATAGAGTTATTGCCCCTTTCCTGTTTCTGACTTCCACTCACACTGACACAGTAGACATTCCCTCCATGACTTCCTCCTTTTCTGCAGCCATGACACTATCTCTAAATAGCAATGCTGCGCCCCCACCTCTTTTGCCTCCCTCTTATTTTTTTGAAATATCTAGAGCCTGGCACACTCAGCGGCCATTCCTGCTCCTGAGACATCCAAATCTCTGTAATAATCACAACATCATAGTTGCACGTATAGAACCACACTCTAAATTCATCAGCAACACACACAAAATGCTGGTGGAACACAGCAGGCCAGGCAGCATCTATAGGGAGAAGCGCTGTCGACGTTTCGGGCCGAGACCCTTCGTCAGGACTAAATTCATCGGCTTTGTTTATGATACTCCTTTGCATTAAAATAGACACATGTCAAACCATCAGGGTGAGTGCATCTTTGCCCTAACATCTGCCTATCCTTCCTCACAAACTCCCCACAAGCTGTTTCTACTTGTGCTCCAACCTCCCCATCTTCTGCCTGTTCACCTTGGTTCCCACCCCACTGCAAATCTAGTTTAAACACTCCCCAAAAGCATTAGCAAACCATCCCACCAGGAATTTTGTCCCCCTCGGATTCAAGTACAACCCGTCCTTTTTGTAGAGGTCACACCTGCTCCAGAAGTGGTCCCAATGATCCAAAAATGTGAATCCCTGCCCCCTGCTCTAATCCTTCAGGTATGCATTTATGCTCCACCTCATTCTATTCCTATACTCACTGTCACATGGTACAGGCAGTAATCCCAAGATTACTACCTTTGAGGTCCTGCTTCTTAGCTCCCTTCCTAACCCCTGTATTCTGCTTTCAAGACCTCCACACTTTTTCTACCTATAAGACCATAAGATGTAAGAGCTGATGTAGACCATTTGGCCCATCGAGTCTGCTCTGCCCTTCAATCATGGGCTGATCCAATTCTCCCAGTGATCCACACTCCCCTACCTTCTTCCCATGCTCTTATATGAAGAACCTATCTATCTCTGCCTTAAATACACCCAATGACTTGGCCTCCACAGCTGCTCGTGGCAACGAATTTCACAGATTTACAACCCTCTGACTAAAGTAATTTCTCCACTTCTCTGTTCTAAATGGACATCCTTCAATCTTGAAGTCATGCCCTTTTGTCCTAGACTCCCCTACCATGGGAAATAACTTAGCTATATCTAATCTGTTCAGGCCTTTTAACATTTGGAATGTACCTGTAAGATCTCCCTCATTCAAGAGCTGCCAGATGTTCCTCATATGGTAATCTTTTTATTCCTGGAATCATTCTCCTGAATCTCTCTGAACCCTCTCCAATGTCAGTATATCCTTTCCAATATAAGGAGCCCAAAACTGCACACAATACTCCAAGTATGGTCTCACGAGTGCCTTATAGAGCCTCAACATCACATCCCTGCTATTACTTATATGGCACAGTCGGCCCTCCCTATCCGCGAATTCCGCATGCACAAATTCAACCAACTGCGAATCACGAAAACCCGGAAGTGCTCTTCCAGCACTTGTTGTTCAAGCATGTAAAGACTTTTTTTTCTTGTCATTATTCCCTAAACAATGCAGTATAACAACCATTTTACATAGCATTTACATTGTATTAGGTATTATAAGTAATCTAGAGATGATTTAAAGTATACGGGAGGATGTGCGTGGGTTATCGTGGATCGGGATCGAAAAAAATCAGAAGTTCTTACTAAGTAAGTCAGAACAGGTACATCTGGTATTATTTAGCATCAGTTAACATTTGTCTTCGTATATAGTATATATTTTACCTTTTTATGCAAAAAAAACACTGAAGAACTTATGTTTCAGTGCCGAGTTCGATCTAGTGACAGATCACTCTCGAGTGCGCTCTCCACCGTGCCGGGTTGATGTGGAGGATCAAAAACCCAAAATCCCAAAACCCAATAATTAAACTACTGTGTTGCTTAGTAATAATTGTAGCTTTCATTGGGGCAGAGCCTTTCTCACTTTATCCTTTAAAATTGTTCCAATCGTTGACCGACGTAGCCTAACGCTTTTCCAATGACCAATGACGTTTCACCTCTTTCCGATCGCTTTATTATTTCCACTTTATTTTCAATCGTTATCGTGATTATTTTCGTGAACAGAAACACTGCGGATTCAGAGCTCCGCCGCCGGGTCCTAATGTCCACCGCATTGAGACAGGTTAAATAAGGTCTGGGGTTCCGCTGGGTCCTAAGATCCACTGTATTGAGACAGGTTGAATAATGGACTTGAGCATCCATGAATTTTGGTATCTGCGAGGGGTCCTGGAACCAATCCCTCACAGATATGGAGAGCAGACTGTATATCAGAAAGATAGGTTGGTAGGCAGATGGAGTGGTGTGGCTCTGTGTATCAGAAATAATATTAAATCGTTGGAATGAGATGACCATAGAACACTACAGCACAGTACAGGCCCTTCAGCCCTCCATGTTGTGCTGACCCATATAATCCTTGAAAAAAGTACTAAACCCACACTACCCCATAACCCTCCATTTTTCTTTCATCCATGTGCCTGTCCAAGAGGCTCTTAAATACCCCAAATGTCTTAGCCTCCACCACCATCCCTGGCAAGTCATTCCAGGCACTCACAACCCTTTGTGTAAAAAACTTACCCCTGATGTCTCCCCTAAACTTCCCGACCTTAATTTTGTACATATGTCTGGTGTTTGCTATTGGTGCCCTGGGAAACAGGTACTGACTATCCATGCTATCTATACCTCTTATAATCTTGTAGACCTCTATCAAGTCAGACAGACATACTTTATTGATCCCAAGGGAAATTGGGTTTCGTTACAGCTGCACCAACCAAGAATAGTGAAGAAATATAGCAATATAAAACCATAAATAATTAAATAAAAGTAAGTTAATCATGCCAAGTGGAAATAAGTCCAGGACCAGCCCATTGGCTCAGGGTGTCTGACACTCCGAGGGAGGAGTTGTAAAGTTTAATGGCCACAGGTAGGAATGACTTCCTATGACGCTCAGTGTTATATATCGGTGGAATGAGTCTCTGGCTGAATGTGCTCCTGTGCCTAACCAGTACATTATGGAGTGGATGGGAGTCATTGTCCAAGATGGCATGCAACTTGGACAGCATCCTCTTTTCAGACACCACCGTCAGAGAGTCCAGTTCCACCCCCACAACATCACTGGCCTTACGAATGAGTTTGTTGATTCTGTTGGTGTCTGCTACCCTCAGCCTGCTGCCCCAGCACACAACAGCAAACATGATAGCACTGGCCTCCACAGCCTCGTAGAACATCCTCAGTATCATCCAGCAGATGTTAAAGGACCTCAGTCTCCTCAGGAAATAGAGACTGCTCTGACCCTTCTTGTAGACAGCCTCAGTGTTCTTTGACCAGTCCAGTTTATTGTCCATTCGTATCTCCAGATATTTGTAATCCTCCACTATGTCCACACTGACCCCTTGGATGGAAACAGGAGTCAACGGTGCCTTAACCCTCTTCAGATCCTCCACCAGCTCCTTAGTCTTTTTCACATTAAGCTGCAGATGATTCTGCTCGCACCATGTGACAAAGTTTCCCACCGTAGCCCTGTATTCAGCCTCATCTCCCTTGCTGATGCATCCAACTATGGCAGAGTCATCAGAAAACTTCTGAAGATGGCAAGACTCCGAGGTGTAGATGGTGAAGAGAAAGGGAGACAGGACAGTCCCCTGTGGAGCCCCAGTGCTGCTGACCACTCTGTCTGACACACAGTGTTGCAAGCGCACATTCTATGGTCTGCCAGTCAGGTAATCAATAATCCATGACACCATCACTGTCAGCTTCTCACCCAGCAGAGCAGGGCGGATGGTGTTGAACTCACTGGAGAAGTCAAAGAACATGACCCTCACAGTGCTCGCTGGCTTGTCCAGGTGGGCATAGACACAGTTCAGCAGGTAGACGATGGCATCCTCAACTGCTAGTCGGGGCTGAGAGGCGAACTGGAGTCTCCTCTCATTCTTCTACGCTCCAAAGAGAAAAGTCCCAGCTCTGCTAACCTTGCTTCATATGACTTGTTCTCCAAACCAGGCAACATCCTGATAAATCTCCTCTGCACCCTCTCCATAGCTTCCACATCCTTCCTATAATGAGGTGACCAGAATTGAACACAGTACTCTTAAGTGCGGTCTCACCAGAGATTTGTAGAGTTGCAACATGACCTCTCTACTCTTGAACTCAGTCCCCCTGTTAATGAAGCCTAGCATCCCATAGGCCTTCTTAACTACCCTATCAACCTGTGCAGTGGCCTTAAAGAGATGTATGGATTTGAACCCCAAGGTCCCTTTGTTCATCCACACTCTTAAGTAACTGACCATTAATCCTGTACTCAGTCTTCTGGTTTGTCTACCTTTTTTATCTTCTGCTGTGATTTCTAATTCACATCACAGCTGCTGTTTTGAGGCCTGTATATAACTGCCACTGGAGTCCTTTTATTTCTTATGCTGCGTGATTTCAAATATAACCCTTTCAGTCCAGTGTTTGTTACTTTCTGTTTTAACTGCACCACACCTCCATTGCCCTGTAACTGGTCCCACTGGCTGTGTTATAGATCATCTGCTGCCTGTCCTTTCTATCATCTCTGTTGCACGCTGTCTTAGATTTATTTCTGTTTTTCCCTTCCTCAGCCCTATCACTAAGGTTTCCATCCCCTGGCAAATTATTTTAAATCCTCCCTAACAACTCTATTACACCTGCCTGCTGGGCCATTGGATCCCTTTGGGTTCAGGTGTAACCCATCCTTTTTGTACAGGTCGTACCTCCCCCAGAAGAGGCCCCAGTGATCAAGGAACCTGAAGCCCTGCCCCCTACACCAGTCTCTCAGCCACACTTTATTATGCCTGATCATGCTATTGTTGCGCTCGTTAGCACATGGCACAGGCAGCAATCCTGAGATTACTGCCCTGGAGGTTCTGCCTTTCAGTTTCCTACCTAACTCCCTGAATTCTTTCTTCAGGACCTCCTCTATTTTTCTACCTATGTCATTGATATCTATGTTGTTGGTGCCAAAATGTATCACGACCTCTGGCTGCTCGCCCTCCCATTTCAGGACGTGCTCAGAAACATGAACCCTAGCACCTGGGAGGCAAACTACCATACTTGTTCCTTTTTTACACCCACAGAATCGTCTGTCTGTCCCTCTAACTATAGAGCCCCTTATTACCACTGCCATCCTCTTCAATTTCCTATTCTTCTGAGCCACAGAGCCAGACAGGTGCTTCCCCCAGTTAGGTTGTCCCCTCCCCCCCCCCCCCCCCCCGCCCCCACCAACAGTACTCAAAATGGAGTACGGTACTTATTGTTAAGGGGGCAGCCACAGGGGTGCTCTCCACTACCTGATGCCCACCCTTCCCTCTCCTGACTTCAGAATGCTATTTGCTTGCCGTTATTGTTTGCATAAGATCTCTCTTTCTCTGCACATTGGGTCTTCAACAAGTTTTTTTATATGGGTTCTTTTGAGTTTCTTTGTTTTGTGGCTGCCCGTTAGGAGATGAATCTCAAGGTTGTATAATGTGGACATTTATTTAGAACAGAAATGAGGAGGAATTTCTTTAGACAGAGAGTAGTGAATCTGTGGAATTCATTGGCACAGACAGCTGTGGGGCCAAGTCTTTATGCATATTTGAGGCAGAGGTTGATAGATTCTTGATTAGTCAGGGCATGAAGGGATGCAGGGAGAAGGCAGGAGATTAAAGCTGATAAGGAAAATGGAGCATCCATGATGAAATGGTGGAGCAGATTCAATGAGCCAAAATGCCTAATTCTGCTCCTATATCTTATGGTCTTAGGAAAAAACAGCTTCTTAACCTCTTTTCCAACTCTCTAAAAGCGTTTTGCAAGACCTCATCCCTTTTTCCACATGTCATTAGAACCAGCATGTATTCACTCTGTTCATTCTCTTATTTCATACTGCTCTGTAATAGCTCTCGGACATCCTTGACTCTGGCTCCAAGGGGACAACATACCATTCTGGAATCTCACTCATGGCCAAGAAGCTTTCTGTTCCTTCCCTTCACTATGAAGCCCCAGTGCTACAGCTCAGCTGGACTTTTCTCTCCCCTGTTATCCATCAAACCAATTATAAACTCTATTGTGCTGGTTGAAGAAAATTCCTAATCCCATTTTTCCTTGCAGTTCATGGATCTTCAAGTACACATCCTAATAATGTTTGTTGCTGCCTCTGCTATCCTTACAAACAGTGAGTTCTAGCCCCCACCAACTACTAAGTAAAATGTTTTAGTTTCTCTGTAGAGATTTAAAATAATGCAAATCTCTGCCCTTTATTTTTGGACTTTCTGCTGAAGAAAATTGTATTTACTCTATAAGGGATTAGTTTAGTTAGCCATTTGATTACTAATTCATTTGATTTGGAACAACGAAGGCATGTTACAGTGCTGTATTGGTCTATATTCCGGAGAACAGCCAGAAGTCATGGTACATATTGGTACCAATGACATAGGAAGGAGAAGCATGGAGGTCCTGAAAAGGGAATTTAGAGAGCTAGGTAGAAAGCTGAGAAGCAGGTCCTCCCGGGTAGTAATTTCTGGATTGCTGCCTGTGCCACGCACCAGTGAGGGTAGGAACAGAATGATTTGGCAGATAAATGCGTGGCAGAGAGGTTGGTGCAGGGGGCAGGGCTTCAGATTTATGGACCATTGGGATGGATTCTGGGGGAGGTACGACTTGCACAACGGATGAGTTACAGCTAAACCCGAGAGGGGGGATCTTGTGGGCAGGTTTGTTAGAGCTGTTTGGCGGGGTGGGGAGCGGAAACCAGAGTGAAGGGATTCAAGATAGGAAGGATGGTAAAGAAAGAAAAGATAACATGCAAACAAGAGAAAATCTGCAGATACTGGAAATCTGAGCAACACACACAAAATGTTGGAATAACTCAGCAGGCCAGGCAGCATTTATGGAAAAAAAAGTACAGTCAAAGTTTCGGGCCGAAACCCTTTGGTAAGACGGACAACCCGTCCTGTTGAAGGGTTTCGACCCGAAATGTTGACTGTACATTTTTCCAAAGATAGTGTGTAGTCAGAAGGGCAGGAAGTTGATAGGACATAATTGCAGCCAGCAGGTAACGTATCAGTGCATGAGGGATGGAAAATCAAAAAGGGTAGCAAATACACCACTCAAAGTGTAATATTTCAATGCAGAGAGTGTAAGAAATAAGGGTGTAAGAAATAAGGTGGGTGATCTTGATGCACTATTACAGATTGTCTGATGGGCTGTCAGGACTTTGAGACTTTTTTTTACCGTGCCATGGTCTGCTCTTTATCAGATTACGGTATTGCTTTGCACTGTTAAATTATGTGGTTTTTGTTAGTCTTTTATCAATTATGGTATTGTCTGCACTGTTGCAACTAAATGTTAACTATAACTATGTGGTTTTGTGTAGGTTTCTGGTTTGTTGGGTGGTAGTGCTGGTCTCTTGACTTGGTGTGTCTGGGTAGTCTTGTTTTGTCTGATGGGTTTAGAGCTCCTTTCCGGGGAACGTGCTAAGATGGTAGCGCGATATTGATACGCAGCAGCCTCTCCGGACTCTGGATTGGGGATTACCAAACGTTATGTGGATTTTCTTGTGTGATCTATTTTGTCGTGTGCTTTTTTTTGTGATATCATTCCGGAGAACGTTGTCTCATTTTTTAACTGCATTGCATTTGTGGTTTCTAAATGACAATAAACTGAATCTGAATCTGAATCTGGAATGATGCTGTGGCCATCACTGAATCCTGGCTGAAGGATGATTGTAGTTCGGAGCCAGATGTTCAAGATTACATGATGTATTGGAAGGATAGAAAGCTAGGCAGAGAGGGTGACGTGGCTCTGCTAGTAAAGAATGACATCAAATCAGTAGCAAGATGTGACATAGGATCAAAAGGTGATGAACCCTTGTGGATTGAGTTAAGAAACTGAAAGGGTAAAAGGGCACTGATGTCAGTTATATACGGGCCTCCCAATGGTAGCTGGGATGTGGACCACAGAATACAACAGGAAATAGAAAATGCGTGTCAAAGGGGCAATGTTATGATAGTCATGAGAGGTTTCAACATGCAGGTCGATTGGGAAAATGTTGAATC
The DNA here is from genome assembly GCF_048418815.1 of Hemitrygon akajei. Lineage (NCBI taxonomy): Eukaryota > Metazoa > Chordata > Chondrichthyes > Myliobatiformes > Dasyatidae > Hemitrygon > Hemitrygon akajei. The sequence continues at coordinate 2,309,985 of NC_133127.1, read as the reverse complement.
CCTATGCGGTGGCTTTTTATAGCAGTTTGTCATTGAGTCTACTAGGGAATCAGTTATACTGGATTGTGTGTTATGTAATGAACCAGAGGTGATTCTCGAGTTTAAGGTAAAAGAAACCTTAGGAGACAGTGATCACAATATGATTGAGTTCTACTTGAAATTTGATAGGGAGAAGTCTGATAGGCTAAAGTCTGACATATCAGTATTTCAGTGGAGTAGGGGAAATTACAGTGGTATGAGAGAGGAGTTGGCCAAGGTAAATTGGAAGGAGCTGCTGGCAGGGATGTCAGCAGAGGAGCAATGGCATGAGTTCCTGGGAAAAAATGAGGAAGGAGCAGGATAGATGCATTTCAAAATTGAAGGAAATCTCAAATGGCAATATAGTACAACTGTGGCTGACATGGGAAGTCAGAGCAACAGAGAAGGCATACAACAAAGCAAAAAGTAGTGGGAAATAGAAAAATAGAAAACCTACAGCACAATACAGGCCCTTTGGCCCACAAATATGGCCAAACATACCCCTACCTTAGAAATTACTAGGCTTACCTATAGCCCTCTATTTTACTAAGCTCCAAGTACCTATCTCAAAGCCTCTTAAAAGACCCTATCATATCCACCTCCACCGCCATTGCTGGCAGCCCATTCCATGCACTCACCACTCTCTGAGTGAAAAACTTAACCCCAACATCTCCGCTGTACCTACTCCCCAGCACCTTAAACCTGTGTCCTCTTGTGGCAACCATTTCAGCCCTGGGAAAAAGCCTCTGACTATCCACATGATCAATACCTCTCATCATCTATCAGGTACACCTCCATCAGGTCACCTTTCATCCTCCTTCACTCCAAGGAGAAAAGGCCGAGTTCACTCAACCTATTCTCATAAGGCATGCTCCCCAATCCAGGCAACATCATTGTAATCTCTTCTGCACCCTTTCTATGGCTTCCACATCCTTCCTGTAGTGAGATGACCAGAACTGAGCACAGTACTCCAAATGAGGTCTGACCAGGGTCCTATATAGCTGCAACATTACCTCTTGGCTCCTAAATTCAATTCCATGATTGATGAAGGCCAATACACCATGCGCTTTCTTAATTTCAGAGTCAACCTGCGCAGCAGCTTTGAGTGTCCTATGGACTCGGACCCCAAGATCCCTCTGATCCTCCACACTGCCAAGAGTCTTACCATTAATACTATATTCTGCCATCATAGTTGACCTACCAAAATGAACCACCTCACACTCATCTGGGCTGAACTCCAACTGCCACTTCTCAGCCCAGTTTTGCATCCTATCAATGTCCTGCTGTAACCTCTGACAGCCCCCAACATTCTCCACACCTCCTCCAACCTTTGTGTCATCAACAAACTTACTAACCCATCCCTCTACTTCCTCATCCAGGTCATTTAAAAAAATCACGAAGAGTAAGGGACCCAGAGCAGATCCCTGAGACACCCCACTGGTCACCGACCTCCATGCAGAAGATGACCCGTCTACAACCACTCTTTGCCTTCTGTGGGCAAGCCAGTTCTAGATCCACAAACCAATGTCCCTTTGGATTCCATGCCTCCTTATTTTCTCAATAAGCCTTGCATGGGGTACCTTATCAAATGCCTTGCTGAAATCCATATACACTACATCTACTGCTCTTCCTTCATCAATGTGTTTAGTTGCATCCTCAAAAAATTCAATCAGGCTCGTAAGGCACGACCTACCCTTGACAAAGCCATGCTGACTATTCCTAATCATAGCATGCCTCTCTAAATGTTCATAAATCCTGCCTCTCAGGATCTTCTCCATCTTCTTACCAACCACTGAAGTAAGACTCACTGGTCTATAATTTCCTGGACTATCTCTACTCTCTTTTTTGAATAAAGGAACAACATTCACAATCCTCCAATCTTCTGGAGCCTCTCCCACCCAATTGATGATGCAAAGATCATCGCCAGAGGCTCAGCAATCTCCTCCCTCACCTCCCACAGTAGCCTGGGGTACATTTCATCCGGTCCCAGCGACTTATCCAAATTTAATGCTTTCCAAAAGCTCCAGCACATCCTCTTTCTTAATATCTACATGCTCAAGCTTTTCAGTCTGTTGCAAGTCAGCACTAGTCACCAAGATCCTTTTCCATAGTGAACACTGAAGTAAAGTATTCAATATGTACCTCTGCTATTTCCTCCAGTTCCATACACATTTTTCCTCTGTCACACTTGATAGATCCCATTATTTCACATCTTATCCTCTTGCTCTTCACATACTTGTAGAATGCCTTGGGGTTTTTTAAAAATTCTGCCCGCCAAGGCCCTCTCATGGCCCCTTCTGGCTCTCCTAATTTCCTTCTTAAGCTCCTTCCTAGTAGCCTTATAATCTTCTAACATTACCTAGCTCTCTGAACCTTTTGTAAGCTTTTCTTTTCTTCTTGACTAGATTTATTACAGCATTTGTACACCACAGTTCCTGTACCCTACCATAACTTCCCTGTCTCATTGGAACATACCTATACAGAACTCTACACAAATATCCCCTGAATATTTGCCACATTTCTTCCGTACTTTTCCCTGAGAACATCTGTTTCCAATTTAAGCCTCCAATTTCCTGCCTGATAGCTTCATAATTCCCCTTACTTGAATTAAACTTTTCTAACTTGTCTGTTCCTATCTCTCTTCAATGCTATTGTAAAGGAGATAGAATTATGATCACTATCTCCAAAATGTTCTCCCACTGAGAGATCTGACACCTGACCAGGTTCATTTCCCAATTCCAAATCAAATATCAAATCAAGTAAGATGGTAGCGCGATATTAATACGCAGCAGCTTCTCTGGACTCTGGATTGGGGATTGCCAAATGTTATGTGGATTTTCTGGTGTAGTCTGTTTTGTCATGTGCTTTTGTGATATCATTCTGGAGGAACATTGTCTAATTTTTTAACTGCATTTGTGGTTTCTAAATGACAATAATCTGAATCTGAATCTGAATCTGAAGTGCAGCCTTTCCTCTTTTAGGCTTATCTACATACTGTGTCAAGAAACCTTCCTGTACACACCTAACAAACTCCACCCCATCTAAACCCCTTGCTCTAGGGAGATGCCAGTCAATATTTGGGAAATTAAAATCTCCCAACATGACAATTCTGTTATTATTATACCTTTCCAGGATCTGTTTCCCTATCTCAATATTCCTGTTAATATTGGGCGGCCTATAAAAAACACCCAGTAAAGATATTGACCCCTTCCTGTTCCTAACCTCCACCCATCGAGACTCTGGTGATAATCCCTCCATGGCGTCCACCTTTTCTGCAGCTGTGACACTATCTCTGATCAACAGTGCCATTCCACTACCTTTTTTGCCTCCCTCCCTGTCCTTTCCGAAACATCTAAAACCTGGCACTTGAAGTAACCATTTCTGTCCCTGAGCCATCCAAGTCTCTGTAATGGCCACCATATCATATCTCCAAGTACTGATCCTTGCTCTAAGCTCATTCGCTTTGTTCACAACACCCCTTGCATTAAAATAGACACATCTCAAACCTTCGGTCTGAGTGCATTCCTTCTCTATCACCTGCTAATCCTCCCTCTTGCACTGTCTACAAGTTTTCTCTATTTGTTAGCTAACCACCTCTTCCCCAGTCTCTTCAGTTCAGTTCCCACCCCCAACAATTCTAGTTCAAACTCTCCCCAATAGCCTTAGCAAACCTCCCCAACAGGATATTGTTCCCCTGGGATTCAAGTGCAACCCGTCCTTTTTGTACAGGTCACACCGGCCCCAAAAGGGGTCCCAATGATCCAGAAATCTGAATCCCTGGCCCCCGGTCCAAACCCTCAGCCACATTTATCCTCCACCTCATCCTATTTCTATTCTCACTGTCGTGTGGCACAGGCAGTAATCCCGAGATTACTACCTTTGCAGTCCTGCTTCTCAACTTCCTTCCTAACTCCCTGTAGTCTTTTTTTCTGAGGATTGGGAAGCTTTTAAAACCCTACCAGGAGCAGCTAAAAGAATCATTAGGAGGGAAAAGATGAAATATGAAAGCAAGCTAGCAAACAATATCAAAGTGGATAGTAAAATCTTTTTCAAATATGTGAAAAATAAAAGAGAGATGAGAGTGGATATGTGACTGCTAGAAAATGAGGCCAGATAAATAATAACGGGGACAAGAAGATGGCAAATGAACTAAATGAGATTTTTGCATCAGTCTTCACTGTGGAAGACACTAGCAGGGTGCCAGATGTTAAAGGGTGTGAGGGAAGAGTAGTGAGTGCAGTTACTATTACAAGGGAGAAGCTGCTCAAAAAGCTGAAAGATCTAAGGGTATATAAGTCACTAAGACCAGATGAACTCCACCCTAGGGTTCTGAAAGTGGTAGCAGTTGAGATTGTGGAGGCATTAGTAATGATCGTTCAAAAATCATTGGATTCTAGTATGGTGCCAGAGGACTGGAAAATTGCAAGTGTTACTCCACTCTTTAAGAAAGGAGGAAGGCAGCAGAAAGGAAATTATAGACCAGTTAGCCTGACCTCAGTGGTTTACTTTACTTTATTGTCACCAAACAATTAATACTAGAGCGTTACAATCATCACAGCGGTATTTGATTCTGCGCTTCGCACTCCCTGAAGTACAAATTGAATTAAATATAATAAAAATTGAATTTGTAAATCATAATTAGAAAATAGAAAAGGGGAAGTAAGGTAGTGCAAGTCAGGTCCAGATATTTGGAAGGTACGGCCCAGATCCAGGTCAGGATCTGTTCAGCAGTCTTATCACAGTTGGAAAGAAGCTGCCATTGCTCAGCCCACTCTTCTAACTGGCCTAAATCTCTCTGCAAACTTTGAAAACCTACTTCATTATGCACAACGCCTCCTACCTTAGTATCATCTGCATACTTACTAATCCAATTTACCACCCCATTATCCAGATCATTAATGTATATGACAAACAACATTGGACCCAGTACAGATCCCTAAGGCACACCACTAGTCACCGGCCTCCAACCTGACAAACATTTATCCACCACTACTCTCTGGCATCTCCCATCCAGCCACTGTTGAATCCATTTTACTACTTCAATATTAATACCTAACAATTGAACCTTCCTAACTAACCTTCCGTGCAGAACCTTGTCAGAGGCCTTACTGAAGTCCATATAGACAACATCCACTGCTTTACCCTCGTCAACATTCCTCATAACCTCTTCAAAAAATTCAATAAAATTTGTCAAACATGACCTTCCATGCACAAATCCATGTTGACTGTTCCTAATCAGACCCTGTCTATCCAGATAATTATATATACCATCTCTAAGAATACTTTCCATTAATTTACCCACCACTGACATCAAACTGACAGACCTAGGTTTACTCTTAGAACCCTTTTTAAACAATGGAACCACATGAGCAATACGCCAATCCTCCAGCACCATCCCCGTTTCTAATGACATCTGAAATATTTCTGTCAGAGCACCTGCTATTTCTACACTAACCTCCCTCAAAGTCCTAGGGAATATCCTGTCAGGACCCAGAGATTTATCCACTTTTATATTCCTTAAAAGCGCCCGTACTTCCTCCTCTTTAATCATCATAGTTTCCATAACTTCTCTACTCGTTTCCCTTATCTTACACAATTCAATATCCTTCTCCTTGGTGAATACAAAAGAAAAGAAATAGTTCAAAATCTCCCCCATTTCTTTCGGCTCCAGACATAGCTGTCCACTCTGATTCTCTAAGGGACCAATTTTATCCCTCACTATCCTTTTGCTATTAATATAACTGTAGAAACTCTTTGGATTTATTTTCACCTTACTTGCCAAAGCAACCTCTTATCTTCTTTTAGCTTTTCTAATTTCTTTCTTAAGATTCTTCTTACATTATATTCCTCAAGCACCTCATTTAGTCCATGCTGCCTGTATTTATTGTAGATATCTCTCTTTTTCCTAACCAAGTTTCCAATATCCCTTGAAAACCATGGCTCTCTCAAACTTTTAACCTTTCTTTTCAAACTAACAGGAACATAACGATTCTGTACCCTCAAAATTTCACCTTTAAGTGACTGCCATTTCTCTATTACATCCTTCCCATAAAACTAATTGTCCCAATCCACTCCTTCTAAATCCTTTCGCATCGCCTCAAAGTTAGCCTTTCTCCAATCAAAAATCTCAACCCTGGGTCCAGTTCTATCCTTCTCCATAATTCTCCATATGCTGCTAATAATATGTTTTACTTTCTGATAAGGATTTTTTTCCTTTTTTTCTTTCTTTACCGAACAGCTTTTCTTGGTAGTGGGTTTAGATTCTTTTGTATAATAAAATTATTACTTTTCAATATTATGATTCAATTTAATTTACATAAATATGGAGTAATGAGACTATAAGTGTGATTAAAATATATTGTAATTGATATATGATATATAAATTCCTGTACTCTGTATTCTTTTTGTAAGAAATCATTAAAAATATTGAAAAATATATGGATAATGAACATCTGGGTCCAAGCCTTGATTAGTCCATCTCAACTGGCCATAGTTTGTTAATTGAGAAATGCATTAATTCTTTGCTTTCTGACAGGTAATCATTCCTTTAGTTCCTGCCTGTTTAAAATCTATGCTGGTATATTGCACAAAATTCCATGTGCGTAATCTTGTTACTCAACTTTATTATCATAAGTATTCTACAAAATCTACTGTCCACTGTCTCAGGTCACTGTTGGAATCTACCCAGACATCTGTGTGCCAAGTTATCACTTATTGATTAAGTCTATTTTGTGGAGAAGAGAACAGCAGTGAACCCATTTCCAAATGATTTAGGGCAAACCTCACCTGTACATCATTAGCATTCATGTTTTATCTTGTTTCTAGAGGCAGGAGCTTAAATAACATCGACGGACAGCTTGCTGAATTTGGATCCATGTGTTCCCAGGATTACTCAGGAGGTATTGTTCTGGTAAGCATCAGTCTGTTTGCACAGATATGGTATGATTGAAGGTCCAAGGTAACAGGGTACTGGTGGAATACAGAAGATTTAATAAAGCCAGAAGCAAAGCTCAAAGCAATGTTTATACAATAAACATGTACAACAGGGAAAAGTTTAGAGCATCAATTTATTGGATGCATTTGGGACAGTTTTCCAAAACAGTACAAATTGATTCAAATTCAGATTTATTTATCATATATACATCATTTGTGTTAACAACCAAGACAAGCTAAGAATGTGCTGGAGCAGCCTGCAAATATCACTACACATTCCAACACCAACACAGCATAATGCTCAGCAGAACAAAACTGAGTGTACTAAGTGACAGAGCAAAAACAGGAAAAGAAACCTCATTCCTCCCTACCACCCCCCCCCCCCCCCACGAACATACACAGACCACTAATTCCAGGACAAGGTGCCTTCAGCCTCCAGCAGGTTCATGGATTTGCAGATATTGGGCCTTTGACTCCCCAGCAGGCTCAGATTCAGGATCCATCTGTCAGGATTTGAGTTCTGGGCAGCTGAACAACTTTCAGCTTTGAACTGGACTTCCAATCAACTCTTGGGTTTCAATCTGGATTTCCAATCGATCTCTGAGCTTCAATATAAACCTAGGACTCGCTGATGACAACAGATGAGGACCAAGGATGAAGACCTGAACTCCAGTCCTCAAACTCTGGTCTCGCCAACTTGTGTATCTAGCACCCTTGCGCCTCCTGCCTCCTGCCAATCACTTGCTGATAGGGAGACAGGGAAATAGACTTGGTCAGCCCTTAAATCTTATGAAGTGAGACAGAGAATTTAATATGAAATCCCAGAGGAAGAGAACCATGAGAAAGTAATCACAACATGACAGCACTTTATAAGCAATTTGGAGGTTGTGCAATTTAGTCAGAATATTTAGAGCAAAATGATGCCGAAGGTGGAGGTTGAAAGCAATGAGAGGAAAGGCTGAAGTGATCAGCACTTGCAGCAGCAGATATGAGGAGGGAAACAAGAGGAATGGCTGAAGTGATCACATGAAGAAACGGAGATGGGGAGGGGGAATGAAGTTGGTGTTTCAGGTCAAAAACCCTTTATCGAAACCAGTGAGAAAACAGGTGTTGGATGTTGGTGTTTAAATCCAAGGTTCTTTTAGATGTCAGGAAGGGGGCATAAAGCTCGTTGCTTCACCATTGTTTTATAAAGAGTTGATAGAACAAAGAGAACAAGAACAGAACAGTGACAGAGGGTCTTAGAACTTGAAGAAGCAAGAATCTGAAAATGGTGCCTAGCATAAAATAGTTATTTTTATACTCAGAGATAAGAAATTTCCATTGTATAACATATAACATTGTAAAAAAGAGTCCAATCAGAAAATACCCATTCAGTACTGCAGTTAAAATTAATCCATGAGAAAATACTAGCCACTTAATTGAATTGACTTTATTTCTTACATCCTTCACATATCGTATATGAGTAAAAATCTTTATGTTACATCTCTGTCTAAATGTGCGATCATAGTAATTTATAATAAATAGAACAGATAATGTAACATAGAAAGACACTCAAATCAGCGTGAGTTAATCAGTGTGATGGCCTGGTGGAAGAAGCTGTTCTGGAGCCTGTTGGCTTTTATACTACGGTACTATTTCCCGAATGATAGCAGCTGTAACAGTTTGTGGTTGGGGTGACTCAGGTCCCCAATGATCCTTTGGGCCCTTTTTACACATCTGTCTCTGTAAATGTCCTGTATAGTGGGAAGTTCACATCTACAGATGCTCTGGGCTGTCTGCACCACTCTCTGCAGAGCCCTGCAATTGAGGGAAGTACAGTTCCCATACCAGGCAGTGATGCAGCCAATCAGAATGCTCTCAGTTGTGCCCCTGTAGGATCTGGGTACCCATACCAAACGTCTTCAACCATCTGAGGCTGAAAGAGGCACTGTTGTGTCTTTTTCACCACACAGCTGGTGTGAGGTCCTCGGTGATGTGGATGCCGAGGAATTTAAAGCTATTTACCCTCTCAATCCCAGATCTTTTGATGTCAGTAGGGGTTAGCCTGTCTCCATTCCTCCTGTAATTCACAACCAGCTCCTTTGTTTTTCTGACATTGAGGGAGAGGTTGTTTTCTTGACACCACTGTGTCAGAGAGATAACTTACTCCCTGTAGGCCACCTCATTATTGTTGGAGATTAGGCCAATCAATATAGTGTCATTGGCAAATTTAATTAACAGATTAGAGCTGTGGGTGGCGACACAGTCATAGGTATACAGACAGTAAAGGGGAAGACTTGGGTCTCCCTGAGGGGCTCCTGTGTTGAGAGTTAGAGGGATGAAGGTAAGGGAGCCCACTCTTACCACCTGCCGGCTAAGTCCAGGATCCAAAGTCTGAGCATGGCTTTGGTGGCGAGGATCTCTGCTTGCCTGCTCTCCATCTCCCTCTGGTGCTCCCCTCCCCTTTTCTTTCTTCCCAGGTTTCCCATCCCATGACCCTTTTCCAGCTGTGTATCCCTTTTGCCAATCAACTTATCAGCTCTTAGCTTCATCCCTCCCTCTCCTGTCTTCTCCTATCATTTCAGTACTCCCCCTCCCCCTCCCGCTTTCAAATCTCTTGGTATCTCTTCTCTCAGTTAGTCCTGACGAAGGGTCTCGGCCTAACATGTCGACTGTACTTCTTCCTATAGATGCTGCCTGGCCTGCTGCATTCCACGAGCATGTTGTGTGCATTGCTTGGATTTCCAGCAAATGCAGATTTCCTCGTGTTTGCGTTTTATTGAATGTAATGCATTTAATTGCATAGCTAACACTTCGCAATAGTTAACTAAGCTAAAAATGTTTTGTTGATGATTTTCATTTGCACTCAGTATCTGAGGCTTCTCACTTAATGTCCAGCAATGATCAGCCAATGTTAGTGGATTCCAGTTGTCCAGTTGTGCTGTTTCTTCTGTCACGTACCCCGTGACTGGGTTAAAGAACCAGCAGAAATGGAGAATGCACTGGAGTCTGGTATTACTATAAACTAATAGTGTTTATTAGTAACTACGCAATACAGTAATATAAATGCAAATATATTGAACAGGTTAGCAACTATATGTGTGTGTGTGTGTGTGTGTGTGTGTGTGTGTGTGTGTGTGTGTGTGTGTGTGTGTGTGTGTGTGTGTGTGTGTGTGTGTGTGTGTGTGTGTGTGTGCGCGCGCGCGCGTGCGGAAATAGGAACAAAACTAGGCTCTTTCAAACCTAGGGGTAAATGGGTACAGTCTTACGATGATGAAGAGAGTTCAGTTCAGTTCGAGGTAATTAATTGAGTAACGTTGGAGAGAGAGAGAGAGAGAGAGAGAGGTAAGAGGTGATGCCATCAATCTTCTCGTTGTCTTCTGAAGTCCTGTTGTGGTCACCAACTATGACCATAACACGTACAACCATTCTTCAGTAGTGGAATTATCACCCAGGCAAGGATGGACGCACAAATAATTCCACTTCATAACCACGACGTCCTGGTGAAACCTTTCACTATGCTTGCCACTGACAGCGTGGAGGTTTGCAGTGAAGAAGTCTAAATGGGAATGCAGAAAATGACATTGTTTGATGCTCTATTGTTGCCAAGAACATTTTCAATAACATCCTTGAATGCCTTCCATGTGATTTTTCTCTTGTCCCATTAGAAATTCTTCCAATTGCCTGCCATTGATGACCTGTTTGATTTGTGGATGAACAAGAAAGCCTTCCTTAATCTTTGCATTTGTCAGATTATTCTGTCAGATCACTGGCAGGTGGTAAGGGTGAGCTCCCTCACCTCTGCCCCTCAACACAGGCGCCCCTCAAGGCTGTGTCCTAAGCCCCCTTCTTTACTCTCTGCATACCCATGACTGCATCGCCACCCACCGCTTCAGTCTTCTAATTAAATTTGCTGACAATACCTCATTGATTGGCCTTATCTCAAATAATAACAAGGCAGCCTAGAGAGAAGTCATCACCCTGACACAGTGGTGTCAAGATAACAATGTCTCCCTCAATGTCGCAAGACCAAAGGAGCTAGTTGTGGACTACAGGAGGAATGAAGTCAGGTTATCCCCTATTGACATTGGATCAATGGATCTGGAATTGAGAGGGTGAACAGCTTTAAGTTCCTCAGCATACACATCATCAAAGATCTCACGTGGTCTGTACACACTAGCTGTGTGGTGAAAAAAGCACAACAGTGCCTCTTTCACCTCAATGGCTGAAGAAGTTTGGTATGGGCCCCCAGATTCCTAAGGTACACTTTGGAAGGACAAACTCCAAGGCAGAGTACAAAGTAAATGGCAGGATACTTGGTAGTGTGGAGGAGCAGAGGGATCTGGGGGTACATGTCCACAGATCCCTGAAAGTTGCCTCACAGGTAGATAGGGTAGTTAAGAAAGCTTATGGGGTGTTAACTTTCATAAGTCGAGGGATAGAGTTTAAGAGACACGATGTAATGATGCAGCTCTATAAAACTCTAGTTAGGCCACACTTGGAATACTGTGTCCAGTTCTGGTCGCCTCAGTATAGGAAGGATGTGGAAGCATTGGAAAGGGTACAGAGGAGATTTACCAGGATGCTGCCTGGTTTAGAGAGTATGGATTATGATCAGAGATTAAGGGAGCTAGGGCTTTACTCTTTGGAGAGAAGGAAGATGAGAAGAGACATGATAGAGGTGTACAAGATATTAAGAGGAATAGACAGAGTGGACAGCCAGCGCCTCTTCCCCAGGGCACCACTGCTCAGTACAAGAGGACATGGCTTTAAGTTAAGGGGAGGTAAGTTCAAGGGGGATATTAGAGGAAGGTTTTTCACTCCGAGAGTGGTTGGTGCGTGGAATGCACTGCCTGAGTCAGTGGTGGAGGCAGACACACTAGTGAAGTTTAAGAGACTACTAGACAAGTATATGGAGGAATTTAAGGTGGGGGGTTATATTTGAAGCAGGGTTTGAGGGTCAACACAACATTGTGGGCCAAAGGGCCTGCAATGTGCTGTACTATTCTATGACTCTCTGCAGGGGCACAACTGAGAGCATCCTAACTGGCTGTATCACTGCCTAGTATGGAAATTGTACTTTCCTCAATTGCAGGACTCTGCCGAGTGTTGCAGATAGCCCAGCGCATCTGTAGATGGGAACTCCAACTATTCAGGACATTTACAGAGACAGGTGTGTAAAAAGGGCCCAAAGGATCATTGGGCACCCGAGTCACCCCAACCGCAATCTGTTCCAGCTGCTATCACCTGGGAAATGGTACTGCAGCATAAAAGCCAGGACCAACAGGCTCCGGGACAGCTTCCTCCACCAGGCCATCAGACTGATTAGTTCACGCAGATACATTTCTATTTCTATGCTGGATTGACTGTCTTGTTGTACATACTGATTATTGCAAATTACTATAAATTGCACATTTAGATGGAGATGTAATGTAAAGATATTTACTCTATGTGAAGGATGTAAGAAATAAAGTCAATTCAATTCTAGAAAATATCTGTCTCAAATATCAAAATCCTTCATGGAAATGTTTATGCCTGGTGACAGCAGAATCCAGTCTTGAACCGAATAATTCTGCTTTTGCCTTTGACAAACCCAAGACTCTGACATGGTCATTTAACTTAGACTGAGTTATTAGATGAGGCTCACTCAACATAAAGGATTCCAAAACCTGTATCAGTATCAGTGTCGTTTTCCATTTCTGGCTCATTCATTATGGCATCTTCATCTGCCTCCTCTAGTCAAGTCAAGTCACTTTTATTGTCATTTCGACCATAACTGCTGGTACAGTACATAGTAAAAACAAGACAACGCTTTTCAAGACCATGGTGTTGCATGACACAGTAAAAAAACTAGACTGAACTATGTAAAAAGACAACACAGAAAAAAACTACACTAGACTACAGACCTACCCAGGACTGCATAAAGTGCACAAAACAGTGCAGGCATTACAATAAATAATAAAGAAGACTCTAGACTCCATGTCTCTGATGGTTCGGTGCTGGAAGACTCTCATCATGCAGCACAGGTCTCATGGCTGAGGAGAAATTGGGGTATTCAATGGATTTCTTGTTTTTAGCAGAGAAACTAGAAACACTGGTCAGACAGAAGTAGCATCTGTCACATGATATTTCTGCTCTCACCAGATCATCAAGAACAGCAAACGACAAGAATTCCAAGTACCTCTGAGCCAGGCTCTAAGATTGACTGCGTATTGTTATGTGTGCTGAACAAACCAGATGGAAATGGAGTCCAGAGCTGCCCCCCCCCCCCCTCCCCTTGGGAACTATGCTGCTAATGAGAGAGAGAGATGAAGAACAGAGGTAGAGGCATCTGCTACAGATAAGAGAGAGAAAGATGGCTGATTTATGTATCGAGCAAACACGAGGAAATCCGCAGATTCTGGAAATTCAAACAACACACACAAAATGCTGGTGGAACACAGCAGGCCAGGCAGCATCTATAGGGAGAAGCGCTGTCGACGTTTCGGGCCGAGATCCTTCGTCAGTACAGGACAGGTTAAAGGCATCGAGGGGAGAGGACCAGGAAGCCGACCCAAACAAGGGGTTCAGGATTGGTCAGGAGGTTAAGTTGGTACCCCCATTCGAGGAGATGGATGTGGATAGGTACTTCCTTCATTTTGAGAAAGTTGCTATGAATCAGGACTGGCCTAAGGAGAAGTGGGCTGTTCTGTTACAGAGTGTACTTAGGGGGAAGGCTCAGCAAGCCTATTCGGCATTGTCTATGGAGGAGGCTAAAGATTATGATGAAGTAAAAAGGGCCATACTGAGGAGTTACGAGTTAGTTCCAGAGGCATACCGGCAGAAGTTCCAGAACTTGAGAAAGCCGTGGGACCGCATGTATTTAGAGTTTGCCCGTGAGATGCACATGTATTGTGAGCGTTGGTGCGCCTAAAAAGGGGCCACTGGAGATTATGGCAAACTGCTACAGCTAATGCTGATTGAGCAGTTCAAAGGTTGTGTCCCTGAAGGTATGCGGACCTATCTGGATGAGAAGGAGGCAGAGACTCTGTCTGCGACTGCCAAGTTAGCAGATGAGTATGCCTTAACCCACAAGACAAAATTTTCCCCAAATAAGAGCTACCAGAGAGGGAGTAGGGACGGTAGAGAAAGCCCATCAGCTAAGTCAGAGAATAAGCCGGGGACTACCGGAAAAGGTAAGGAGGAGGAAAAGCAGGCTGGCAAGAAGCTACCCAGCTTTACGTGTTGTAATTGTGGGAAAGCTGGTCACATAGCATCTAAGTGCATGGCTCCGAAGAAGGAGACAGGGAAAGGAAAGACGACAACCCCGAATGGTTGCATTGAGCCGGTCAGCAGACCGATGAGGAGGGAGAGGTTAGATAGAGCCCAAGAGGGGCGCGAGAAGTTTATTTCAGAAGGGATAGTATCTGTGAAGGAAGGAGAAACCCCGGTTCCAGTGCGGATCTGGAGAGATACTGGGGCTGGTCAGTCATTGATCCTAAGAAAGGTGTTAGAATTCAGTGCTGAGACCGAGACTGGGGAGGTAAATGTGATAAAAGGTATCGGAAAAGGGACTGAGGCCGTACCTTTGCACAAGATATTTCTGAAATGTGACCTGGTATCTGGACCAGTCGAAATAGGGATGCGATCTGAACTACCGATGGACAGTGTGGACGTCCTACTCGGTAATGACCTTGCAGGAGGGGATGTGTATTCAGCAGTGAAGCTGACAAGTAAGCCTGTAAGTGCTGGGGACCCGCCCATAGATTCCAAGATTTATCCTGCATGCGCAGTAACTCACAGCATGTCTAGAAAGGCAGCTGAGACAGGAACCAGTTTAACTGAGTCCGGCATTGATTTAGCCGAGACGTTTTTACCAGACTTGTTTCAGAAGGGGTTACCGGATGAGGAGAAAAAGGATAGTGGGGTTAAGGAAAGTAGAGGAGAGGAGGTGGATTTACCATTAGCGAGGAAGGAACTTATAAAGGAGCAGAGACGTGATGAGGAACTTGTGGCGTTAAAAGAGACAGCTCTCTCTGAAGCAGAGATTAACAAGGAACCAGTGGGCTACTACCTGAAGGAGGGAGTGTTAATGAGAAAGTGGAGGCCGACCACAGCGCCAGTAGATGAGGACTGGGTGGTGGTACACCAGGTGGTGGTTCCGCAGGTTTATCGGGACAAAATTTTGAACCTGGCATATAAGATACCCCTAGGTGGACACTTGGGAGTGAGGAAGAGAGTAGATAGAGTTATGAAGGATTTTTACTGGCCAAGTATGAGGAAGGATATTGTCGAAGGTGTCACACCTGTCAGGTGGTAGGAAAGCCAAATCAGGTTATCCCTAAGGCACCCCTTAGACCGATACCCGGCTTTGAGGAACTTTTTTCCCGAATCCTCGTGGATTTTGTGGGTCCCCTGCCTAGAACTGTGAGTGGGCGGCAGTACGTGATGACCATGATGTGTGCTGCCACTAGATTCCCGGAAGCTGTGCCCCTGGGGAACATTAGGACTCCTGCGGTGGTAATGGCACTCATTAAATTTTTCACCACGGTAGGGTTACCTAGAGAGATACAGTCAGATCAGGGGAGTACCTTCACATCCCATACCTTTCAGCAGATGTTGTTTCAGATGGGAGTTAAACAAATTCTGGCCTCTGCATACCACCCGGAGTCGCAAGGGGCATTGGAGAGATACCACGCTGCTTTAAAGACCATGAAAGGCCCAGCAGCGGATGTATTTCCTGCGGCTCTTGAGGAAATACGGTCTGCCTCAGGAATTGCTGCTGCAGTTCTACACTGCAGTCATTGAGTCTGTCCTGTGCACCTCCATCATTGTGTGGTTTGGAGCTGCCACCAAGCAGGATAGAACCAGACTACAGCGCACAGTGAGGACTGCCAAGCGCATCATTGGAGCCTCCCTGCCCTCTATTGTGGACCTGTACTCTTCCAGGTTGAAGAAGAGGGCGGGGAACATCATAAAGGACTCCTCCCATCCTGCGCACGGACTGTTTGATCTGCTTCCGTCTGGTAGGTGCTTCAGATCCCTCCAGACTAAGACTAATAGGCACTGGAGAAGTTTTTTCCCTACTGCGGTCACTTTGCTGAACAGTTAACTGCCGGTTAACTGTCGGCTAACTATTACTTGGATTGCACTACCTGTATGTATAATCTATATTTTCATTTATATTTATCATTATTATTGTTATGAGCAGAGAGACAACATCTGCCGGAAGTAAATTCCTTGTATGTGCATAGGTACTTGGCGATTAAAGTCTGATTCTGATTCTGATGATTAAAACATACTGCCAGGAAAATACTTGAGACTGGAATGATGCGTTACCACTTCTGCTATTTGCAGTGAGGGACACGGTTCAGGAATCTCTGGGGTTCAGTCCATTCGAGCTCGTTTTTGGTCATAGGCCCAGAGGACCCGTAACCTTACTCAAAGAAAAATGGTCTAGTCTGACAGTGCATGTCAATGTGATTGACTATGTTTTGAAATTCCGTGAGAGGCTCCACAAGGTATGCGACCTTGCAAAGAAAAACCTCAAAGATTCCCAAACCAAAATTAAGCAATGGTATGATAAACAAGCCAGAGAACAAGAATTTCAGGTGGGCGATAAGGTTTTGGTCCTGTTTCCTGTAGTTACCAACCCCCCTACAGGCGAGATTCCAAGGGCTGTGCAAAGTGATCAAGAAAATAGACTCTCTGAATTATGTGATCAAGACTCCTGATAGAAGAAAGCCAAGCCAGTTAGTACACATTAATATGTTGAAAGGTTATCATGATGCTGAACCCGTGGCAGTCGGTGCTGTCACGAAAACAGATGAGGCAGTAAGGATGGATAAGGAGGGGTCCGAACGTTTTGAAAAGATAAACATAGTGCCCACCAGACTAGAGAACTCTGTTATTTTGGCCAACTTTTCTGATAAAGTCAGTCATTTGGAGCCTGGACAAAGAGAGCAGCTGACACAGCTAATTAACCGGCATGCAGATTTATGTCCAGATGTTCCAAGGAGGTGCAAAGGAACAGAGCATGATGTTATTGTTACTTCAGACCAGCCTATTAAGCAACCCCCCTTATCGGATGAATTTGTAAAAGAGCAAGCTAGTGGAAAAAGAGATTGAACATATGTTAGCTGCTGGTATTATCCAGGAATCTTCCTCAGACTGGGCATCTCCATGCGTGGTTGTCCCGAAGCCTCATGGTAGTGTAAGGTTCTGTACAGATTACAGAAGGGTAAATGCCATCACGAAATCTAATGCTTACGATTGCATTGATAAAGTGGGTAAGGCTAGATACATCACCAAGATTGACTTGCTAAAACAATACTGGTGTGTTCCTTTGACTGACAGGGCTCGAGAAATTTCAGCATTTGTCACTCCATCAGGGTTATATGAGTACAATGTTTTGCCTTTTGGAATGAAAAATACTCCAGGGACATTTCAGAGAATGATTGACTCAGTGATTAAAGGGTTAACGAACACAGAGGCTTACATTGACAATTTAGTGGTTTGGAGTGATACGTGGGACGAGCACATTGCGGCTGTGGAGGAACTGTTTAAATGGATGTCTGCAGCCAACCTCACAGTGAACCTCGCCAAAAGTGAGTTCCGCCATGCCACGGTCACGTACCTGGGGTGTGTGGTAGGACAGGGGCAGCTAGCTCCTGTGCAGGCAAAAGTACAGGCTATTTCTGAAGTCCCTGTCCCAACAAATAAGAGGGCACTGAGAAGGTTTTTGGGAATGGTGGGGTACTATCGGAAGTTTTGTAAGAACTTTGCGGATATTGCCCTCCCGCTTACAAAGCTCCTGCAGAAGGATGAAAAGTTTGTGTGGAGCAATCCTTGCCAAGAAGCCTTTGACAGACTGAAATCTATACTATGTTACCACCTTGTGTTAAAAGCGCCTGATTTTTCGAAACCCTTCTCCCTGGCAACTGACACAAGTGACGAGGCTGCAGGGGCAGTCCTACTGCAGAAAGCTGAGGATGAAATTGAACACCCAGTGGTGTATTTCTCTAGGTAGTTGAATTGCACTAGAAAAATTACTCCACTGTAGAAAAAGAATTACTGGCACTTATCCTGGCGTTACAGCATTTTGAGGTTTATATTTGTTCAGCACAGAAACCTTTGATAGTTTATACCGATCACAACCCTTGGTATTTTTGACTAACATGAAGAATAAAATTAGACGGTTATTAAGTTGGAGTCTGTTGTTACAAGGATTCAATATTAAAATACAACATGTAAAGGGGACTGACAATGTAATTGCTGATTGTTTATCCAGGTGTTAATTTGAAATCATATCTGTTTTACTCTGTTGATTAATGACCACTTCTGTATTATATTAGATTTTGTAATGTGCCTTACTAGTTAATTTTCACCCAGTGATAATTCCTTGAAGGGTGGGGGTGTTATGTGTGCTGAACAACCCAGATGGAAATGGGGTCCAGAGCTGCCCCCCCCCCTTGGGAACTATGCTGATAATGAGAGAGAGAGATGAAGAACAGAGGTAGAGGCATCTGCCACAGATAAGAGAGAGAGAGACGGATGATTTAGTATTATGGCTTCTTCACTGATGGAAAAGGGAAACAATCTTTTGCTGCAAGGACACTTCTTTGCTCATTAACATTCTTGCTGAGACAGCAGGGAGTGGCCTAGTTTGATGGACATGGACATGTTGAGTTGATGGATGGCTGATACCCTGTCAGTGGGGATAAAAGACGGATCTGGGGAGACACCCCCAGACACACCAGTGGACACTGAAAGAGTGTTGTGCACCCACAGGAAGGTGGGGGCTTAGAGGACCGAATCAGGAGATCGGTCACAAAGCTCACAGTGTGACAGCAGGACCGGTGGGGGCTTGTGTGTGGGTCCACTCATGCCAGAGTGACGAGCCCACCATGGAAGAATGGTCTAGCCAAGGACGGAGAGGTCATAACCGAATGACCACATCAGTACAACGGAACAAGAAGACAATGGAAGGTTTGCCTGCTGCAGCTGCTCATCTCTCTCTCTCTCTCTCTCTCTCTCTCTCTCTCTCTCTCTCTCTCTCTCTCTCTCCAACATTGCAACACAACAACTACCTCAGCACGAACTGAACTGAACTCTATATTCTTCTATGACAATTCATTTACCCCTAGACTTTGATAGAGCTTGTCTTTTACTGTTGATTATTATTCCTACACTTCTGTTTTTATTATTGCTAACCTATTTTATATGTATATTTGCATTTTTGATACTGTATTGCTTAGTTTACTAATAAACACCTTTAGTTACAGTATCACCAGACTCCAACGTATCCTTCCATTTCTGCTGGTCTGTTAACCCAGTTACGGGGTACGTAACAGTATGCTGTGAAACAAATGTGAAGAGTCCTGGCTTTTTCTTGGTCACCAATTTTGCAACCCAAAGAAGAGCTCATAGGATTTCTTAATAAAAGGAGCCTTTGAGATTTGAATGTCTACTTGCCACAAATGTAATAAAAAATATTGCAGCTGTTGCTACATTGGCAAAGCATTTTGCTATCACAAGTACTCTTGAAAATACAATTACTTTATTATAAGAGTGCACACAATGTGCTATGCTCACAGAGCATGCACGTCAATATCATCGCCGACCGATATACATGTAAACGCTATGCATAGAGCGATGTGTGCGTGATGCTTTTATACCTTTCTAAAACCTGTCCTGCCAGGCATACCCGGACAAGATAGAAAACCTTTTAACTTACGTTGAGGGTAACATTTTAATTGACTTTAATTATGGATTGAAATAGCAAATATAGAGGATTTCAAAAGAATGATGCATGATAGGGATATTTCATTGTGATTTTCATGGCCCAAGATCCATAAGATATACCCAAAAGTATCCACTGAGGTCAGACTGGCTGGCCTGCAATTTCCTTTCTTCTGCCTCTCTCTTTTCGTGAGAATTTGCAATTTTCCAGTCCTCCAGAACCATTCCAGAATCTAGTGATTCTTAAAAAATCATAACTAATGCCTCCACAATCTCTTCATAGCACTGGGGTGTACACCATCTGGTCCTGGTAACTTACCTACCTTCAGACCTTTCAGATAAACCTTGCCTGACAAATCTGTTGGAATTCTTTGAGGAAATAACAAGTAGAATAGACAAAGGAGAATCGGTGGATTTGTGTACTTGTATTTTCAGAAGGCCTTTGACAGGGTGCCACACATAAAGCAGCATAGCAGGGTAAGAGCCCATGGTATTACAGGAAGATACTAGTATGGACAGAGCATTAGCCGATTGGCAGGAGGCAGAGAGTGGGAATAAAGGGAGCCTCTTTTGATTGACTGCCAGTGACAAGTGGTGTTCCCCAGGATTCAATATTCGGACTGCTTTTTACGTTATGTGTCAATGATTTGGATGATGGAATTGATGGCTTTCTGGCACAGTATGCGGATGATATGGAGATAGGTGGAAGGGTAGGTTGTGTTGAGGAAACAAGGTGGCTGGAGAAGAACTTAGACAGATTAGGAGAATGAACAAAGAAGTGGCAGATGGAATACACTGTCAGGAAGTGCACTTAGGTAAAAGGAACAAAAGCATTCTAAATGGGGAGAAAATTCAAAACTCTAACGTACAAAGGGACTTAGGAGTCCTTGAGTAGGATTTGCTAAAGGTTAATTTGCCGGTTCAGTTCGTGATGAGGGAGGCAAATACGCTGTCAGCATTCACTTTGAGAGGACTAGAATATTAATACAAAAGTGTAATGCTGAAGCTTTATAAGGCACTTGGAGTATTGAGAGCAGTTTTGGACCCCTTATCTAAGAAAGGATGTGTTGATATTGGAGAGAGTTCAAAAGAGGTTCACAGAAATGATTTCAGGAATGAACTGCTTATCATATGAGAAGTGTTTGATGTCTCTGGGCCTGTAATCACTGGAATTTAGAAGAATGAGGGGGAAACCTCATTGAACCTTTTAAAATGTTGAAAGGCCTTGATGGAGTGAATGTGGAGAGGATGTTTCCTAGAACCAGAGGGCACAACCTCAGAATAGAAGGCCATCCATTTAGAACAGAGATCAGGAGGAATTTCTTTAGCTAGTGAATATGTGGAATTTGTTGCCACAGACAGCTGTCAATGCCAGGTCATTAGGTGTATTTAAGGCAAAGGTTGATACATTCTTGATAAGTCAGTGTGTCAAAGGTTGCGGAGAAGGCAGGAGAATGGGGTTGTGAGGGAAACAGATCAGCCACAATCAAATGGTGGAGCAGAACTGATGGGCAGGATAGCCTAATTCTGCTCCTGTGTCTTACGGTCTTATTTTGAAGCTTTGATTAGGCTGTATTGAGAGTGTTATGTGCAGTTGTGGTTGACCCATTACAGGAAGGAGGTGAAGGATTTAGAAAGGATGCAGAAGAGGTTCACCAGTGTGCTGCCTGGATGAAAGTGCATGAGCTATAGGAAGAGGCTGAGTGAATTTGGGATGTTGGAGACTGAGGGGAAACCTAGTAGCAGATTATACAATTATGAGAGGCATAGATAGGGTAGACAGTCATAATTCATCTCCATGCTTGGTACAGACATGGTGAGTCAAAGGGCCTGTGCCTGTGCTATTTGTTCTCAGTGCTGAAAGACAGGATTGATAAGGATGCGTGCCCACTGGCTAGTCTGCACATGGTGAGTAGAATGCATGCTTCCAAGTTGTGTCACTTTATGACTCAAAGTCATTACTCTTTTCTTCTAGGACACTACTGCTGAAAGTTTGGGCATTGCTTCTAACCTGGCTCATGGAATTGGACATAATCTAGGAATTGACCATGACTTCCAAGATCCAAAGTGTGTATGTGCAGACAAAAAGGCTGCCTGCATCATGGCAGAAGTCCAAAGGTAATATATCTGTAGATGTGACAGAGGGTAGTCACTATTGTCCTGGTCATGGAAGACAGAGGATAGTCACTATTGGGTTAGTCATGGAGGGCAGAAGGTAGTCACTATTGTCTTGGTCATAGAAGACAGAAGGTAGTCACCATTGGCTAGGTAGCTGAAAGCAGAGGGTGATGATGGAAGGTTGAGGTAAAACAGAATGTGGGTGGGTGGGGGAGTGGGGATGATGTGAAAAGCTGGCAGGTGATAGGTGGAAGAGGTAAAAGGTTGAAGGAATAGTTTAATAAGGGAGGACAGTGGATGATGGGAGAAAGAGAAGGAGGGGAAGTGATGGGCAGATGAGAAGAAAAGAGATGAGATGGGAGCTAGAATGGGGAGTGGAAAAGAGAGAAGGAGGATGGCAGAGAAATTATTGGAAGTTAGAGAAATTGATGTTCATGCCATCAAGTTGGAGGCTATCCAGGCACTTTACCTGTGTCTGTTGGTGTTATCTACTGTATCTAGTGTTCCCAGTGCAGCCACCAGTACATCAGTGACTCACGATGTGGATTGGGGACTGCTTTGTTGAGTAGCTTTGCTCCGTCTGTTACAAAAGGTGAGTTTTCCTGAAACAAATAAGAGAAAATCTGCCAATGCTGGAAATCTAAACAACCCACACAAAATGCTGGGGGAACTCAGCAGGTCAGGCAGCATCTATGGAAATGAGTACAGTCGACATTTCAGGCTGAGACCCTTCGGCAGGTCTGGAGAAAAAATGAGGAGTAGATTTGAAAGGTGGGGGAGGGGAAAGCAAAACACAAGGTGATAGGTGAAACAGGGAGGGGGAGGGATGAAGTAAAGAGCTGAGAAGTTGATTGGTGAAAGAGTTACGAGGCTGGAGACGGGTGAATCTGATAAGAGACGACAGAAGACCATGGAAGAAAGAAAGGGGGGAGAAGCACCAGAGGGAGGTGATGAGCAGGCAAGGAGATATTGTAAGTTAAGAGACAGAATGGGGGATGGGGAATGTTGAGATTCTAAGATTCAAGATTCTAAGATTCAAAAACTTTATTGTCATTCTAACCGTACATCAGCTCTGCAGGGCAGAATGAGACAGCGTTTCCCAGGAGCAGTGCAATCATAACATAACAAATGCAACACTAAATAATAAACATAACAATAAATAGTAAAACACAACAGCCACATGTCAGTTAAAAACAAGTTATGTGTCCAAAGCAGAGTCAGGTAGAGCAGCTATTTAGCAGTCTGACTGCCTGTGGGAGGAAGCTGTTTAGTAGCCTTATGGTTTTTGTTTTGATGCTCCTGTAACGTTTGCCTGATGGCAGAAGAACAAACAGTTCATGGAGAGGGTGTGAGGGGTCTTTAATGATGTACCATGTCTTCTGGAGGCAATAACCTTCTCTGCTCCCCTCACCATCCTCTGCAAGGCTTTTTTGTCAGCAGCACTGCAGCTGGAGTACCAGGTTGTGTTGCAAAAGGTCAGCACACTCTCAACCACCCCTCTGTAGAATGTAGTTAAGATGTTAATGGGGAGTGATGCTTGTTTAAGCTTCCTCAAAAAGTGCAATCTCTGCTGGGTTCGTTTCACAATCCCAGTGGTGTTCCATGAGGACCACCCATTTCAATTTGACTTCTTATTCGCATACCAGTGTTCTCCTTGGAGAGAACGAGATTGAGAAGTGGCTTGTTAGAGATGTACAAGATGATAAGGGGCATAGATTGAGTGAATAGTCAGAAACTTTTTCCCAGGGCGGAAATGGCAGAAACTTACTGTAATTCACAGTTTTGTTTTTCTCTGTTATCACGTACTGCTACTGCAAAGTCAACAAATTTTACGACATATGCCAGCAATATTAGCCTGATTCTGATTCTGACAATTTTAGGGTGATTGGAGGAAAGTATAGAGAGGATGTCAAAGGTAGTTTTTTTTTTCACAGAGAGTGGTAAGTGTGTGAAATGTACTGCCAGGGGTGAAGGTAGAGGCAGGTACATTAGAAACATTTAAGAGACTCCTAGATATGCACATGGGTGATAGAAAAATAGAGATCAAGTAGGAAGAAATGTTTAAATTTAGAGAGTTGGGTAGAAAGCTGAGAAACAAGACTTCCAGAGTAGTAATCTCTGGATTGCTGCCATGCCACTCTCTCTGGATAATTTGGCCAGTGAATGCACGACTGAGGAACTGATGCAGGGGCAAGGGTTCAGACTGATGGATCACTGTGATCTCTTCTGAGGAAAGCATGACCTGTACAAAAGGGATGGGTTACACCTGACCCAAGGGGCACCAATATCCTTGTGGGCAAGCTGGCTAGAGTTGTTCGAGAGGGACTAATTTGGCAGGGGGGTGTGAACTGGTGTGATAGTGCAGAAGATGAGGTAGTTGGATTACAAACAGGCAATGTGCAGTGAGACTCCAAGCAAGGAGAAGCTGATGCTAGAGCAGAATTGCAGCCAACAGGATGAGTTGCAACATAAAAGACGGACCAAATTGAAAAGGGTGAATACACAACTGAAGGTTTTATATTTGAATGTGCACAGTATACAGAATAAGGTAGATGAATGCAACACTGTTACGGATTGGCATGTATGATGCTGTAGACATCACTGAATCATGGCTGAAAGAAGATTGTAGCTGGGAGCTTAATGTCCAAGGACACACATTGTATTGAAAGGATACACAGGAAGGCAGAGGGAGAGGCATGGCTCTGTTGGTAAAAAAAATGAAATCAAATCATTAGAAAGAGGAGACATAGAAATGGAAGGTGTTGAATCATGGATAGAGCTAAGGAACTGCAAAGGTAGAAATACCCAGATGGGATTATATACAGACCCCCAAATAGTAGTAAAGATGTGGTTGGTCTACAAGATATAACAGGAGATTGAAAATGTATGCCAAAAGGGTAGTGTTACAATAGTCATGAGGGATTTCAATATGCATGTAGATTGGGAAAATCAGGTTGGTTCTCGATCCAAGAGGGGAAATTGCTAAAATGCCTACGATGACACAGCTGTGCTAACAAGGGAAGTTAAAGCCAACATAAAAGCTAAGGAGAGAACATGTACTATAGCAAGAACTAGTTTGAAGTTAGGGGATTGGGAAGCTTTTAAATACCAACAGAAGGCAGTTTAAAAATGTATTAAAAAGGAAAAGATAGAATACGGAAGTAAACTAGCCAATAATATTACAGTGGATACCAGAAACATAAAGTGTAAAAGTGAGGCAGGAGTGAATATTGCACTGCTGGAGAACAATGCTGGAGGTAGTAATGGAGGACAAGGAAATGGCGGACAAACTGAATAAGTAACTTCACTGTGGGAGACACTAGCGTGTGGTGGAAGTTCCAGGTGCCAGGTGTCAAGTATATAAAGTTACAATTACAAGGGAGAAGGTTCTTGGAAAATTGAAAGGTCTGAAGGTAGATAAGTCACCTGGACCAGATGGTGCATATGTCTGAAAACCATGGTTGTAGGGATTATGGAGGCATTCGTAATGATCTTTCAAGAATCACTAGATTCTGGAATGATTCCAGAAGAATGGAAAATAGCAAATGCCTCTCCACTCCAAGAAGGGAGACAGGCAGAAGAAAGGAAATTATAGGCCTGTTAGGGATTGGGAAGATGTTTGAGTTGATTGTTAAGGATGTGGTGTCAGGGTATTTGGAGGTACATGATAAAACAGACCATAGTCTGCATGATTTCCTCAAAGGGAAATCTTGTTTGACAAATCTGTTAGAATTCTTTGAAAAAATAATAATCAGAATAGACAGAGAAGAATTGCTTGATGTTTTGTACTTGGATTTTCAGAAGGCCTTTGATAAGGTGCAACACATGAGGCTGTTTAACAAGCAATGAGCCCATGGTATTACAGGAAAGATTCTAGTATGGATAAATCAGTAGCTGAATGGCAGGAAGCAAAGAATGGGAATAAAGGGAGCCTTCTCTGTTTGGCTGTCAGTGACTAGTGTTGTTCCACAGGGGTCTGTGTTGGACCAATTCTTTTCATGTTATATGTCAATGATTTGAATGATGGAATTGATGTCTTTGTTTCAAAGTGTGCAAATAAAATGTTGATAGGTGGAGGGGAAGGTAGTTTTGAGGAAGTAAAGAAGCTACAGAAAGATTTAGACAGATAGGAGAATGGGCAAAGTGGCAGATGCAACACAGGGTTGGGAAGTGTATGGTCATGCACTGTGGTAAAAGAAATGAAAGAGTTGACTGTTTTCTAAATGGAGAGAGAAGTCAAAAACTGAGGCGCAAGATGACTTGGGAGTCCTTGTGCAGGATTTCCTAAATGTTAATTTGTCTGTGGTGAGGAAGGCAAATGCGATGTTAACAATTATTTCAAGAGGACTAGAATATAAAAGCAAGGATGTAATGTTCAGACTTTATAAAGTACTGGTGAGACCTCACTTGGAGTATTATGAGCAGTTTTGGTCCCCTTATTGTTGAAAAGATGTGCTGAAACTGGAGAGGGTCAAAGAAGGTTCACAAAAATGAATCCAGAATTGAATGGCTTGTCAAATGAAGAATGTTTGATGGCTCTGAGTATGGGTGGCATTACTAGTCAGGGAAAATGTCACAGCAATGCCGCACATGAGGCTGCTAAACAAGATAAAAGCCCATGGAATTGCAGGAAAGTTACATACACGGATAGAGCGTTGGTTGATTGGCAGGAAACAGAGAGTGGGAATAAAGGGATCCCATTCTGGTTGGCTGCCGGTTACCAGTGGTGTTCCACAGGGGTCTGTGTTGGGGCTGCTTCTTTTTACATTGTATATCAACAATTTGGATTATGGAATAGATGGCTTTGTGGCTAAGTTTGCTGATGATACAAAGATAGGTGGAGGGGCCGGTAGTGCTGAGGAAACATAAAGAGTCTGCAGAGAGACTTGGATAGATTGGGGGAATGGGCAAAGAAGTGGCAAATGAAATACAATGTCAGAAAGTGTACGATCATGCACTTTGGTAGAAGAAATAAATGGGCAGACTATTATTTGAATGGGGAGAGAATTCAAAGTTCTGAGATGCAACGGGACTTGGGAGTCCTCGTGCAGGATACCCTTAAGGTTAACCTCCAGGTTGAGTTGGTGGTGAAGAAGGCGAATGCAATGTTGGCATTCATTTCTAGAGGAATGGAGTATAGGAGCAGGGATGTGATGTTGAGGCTCTATAAGGCACTGGTAAGACCTCACCTGGAATACTGTGTGCAGTTTTGGGCTCCTTATTTAAGAAAAGATGTCCGGACGTTGGAGAGGGTTCAGAGAAGATTCACTAGAATGATTCCAGGAATGAGAGGGTTAACATATGAGGAAAGTTTGACCGCTCTTGGACTGTACTCCTTGGAGTTTAGAAGAATGAGGGGACCTCATAGAAACATTTCGAATGTTGAAAGGCATGGACAGAGTGGATGTGGCAAAGTTGTTTCCCATGGTGGGGGAGTCTAGTACGAGAGGACATGACTTGAGGATTGCAGGACACCCATTCAGAACAGAGATGTGAAACACTTTTTTTAGCCAGAGGGTGGTGAATCTATGGAATTTGTTGCCACGGGCGGCAGTGGAGGCCAAGTCATTGGGTCTATTTAAGGCAGAGATTGATAGGTATCTGAGTAGTCAGGGCATCAAAGGTTATGGTGAGAAGGTGGGGGAATGGGACTAAAGGGGAGATTGGATCAGCTCATGATGAAATGGCGCTGCAGACTCGATGGGCCGAATGGCCGACTTCTGCTCCTTTGTCTTATGGTCTATGGTCAATGCTCAGGTGGAACTGAGAAATGTGAAAGGTTTGACCACATTAATTACATCCGAGAGATTTAGAGGAAGTAGGGAGTCTGTAAATGGACTTAGACAGGTTAGGAGAATGGGCAAAGTGGTAAATGGAATAAAGTGCAAGGAAGTATATGATCATGCACTTTGATAGAAGGAGTAAAGGTGTAGACTATTTTCTAAATAGGCAGAAATCTCAAAAGGCATGTTGCAAAAGGACAAGGAAGACCTTGTGCAGGATTCCCTGAAGGTTAGGGAAGAATTTAGTCAGAGGATGGTGAATCTGTGGAATTCATTGCCACTGGTGATTAGGTATATTTAAAGTGAAGATTGATAGGTTCTTGAATAGTTAAATCAGAAACAAGAGAAAATCTGCAGACACTAAGCAACACACACAAAATGCTGGAGGATCTCAGCAGGCCAGGTAGCATCTCTGGAAAAGAATATATTTGACGTTTTGGACTGAGACCCTTCATCAGGACACTTGAATAGTTAGATTGTCAAAGGTTACAGGGAGAAGGTAGGAGAATGGGGTTGAGAGGGTTAATAAATCAGCTGTGATGGAATGGCAGATCAGACTTGATATGCCAAATAGACTCATTCTGCTCCTGTGTCTTTTGGTCTGTACCAATTTCCACATGACAAGATTATTACCCTTTTGATTCAACTTTTTAATTTAATACCTTGCTGCTTAAATTTCTTCAGCAGAACCTGTTTTCTTATTGTACCTACGTTGTTGGTTCCCACTTAAATGACAACAAAGGCCAGGTGAGATGTCCTGAACCCAGGCACCTGCCAGGCAACACAGCCTTTGGGCTGTCAATACTTCCTGCAGAGAACTGTTGACTTCAGGAAGGAGAAGCAGGGCAAACATGCTAACCTACATTGGGGAGATAAGCAGTGGACAGAGTCAGCACTTTAAATTCCTGGGCATTAAAATATCAGATGAACTTTCCTAGGCCCAGCTCATAAGAAAAGCCAATCAGTGTCTACTTTCTCTGGAGCTTAAGGAGGTTTGGCTTTCCCACACCACCAGTTTCAGGAACAGTTACTACCCTACCACATCAATCTCCTGAATCAGTGAGGATAATTTCACTCAGTACAATTCTCAACTGATTCTGCAAACTGCAGACTCACTTTCGAGGATTCCACAACTCGTGTTCTCAGTATTATTTATTTATTTATTGATTGATCATATATATTATTTGGGGTTTTTTTGTATTTACACAGTTTGTCTTCTTTTACACATTGTCAGTCTTTGTGTGTAGTTTTTCATTGATTCCACTGCATTTCTTTGTTTTACATACATACTTTGATACTTTTATTTGATTGCATAATTTATTCTTTCAGGCTTCAGCCAGCACAAGTCTTCAGCAGCTGCAGCAAAGATTCCTTGGAGCGAAGTCTAGCTCGTGGTGTTGGGATGTGCCTCTATAACCTGCCTGATCCCAGTTTGTTGGTTCAAAGACCAAAATGTGGAAATTTCTATGTAGATCCAGGTGAAGAATGTGACTGTGGAAAGCCTGAGGTAGGTAATGGTAGATCAGTATTTTATGGTCGCATGTACTTGTCTTTTACTGGCACCCAAGAAGCCTTTGTATTTAATAGCATTTTTCATTTTTTCCCCCTGTAGTCCAATATTAGCCATTTTCAGTTGCGGTTTTGAGTTTTAAAGGATTATTAAATGGTTATAAAACAAATAAAACTGCAGATACTGGAAGCTTGTTTTTGGCATGTATGATTACAAAGAATCCCAAGGCACTTTATGTGTATACAGTATTCTCTCCCCCCCCCCCCCCCTTGGAAGTTTTCATGTTTTATTGTTTTACAACATTGAATCACAGTGGAATTAATTTGGGTTTTTTTGATACTGATCAACAGAATAGACTCTTTCATGTCAAAGTAAAAACAAGCTTCTACAAATTGGTCTAAATTTATAACAAAATAATTGATTGCATAATTACTCACCCCTGTCAAGCCAGTATTTAGTAGATGCACCTTTGGTAGCATTGACAATCTTGAGTCTATGTGGATAAGTTTCTATCAGCTTTGTATATTGAACACTGCAATTTTTCCCGATTCTTCTTTATAAAACTACTCAAGCTCTGTCAGACTGCATAGGGATTGTGAGGGAACAGTCCTTTTCAAGTCTTGCCACAAATTCTCCATTGGTTTGAGGTCTGAACTCTGACTTGGCTGCTCCAGGACATTAACTTTGTTATTTTAAAGCCTGTGTAACTTTGGTTTTATGTCTGGGGTCATTGTCTTACTGGAAAACAAATCTTCTCCCAAGTTACAGTTCTCTTGCAGACTGCATCAGGTTATTCTCCAGGATTTCCCTACAATTTGCTGCATTCGTTTTACCCTGTACCTTCATAAGTCTTCTAGGATCTGCTGCAGTGAGGCATTTCCACCTTCCACAGCATGATGCAACCACACCATGCTTCATGGTAGGGATGGTGTGTTTTTGATGAAGTGCGACATTTGGCTTACACAAAACATAGTGTTTAATCTGATGGCCAGATGGCTCAATTTTGGTTTTCTCAGACCATAGAACCTTCTTCCACCTGACTTTAGAGTCTCCCACATGCCTTCTAGCAAACTCTAGCCGAGATTTCATGAGTATTTTTTCAACAGTGGCATCCTTTTGCCACTCTCCCATAAAGCTGCGACTGGTGAAGCACCTGGGCAACAACTATTGTATGCACAGTCTCTCCTCTCTCAGCTACTGAAGCTTGTAACTCCTCCAGAGTTGTCATCGATCTCTTAGAAACATAGAAAATCTACCGCACAATACAAGCCCTTTGGCCCACAAAGCTGTGCCGAACATATCCTTACCTGAGAAATTACCTAGGATTACCCATAGCCCTCTATTTTTCTGAGCTCCATATACCTGTCCAGGAGTCTCTTAAAAGACCTTATTATATCTGCTTCCACCACCATCGCTGGCAGCCCATTCCACGCACTCACCACTCTCTGCTTAAACAACTTACCCCTGACATCTCCTCTGTACCTACTTCCAACCACCTTAAAACTGTGCCCTCTTGTGC
The DNA here is from genome assembly GCF_048418815.1 of Hemitrygon akajei. Taxonomy (NCBI): domain Eukaryota; kingdom Metazoa; phylum Chordata; class Chondrichthyes; order Myliobatiformes; family Dasyatidae; genus Hemitrygon; species Hemitrygon akajei. The sequence goes on along the minus strand of NC_133127.1, from coordinate 2,279,402 downwards.
TAGCCATTTCAGCCCTGGGAAAAAGCCTCTGACTACCCACATGATCAATGCCTCTCATCATCTTATACACCTCTATCAGGTCACCTCTCATCCTCTACCGCTCCAAGGAAAAAAGGCTGAGTTCACGCAACCTATTCTCTTAAGGCATGCTCCCAATCCAGGCAACATCCTTGTAAATCTCCTCTGCACCCTTTCTATGGTTTCCACAGCCTTCCTATAGTGAGGCGACCAGAACTGAGCACAGAACTCCAAGTGGGATCCAACCACGGTCATATATAGCTGCAACATTACCTCTCGGCTCCTAAACTCAATTCCACGGTCGATGAAGGCCAATACACCATATGCCTTCTTAACCACAGAGTCAACCTGCGCAACAGCCTTGAGTATCCTATGGACTTGGACCCCAAGATCCCTCAGATCCTCCACACTGCCAAGAGTCTTACCATTAATGCTATATTCTTTCATCATATTTGACCTACCAAAGTGAACCACTTCACACTTACCTGGGTTGAACCCCATCTGCCACTTCTCAGCCCAGTTTTGTATCCTATCAATGTCCCGCTGCAACCTCTGACAGCCCTCCACACTATCCACAACACCTCCAACCTTTGTGTCATCAGCAAATTTGCTAACTCATCCCTCCCCTTATCCATCCAGGTCATTTAAAAAAATCACGAAGAGTAGGGGACCCAGAACAGATCACTGAGGCACACCACTGGTGATGGACCTCCATGTGGAATACGACCTATCTACAACCACTCTTTGCCTTCTGTGGGAAAGCCATTTCTGAATCCACAAAGCAATGTCCCCTTGGGTCCTATGTCTCCTTACTTTCACAATAAGCCTTGCATGGGGTACCTTGTCAAATGCCTTGCTGAAATCCATATACACTACATCTACTGCTCTACCACCATCAATGTGTTCAGTCACATCCTCAAAAGATTCAATCAGGCTCGTAATGTTAAAGGTGATCAGCCTGATGTAATGAAACAAGTACCACAGTTGATTATTTTCCCCTTTATAGTAGCAAGCTACGAGAGAGAACCTTCCTTCTACACTCACAGAGAGTCAGATACGGAAGTCTCTCTCCCAAAGCACAGAGATACAGAGTTTTTTATACTATCTTTGTCACAAAAGCCTAGCAACAGTGTTAGCCCAAGATAAAGGTCACTTAATCACCTAAAACAGAGGTAGACATACTTGACAAAGAATACTTACTCACATCAGGCAGAGGTAAACAGAGAACAGAGTATAATTAGATTTGTCACATCCTACATGTGAGATAAGGACACTCAGCATTTACATGTCAGCAGGACAAATTAATCTTTCAGTATCTCAATACAAAAGAACAGTCAGATCAATAGATAATCCAGCTGCTCAAATAGAGAATTTAGGCTACATCCACACTAGACCGGATAATTTTGAAAATGCCAATTTTGCGTAAAAAGATAGGCGTCCACACTATGCGTTTTAAAAAAATATCTCTATCCACATTAAAACAGAGATTTTGGGGTTTCCGGTGACGTCATCGTCGAGAATGGCAGTTTAAGTCACTAGCTCCTCTGGAAAAACGCATATTAAGCCCCATTAACCCATCAAATATTGTATTTTTCGAAAAATATTTGAACTGAAAAGAGGAGCAAGAATGGGGAAAAAGAATGGAAATAAAAAAAGCGACATTGCGGAGCCTGCAGCCGAGGGGAGTGCAGTGAGTGGCTCTCCTACCCGACCGTGTGCTAGCGAGGTGGACGCTGGGCCTTGTTCAGGCGAAGTGGCAAATATGATCGAAATTCTGAAAGAGATAAGGGAGTTCCAGAAAGATATAAAGCAGCAGCTACATGATATTAAGTCAGAGCTCGCCAACGTCAATCAAAAAATAGCGGTGGCAAAGACTCGAACTGAGAAGGTGGAAGATCGCGTTCAAAAGGTTGAACAAATACTGAGTAAGACGATAAAAATATTAAATCACCAAGAAGGTAAACTGCTTGACCTGGAGGGAAGATCACGGCGGAAAAATTATCAGAATATACAACATTCCCAAAGGAGCAGAGGGCTTGTCTATGACAGAGTTTGTCGGAAAGTTGCTGCGGGACGCGCTGGGGCTTCCCTCAACTATGGAGCTGGAAATCGAGAAAACGCATTGCGCGCTAGTCCCAAAACCTACCCAAGATAAGCCACGCTCAATAATAATTAAATTCTTTCGGTACAGTACCAAGGCGGAGATTCTACGAAGGGCTGGGGTAAGAAGAGGGTGCTTTTAGGCGATAAATTAATATATTTCGACCAAGATTACCCCCCCTGCGGTCCTGCAGAAACATAAGCGAAGTAAAGCGAGTACTAAAGCAAAAAAGGATTAGATTTCAAACTCCGTACCCTGCTAAACTTCGAGTGTTTTATGAAGACGGGACGTGGTTGTACCGGACAGTGGAAGAGGCGACTACAGACATGAAGGTCAGAGGGTTGCCCGGCAGCGTGATCAAACTGAGGGAAAGCCTGGCAGAGGAATTATCCCGCTCCGGTTGGGAAATAGTGCAAGAATCGAGAAGGCAGGAGATGGGAGGAGGCCGAGAGAAGTATATCAGGAAGAGACTGGGAGTTTTCCAAAGACAGTCCTCACTCCTCCAGAAGAGCCATAAGGTTTGGCTAGCTTTAAAAATGTTGAGAAGCTAAACGGAAGCAAAAGTAGACGGTGATATACCTATCTCGAGAAATACTTATTATAATGTGGATTTTATATTATTTAGTTGTTATTCTTTATTCGCTCACTTACTCCTTTTTCCCCACCAAAATGAGAATATATATATATGTGTGCATATATGTGTATATATATATATATATACACATATATATAGGAGGAGTACACAGGGAATTCTTTTCTGTAATGGATTTGTTTACTGACTTTTATGAATACTGCAATGGGGACCCTCAACTCACAAGTAGGAGGTGTTATTCCCCCACAGCTAGACGTTTCCTCTAGCTCAATGCAGGGTCATCTACTAGAGACCTCAGTCTTGGAATCACACATTCGTTGCCATTTCTGTTATTATTTACATTTCTTGGTTCTTATTTGTTCAGGGAGTAGATCGATGAAGTTTTATTCTGCTAATTTCAATGATCCATTGACAGATAAATACAGATGGCTAAGGACAAGGTAAAATTCATTTCTTTTAATGTCAATGGGCTATTAAATCCGATCAAATGTAATAGAATTTTATCCAAAATGAAAAAAGAACAATCCCATGTAGTATATTTACAGGAAACTTATTTAAGTGATAATGAGCATAAAAAACGAAAGAGAATGGGTTTCACTAATTTGTTTTTCTCCTCATATAAATCAAGACATAGGAGAGGAGTTGCTATTCTTATCGCAAGTAAGCTAAATATTGAAAAAGTATTCGAAATGGGAGATAAAGAGGGCAGATATATTCTGGTAAGGGGGAATATAGATGGCAATTCAGTTACTCTATTGAATATATATGCACCCCCAGGAAGTGATATTGGTTTCTTTTAGAAAATTACTGATATTATGGTAACGGAAACAGAAGGTCTCCTGATATGTGGGGGAGACTTAAATTTTCAATTACAACCAAACTTAGACTCTTCCAATAGAAAAACCTATGAAACAAAATCTTTACATAAGAAAGTTATACACTTTTTGAGGATGTTGGTTTAATTGATATATGGAGGGACCTTTTCCCCGACAGAAGGGATTACACTCATTATTCTGCTCCCCATTCTGTATATACAAGAACAGACAATTTCATAACATTTGGAAAAGACAAAGACAAAATAAACACCTGTGGAATTGAGACAATAGATGTAAGTGACCATGCACCTATATATTTATCTGTTGATTTTGACCTACAACCAAAGAATACTATTTGGAAACTAAATTCAAGTCTACTCAATGATCCGTACTTCAAGGAACAAATTAAAAAAGAAATTGGTCTCTACTTAGAATTTAATGATAATGGAGAGGTTTCACCTCCCATTTTATGGGATACTCTGAAGGCGGTCTTAATAGGGAAAATTATAGTGATATCTTCATATAAGAAAAAAATAAAGAATAAAACATTAGAGGAATTACAAAATAGGCTGAAGGAACTAGAGAAAAAACACAAATTGAATTTGGCACAGGATACATTAGGGGAAATTAAAAGAATTAGGAATGAAATAAATAGTTTGGCTACGCAAGAAATCAGGAAAAACTTAATGTTTCTGAAACGGAGACATTATGAAAGTGGATCGAAATCTATGAAAATACTGGTGTGGAAACTGAAAAAAAAGATAACAGAAAATACAATTCATAGAATTAGGGACCCAAGAACGAAAATGATAAAAAATAAGCTAAGTGAAATTCAAGAAGCTTTTGAAGTGTTTTACAAAACGCTATATTCCAAAGTTCCAGGGGGAAGCATAACTCAAATTGACACCTTCTTGAATTCTCCAGAGTTACCCACTTTAAGCGAAGAACAAAATAGAACGATGACTGCTGACATAAATGAAGTTGAATTAAAAGCTGCAATTAGTAGGCTTAAATTAAGCAAGTCACCAGGATCAGATGGGTATACAGCAGAGTGGTACAAAGAATTTTAAAATGAGTTAATTCCTGTTTTACTCCTCACACTGAACTGGGCTCTAAAAAAGGCACAAATGTCACCCAGTTGGAAGGAAGTGATAATCTCAGCTATACAGAAAGAAGGCAAGGATAAAATGGAATGCGGGTCATTTAGACCAATATCCGTTCTTAATGTAGATTATAGATTATTTACCTCCATCATGGCCAAACGATTAGAGGAGTTTCTACCCATACTGATACGTAACGATCAGACAGGTTTTATACGACAACGCCAGACACAAGATAATATACGAAGGACACTTCACATTATGGATCATATACAAAAAAAAATCAAAGCAATAGTGATAAGAGTGAATGCTGAAAAGGCATTTGATTCGGTTAATTGGAATTTTCTTTACAGAGTTTTACATAGATTTGGTTTCCAAGGCACAATTATTAAAACTATGCAGATACTATATGACAATCCTACTGCTAGGATTAAAATCAATGGATATTTATCAAATAGTCTTACCCTGGAAAGGGGCACGAGACAGGGTTGTGCATGGTCACCGCTACTCTTCACGTTATATCTGGAACCATTAGCTCAATACATCAGACAAAATGAAGATATCAGGGGAATTACTATTAAAGGGACAGAGCATAAATTGGCTTGTTATGCGGATGACATTTTGATCTATCTAGGGCAACCAACATACTCTTTACCTAAATTGATGCAATCCTTTGAACGATATGGTCAATTATCAGGATACAAAATCAACATAGATAAAACCCAATTACTTTCATATTACTATAGTCCACCAAGAGAAATTGAAAGTCGGTACCCCTGGGCATGGCACACAGAGTCTTTCAAATATTTGGGCATCATTATGCCAAAAGATTTGGCAAAATTATCAGAATGTAATTATCAGCCTTTATATAAAAAAATTAAGGAAGATGTGGCAAGATGGAATCTGATTCTTTTTTTCAGTCTCAGTTCAAGGATTGAGTCTTTTAAAATGAATATACTGCCCAGACTGTTATATCTCTTTCAGACCCTACCAGTAGAGATTAATCAAAATCAATTCAATGAATGGAACAAGATGCTATCAAGGTATATTTGGCAGGGTAAAAGGCCTAGAATTCATCTCAAAGCTTTGCGATTAGCAAAGAAAAAGGGGGGATAGGGCCTACCTTCTCTTAGAGATGATTATTTTGCAGCACAGTTGAGAGCTGTGATATGTTGGTGTAACCCATCATATGACGTTCAATGGAAAAACATTGAGGAGCGGGTACTTCCCATCCCCATACAAGCAATTTTGGCTGATAATAACCTGCAAAGGTACATAAATACTATTGATAACCCATGGGTGAAATTGACTCTTAAAATATGGAAAACTACTATAAAAGAATATAATCTAGAGGGAGATATTGCAGTTCTTAAATGATGTGCATATGACTCGGATTTTACCAAATAAATTGGATGCTAGATTTAAGGACTGGACAGCTAAAGGAATAACAGTTCTTTGCAACATAATGAAAGAAGGAACACTGTTCAGTTTTGAAATGCTTAAAGAGAAACACATTAGAAAAACAAGATTTGTATCAGTATTTACAGATGCGACAATGTGTTAATAAGATGCTTAAAAATGTAACAAAAGCAAGTACATGCTTGATAGAGCTCTTTAAAAAAAGCATATAATTCAGATAATTGTAGTAGGATCATTTCAAGCATGTATAAGGGGTTGTCAAATCTTAAAACACATTCGACTTCATACATTAAAACAAAATGGGAGAAGGAAGGAGGGATAATTATATCTGAGGAAGAATGGACCTTCATATGGAGGTATCAATGGAAGTGTACCAGTTCACAGAAATGGAGGGAGTTTGGATGGAAAAACTTGATAAGATATTTTATTACACCCTCTCAGAAATCCCATTATGATAGTAACCTCCCTGTTTGCTGGAGAAATTGTGGAAATCAAAATGCAAATCATTATCATATTTTTTGGGACTGCCCTGTTATCAAAATCTACTGGAGGGGGGTACACAATGCCCTACAAGACATCTTTAAATGTGAAATACCCTTAGAGAGTAAGACCATATATTTTGGATATATACCTCAAGAATGGTTGAAAAGAGATAAATGTTTAATGAATATACAGTTGGTGGCTGGTAAAAAAAACTCTTACTAGGAAATGGTTATCACAGGAGAGCCCAACTTTAAATACATGGATGGAAATTACAATGGACATTTACAAAATGGAGAAGATAACAGCATCTGTTAATTATAAGCTGGAACAATTTGATTCATACTGGGAAAAATGGTTTAACTACATAATGCCTCATAGGCCTGATTTTATTCTCACAAATCAATGAATCTGTTGTAAAAAAACAGATCACTCCCTAATTCTACATAGTTTTTTTCCTTTTGCTTGTTTTTTTCTTTCCACCCTTTTCTGTAAGTGTATACCTCAGATAAATACTTTGTGGAGATTTGTGATATATATATGATAATATATTTTTTTACCATGCCATTGTCTGCTCTTTATCAGATTACGGTATTGCTTTGCACTGTTGGAACTATATGTTGAATTATGTGGTTTTTGTCAGTCTTTTATCAATTATGGTATTGTCTGCACTGTTGTAACTAAATGTTATAATTATGTGATTTTTGTCAGATTTTATCAATTATGGTATTGTCTGCACTGTTGCAACTAAATGTTAACTATAACTATGTGGTTTTGTGTAGGTTTTTGGTTTGTTGGGTGGTAGTGCTGGTCTCTTGACTTGGTGTGCCTGGGTAGTCTTGTTTTGTTTGATGGGATTGGAGCTCCTTTCCGGGGAACGTGCAAAGATGATATTGATACGCAGCAGCCTCTCCGGACTCTGGATTGGGGATTACCAAACGTTGTGGTTTTTCTTGTGTAGTCTGTTTTGTCATGTACTTTTTTTTGTGATATCATTCCGGAGAACGTTGTCTCGTTTTTTAACTGCATTGCATTTGTGGTTTCAAAATGACAATAAACTGAATCTGAATCTGAATCTGAATCGGATATGATATGATATATATGTACAATGTCTGAAATACATCTTATGGAAATGTTTGTTTGATGATGAACTTCAATAAAAAAATAAATTACAAAAAAAAAGAAACAGAGATTTCGGCGAATCTCCTACTGCGCATGCGCAGGACACATCTACCGAAAACAAGCAACATGTTTGGTGTCGAATCTTGCCGTAAAAGTGCGCATTTGTGTAGTTACAGACTAGAAAAACTTAAAACGACGGACAGCTGTTGGCTTTCGTGCAGCAGAACTTAATAGTTAAAAAAGACAAATACTGGAGCATATGGTGGCAACCAACAGGGAGTTCACAGATAGATTGATCTGGCTGACGACGAACATTGAAAAACTGACTAACTCTGTTGCATTAATAAATCACCTTGTTAAATGTATAAAACGTGTCTGCATCCGTGTTATCTTGTATTTCCATACAATGTTACATTAGGCTGTTACACATCTATTGTCAGAGAAGTACTTACATAAATGGGTAAACCACCTTCATACGAGCAAGGACAGAAAACAGGGCAAAGTGAGTATACTTATTTATTCAGTAAGTTATGCATCAAAGTATTTGGTGAGTACATTTCTAACTCTTCTGGTGTCAGTTTTGTTGCCGTCTGTTCTGAAATTGTTAGGTTGCGTTCAAGAAAACAATGAAATAGTGCACTGCCGTCTGATAGCGTTTTCAGAAGTCTCTGGTTACCCTGTCCACACTGATCCGGCTAATCCGGCATTTTCAAAATTACACACTTTGGAGAGCGTTTCTGAAAAGCTCCGATTTCGGGGGACGAAAATGCTGTTTTAGTGTGGACGAAGGGTAAAAACGAAGGGAAAAAGCTTCGGTTACGGATTTATCCGGTGTAGTGTGGACGTAGCCTTAATAATTTAGATAAGAGACTCTACCGAAATTAGGAAAGGAATGTAAGAAATGCCCTTCCTTAACTCCACCTTTTGTCAAAACCAAAAAGGTGTGAAAAGTCAGGAGACATCCTGAGTCTGTGTGAGCTTTTAATCCTTATCTCCACTCAAAAGAAGTAGCTACACAGGCACAGTCCGTATTCAACCTTAACCCATTATTTACAGGAATCTGAGAATCCCCCAATTCCCTTAAAACTTTTATCAGTAAGGCATGACCTGCCTTTGACAAAGCCCTAATCATATTATGCATCTCCAAATGTTCATAAATCCTGCCTCTCAGGATCTTCTCCATCAACTTACCAACCACTGAGGTAAGACTCACTGGTCTATAATTTCCTGGGCTATCTCTACTCCTTTTCTTGAATAATAGAACAACATCCACTAACCTCCAATCCTCCGGAACCTCTCCGGTCCCTATTGATGATGCAAAGATCATAGCCAGAGGCTCAGCAATCTCCTCCCTTGCCTCCTTGCCTGGGGTACATCTCATCCAGTCCCAGTGACTTATCCAACTTGATGCTTTCCAAAAGCTCCTGCACTTCCTCTTTCTTAATATCTACATGCTCAAGCTATCAAGTCTCTTGGTGGCCTCTCTCATTAGTCCCCTTGCATCAGTTTTTGGGATGGCCTGCTATAGGCTGATTTACAACTGTGTCATACTCTTCCATTTCTTGATGATTGACTTAACTGTACTCCAAGGAATATTCAGTGACTCGGAAATGTTCTTGTATCCATCTCCTGACTTGTGCTTTTCAATAACCTTTCTGTGGAGATGCTTGTAGTGATCTTTTATCACCATGGTGTAATTTTTGCCGGGATACTGACTCACCCACAGTTGGACTTTACAGGTGTATTTTTACTACAATCAATTGAAACAACTTAACTGCACACACATCACCAAAAACAGGTCTCTATTTAATTAAAAACACAAAATGCTGGCAGAACTCAGCAGGCCAGACAGCATCTATGGGCCAAAACGTCGTCACAACCTCCTCCCATAGATGCTGTCTGGTCTGCTGAGTTCTGCCAGCATTTTATGTTTTTATTCATTTCCAGCATCAGTGGATTCACTCGTGTTGCCTCTCTATTTAATTAATTATGTGGCTTCTAAAACCAGTGGGCTGCACCAGTGATGGTTTGGTGTGTCATATTAAAGAGGGAAATAGTTATACAATTATCTATTTTGTGTTTTATATTTGTAATTAATTCAGATCTCTTTCTAGAGATCTGTTTTCACTTTGACATGAAAGAATCTTTTTCTGTTGAACAGTGTCAACAAAGCCAAATTAAATCCACTGTGATCCAGTGTTGTAAAACAAAACATGAAAGCTTCCAAGGGAAATGAATACTTTTTATAATCACTGCATTAGCAACAAGCAGGAAACTGTATTCACCAATGAGAGGGACATGGATGATAATGAAAACAGTGAGGGCTATGTTGGTATTAACAAAGACGAGGAATTGGGTCGCTTCAGAAATTTTACTATGTTTAAGTTCTAAGTGTCTGATGGGATCTGTGTCAGAATACTGAAGAAGGCAGAGGTGGAGACTGCTGGAGTCTTGACAGAGTTCTTTGTATCTTCTTCAGCCTCTGTCAAGGTCCCAGAAAGTTCAAAGTTCAAAGTAAATTTATTTTCAAAGTACATATTTGAAACCATATACAGCCCTGAGAGTCACAATAAGTACAAAGAAACACAACAGAATCAATGAACTGCAACCAAAAGAATGGATAAACAATAATGTGCAAGACAACCAAATGTGCAAATACAAAAAGAGAAAATAATAAATACATAAATAGATAGATAATCAAATAAATAAATTTGTTGAGCTGATTATGGATTTTGCAGCTGACGCAAAAATTGTCAGAGGTGTAGATGATGTCAACAGTTGTGTTGTCAGAGCTATAGCAGTAGTGGCAAGTGATCATAATATGATCAGATTCAGCCCGGATTTTGGGAAGAAGAAGCTAAAGTCAGATGTATCAGTATTACATTTAAGTAAGGGGAATTACAGAGGCATGAAAGAGGAGTTGGCCAGAATTGATAGGAAATTAACACTGGCAGGGATGACAGCACAGCAGCAATGGCTGGAATTTCTGAAGCATTTCGGAAGGCACAGGATATATACATCTAAAGAGGAAGAAGTATTCTGTAGGCAACATAATACAACTGTGGCTAACAAAAGAATTTAAAGTCAACATAAAAGTCAAAGAGAGGACATATCGTAGAGCAAAAATTAGTGGGAAGTTAGAGAATTGGGAAGCTTTTAAATACCAACAGAAGGCAACTAAGAAACATTATTAAGATGGAAAAGATGAAATACAAAAGTAAGTGAGCCAATAATACTAAAGAGGATACCAAAGGTTTCTTCAAATGTTTATAAAACTCTTGTACGTCCAAGACTTGAATACTGTAGTGTCTTTTGGGATCCCTACCAAATCATTCACATCAATAACCTTGAGGAAGTCCAGAGAAGAGCTGCCAGGTTTGTAACCAGTGATTATAGAAAGACCAGTAGTGTTACAGATATGCTTCTTGACCACAAATGGAATACCCTCCAGAGACGCCGCACAATAGGCAGGCTTACTACAATTTACAAGGAAACTCATTAATTAACTCCATCTAACATTAGTCACCTTTTGTGTAACCAGAATAACAGACCAGCAACCCGACAAAGCCAATCCCTGAACTACAAGACCATCTAGACCAACAAGGACTGCTACCGCTACCCACTCTACTCCAGGACCATTCCAGTTTGGAACTCCCTGTCACCACACATTAAATCTGCCGCTGATAGTAAAACTTTCAAGTCACTACTCTTAAACACCGCAATTTAAATTACAAATTTTGGTTGCATGCATGAGGGACTGCACGTTTATAGCCCAGCGGTGGTTGGTGCAGTATAGACAAGACAAGATGCATAAAGTGTAAAAGCGAGGTGAGAGTGGATATCAAACCACTGGAAATGATGCTGAGGAGGAGTAATGGGGGACAAGGCTATGGTGTACAAACTGTAACAGTCTTCACTATAGAAGATACTAGCAGTATGGTGGAAGTGTGTGAAATTATTAGGCAGAAGGTTCTTGGGAAACTGAATAGTAGATTAGTCACCTGGACCAAATGTTCTACATCCCAGGGTTCTAAAAGAGGTGGCTGAAGAGATCATGGAGGCATTAGGAATGATCTTTCAAGAATCACTAGATTCTGGAAGACTGGAAAATTGCAAATGTCATTCCACTCTTCAAGAAGGGAGAAAGGCAGAAGAAAATAAATTATAGGCCATTTAATCTGATCTCAGTAGCTGGGTAGATGTTGGAGTCAGATGTTAAGGATGTGGTTTTGGGGTACTTGGAAGCACAAAATAAAATAGTCCATGGTCAGCATGGTTTCCTCAAGGGAAAATCTTGCCTGACAAATCTGTTGGAATTTGTAGAAATAGCAAGCATGATAGACAAAGGAGAATCAGTTGATACTCTGTACTTGGATTTTCTGAAGGCCTTTGACAAGGTGCCACACACAAGGCTGCTTCGCAAGTTACAAAAAAGATTCTAACATGGATAAAGCAGTGGTTGATTGATGGGAGGCAAAGAGTAGGAATAAAGAGAGGCCTTTCTGGTTGGCTGCCAATGACCAGCGGTGTTCTGCTGGGATCTTTGTTGGGACTGATTCTTTTACGTTATATGTCATTGATTTGGATGATGGAATTGATGGCAATGTTGCAAAGTTTACAGACAATACAAAGATAGGTGGAGGGGCTGGTAGTTTTGAGAATGTAGAGAAGCTACAGAAGGACATGGACAGATTAGAAGAATGGGCAATAAAGTGGCAGATGGAATACAGGGAAGGGTAGTAAATGGTCATACACTTTGGTAGAAGAAACGAAAGGGCTGACTATTTTCTAAATGGAGAGAAAATACAAAAAACTGAGGCACAAAGAGACTTGGGAGTCCTTGTGCAAGATGTTCTAAAGATTAATTTTCAGGTAGAGTCTCTGGTGAGGAAGGCAAGTGCACTGTTAGCATTCATCTCAAGAGGACTACAATATAAAAGGAAGGATGTAATGTTTAAACTTTATTAAGCAATCAATGGTGATTCCTCACTTAGAGTATTGTGAGCAGTTTGGGCCCATAGGAAAGAATGTGCTGAAACTGGGGAGGGTTCAAAAGAGGCTCACGAAAATGGTTCCACAGTTAAACGGCTTGTCATATGAGTATGCTTGATCGCTCTGGACCTGTATTCACTAGAATTTAGAAGAATAAGGGGTGACCTCATTGAAACCTATCGAGTGGCAAAAGGCCTTGGTAGAGTGGATACGAAGAGAGTGTTCCCTATGGCGGGAGAGTCTTAAGACAAGATGACACAGTCTCTGCATAGAGGGGCATCTGTTTAGAATGTAGATGAGGAGGAATTTCTTTAGTCAGAGAGTGGTGAATCTATAGAACTTGTTGCCACAGGTTGCTGTCAAGGCCAATTCTGTATGTATTTTGAAGTCAGAGGTTGACAGATTGGCGTAAATGGCCTAATTCTGCTCCTATGCCTCTGTCTTATGGTGACAAAGGTTGTCAGAGATTGTCAAAGAAGGGAGATCAGTTGTAAATTTGGTCAGAGAAATGGTAGATAGTAAAATCAAGAATAAGGTGTTGCATTTTGGCAGGTTAAATGAGAACATAGATCAATGCAACATAGGAACAACCTCCCTGCAATAGATGTCTGCACTGAACATGATGCCAATTTAAACAAAACCTCCTGTGCCTGTACATGAGCCATTTCCCTCCAATCCCTACATAATCATGTGTCTATTCAATGCTTCCACCACTGCCTTGGCCACCTGTTCAAGACACCTACCACTTTCCAGAAAAAAAGGTTATTTTGCCCCACACATCTTTAATCCTTCGCCTCTCCCCTTAAAAGAATGAAATCTATTATTGTTATAATGCAAATGAACTGAACAGAATAATCCAAATGACTAAACACTTTGATGAAGGTAGTGCAGTAGATATAGTGTATATGGATTTCAGTAAGGCATTTGATAAGGTACCCCATATAAGGCTTATTGAGAAAGTAAGGTGGCATGGGATCCAAGGGGACATTGCTTTGTGGATTCAGAACTGGCTTGCCCATAGAAGGTTGTAGACGGGTCATATTCTGCATGGAAGTCAGTCAGCAATGGTGTGCCTCAGGGATCTGTTCTGGGACCCATACTCTTTGTGATTTTTATAAATGACCTGGATGAGGAAGTAGAGGGATGGGTTAGTACATTTGCTGATGACACGAAGGTGCATAATGTGGGGGGCTGGCAGAAGTTACAGTGGGACATTGTTAGGATGCAAAATTGAGCTGAGAAGTGGCAGATGGAGTTCAACCCAGATAAGTGTGAGGTGGTTCATTTTGGTAAATCAAATGTGATGTCAGAATATAGTATTAATGATAATAAATGATAATGGTACATGGAGCTTAGAAAAATAGAGGGCTATGGGTAACCCTAGGTAATTTCTAAAGTAAGTACATGTTCGGCACAGCATTGTGGGCCAAAGGATCTGTATGGTGCTGTAGATTTTCTATGTTTCTGTGTTTCAAATCAGACCTCACAATCGTCTTATACTCTTCAATATAACATCCCAACTCCTGTCTCAGTACTTTGATTTAGGAAGGCCACTGTGCCAAAAGCTCACTCTATGACCCTATCTACCTGTGATGCCACTTTCAAGGAAATATGGATTTGTATTCCCAGATCCCTCTGTTCTACCATACGCCTCAGTGCAGTACCGCTTCCTGTGTAAGACCTACCCTGGTCTGTCTTCCCAAAGTGCAACACCATACTTATCTGCATAAAATTCCATCTGCTACTTTTCAGCTCATTTTTCCAGCTGGCCCAGATCCTGCTGCAAGCATTGATAGTCTTCCTCACTGTCCACTATGCCCCTAATCTGGGTGTCATCCACAAATTTGCTTTAAGTTCCATTCAAAAGCTTGAATTTGTGCTAGTGAGAGAGGACATGTGTTGCATAACTTGTGATATCATTTAGTTTACCTGTGATATGTCCTCCGGAGAGGCTGGGTGTAGTTTCACCAGGAAATGCTCAGTAGGACAATCCAACCTGGTTAAAGTAGGCTTGACTGAGTTCAATAGACTTTTTGTATTTATTGATAAAAATGTATTGTTATAATTCCAGTTATTTCTCTTTTCACATAGGATTGCATGGACCCCTGTTGTGTTGCCTCTGTTTGTAAACTTCGGCCCAGTGCCAAATGTGCGTCAAGTGATATCTGCTGTCGAAACTGCAAAGTAAGTCTTTGATTCTTTCTTTGCCACCACAATTATATAGATGGAAGGATTCCTTTACTTGGTTATTCTGCTGTCTGAAGTTTCATGAGTTGATAATTCACTGCCATAGTTGTCAACTGTCAGCTCTTCTGGCTGTAGTCTGTAGCTGTTTGCTAAACCAAGACCATTAAATGTTGCTTGGTACAGATAAGGGAAGTATTTATACCTGTTGACTGAAAATAAGATTGTGTTCCTCTGTTCTGTGCTCCAATTATACATTTCATTCTCCTCATTATGTCCTAATGTGCAAAAGCTTGCAGGTACCCAAAATAGTACATTCAGCATCGCTGACAAGGAATGTCACCACTCATTCTCTTTCACTCCAGAGTGGACAAGCCCAACCTACCTAGAACAAAAGACCTTCCATCCAGCCAACACCTGTGAAATCTCCTACACCCCATTTCAGTGCAAACATGAACTGCACAGAATAGAAACACAGGAAACCTACAGCACAATACAGGCCCTTCAGCCCACAAAGTTGTGCCAAACATGTCCCTACCTTAGAAATTACTAGGCTTAACCATAGCCCTCTATTTTTCTAAGCTCCACGTACCTATCTAAAAATCTCTTAAAAGACCCTATCATATCCACCTCCACCACCGTTGCCGGCAGCCCATTCCATGTACTCACCACTCTCTGAGTAAAAAATTTACCCCTGACATCTCCTCTGTACCTACTCCCCAGCACCTTAAACCTGTGTCCTCTTGTGGCAACCATTTCAGTCCTGGGAAAAAGCCTCTGACTATCCACACGATCAATGCCTCTCATCATCTTATACACCTCTATCAGGTCACCTCTCATCCTCTGTTGCTCCAAGGGGAAAAGGCCGAATTCACTCAACCTATTCTCATAAGGCATGCTCCCCAATCTAGGCAACATCCTTGTAAATCTCCTCTGCACCCTTTCTATGGCTTCCACATCCTTCCTGTAGTGAGGTGACCAGAACTGAGCACAGCACTCCAAGTGGGGCCTGACCAGGGTTCCTAAATAGCTGCAACATTACCTCTCGGCTCCTAAATTCAATTCCACGATTGATGAAGGCCAATACACCGTATGCCCACAGAGTCAACCTGCGCAGCTGCTTTGAACATCCAATGGACTCGGACCTTAGATCCCTCAGATCCTCCACATTGTCAAGAGCCTTACCATTAATACTATATTCTGCCATCATATTTGACCTGCCAAAATGAACCACTAAAAAGCCTAAAAAGTGTTTTGTAAATTTGCAACATAATGTCCTGATTCTAATATTCAATGTCTGACCTCTGAAGCAAGCATGCTGCTCTGTCAACGTGTGTGGCCACTTTTAGAAAACTATGGACCTGCACTGTAAGATTTCAGTGTTCATTAACACTCCCTGAAGCTCTACTACTTACGCTGTACTGTTTGTCTTACTTGTATTTGACTACCCAAAATGCATCACCTTGCCCTTTTATGGGATTAAATTCCATCTACCAATGCTCTATACAGCATTCCATCTGATCTGCATCCTGGTCCAGTCTTAAATAGCTTTCTTCACTTTCCAAAACACCACCAGTTTTCCAAGTCAACCACAAGCTTGCTTATCATAGCCCAAGGCCCAACCCAACCAAAGGCCTGTGATACCAGAGCCCAATACCAAAGACCCACTGAATCAGAGGTCTGACCATACAGAGCCCCTGAGGCCAATTCGAAACACCAAGGCCCCACAAGACACCCCTCACTTCACTTATACGACAGCCAACTCTACCCCAGGACTCCCAGACCCAATTAGAAGACCGTAAGAGCATACGACATAGAAGCAAAATTAGGCCATTCAGACCATTGCCTCTGCTCCGCCATTCCATCATGACTGATTTATTATTATTCTCAAGCCTTCTTTCTGTAACTTTTGATACTCTGACTAATCGAGAGACTGTCAACCTCCATTTTAAATATACTCAATGACTTGGACTCCACAGTCACCCATGCCAGTGAATTCTACCGATTCACTACCCTCTGGCTCAATAAAAAAATTTCTCATCTCTGTTTTAAATGGATGTCCCTTTAATCTGAATCTGGACCTCTGGTCCTAGACACCCACTATAGGAAAATTTCTCCCTATATCCACTCTATCTAGACCTTTCAATATTCAATAGGCTTCAATGAGATTCCCCCCCTCCCCATTCTTCTAAATTCCAGCAAGCACAGGCCAAAGCCATCAAACGCTCCTCATGTGTTAACCTTCTCATTCCCTGAATCATTCTTGTGAATCTCCTCTGGATCCTCTCCAATGCCAGCACATCTTTTCTTAAATAACGAGCCCAAAACTCCGTGTAACCTGACCAATGCCTTTTAAAGCCTCGGCATTACATCTGTACGTTTGTATTCTAGTGCTCTCAAAGTGAATGCTACTGTCACATAGAAACAGAAAAACTACAGTACAATACAGGCTCTTCGGCCCACAATGCTGTGCCAAACGTGTACTTACTTTAGAAATTACCTAGGGTTACCCATCACCCTCTATTTTTCTAAGCTCAATGTACCTATCCATGATGATGATGATGTCGAGTCAGGCCTGAGAGGCCAGAGAGGCCAGAGTCGGGCATTTTCATGCCTTACAGGGCATGGAACGAAAGACTGTGTGGCGTGCCACTCCTCACACAGACTTTTCTCAGTATTTTTCTTTATTTTAAGAGGTCGAATTATGAGCTCAACACTCAACCCAGCACAGATGGAATGCATACTTGGGAACAGCCTGACTGGATTCAAACCAGAGAACCTCCGTTCCAGAGTCCACCAGTCAGCCTACATATCCAGGAGCCTCTTAAAAGACCCTATCGTATCCACCTCCACCACCAGCGCCGGCAGCCCATTCCACACACTCACCACTCTTTGCATCAAAAACTTAACCCCTGACATCTCCTCTGTACCTACTTCTAAGTACCTTCCAAGCCCTGGGAAAAAGCCTCTGACTATTCACATGATTAATGCCTCTCATCATCTTATACACTTCTATCAGGTCACTTCTCATCCTCAGTTGCTCCAAAGAGAAAAGGCCGAGTTCACTCAACCTATTCTCATAAGGCATTCTCCCCAATCGAGGCAACATCCTTGAAAATCTCCATCTGCACCCTTTCTATAGTTTCCACATCCTTCCTGTAGTGAGGTGGCCCGAATTGAGCACAGTACTCCAAGTGGGGTCTGACCAGGGTCCTTTAGAGCTGTAACATTACCTCTTGGCTCTTGAAGTCAATTCCAAGTGTCCTATGGACTTAGACCCCAAGATCCCTCTGATCCTCCACACTGCCAAGAATCTTACCATTAATACTATATTCTGCCATCATATTTGACCTACCAAAATGAACCACTTCACACTTATCTGGGTTGAACTCCATCTGCCACTTCTCAGTCCAGTTTTGCTTCCTATCAATGTCCTGCTGTAACCTCCACACTATCCACAACACCCCCAACCTTTGTGTCATCAGTAAATTTACTAACCCATCCCTCCACTTCCTCATCCAGGTCATTTATAAAAATTCACATTTGTCTTCCTTACCACCAACTCTACCTGCAAGTTAACTTTTAGAGAATCGTTCATGAGAACTCCCAAGTCTCTTGTCACCTCTGAATTATTTCCGTAAACTTGGCCACAAAGCAATCAGTTCTGTCATTGACATATAACATGAAAAGAAACAGCCGTAACACTGACTCCTGCAGCACCTCACTAGCCACCGGCAGCCAACCAGAAAAAGCCTTCTTTATTCGCTATCTTTGCCTCCTACCAGAAAGCCAATCTTCTATGCATACTAGTACTGTTCACATAATACCATGGGCTCTTATCTCGTTTAATAGCCTCGTGTGCAGCACCTTGTCACAAACCTTCTGAAAATCTAAATGAACAACATCCTCTGACTCTCCTTTGTCTATCCTGCCTGTTATTTTCCTCAAAGAATTCTAATGGATTTGTCAGGCATGATTTCCTCTTTAGAAAGCCATGCTGACTTTGGCCTAGTTTATCATGTGCTTCCAAGTACTCTGAAACTTCATCCATGATAATAGACTCCAACAACTTTCCAACCACTGAAGTCAGGTTAACTGGCCTATAATTTCCTTTCTTCTACCTCCCTCTGTTCTTAAAGAGTGGAATGACATTTGCAATTTTCCACTCCTCCAGAACAATGCCAGGATCTAGTGATTATTAAAAGATCATTACTAATGCCTCCACAATCTCTACAGCTACCTCTCAAATCTTGGTGACTTATCTAACCTCAGACTTTTCAGTTTAACAAGCACCTTCTCCTTAGTAATATCAACTATACTCACTTCTGCCCCCTCACACTCTCACATTTCTGGCATCCTTCTAGTATCTTCCACTTATTAAGTTCATCTGGCATTCCTTTGTTCCCCCAAAACTACCTTTCCAGCAGTCTGATATGCAGTCTCTCATCTCGCTTTTACTCTTAATGTATCTGAAAAAACTTCTTCTTGTCATGGTCCCATCTGGCAATTCCCCATCTTGCTATTACCTCCTTAATTGGGCCTTAATCCCCTTGTCTGATTTCAAATCTTCTTCTTCTTCTTCTTTGAGTTTTTACGGCAATTGGCATCCACACTGTTGCGTTACTGCCATCTTCAGGATTTACTGTCCCTCATTGTCCATTCACTTGACTGCCTAAAGTCATCTGTCCAGTCCCATCGCCCTTAAAAAACTAAACAAACATTTCCTCCCCTGATCACTGTCCCCACATTCCAATAAACCTTTAACACTGTTCTCTACCAGTCCTATTTTGAGTAATTGTTGTAGCAATTATGGAGAAGGATAGGACTGGACCCAGGGTTGAGATATTTGATTGGAGAAAGGTTAACTTTGAGGAGATGCGAAAGGATTTAGAAGGAGTGGATTGGGACAGTTTGTTTTATGGGAAGGATGTAATAGAGAAATGGAGGTCATTTATAGGTGAAATTTTGAGGGTACAGAATCTTTATGTTCCTGTTAGGTTGAAAGGAAAGGTTAAAAGTTTGAAAGAACCATGGTTTTCAAGGGATATTGGAAACTTGGTTAGGAAAAAGAGAGATATCTACAATAAATATAGGCAGCATGGAGTAAATAAGGTGCTCGAGGAATATAAAGAATGTAAGAAGAATCTTAAGAAAGAAATTAGAAAAGCTAAAAGAAGATACGAGGTTGGTTTGGCAAGTAAGGTGAAAATAAATCTGAAGGGTTTCTACAGTTATATTAATAGCAAAAGGATAGTGAGGGATAAAATTGGTCCCTTAGAGAACCAGAGTGGACAGGTATGTGTGGAGCCGAAAGAGATGGGGGAGATATTGAACAATTTCTTTTCTTCGGTATTCACTAAGGAGAAGGATATTGAATTGTGTAAGGTAAGGGAAATGAGTAGGGAAGTTATGAAAACTATGACGATTAAAGAGGAGGAAGTACTGGCGCTTTTAAGGAATATAAAAGTGGATAAATCTCCGGGTCCTGACAAGATATTCCCTAGGACCTTGAGGGAGGTTAGTGTAGAAATAGCAGGGGCTCTGACAGAAATATTTCAAATGTCATTAGATACGGGGATGGTGCCGGAGGATTGGCGTATTGCTCATGTGGTTCCATTGTTTAAAAAGGTTTCTAAGAGTAAACCTAGCAATTATAGACGTGTCAGTTTGACATCAGTGGTGGGTAAATTAATGAAAAGTATTCTTAGAGATGATATATATAATTATCTGGATAGACAGGGTCTGATTAGGGGCAGTCAACATGGATTTGTGCGTGGAAGGTCATGTTTGACAAATCTTATTGAATTTTTTGAAGAGGTTACGAGGAAAGTTGATGAGGTAAAGCAGTGGATGTTGTCTATATGGACTTCAGTAAGGCCTTTGACAAGGTTCCGCATGGAAGGTTAGTTAGGAAGGTTCAGTTGTTAGGTATTAATATTGAAGTAGTAAAATGGATTCAACAGTGGCTGGATGGGAGATGCCAGAGAGTAGTGGTGGATAACTGTTTGTCAGGTTGGAGGCCAGTGACTAGTGGTGTGCCTCAGGGACCTGTACTGGTTCCAATGTTGTTTGTCATATACATTAATGATCTGGATGATGGGGTGGTAAATTGGATTAGTAAGTATGCAGATGATACTAAGATAGGTGGCATTGTGGATAATGAAGTAGGTTTTCAAAGTTTGCAGAGAGATTTAGGCCAGTTAGAAGAGTGGGCTGAATGATGGCAAATGGAGTTTAATGCTGATAAGTGTGAGGTGCTACATTTTAGTAGGAATAATCCAAATAGGACATACATGGTAAATGATAGGGCATCGAAGAATGCAGTAGAACAGAGTGATCTAGGAATAATGGTGCACAGTTCCCTGAAGGTGGAATCTCATGTGGATAGGGTCCTGAAGAAAGTTTTAGGTATGTTGGCCTTTATAAATCAGAGCATTGTGTATAGGAGTTGGGATGTAATGTTAAAATTGTACAAGGCATTGGTCAGGCTGAATTTGGAGTATTGTGTACAGTTCTGGTCACCGAATTATAGGAAAGATGTCAACAAAATAGAGAGAATGCAGAGAAGATTTACTAGAATTTAACCTGAGTTTCAGTACCTAAGTTACAGGGAAAGATTGAACAAGTTAGGTCTTTATTCCTTGGAATGTAGAAGGTTGAGGAGGGACTTGATAGAGGTATTTAAAATTAAGGGGGGGATAGATAGAGTTGACGTGGATAGGCTTTTTCCATTGAGAGTTGGGGAGATTCAAACAAGAGGACATGAGTTGAGAGTTAGGGGGCAAAAGTTTAAGGGTAACTTGAGGGGGAATTTCTTTACTCGGAGAGTGGTAGCTGTGTGGAACAAACTTCCAGTAGAAGTGGTAGAGGCAGGTTCAGTATTGTCATTTAAAGTAAAATTGGATAGGTATATGGACAGGAAAGGAATGGAGGGTTATGGGCTGTGTGTGGGTCAGTAGGACTAGGTGAGAATAAGCGTTCGGCACGGACTAGAAGAGCCGAGATGGCCTGTTTCCATGCTGTAATTGTTATATGGTTATTTGGTTATTTGTTGTCTTTCCTGTGCAAATTTCCTGCAGGAAATAAGTATATGCTCTACTGTTTCAGTTTCCTGACATAGATCGCAAAAACCTGTCGGATGTTTATTTATGATGGCCAGAGTACCATTAAGGTTGCTGTGCCCAATTCTCAGTCTACTTATAATTACTTGTTCCTTCCGCTTTACTCCCCTACTCCTTCCCATAGCTACTCTGTTCTGAATTGAATGTAAATGTCTTCCTTTTATTGCTCTATCCCAATGCTGATGATTTATCCTTCAGTGGATTCATCCACTGTCGATTTATCCTTCTCCACACTATGCTTTTCCCCTCTGATTTTGATAGTTTAATATTGACCTCCACAGATCCTTTTTTGACTGCTGCTTTTGCCAGCTTATCTGCTGTCTCATTTCCCATAATACCCAAATGTGCTGGAACCCACATGAATGCGATATTTTTGCCTTGTCTAGCCAGTCTTGAATTTGCAAACAGGATTTCATAAAGCAGATCCTGGTGTCCTCTAGCTGTACCCACCTTAATGCTTGCAAGGGCCGATACAGAATCGCTACATATCACAATATTATTACAATCAACCTGCTCACTCCATTCTAGTGCTAACAATATGGCAAACATTTCAACTGCATAAACACTCAAGCAATCTGGCGTTCTCTTGCTAATTTCCACTTGATAACTTGGCACAACAATTGCAGACCCTGTTGCACCCATTTCTGGATCCTTTGATCCATCCATAAAAATCTGTACATCTTTATATTTACATTCCCTATACCTATGATATTCACTGAGTATATCAGCTGTTTTATTACTGCATTTAATCTTAAGCAATTCCAAATCTACAGAGGGATTTTCTAATACCCAGAAAGGTCTGACAGGCCACACCACACTTGGACAAAACTCTTTATCGTATACACCCATTATCTTTTGCTGTTTGCTCTCCTATCCAGCCAAAACTTTCTTTTTGTGTCCCTTCCTTCTCTCAGCATGTCTCCAACACCCTTTTTGTAGGATGGCTGTCACCATGCCCCCTTAAGTTATTGGCCCAGTAATTGGCCTCCAGCTGTTTATGTCGCAGCCCCAATGGCATTTCATTTGCTTCAACTTGGAGTGCACATACTGGGGAAGTTCTAACCGCGCCCAAGCACACCCTTAGAGCCCAAGCTTGCACGATATCCAGTTCTGCTAACACAGATTTTGCTGCTGATGCATATACAATGCTTCCATAATCTAATCTTGATCTTATTAATGCTACATAAATATACTTCAGTGATGCAAAATCAGCACCCCATTCCAAACCAGCAAGACACCTCATGACATTTATCACATTTTCACATTTAGCAACTACATATCTAACATGTTCTCTCCATGTTAATCTCAAGTCAAAGTGCACTCCCAAAAACCAAAAACTTTCAACTCTTTCCAGGTTACTTCCATACAGAGTCAGATTAAGTCCCCTGAGCTTTTTTCTTGTAAAGAACATGGTTTTTGTCTTCTCCACTGAAAATTTAACACCCCACTTTGTCGCCCACTCTTCAACTTGATTAATTCCATCTTGCATTTTCATTACTATATGTCCAATATTTCTCCCTCTTTTCCACAAAGCCCTGTCATCTGCAAACAATGACCTCCCCACTTCTGTTGGTATATTTACAAATGTATCATTTATCAAAAAGGAGAATAAAGTTGGACTCACTACACTCCCCTGAGGCATCCCGTTTTCTGCAACATACTGGCTTGAAAGCTCTGATCCTATCTTCACCTGAATAGTTCTCCCGTTTAAAAAGTCCTTAACCCAATTGAACATTGCCCCCCCCCGATTCCCATTAAATGCAGCTTGATTAGGAGCCCTCCTTCCATTACATATCATTGTCTCTTTATTTACTTGTGCTTTTCTTATTTCGTCCTCTAGACACACCACTGGATCCATAGTATTCCTTCCTTTCCTGAACCCGCTTTGATATGTAGCCACCATACCTCTACTTTCCAGAAAGAACACTAACCTCTCATTGATCATACGTTCCATAAGTTTACATATATGAGACATCAAGGCAATTGCCCTGTAATTTCCTGGTCTGCTGGCATTTTTTCCAGGTTTCCTTATTGGAATAATTATTGCCTCTTTCCAGCTCCCTGGTATTCTCCCTTCATCCCAGACTGTTATACAGAAGCAGTAGTTTCTCCAGACTTTCTTCACTCAGGTGTTTTATCATACTATAGCATATTTCATCTTTACCTGGTGCAGTCTTTCCTGTTCTATCTAGTGCCTTTCTTAATTCTCCCATGCTGAAAGGGACATTGTGCACACCGTCAAGATTAGTTTTCCGACATAAAGCCTCCATATTTTCAGCTTTTGTTCTCTCTCTACCTCTTCTTCCTTCTCAGACAAATCAAAACTATGTACCATAACAAAAGTACTTGCCAACAACTCTGCCTTTTCTTTATTTGTTACAGCAGTCACATTTCCATCCACCAGAACTGGGTACCTCCACTCTCTCCTGTCCCCTCCCATCCTTTTTATCATCCCCCACACCTCTCCTACTTGGGTTGTGTTTCCAATTGAATCACAATACTTCTTCCAGTGTGTCCTTTTAGCATGTCTTATTGTCCTCCTTACTACTGCCTGAGCTTGTTTGTATTGTGTTACGAATGTGGAGCAACTCTGATGGGCCGAAGGGTGCAAAGTCGCCCCCTCCTTTTTGAGAATCACAAGATCGCTATTATTTCGGGTCTGAGACCCAGGAAATGAGAGAGATACACATCATGTCAGTAATGAGAGAGAAACGCAGGATAACAGAAAAGGCAGGTGTTATTGACAACGCAGGAATACACAAAAAGTGGAATGTCTCCTAACAAAAGCGGAACAGAACCACTGATTACTGCTATTGTCTCTTAGAGAAGGAATTGTGTATTGAGTACTGTACTATTTATTGAAACCCCTCAGGGAGCAACCAGAGTGGTCTGGTTGAGGGATTGCATCATCCCAACCTGATTGACATCTGAGACCCCGTGAGTGAGGATAAAAGTCGGGTCTGGGGAAACACCCCTCAGACACACCAGGAGAAACACTACGAGTTTGGTGGGGGCTTGTGTGTGTGTCCACCCTTGCCTGGGTGACGAGTCCTCCACGGAACGGTCTAGCTAAAGGACGGATACGGATCAAGATTGTAACAAGGAAAGTCGGCAAGTTTCTCTCTCTCTCTCTCTCTCTCTCTCTCCAACAATTGCCACACGGTGATCAGCAACGACGGCAGCCTGTATGAACTGAACTGAACTTTATATTTCCATCGGACAATTCATTATCCCCTAGACAAAGATAGAGCTTATTTCTTATTGATGATTATTATACCCGCACTTTTAGGTTTAGTATTGATGACGTATATTATCTGTATATTTGCATTGATATTATTTTTTGTGCATTTTTACTAATAAATACTGTTAAAAATAGTATCATCAGACTTCAACGGCTACTCCTATCTTTGCTGGTAAGACACCCAGTTACAGGGTTCGTAACAACTGAATCATATGTTGGAACTTATGTGTTCTTTTAACCAATTTAAAAGCCTTATTTCTATTTCTCACTTCTTCCTTACAATTATCATCCCACCATGGCATTACTCACTTCTTTGTTCCTCCTTTACTTTTAGGAATGGATTCTACTGCAGCTGATGTTATACCTTGTTTTAATATGCTGTCAAGTGTTTCCATGTCCATCTCATCACTGACCTGACTTAAATATCTATCACTTTTTTTCCAGAAACTTCTCCCAATTATCTTTCTCAAGGATCCATTTCCCACCTATATTCTCCATGACCAATGAGGCAGAAATATTTATCTTGCACCAGATTGGGTAATGATCACCCCCTACAGTTCCTTCTTGGTACACTAACCATTCACATACTGATGCAATACAGTTTGATACTAATGTAAGATCAAGCACAGATTCTTTACCTGTATTAACATCAATTCTAGTACTACTGCCATCATTTGGGCACACTAAATACTTCTTATCTAGCAACTCCTCTATTACTTGACCATTGACGTCTGTTCTGTCACTCCCCCATAATACATTATGTTCATTAAAATCACCACACCTAACAACGTTACTACTATTCTGCCCTTCTATCTCCTCAAGCTTGTTTAACTCTAGCCATCTGCATGGATTATAATAATTCACAATCACCAACTCTTTCCTTTCAGCCCATACTTTTACTACCACATACTCTTGTTCACTTCCTATAACAAGTATTCTATAAGGGATACCTTGCTTTACATAAGTTGCACATCCTCCTCCTCCCCCCTTTCTCCAGTCTCGCCTTACCGCCTCATAACCATATAAAACAAAATCTAAATTAGGTTTTAACCAGGTCTCCTGGATACGCACAACATCTGGCTTTTCTCTCCTACTAGCTATAAATTGCTTGAAATCTTGTCCATTACTAATCAGGCTTCTTGCATTCCATTGAAGAAGTAGCATCATTAGTAATATCAACCCACACATGCTGTCTCTTGACTTGACTTTACCCTAAGTTCATCATTTACCTCTTCCCATTTTAATCCTGTCATACCCAAATGGTGAACACAAAGTACACTGCAGATGCTGTGGTCAAATCAAGACGTACAAAAAAGCTGGATGAACTCAGCAGATCGGGCAGCATCCGTTGAAAGGAGCAGTCAACGTTTCGGGTCAAGACCCTTCGTCAGGACTAAAGAAGGAGGGAGCTGGGGCCCTATAAAGAAGGTGGGGGGAAGGTGGAAAACCAATCAGAGGAAAGATCAAGGGGTGGGGGAGGGGAAGCAGG
This sequence comes from Hemitrygon akajei, assembly GCF_048418815.1. Lineage (NCBI taxonomy): Eukaryota > Metazoa > Chordata > Chondrichthyes > Myliobatiformes > Dasyatidae > Hemitrygon > Hemitrygon akajei. The sequence goes on along the minus strand of NC_133127.1, from coordinate 2,252,728 downwards.
GAGGGGATAGGCAGGAGAGGTGAAGAAGGAATCTCAGGGGAAAGCACTATGAGTAGTTGAAGAAGGCAGAGTCATGATAAGTGATAGGCAGCTAGAAGAGGAGACAGAGTGAAGGTGGGATGGGGAAGGGAGAGGGAGGGAATTACCGGAAGTTGGAGAATTCGATGTTCATGCCAAGGGGCTAGAGACTACCCAGACGGTATATGAGATGTTGTTCCTCCAACCGAAGGTCGGCCTTATCATGGCAGTAGAGGAGACCATGTATGGACATATCCGAATGGGAATGTGAAGGAGAGTTGAAGTGAGTGGCAACCGGGAGATCCTGTCTGTTGTGGCAGACGACATCCTGTCTGTTGTAGGTACTCGACGAAGCGGTCCCCCAATCTGCGTCGTCTCGTTGATGTAGAGGAGGGAGCACTGGATGCAGTAGATTACCCCAACAGACTCACAAGTGAGGTGTTGCCTCACCTGGAAAGACTGTTTGGGGCCCTGAATGGTGGATGCCCAAATGGTGCTCTGCAGCTTTCACAATAATCTGAATCCTTTCAGTTTTAAATTTGATCTCACAAGTTGCTTTTACCACTCCTGCTATAAAGGTCACCAATTTCTTCTTCTCTATCCATACATTCTTATCTTGCCTTTCTTCAGCTGCCACTTGCTCTTTGCTACATCCTCCCTCATTCATTTTCTTCTGTCCTGCCAACTTGACTGCCTCAGTATATGAGGCATTTTCCTTCACCCTATCTTCTGCACCTCCACCTCTTTTTTCACCACTTCACATCCCCAGTACGCTACACTATAGTTACCTCCACAATTACAGCACTTTGGTCCCACTCCCTCTCCACATTTTCCATATTCATGTTCCCCACCACATCTTGCATCTTCTCTTTCCTTTGCACGCTTTGGCCACGTGCCCAAACTCCTGGCAATTGAAACACCTCATAGGTTTTGGTATATATTCTCTTACATTGTCTCTCAGAAATCCAAAATATAACTCCTTTGGAGGCACCTTATCCTCAAGTTCTACCAGAACAGTTCCAGTCTACCTTTTCTCTGCTCCCCTTGTCATTCTTTTCACACTCTTTACTGAACAATTCCTCACCCCTAAGTTCTCCACTAGCTCCTTCATATTAACACTGAGGGGAACCCCAGAGATCACCCCCTTGCAACCATTGACCCTTTGTGCTCCAACTCTTACAACCCTGGACACTTTGACTTTCCCAACATTAGTCACCTTCATTGCCTTCTTCATCTGCTCTTTAGTTTTACATCCTATCAGCAGGTTTCCATCTCCTAAAATTCTCGCATGGCTCACTTCCCCTACTTGCCCTCTGATGATTTTTGTTAAATTAAGCGGATTGATTTTCTTTACTCCCCCTTCCCCCTCAAATCTTACCACTACATTTAGCAATTTTGCCCTTGGGCCCTTCTCCTCAACTTCTCTTCCCTCACTTTCCGATCCACCTACACTAGACTCACCTCCTTACTTTCTCTTCCGACCCATCACCTTCCTATTCTTAGTCCCTCTCCCCACCTCTTCCCACTCAACCTCCGTGCTGCTGCTGTCACCATCAGTCTCCCTCCCTGCCTGCCATCCTATCGGAGTTTGCAAGGGACCGTGTACGAATATCGTTCCGGACCTATACAGGCCGTCGGTCAATATTCCCACAGAATGTCCCCCACAACACCCCAGCAGTTCCTCAGCCCGGAGTCCAGCCCTATTTGTGAGTTTCACTCTACAGGAATTTTTGTCTCCTTCTCTCAGCCACCAGCCAGCCAGCCCAGCTGCCCAGCCTGATTTCCAATCATTTTCAGTTCCTCTAATTATAACACACCTGGTTCCCATTAGCAAACATAGGATAAAACTCGGGCGTCACAGCTATGCTTTGTCAGTTTGTTGGTTGACTCTAGTGTGAGTAAACCTTGTTTCCTGACTCCTAAGCACTGCATCATTTCCTGGATACTCTATGTAAACCTTGTCTCCATGTAAAGACTCTCCTGGATACCGGTTCCCAGTTTGTGACGGTGCTAACGCCTCATGACTCTGCCTCTGCGCCTATGTCCTGCACTTGGGTTTGTCCTCAGCCCTGTCCTTGCAACATTTCTATCTGTTTTTATATTTTTAGCTAGCTTATCTTCACATTTCAGCTTTTCTCTTTTTAAAAATTTTTTAATTGATTTTTTTATTCATTTCTACAACACTAAAACAAAAAAACCCCAAAACCAAAATAAGAGATTAATACAGTGCAAGATAAACATACAATGATAATATGATTCAAGATAATGATAAAAAAGCACCCAAACTAAAGTTGTGTAAAGTTAGTACCCACCCCCCCCCCGCAAGAAAAAAAACTCCAGACCAACCACAGCAAAATGTAGGAAATATAAATCAGAACATTCAAACCCCCAAAACTGTACATGGAAATAGGAACAAAAGATAATAATGCCTACTACCAAGAAAAAAAAGCTGAAAGTAAGGGACTGAAAAAAAACAACTTAGTCTAAGGAAAAGTTATGAAAATATTCAAGAAAAGGTCCCCACACCTTATGAAACTTTATGTCCGAATTAAGAAGTGAGTAGTGAATTTTTTCAAGGTCTAAACAGGACATAATATCATTAAGCCATTGAGCATGCGTGAGTGGGGCAGCATCTCTCCACCTAAGAAGAATTAAACGTCTAGCTAGAAGAGAAGCAAAAGATAATGTTCGATGTTTAGTCGGACTCAAATGTATATCTGTCTCGCCCAAGGAATCAAAAAGAGCAATCAGAAGGTTAGGTTCTAAGTGGCAATTCAGAATATGGGATAGGGTTAGGAAAACATTTCTGCAAAATTTCTCTAGACTAGGGCAGGTCCAGTACATATGAATAAGAGAAGCCTCACCAATTTTGCACTTGTCACAAACAGGACTAATGTTAGAGTAAAATCGGGACAATTTAGATTTGGACATGTGAGCCCTATGTACAATCTTAAACTGTAAAAGACAGTGGTGAGCACAAAGAGAAGTTGAGTTAACTGACTTGAAAATTGAGTCCCAGACCACATCAGATAATGAAATATTTAAGTCATGCTCCCAAGCCATTCTAATTTTATCAAAGGGGGCGTGCCGTAAAGGCACTAATTTATCACGAATAAAATATATTAAACTCTTACCCAGTGGATTAATAGAAAGAAACAAGTCCACAGCGTTTTTCTCAGGCATCTCAGGAAAGTTGGGTAATAAAGGATTAATGAATTGTCTGATTTGGAGATACCTAAAGAAATGGGCATTAGGTAGATTAAACTTAGCAGAGAGTTGCTGAAAAGATGCGAAACGGTTATCAATGAAAAGATCTTCGAAATGCCTAATGCCCTTTCTATACCAATCATAGAATGTTGAATCGTGCATAGAAGGTAAAAAAATGATTATGTAAAATAGGACTAGAAAGGGAAAAACCATGGAAACCATTAAATTTCCTAAACTGGACCCATATTCGCAGGGTATGTCTGACACGAGGGTTAACAATTAGCCTAGAGAAACTACAAGGGAGTGCAGGTCCAAGAAGTGCAGAAATAGAGAGATCTTTAGAAGAGTTCAGCTCCATTGCTACCCATTTAGGGACGTCAGACTGGCTATGAAAAAAGGACCAGAAGATAAGACATCGAATATTAGCTGCCCAATAGTATAGACAAAAATTAGGTAAAGCCATGCCGCCTTCTTTTTTAGATTTTTGAAGATAAGCTTTATTAAGTCTAGAACGCTTACCCTTACATAGATAGGATAAAATAATAGAGTCTAAGGAATCAAAGAAGGTTTTAGAAATAAAAATTGGAATAGATTGAAATAAATATAAAAATTTAGGGAGGATATACATTTTAATAACATTAACATGACCTACCAAAGACATAGATAAAGGTGACCATTGTGACAAACTCTGTTTTATAGAATTCAAAAGATTGGCAAAATTTTCATGAAAAAGATCCTTAAAATTCCTTGTAACTGTAATACCAAGGTAAATAAATTGCTTATTGACTACTTTAAAGGGGAGGTCGTGAAATGCTGATGCTTGTGCTTCTTTATTAATTGGAAAAAGTTCACTCTTATGTAGGTTAAGTTTATAGCCAGAAACCTAGCTAAATTGATCAAGAAGTGAAAACATTGGGGGTAAGGATGTGGATGGATTTGAAAGAAAAAGTAATAAATCGTCAGCGTAAAGAGAAACTTTATGCTCAACAACCCCCCCCCCCCGCCCCCTCCAGATCCCCGTCAGTTCAGGACAGCTTCGGAATGCAATTGCCAGTGGCTCTACAGCCAAATCAAAAAGGAAGGGGCTTAAGGGGCATCCTTGACGGGTGCCACATTTAAGGTTAAACAACTGGAATTGCTGAGAGTTAGTCAGAACAGAGGCATAGGGCATAAATATAACAATTTAATCCAAGAAATAAAATTTTGACAGAGGTTAAATTTTTCTAAAACCGCAAAAAGGTAATTCCACTCTATACGATCGAACGCTTTCTCCGCATCAAGAGAAATAACGCATTCAGGAGTCCCAATTGAAAGTGAGTATAAAATATTGAATAAATGCCATATATTTAAAAAGGAAGATGATTTTTAATAAAACCAGTTTGATCATCAGAAATAATAGAGGGTATAACATTTTCCAATCTATGAGCCAGGACTTTGGCCAAAATTTCGACATCAACATTTAGCTTTTCCCTTTAAGGCTTTTTTTTTGTTGCTTTCTGTTGGTTTTTGAAGCTTCCTTATCATCTACCTTTCCATTCACTTTTGCCATATTATTATGTCCTCTCTTTAGCTTTTATGCTGTCTTTGACTTCCCTTGTCAATCACAGTTGCTTCACTGTCCCTCTAGAACACTTCTTTCATCTATCCTGAGCCTTCTGAATTTCACCTAGAAACATCAGCCATGTTCTGCTGTCTTCCCTTCCGATCATTTTTGACCAGTGCCTCCCTAATGCCTCTGTAATTCCCTTTACTTCACTGTAGCACTGATACATTGATTTTAGCTTCCCCTTTTCAAACTACAGGGTGAATTCTAACATATTATGATCACTTACTCCTTAAGATTCCTTTACCTTTAGCTCCCTAATTAAAATCAGGGTCATTACATAACACTCAATCCAGAATAGTCGTTCCCCTTGTGGGCTCAACCATGAGCTGCACTAAAAAGTCACCTCATAGGCATTCTAGAAATTCTCCCACTTGGAACCCAGTGTGACTTGATTTTCCCAATCTACCTGCATATTGAAATCCCCCATGACTATTGTAACATTGTCCTTTTGGCATGCATTTGTATCTCCTGTCATAATTTGTAGACCAAATCTTTACTACTGTTTGGGGGTCTGTATATGACTCTCATTAGGGTGTTTTTCCTTGGGTCTGTACACAGTGATTCAATACCTTCCAAACCTACGTCACCTCTTTCTAACAGTTTGATTTCATTTCTTACCAACAGAGCCACCCCACCCCCTCTGCTCACCTGCTTGTCCTTTCAATGCAATTCTAGATCCAACTAGGAACTTCTTTCAGTGATGACTCATGTTACGAACCCCGTAACTGGGTTACTTACCAGTAAAGATAGAGACGTCCGTTGGAGTCTGATGATACTATTTTTAACAGTATTTATTAGTAAAAATACACAAAAATAATAGCAATGCAAATATACAGATATAATACATCATCAATACTAAACCTAAAAGTGCGGGTATAATAATAATCAATAAGAAATAAGCTCTATCGTTGTCTAGGGGATAATGAATTGTCCGATGGAAATATAAAGTTCGCTGCAGTTCACACAGGCTGCCGTCGTTTGTTTGTCGCTGTGTTGCAATTGTTGGAGAGAGAGAGAGATAGGAGAATGGGAACAGTTACCGCTAAGTGTTTTGCCAACCTTCCTTTATGATTTCGATCGATCGGTGTCTCGTTGTTGTGGCCGTTCAAGTGTGACCTCTCCTTTAGCTAAACCGTTCTTCCGTGATGAGCCCGCCACCCAGGCAAGGGAGGACACACACGAGCTCTCACCGGCTTTCGCTATAAAACACTGTCCCTGGATCTCTAGCATTTCTCCTGGTGTGTCTGAGGGGTGTTTCCCCAGACCCTCCTTTTATCCTCACTCACAGGGTCTCAGACGTCAATCAGGTTGGGATGATGCAATCCCTCAACCAGATCACTCTGGTTGTCCCCTGAGGGGTTTCAATGAATAGTACAGTACTCAATACACAATTCCTTCTCCAAGAGACAATAGCAGTAATCAGTTGTTCCATTCCACTTTTGTTAGGAGTTATTCCAAACCTTGTGTATTCTGTGGTGTCTATAACAACTGCCTTTGCTGTTATCCTGTGTCTCTCCCATTACTGACATGCTGTGTATCTCTCTCATTTCCTGGGTCTCAAACCTGAAATAATAACGATCTTGTGATTCTCAAAAAGGAGGGGGCGACTTTGCACCCTTCAGCCCCTCAGAGTTGCTCCACATTCGTAACACCCCCATCCTTCTAAGGATTTTTACCACAGGTAAAAATTAACTAATACAGAGTCTTACAGAATTTCAGAATCTAACACAATACAAAAGAGGTTTTTTTTTCACTACAGAGTAATACAGTTATACATTCAATTCAGCATCTAAACAGTTAGCAATTACATTGTCACTTCCTTTAATATCTTAATATCTTGTACCTTAATAAATTCCTGTAGCATCAGACTCCAATTTAATAACCACTTATTTTTATTCCTTTTCTTCAGCAAAACAAAACTAAAGAGTTGTGATCTTAGCTTACATGTATATTACAAAAGTTTATGCAAATACTAATCTTTATTTTACTTTCAAACTTAACAGTCAATCTTCCATGGGGTTGTCTTTATTATTTACATGCGTTGTCAAAATCCCTTAAAACCGGATCCTGTTATTTTAAAGTGGCATCCCGTCAACCCTTGCCCCTTTTCCAGTTAACTCCCACGTGGTTAGCTTGCGTACCAGTGTGGAATAGGCTTTTGCATGCTCCTTTCATAGGAGTTATTTTATCAACAATGTTTTCCAAACTTAGCCCATTTTCTGAACGTCCACACAATTCTTTATTTTTAAGCAAGTCGTTAGTTTTATCTTCAGGACCCTTCATTCTATTAGTTTTCAGTTTAATATCTGCAAGTGATCCCTCTTTGTCCAAACAACATTTCAAATTCTGCCTCTTCGCAGCACACCCTTGAATAACATTAGCGAGTGGGATACCTTTACATTCCAAATCAAACTGTAATTGATTCGCAGGCACCTTGTTAACAAGCCATTGTTCCTTCAGCCTGGTTACTGCTTCTGACGCCAACCAGACTTTAAATTTTCTTCATTCAATTTAGGAACTACACTTTTCCCTTTCCCTTCAATAATAATATCCACATCACCACCTTTTATCTCCTCACTAACTTTTAACACACCTTCGAACACAAACAACTGGGAATTCTCACTTCCCACTAGTACCAAGGTTAACCCTTTCTTCACTGAACCAAGTCCATCTGACCCACAAGGACTGCATTCCTTTTTAACTGAATCAGATACCTCAGACTTTTCCTGAGCTCCATTACTAGGTTCAGTACCATGTGCATCCACATCTTGAACACACTCAAACGGGACCTCTGCCTCTTCCAGGCTTTCAATACCCGTCCCCTTTTCAAATTCTAAGTTCCCCTGATCCTCCCAGTTACTCTCTGGGCAACTCCCTTCCGGAGTAAACTCAACCCTGCCAGCTGAAACAACCTCATCTGCCAACCCAGCAGACTCCTTCAAGGTAATGGCATCCTTTTCATCTAGGACGGCCCTCATTTCATTATCGGGAACACATTTAAATTTTCAACTTCTTCAAACAGTTCTGTCAAGCCAGACAGATCATCCATGTCCAACCCTGGACCTTCTAACAGCCTTATCTGTTTCTCATTTTTACTCCGTGCCTCTATAAATTTCCTCCTGGCTAAGGGTAGGTCTACCTCCTCTCCTTTACTCTCTTTCACCTCCCTAGTCTCCGTTTTACCACCCTCTAACCCCTCTTGGTACAGGGTCGGTAAAAACGTCTCAGCCAAATCAACACTGGACTGATTTAAACTGGTCTCTTTCTCAGCTGCCTTTCTCGACATGCTGCGAGTGATCGCGCATGCGGGATAGATCTTGGAAACTAGGGGCGGGACCTCAACACTTACAGTCTTGCTCATCAGCTTCATTGCTGACCAAACCTCACCACCTGCTAAATCATTACCCAGAAGGACGTCCACACCTTCTCTCCGGAATTCTGATCGCATCCCTATTTCAACTGGTCCAGATACCAGATCACAATTTATAATGATCCTATGCAAAGGTACAGCTTCTGTTCCTTTTCCTATGCCTCTCAAAGCTACCTCTCCCATCTCAGGACCAAAATCTAGTACCTTACTGAGAATCAATGACTGCTCAGCTCCAGTATCTCTCCAGATCCGCACTGGAACTGGTGTTTCTCCCTCTTTCACAGACACGGTCCCTTCTGAAATAAATTTCTCACACCCCTCTCGTATTCTATCTACCTGGGGCTTTCTCATCGATTTGCTGATTGACACAATACACCCTGTAGGGATTGCTGCTTTCCCTTTTCCTGTCTCCTTCCTCAGAGCAAAGCACTTAGATGCAATATGACCCACCTTTCCACAATTAAAACAGGTCAAGCCAGGACCCCTCCTGCCATCTTGCCTTTCTTCCTCCTTATTTTTACCACTAGCTCCCGGCTGAATCTCTGCCTCAGCCGGCGGGCTTTCTCTACCATTCCTACGGTCTTTCTGGTAACTCTTATTCAAGGAAAACTTTGTCTTGTGGGTTAGGGCATATTCATCTGCGAACCTGGCAAATTCGGATATGGACTTATTCAGCTTCTCGTTCAAATACATCTGGATATCATCCGAAACACAACCTTTAAATTCCTCAATCAGAATTAACTCCCTGAGATGCCGAAAATCCTCTTCCACCCTTTCTGCCACACACCAGCGATCCAAGAGCACACCCTTCTCATAGGCAAACTCTGCATACGTCTGATTCCACACTTCTTTAAATTTCTGAACTTTTGTCTATATGCCTCAAGTACCAATTCGTAGGCCCGAAGAATGTTCTGTTTTACTTCCTCATAATTGTCATACTCCTCCTCTTCCACAGACAATGCCGCATATGCCCGTTGTGCCGTCCCTTTTAACACACTTTGTAACAACACCACCCACTGATCTCTGGGCCACTTCTAATTCACTGCCACCTTTTCAAACTGCAAGAAATAACTATCAACATCCGTCTCCTCGAACGGAGGTACTAACCTAAACTCCCTACTAACATTAAACCTCTCCTCTTGGTCTGGCCCTTGAGCTCTTTGCTCTTGCCTTAACTTTTCCATGTCCAGCTCATGCTGCCTCTGTTTCTCCTCCCCCTCATACTCCCTCTGCTTTTCATCTCTTTCCTTCTCCTTTTCAGCTGCTTCCAGCTGTTTTAACTTAATTTCATGTTCCAACCTTAATTTTTCCAACTCTAACTGAGCCATCCCAATAGCTGGTACCTTTTCAGGGATATTTTCCAATACCTCAGCCGAAAACACATTCTTCTCAATATAATACTGAGTTATGGCCCTCCGCATCTCTCACTTTTTCATTGACGACCTCATCTCTGTGAGATTTAGTCCTTTTGCAGTATTTACCAAGTCCGACTTTGTGGCCCCCTCTAGCGCCTTCAAAGTCGGGTTTTGTGTAAATTCGTCTATGTCCATCTTTGCTGGTTTCCCGTCTGGCTACCCAAGCAACCAGATCCAAGTCTGGACTTAAAAGCCCGATTCACTGGCCCTCCAATTTGGTATCAAATCTTGAGACAAGGCCCCAAGTTGTTGCGAACCCCATAACTGGGTTACTTACCAGCAAAGATAGGAGTAGCCATTGAAGTCTGGTGATACTATTTTTAGATAGATAGATAGATAGATAGATAGATACTTTATTCATCCCCATGGGGAAATTCAACTTTTTTTTCCAATGTCCCATACACTTGTTGTAGCAACACTAATTACATACAATAGTATTTATTAGTATTTATTACATACAACAGTATTTATTAGTAAAAATACACAAAAATAATATCAATGCAGATATACAGATAATATACGTCATCAATACTAAACCTAAAAGTGCGGGTATAATAATAATCAATAAGAAATAAGCTCTATCGTTGTCTAGGGGATAATGAATTGTCCGATGGAAATATAAAGTTCGCTGCAGTTCACACAGGCTGCCGTCGTTTGTTTGTCACTGTGTTGCAATTGTTGGAGAGAGAGAGAGATAGAAGAATGGGAACAGTTATCGCTAAGTGTTTTGCCAACCTTCCTTTATGATTTCAATCCATCGGTGTCTCGTTGTTGTGGCCGTTCAAGTGTGACCTTTCCTTTAGCTAACCGTTCTTCCGTGATGAGCCCGCCACCCAGGCAAGGGAGGACGCACATGAGCTCTCACCGGCTTTTGCTATAAAACGCTGTCCCTGGATCTCTAGCATTTCTCCTGGTGTGTCTGAGGGGTGTTTCCCCAGACCCTCCTTTTATCCTCACTCACGGGGTCTCAGGTGTCAATCAGGTTGGAATGATGCAATTCCTCAACCAGATCACTCTGGTTGTCCCTGAGGGGTTTCAGTGAATAGTACAGTACTCAATACACAATTCCTTCTCCAAGAGACAATAGCAGTAATCAGTGGTTCCGTTCCACTTTTGTTAGGAGACGTTCCAAACCTTGTGTATTCTGTGGTGTCTATAACAACTGCCTTTGCTGTTATCCTGTGTCTCTTCCATTACTGACATGCTGTGTATCTCTCTCATTTCCTGGGTCTCAGACCCAAAATAATAACGATCTTGCGATTCTCAAAAAGGAGGGGGCGACTTTGCACCCTTCGGCCCCTCAAAGTTGCTCCACATTTGTAACACTCAGAGATGTCCACATCATACGTGCTAATCTCTGACTACACTACAAGATCATTTATCTTATCCTGTATACTGCATGCAGCCAAATATAACACCTTCAGTCCTGTATTCATCACCCTTTTTGATTTTGGTCCTCTATTACATTTTAATTCATCCACTGACTGCAGTTTTGTCCTATCATTACCTGCCCTTCCTGATAGTCTCACTACACACTCTATCTAGTTGTAAGTTAACTGCTCCACCTTCAGCCCCATCACTCCAATTCCCATTACCCTGCCAAATTAGTATAAACCTTCCCCAGCAGCTCTAATATACTTACGTACAAGGATATTGGTCCCCCTCGGGTTCAGGTGTAACCCATCCTTTTCTGTACTAGTCATACCTTCCCCAGAAGAGATCGCAGTGATCCAGAAGTCTGAAGTCTTGCCCCTTGAACCAATGCTCAGCCATGCATTCATCTGCCAAATCATCCTATTTAGGAAAGACACCATAAAGCCAAACCCATTATAAAAATATACCTGGGGGGGGGCAGTGGGAGAAGACCTTGAAGTGCGCACACTCAACGTAACGACAGTAGAATGACAAGGTAATATCTGTGTACATGTACGGAGTGTGGAGATCGAGCGCTTTCTTCACATTGCTAAACCATGAGCTGCCACTGGCTCAATGTGTGAAATGGTGATCCCTAATGTTATGACAAAATATCATGTAACCTTCTATCTGAATAAAATTGTTTGGATGAATATAATCCCTCACTCATTGATACACGGTATTAACAATAAATGTGATTTCAAATACACACTTATTAAAAAGAAGTAGATATATTAATTGAGAAAAGTTTTCTGCAGTTATAATTGGATTTGAGTCAGAAGTTTGGATACTGTAATTGTAACTATTAGTTATTTTTAATTTTTAATTATTTTAAATTTTGAACTGTTTCAATAAAAATTGTTGTTACTAATTTGTGATTAAGATTAATGTGCTTTTATAAATTACAGTTCGTAAAACCAAATAGAATTTGCAGGAAACCCATTGGAGAATGTGATTTTCCAGAGTACTGCACAGGTTCATCCTCAAAGTGTCCTGTGAATATGTATAAGAAGAATTTTTACCCCTGTGCAAATGGAACTTCTTATTGTTATAATGGCGCATGCCAGACTCTGCAAAGTCAATGTCAGAATTTATGGGGACCAAGTAAGTACACAACAGATAGGAAGTGATCAGTTACACACAGGTTTTGTACTGTTTGCTCACTTATTTTATTGCATCTATTAGCTTTGTCATATGTTTTAATATTAATCAAAAAGAGTGAAATATTTAAAAATAGGGATCATTTTCATAAAGAGGAATACTATTCAGATAAAAGGTTCTGGATCTGGAATGTTACCTTTCACTTTTCATTGACCTGATGTGTGTTTCCAGCATTTTTTGTTTTTATTTTAGATTTTCATGCCTGCACTTCCCTTCATTTTCATTTAGGTTAAGTAAGTGATCCCTAATCTAGATATTTGGGGAGAGGCACAAGGCTGAAGTGATTCAAGAAAGAAATTCCAGTGCATAATGAGGCAATAAAGAGAAAAGGGAAGTGAGATATGTTGAAGAAATTGGAATAATGGGCAATAAAATGATATTTTACATCGCTGAAGAAAGTTACTGGAGTAACTGAGGGAGATAGAGGGTTTGAAAACAAAGAAGAGTAACATCAAAGGTTAATACAGGCAGTGCCAGTCCAGGTGCCACAGTGTCTGCAAGCAGAGAAATATGAGTGGCAAACAGTTCGGAGCATGAAAACAGGCCCTTCAGTACAACTGAATGGCCTACTCCTGCACCCGCACCTATTGTCTATTGTCTATTGTGTATTGTCTATAACTCATCAATACCAACCAAGGTGTCCATATGAGCTATTCCTGTTTGCCTAGATCATGTTAAACCTGTCTAAATGCTTCCTCTAACAGATTATTCTATATTCCTACCATCCTCTGTCTGAAAAAGGTGCCTGTCTTTTAAATCTTTCCCTCTCACCTTAAAATCTCTCATCTACTCTTTTCAAAATGTCCATATCATTTCTGTAATGGAGTGACCCCAGTTGCATACATTACTCTAAGTATGGTTAATCCAAAGTGTTATGTAACTGCAGCATGATTTTCTCATACTCGCTGCCCCAACCAATGAAAGCAAGCATGTCATATGCCTTCTTTATCACCTGTCTACTTGTGTGACTATTTTCAGGGAGCTTTGAACAAGACCCCTCTGTACATCAAAATCTACCTGTACATCACATTGCCTCAGTACATTAATTCTGTACACTGATCAGTTCTGGAACCTCTGCTGTTGGTGATAAATATAAATAATTTGGACGAAGTATGTAGATGGGCTGGTTAGTCAGTTTTCAGATGTCACAGACATTAATAGAGTTTTTGATGTTGAGGAAAGTTATCAAAGGATTTAGCAGAATATATACCAGATGGAAATCTGGGTAAGGAAATGGCAGATGGAGTTTAATCCAATCCAGAGCAATATGTTTGAGAGGTCAAGTAGAAGATAAAAAGTATACAATGAATGGCAGGACCTTAGGTGCATTGATGTACAGATGGATCTTGGGGCAGAAAGATGCAAACTCTGCCAGTTCCATCATGGGCACGAGCCTCCCCAGCATCAAGGGCATCTTCAAAAGGTGGCCCCTCAGAAAGGCAGTATGTATCATTAAAGACCCCCATCACCCAGGACATAACCTCTCCTCAGATGGGGTCAGTTGTGCTGTGAGGATTACATTCCTTGACTTCTCTAGTGCCTTTAACACCATCCAGCCCAAGATCTTAAAGCACAAACTAACGGAGATGGGAGTAGACTCTCACATGGTGGATTGGATAGTGGACTACTTGACAGATAGACCTCAGTATGTGCGGTTGGGAGACTGTAGGTCTGACACGGTGGTCAGCAGCACAGGAGCGCCACAGGGAACCGTACTCTCTCCGGTCCTGTTCACCCTGTACACATCTGACTTCCAATATAACTCGGAGTCCTGCCATGTGCAGAAGTTCGCTGATGACACGGCCATAGTGGGGTGTGTCAGGAATGGACAGGAGGAGGAGTATAGGAAACTGATACAGGACTTTGTGATATGGTGCAACTCAAACTACCTGCGTCTCAATGTCACCAAGACCAAGGAGATGGTGGTGGACTTTAGGAGATCTAGGCCTCATATGGAGCCAGTGATCATTAATGGAGAATGTGTGGAGCAGGTTAAGACCTACAAGTATCTGGGAGTACAGTTGGACGAGAAGCTAGACTGGACTGCCAACACAGATGCCTTGTGCAGGAAGGCACAGAGTCGACTGTACTTCCTTAGAAGGTTGGCGTCATTCAATGTCTGCAGTGAGATGCTGATGATGTTCTATAGGTCAGTTGTTGAGAGCGCCCTCTTCTTTGTGGTGGCGTGTTGGGGAGGAAGCATTAAGAAGAAGGACGCCTCACGTCTTAATAAGCTGATAAGGAAGGCGGGCTCTGTCGTGGGCAAAGTACTGGAGAGTTTAACATCGGTAGCTGAGCGAAGGGCGCTGAGTAGGCTACGGTCAATTATGGAAAACCCTGAACATCCTCTACATAGCACCATCCAGAGACAGAGAAGCAGTTTCAGCGACAGGTTACTGTCGATGCATTGCTCCTCAGACAGGATGAAGAGGTCAATACTCCCCAATGCCATTAGGCTTTACAATTCAACTGCCAGGACTTAAGAACTTTTTTTTTTTAAAGCTATTATTAATGCTTTTTGAGTTAGTGATTTAGATGCATATCATATTATTACTGAGTTAAGTATTGTATGTAAGGAGTTTTTGCTACAACAAGTGTATGGGACATTGGAAAAAATGTTGAATTTCCCCATGGGGATGAATAAAGTATCTATCTATCTATCTATCTATCTATCTATCTCATTACTACCATCCGGGAGCCTGAAGTTAGGAGAATAGTTGAACACATTCAACATATTAGAAACAGCTTCTTTCCCTCCACCATCGGATTTCTGAATGGACAATGAACCTATATAAACTACCATACTTCTTTTTTTGCTCTGTTTTTGCACTACTTATTTAATGTAATTATATCTATATATAATTCCTATTCTAATGTATAGTTTTTAAATTATGTATTGAATTTACTGTTGCCACAAAACAAAATATTTTATGACATATGCCAATGATATTAACCCTGATTCTAATTCTGTTTCTGATTCAAGACCATAGCTCTCTGAAAGCAATAGTATAGAATCTCTCACAGTTGCCACACAGGTTATGTTAAAGTTGTATAAGACGTTGGCGAGGCCTGATTTGGAGTATTGTGTGCAGTTTTGTACACCTACCTAAAGGAAAAATGTAAGCAAGGTTGAAAGAGTACAGAGAAAATTCACAAGAATGTCATTGGGTCTGGAGGACCTAAGTAGTAAGGAAACATTGAAGAGGTTATGACTGTATTCTTTAGAATGTAGAAAATTGAGAGGAGATTTGTTAGATGTATGCAAAATTATGAAAGATATAGAAAGGGTAAATACAAGCAGGCTTTTTCCAGTGGACATTGGGTGAGATTACAACCAGAAGTCTAGCTTAAGGGTGAAAGGTGAAAAGTTTTAAGGGGAACATGAAGGGAAACCTCTTCACTCAGAGGGTCATGGGAGTATTGAATGAGCTGCCACTACAAGTGGTCCGTGAAAGCTCATTTTCAATGTGTGAGAAGTTTCGATAGATACATGGATAGCAGGGTTATGGAGGGCAATAGTCCTGGTGTAGGTTGATGGGATTATGCAGTTTGAATAGTTTTGGCTACCTCACTATAGGAAGAACGTGGAAGCTTTAGAGAAGGTGCACAGATTTACCAAGATGCTACCTGGACTACAGGGCACGTCTTATGAAGATAGGTTGAGCAAACTAGGTCTTTTCTCTTTGGAGCATAGGAAGGTGAGAGTTGACTTGATAGAGGTCTTCTCTGATGATTGTCATCATTTTGTGGTGGAAGGCTTGTATGTTCCTAAGATCCCGAGAATGATTCCATTTGGAGTTTAGCCATCTGGCACTTAGTTCCTAATAAGATCACCCATGACAGTAAGGTCAAAGTGGAGGTACCAGACAAAGCAAGGTCAAACCAAGATCTCAATGGTAGAGCTTGTGGAAGATGATGACAATCATAATGGCAGTGAAGGTGGAATAAGGGTGGAGCAGTGAAGGGTCCCCAATCATCTTGCATTCCATACAACTGGACCCTGGGCCCGATCTGTTAGTGACCATGTGGTGGCTGCCCATGTATCAGCCTCTATACATGAAACAAAAGTTATGCACAGGCATTCACCATTTATGTGGATCTCAGCTCGGCCACGAAAGCCACCTGGAGACCCACCATTGATTATGCCTTTGAAGAACATCATACTGAATTTGAGTAATTGCAGTACTAGAAGTGTATGAGATAAGAGGCATAGATCAAGGCCTTTTCCCAGGATAGAAATGGCTCATACAAGGGACATAATTTTAAGGTGATTGGAGGAAAGTATTGTGGGAATGTAAAGGATAAGTTCTTTACACAGAGAGTGGCAGGTGTGTGGAACACGCTGCCAAGAGTGATGGTAGAGGCAGATACATTAAGGGCATTTAAGAAACTCTTAAATAGGCACATGGATGATAGAAAACTGAAGGGTTGTGGAAGAGGGAAGGGTTAGATTCATCTTACAGTCGGTTAAAAGTATGGCACAACTTGCTGGCTCCAAGATCCCATACTATGGTGTAATGTTCTACGTTCTGTACATAGCTGGGGTGGTAATGAAAGTTTATGGTATACTTGACTTCATTGGTTAGGATGCTGAGTACAAAAGTCAGGAAGTCATGTTACAGCTATATAAAACTTTGGTTAGGTGACATTTGGAGAATTGCTTCTGGTTCTGTTGCTTCATTACAGGTTGGGTGTGGAGACTTTGGAGACGGTGCCAAAGGTCATGAAGATGTTACCTGAATTAGAGGCTATGAGCTATAATGAGAGTTTTGACAAACTTGGATTATTTTCTCTGGAGCACTGGAGGGACAGCCTGATAGAAATTAATAAAATTGTGAGTGTCATAATTGAGTAGATTATGGGTAGATTGAGTTTTTTCTCCAGGGTGGAAATGTCAAATGCTGAAAGCTATAGCTTTAAGATGAGGGAGGGGAGTTTAAAGAAGATAATTCTGGCAGGCTTTTTTGCAAGGGGTATAGGTAACTAGAATGGTGAAATTTGATTTGCTGGCAACATGTAAGAGGTATTTAGAGAGAATATAGACAGGCAGCAAATAGAGGCACATAGACGTGTGCAAATGAAATTTGCATTTCAATTAGCACACCTATATTATATATAACATGTATATAGGCTAATTCAGTCTCTCTCATGGACCTTCACAGCACACTTCTCCCCCAGTGCATCCCTTTTTGGTAAGAAGGCAAGATTCAGTCTACAATGTATGGAGATATCTTCATACTTCTCCTCAGTTCTGTAGTAATAAAGGCCAACATAACAGTTCCCTTCCCAAATGCCTTCTGCACCTTCATATTCTCTGTGATTTGAGCACAAGCACAACTAGATACTTTTCAACATGAAGACAGAGGTTTAAAGTGAGAAGGGAAAGAAAGATTTAAAAGAGACCTAGTAGTCTCATTAAGATGAGATATCTAAGTATTTGTGGTCTTTCTGTAGTATAAAAGTATCCAGAGCCCTCTCAGTTATTGTATTGGAGAGAATTGGAATTGTGATTATGTTGCATACCAGGAAAGGAAGTTTTTGGGTTTTTCTTTTCAAATGCTTACTCTTTAAGCATAAAATATAAATGTAAGTCGGGTTATGTTTAACACATTTTATTTTTCCTTCTTTCCAGCTTCTGTTCCCAGTCCTATTTTGTGTTATTGGTACATGAACATCATAGGAAATCAGTTTGGAAACTGCGGCCGGAGAGACGATGGTTCCTTTCTGAGTTGCCCAATAAAGTAAGTAGAAATCTCCAGTGAGTGCTGCCTTCCACCCGTGCAGACTAAAGAAATTGTGGGGCTAATTCTCACTGGAAACAAAAGTAAGGTATTTCATACAGAGCTATGTCATTGGATGCAGGCTGACCTATCTCTTGAGAATGATCAAAATATATAGGTCAGCATATCATTGTACTCAGAAGGTCTGAAGGACCCATAAAGTATTCAGTGAGCAATCTGTTCACCTCAAGGATTTAATCCAACATGTCATGCAATCAGCTCTTTGGGATTGATGATGTCTGAACTGCATATATTTCACAGTTTGGCTGGTCAAATTCCTATCAAATGGGACCAATTGTATTTTGGATCAAGGAGTAGCAACCTTGTTCTTGACCCTAACATGTGACTGACTATCTCATGCTCATTTTATTCTTCTTTAATATTTCAGATAAAGCTCCCAAAGATGAGAAAAGTAGGCATTATCTGAAATATTAAAGAAGTGAAAAAATGAGCATGAGATAATCAGTCACTGCCTCTGATTATAGCTTATCTAGTCAGATCTAATTTCCCCATTTCAGTGGGCTACATTACAAACCACACAACAGTCCATGGGATTTAGAAGAACAATTTTAAAGAAATCACAGACTGTTGCAAGAAATATAAGGTTGTGATAGTAGGTGATTGTAACTATACACATATTGACCGGGACTCCCACACTGTAAAAGGATTAGATGATATAGAGTTTATCAGATGTGTTCAGGAAAGGTTCCTTAATCAGTATATAATCAGTACAGTCCCAATGAAAGAGTGTGCGTTACCTGATCTACTATAGGAGAATGTGACAGAATAGGTGACAGGAGAACACTTTGCATCTAGTGATAATAATGCCATTAGTTTCAAAGTAACTATGGAAAAAGATAGGTCTGGTCCACGGGTTGAGATTCTAAATTGGAGAAAGGCCAATTTTGATGGTCTCAGAAAGGATCTGGCATGTGTGTATTGGGACAGGCTGTTTTCTGACAAAGGTGTACTTGGTGTACTTTAACTTCAAAAGTTAAATTCTGAGAGTACGAAACATACAGCCTGTCAGAATAAAGGGTAAAGATGCAAACACGAGGAAATCTGCAGATGCTGAAAATTCAAGCAACACACACAACAGTCCTGACGAAGGGTCTCGGCCCGAAACTTCGACAGTGCTTCTTCCTATAGATGCTGCCTGGCCTGCTGCGTTCCACCAGCATTTTGTGTGTGTTGCTTAAAAGGTAAAGATAACAGGCTTAGGGAACCTTGGTTTTCAAGAGACATTGAGACCCTGGTTAAGGAAAAAAGGAGCTGCATAGCATGTACAGTACAAATGAGGCATGTATGGAGTATAGGAGGGCTAAAAGAAGGCATGCGGTTGCTCTAGCAGACAAGGTGAAGGAGAATCCTAACAGATTCTAAGAGATGTTAAGAGCAAAAGGATTGCAAGGGATAAAATTGGTCCTCTGGAAGATCAGAATGGTAATCCATATGAGGAGCCAAAAGAAATGGGGGAGATCTTAAATTAGTTTTTTTGCATCTGTATTTACTCAGGAGTCAGACACAGAATCTATAGAGCTGAGGCAAAGCAGCATCAACTTCATGGACCCAAAACAGAATACAGGAGTGGAGGTGCTAATTGTCTTGAGGCAAATCAGTGTGGGGAAATCCCCAGATCCTGACCAGGTGTTACCTCAGACCCTGTGGGAGGCAAGGACAGAAAATGCAGGGGCCCTCGCAGAGATATTTAATCATACTTAGTAACAAGTGAGGTGCCGGAGGACAAGAGGATAGTTAATGTTGTTCCGCTGATTAAGAAGGGCCCTAAATTGTAGGCCAGGTAATTGTAGGCTGCTGAGCCTGGCATCAATAATGGGAAAGGAATTGGAAGGTATTCTGAGGGACCAGATATATGAGTATTTGGATAGACGTGGACTGATGTGGGATAGTCAGCATGATTTTGTGCATGGTAGGTCATGTGCAACCAGTCTTAAAGTTTTTCAAGTAACTTACCAGGAATGTTGATGAAGGCAAAGCAGTGGATGTAGTCTACGTGTACTTTAGCATTTGACAAGGTCCCGCATGTGAGATTGGTCAAGAAGGTTCAGTCACTCGGCATTCAAGATCAACTAGTAAAGTGAATTGGACATTTGCTTCGTGGGAGAAGCCAGAGATTGATACCTCTCTCAATGGTAGCCTGTGACTGGTGGAGTGCCACAGGGATCAGTGCTAGGTCCACTGTTGTTTTCATCTATATCAATGATCTGAATGATAAGCCGTTAACTGGATCGGCAAATTTGCGGATGACAACAAGACTGGGAGTGTACTGGACAGTGAAAAAGATAATGAGAGCTTGCAGTGGAATTTGGACCAGCTGGAAAAATTAGCTAAAATATAGCAAATGGAATTTAATGCAAACAAGTAGACGGTGTTGCTCTTTAGTTGGACAAACCAGGGTAGACCTTGCACAGTGAACCATAGGATACTGAGGAGAGCTGAGAGCAAAGCAATCTGGGAATAGAGGTCCATAATTTATTGAAAGTACTGTCATAGATAGATAGGAACATAAAGCAAGTTTTTGGCACATTGGCCTTCATAAATCAAAGTATTGAGTGCAGGAGATGGAATGTTATGTTGAAGTTGTATAAGACGTTGGTGAGCACTAATTTGGAGTCCTGTCACCACCTACAGGAAAGATGTAAAGAAGGGTGAAAGAGTATAGATAAAATTTACAAGGATGTTGCTGCAACTGGACAACCATGAGTTATAAGCAAAGATTGAATAGGTTGGGACTGTATTCCTTGCAATGTAGAAGATTAGGAGAGCTAAAAGAGGCCATGAGAAGGTCTTGGTGAGCAAGATTAAGGAAAACTCCAATGCATTTTACAAGTATGTGAAGAGCAAGAGGTAATTTCTAAAGTAAGGACATGTTTGGCACAGCATTGTGGGCTGAAGGACCTGTATTGTGCTGTAGGTTTTCTATGTTTCTATAGCATTTTGGAGCAAATCTTGGAGGATGAGCTATTCTGGACTGAGTGTTGTAAAATGAACCAAAATTGATTAGAGAGCTTAAGGTAAAAGAACCCTTAGAGACCAGTGATCATAATATGATAAAATTCACACTGCAGTTTGAGAAGTATCAGTATTACAGAGGAGTAAAGGGAATTACAGAGGCATGAGAGAGAAGCTGACTAAGATTGATTGGAAAGGAACACTAGCAGGGATGACAACTGAGCAGCAATAGCTGGAGTTTCTGGGAATAATTCAGAAGGCACAGGATAGATAGATTCTAAAGAAGGAGAACGATTCTAAAGGCAGGATTACGTAACTGTGGAGACAAAAGAAGTCAAAGCCAAACAAAATCCAAAGAGAAGCCAAATAGAGCAAAAATTAATAGGAAGTTAGACGATTGGGAAGTGTTTAAAAACCAACAGAGGGTAAGTTAAAAAAAAGTCACAAAAGAAAAGACAGAATATGAAGGTAAGCTACCAAAGGTTTCTTCAGATATATGAAGTGTAAAAAAGGGACAAGAGTAGATATTGGACTGCTTGAAAATAATGATCATTAGTAAAGGGGCAAGGAAATAGCAGAAAACTGAATAAGTATTTTGCAAACAAGACAAAATCTGCAGATGCTGGAAATCTGAGCAACACACACAAAATGTAGAAGGAACTCAGCAGGCCAGGCAGCATTTATGGAAAAAAGTACAGTCAACGTTTCGGGCGGAAACCCTTCAGCAGGACTGCAGAAAAAAAGCTAAGGAGTAGATTTGAAAGGTGGGAGAAGTTGAGAGAGAATGCCAGGTGATAGGTGAAACTTGGAGGAGGAGGAGGAGGAATGAAACAAAGAACTAGGAAGTTGATTGATGAAGGAGACCGAAGGCCATGGAAGGAAGAAGAAAAGGTGGGGAGGAGCATCAGAGGGAGGCGATGGGCAGGCAAGGAGATAACATAAGAGAGGGAAAGGATATGGAGGCATTACTGGAAGTTTGAGAAATCAATGTTCATGCCATCAGGTTGGAGGCCACCCAAATGGATTATAAGGTGTTCCTCCAACTTGAGTGTGGCCTCATCACGACAGTGGAGGAGACCATGCATGTACATATTGGAATGGGAAGCAGAAGTGGAATTAAAATGGGTGGCCACTGGGAGATCCTGCTTGTTCTGGTGGATGGAGCGTAGATGCTCAGTGAAGATGTCACCCAATCTACGTTGGGTCTCACCGATATACAAGAGGCCACACCAGGAGCACTGAACACAGTATATGTCTCCAACAGGCTCACAGATGAAGTGTCGCTTCACCTGGAAGATCTGTTTGAGGCCCTGAATGGTACTGAGGAAAGAGGTGTAGGGACAGGTGAAGCACTTGTTCTGCTCGCAAGTATAAATGCCAAGAGAGAAATCAGTAGGGAGGGACGAATGGACAAGGGAGTCATGTAGGGAGCGATCCCTGCGTAAAGCAAGAAGTGGGAGGCAGGGAAAGATGTGTTTGGTGGTGGGATCCAGTTGGAGGTGGTGGAGGTTTTGGAGAGTTATGTGCTGGATGTGGAGGCTGGTGGGGTGGTAGGTGAAGACAAGAGGAACTTTATCCCTGGTAGCATGGCGGGAGGATGGGGTAAGAGCAGACGTGCGTAAAATGGAAGAGATGCGGTTGTAGGCAGCATTGATGGTGGAGGAAGGGAAACCACTTTCTCCTTCATTCTAAAGTAAAAAGCCTCATCCTGAGAGCAGATGCAGCGAAGATGGAGGAATTGAGTGAAGGGGATGGCGTTTTTACAAATAGCAGGGTGGGACAAGGTATAGTCCAGGAAGCTGTGAGAGTCCGTTGGTTTATAATAGACATCAGTGGATAAGCTGTCTCCAGAGATAGAGACAGTGAGATTGAGAAACGGAAGAGAAGTGTCAGAAATGGAGCAGGTGAATTTGAGGGTCGGGTGGAAGTTGGAGGCAAAGTGGATGAAATCGATGAGTTCAGCACAGGTGCAAGAAGCAGCACCAATGTAGTCATCGATGTAGCGTAGAAAAAGTGCGGGACAGTCACCATTGTAGGCTAGCAATATAGACTGTGCCATGTAGCCAGCAAACAGACAGGCATTGCTGGGACCCATGTGAGTGCCCATGGCTACCCCTTTTGTTTGAAGGAACTAGGAGGACCCAAAGTCTTCACTGTGAATGCCACTAGCATTATGGTGGGAGTTCTCAGTGTCAATGGTGATGAAGTGTGTGAAGTTACTGTTACAAGAGAGAAGTTTTTTAGGAAACCATAAGGTCTGAAGGTAGATAGGTCACCTGGACGAGATGGTGTACACCCCAGGGTTCTGAAAGAGCTGGTTGAAGAGATTGTGAAAGCATTAGTAATAATCTTTCTAGAATCAATGTATTCTGGCATGGTGTAGAAATATTTTGTTAAAAGAAGTAAAAGCATAGGCACTTTTCTAAAAGGAGAGCAAATTCAAAAACTTGAGGTGCAAAGGGACATGGAGACCTTGTGTAGAATTCCCTAAAGGTTCATTTGCAGGTTGAGTCAATGGTGAGAAAGGCAAATGTAATTGAAATCCTCTGGTTTGCTTGGGAAAAAACTCCCCAGTCCCGCCAAACTTGTGAGACTGAGAAAGCTCTCCCACCCCAAACCTCAATGCTGTGTAATTTGCTACCGTTACAAACTAGTGCCAAAAATAACAGACAGTACACTGCATACGATTAACAGAATTATATTTATGAATCTTAACTAAAGGGTTAGTAAAGAAAATCAAAAAGAAAAGGGCCATTTTAATTAAACAGTCAAAGGTGCACAAATTGGAGTTCATTTTGAACTTCTATGTCACTCACACACTGGCCCCTCGGTCAGTGTGAAAGCACACACCACCTTCCAAATGTCGCTCACAATCCATCTCAAACAAACGGGTCTCCCAACAGATCGTATCCTACAACCAGTTCTTCCCAGCATCTTCTCTCTTCATCGCTCACCCAACCTTAGTGTCCCTCACTGAAAAAACCTCCCCCTAAATGGATGGCACACATTCCACATCATCTGTTATCTTCAACAGTAACCCAAAATGGCAGAACAAATTGCTTTTATAGAACTGCTAAATGAAATACCTACACAATAACATAAAGATGTGAACCAGGGCATGACATAATGTTAGTATTCATTTCAAGAGGACTGGAAAATAAAGCAAAGATGTATTGAGGCTTTTTAAGGCACTGATATGACCTCTCTTGGTGTATTGTGAGGAGTCCAGGGCCCCTTAGCTAAGAAAGGATGCACTGGCATCGGAGAGAGTTCAAAGGAGGTTTACAAAAATGATACCGTGATTGAAAGGCTCACCATTTGAGAAGCATTTGATGACTCTAGGCCTGTACTCACTGGAATTCAGAAGAATGAGAGGTTATCTCAATGAAGCCTATCAAACATTGAAAGGCTCGATAGAGTGGATGTGGAGAGGATGTTTCCTGTGGTGGGGGAGTCCAGAGGACACAGCCTCAGAATAGAGGGATGTCCATTTAGAACGGAGGTGAGGAGGAATTTCTTTAACTAGAGAGTGATGTATCTGTGGAATTCGTTGCCAGAGGTAGCTGTGAAGACCAAGTCATTGGGTATATTGAAGGTAGTTGTTGGTAGATTCTTGATTAGTCAGAGCATGAAAGGATATGGGGTATGGCTGGAGATTGGAGCTGAGAGGAAAATGGATCTGTCAGTATGAAATGATGGAGCAGACCCAATGGGCCAAATAGCCTAAATCTGTTCCTGTATCTGTGGTCTAATTCCAAATGCATGTAGTGCGTAGTGTTTTATGTTCTAATGCTCTCATTACAAGAATCAAACTAATGAATATTTTTGGGACTGTCTCAAATGACAGTAAATGTGTTCATAAATAAGGGGAAGAAGTCCAAGCATGGTACTCTGATGTGGCCTTGTCCGAACCATGTACAATTTAAAAAATACTGTCTTATTTCTAAACTTAAATGGTTTTGTAATGAAGACCAGAACTCTTCCCTTCTTTATATCCTTCCATTTTTCTATTATCCATGAGTCTCTTAATGTCCAAAAATGTATCTGCCTCTACCACCACCCTAGGTAGTACATTTCACGCACCCACTGCTCTCTGTAAAAATCCTGCCACTGACATCCCTCTATACTTTCCTTCAGTTACCTTAAAATGTTACCCCCTCATATTAGTCATTTTCACCCTGGGAAAACTCCTTGGCTGTTCACTTGGCCTATGTCTCTCATCAAGAGGACAAGCAGGGTGGACAAAGCAGAGGCAGTGGATGTCATTTACTTGGATTTTCAGAAGGCATTTGATAAGGTGCCACATGAGGCTGCTTGACAAGATAAAATCCTATGACGTTTCCTGATTGGTCAGGACATTACAGGATATGGTGAGAAGGTAGGTGTATGAGTTGAGTGGGATCTGGAATCAGCCATGGTGGAATGGCAGTGCAGACTCAGTGGGCTGAATGGCCTAATTCTGCTCCTTAGTCTAATGGTCTTATCATTTTGTACACCTCTATCAGCATTCTCTCATGCTTCTTCACTCCAAAGATAAAAGTCCTAGGCTGCTCAACCTATTGTCAAAAGACATGCTCTTGAACTCAGTCCCCGAGTAATGAAGTCCAACACACCATATGCCTCTTAGCCACCCTATCAACCTGTACAGCAACTTTGAGGGATCTATAGATCACGATCTCTTGAGTTTTACTCTCTGTTTCTCTATACTGCCTTCAAGTTTGACCTTCCAAAGTGCACTTCACACTTGCTTCACTTTTTATTTTTATTTCAGATTTGAAATTATTTGCTTTTCTGTTGGACCAGGTGAATATTGTACTGATCCAGATAATACCAGCCTTTGGTCATTTACTCTTCTCTTGTAGAGATGTAAGATGTGGAAAGCTTCAGTGCAATGGAAAAGGCATTTCACCAGCAATTGGTGGAAGAACGGAAAATGTGGTGTCTCAGTTCTCCAGTAAGGGCAAAAATATTGAATGTTATGGAACATACTTCACAGGCGATGCTGAAAGTGTTGATATGGTGGCAGATGGCACTCCATGTGGTTTGGGAAAGGTAATTCACTTTCAGTTATAAAGATTAACAACATATGCTATTTGGTGCACTGTGTCTGACCTCATCAATTCCCAGCTGTCACTCCATTGATCCATAGCTGCAAGGTGCATTATCAAGTGTTCATCTGAGTACTGTTTAAATGTGATGAAGTTTGCTTTGTCAGTAACACCCTGAAAATTACAGAGAGCTTACTGATCTTTCATCTCATCAATGGTCTTGACCTCGTCACCGTCCTGTGGGTTTTCTCTGATTGTCGTTTCTAAGATGAGGGTTGTTAAGTTAACTGAACTCCAAAGGTTTTGTCAGACATGATTCTGTTGATTGTTCCTTATTTATCTTGCTTTCAGTGTTCCGTTACTCCTTCCTTAATATTGTCCTTCCTCAAGCATTGTCCTTGTACTCATGTAAGGCTCACTAGAACAGTTATACTTAATGTTTCATTTCTTAAATAGTCGAGTACATTTACTACTCTCTAATCCGTAGGAACACGGTGGTAGCATGGCAGTTAGTATAATGTTATTACAGCACCAGCCACCCAGGTTCACATCTACCACTGTCTACACTAACCCTACCCTCTCCCTATGACTTCAGTGGTTTCCAGTTCTCTGCCACATTGCAAAGGCATGCAGGTTGGGGTTAGTAAGTTGTGGGCATTCTGTGTTGATGCCAGTATCATGTTGGCATTTGTGGGCTGCCTTCAGCACATCTTTATACTGTGGTGCTCATTGATGCAAACAACAAATTTAAGTGTATGTTCTGATGTATGTACATGTGACAAATAAAGCTAATCTTTATCTCTTTAAGATCTAGAATCTTTGGAATTTATTGTTTGGTTTCTCTGTTCCTCTTGGCTTTTCTTCTTGCTATGCTACTGTTCATCAAATATTCCTTATCCTTACCAAATAGATTAATAGAGTCATACAGCAAGGTAACAGACCTATCAGCCCAACCAAGATTCCCATCTAAGATAGTCCCATTTGCCTTTGTTTGGCTCATATCTCTCTAAGATTTTCCCATCCATTGAAGTGCTTTTTAAATGTTGTTAACCTGCCTCAGCCACTTTGTCTGGCAGCTCATTCCATGTACTGACTACTCTCTGGATGAAAATGTTGCTCCTCACAGTTTATTTAAATCTCTTTTCTCTCATCTTAAACTTATGAACTTTAGTTCTTTATTGCCCAGCTCTGGGAAAAAGACTGTGCACATACACCCTGTCTGTGACTTTCATCACTTTATAAGGCTCTCAGTAAGATTCCACTTCTCAGCATGCAAACCAGCCTCGTCTCTATGGATTCTATCTACATATCTCACTGCCTTGCTAAAGCAGCTGGCATAAACAAAGACCCCACCTGCCCCAGGCATCCTCTC
Organism: Hemitrygon akajei; assembly: GCF_048418815.1. Lineage (NCBI taxonomy): Eukaryota > Metazoa > Chordata > Chondrichthyes > Myliobatiformes > Dasyatidae > Hemitrygon > Hemitrygon akajei. The sequence goes on along the minus strand of NC_133127.1, from coordinate 2,225,365 downwards.
TTCCTACCACCAAAAATATGTTCAGATGTACATAAGTGTGACAAATAAAGCTAATCTTTATCTCTTTAATATCTAGATGTCACAACCATGGATTCGGCAGCTCAGTAGAATCAGCAATTGAGCTTGTGAATTTGCAAGTGTCAGCAATTTATTATTTATCATGATAGTATTTAACTCCATACTTGTCGTCGTGGTGCTTGTCGAGACTTGGACAGAGCACAGCAACGCTTCGCTGCTGTTCTGCATTCAGCCTTCCCTAAGATATTGGACTTTCAAGTCAACTGACTCTGAAGACCAGCGGTATTCATTTAATGTTTAGATGTTCTTTTCAGCCACAGAGTAGGCTTCGTTTTCCTTTTGAGAGTTTTAGTTAACGGCCCTGTTTGTCCTAGCGTTTATTGTTTTATTTTCCCTTAAAGCCCTTTAAAGTATTAAAGTCTATGAATTATCAACCTGTTTCAGTGTGTCTCACTCTGCACTTGGGCCATATCCGAAGCTGGTAGCAGCAAGTCTCAACCACAGAAAGGTGCACCGAGCAGAGAGATAGCAGCTGACCTTGGCCGTGAGATTCATTGGTCAGGTAGGAAACAAGCTACAGGGAATGGAATCCATTCTCAGTGAAGTTACGGAGGCAATGAGGCAGATAATTTTGTGTCGACAAGCCCAGTCTTACTTGGAGGAACAGGTATCATCCCTAGCCGCAACTGTTCAGCAGCTCACCAGAGACAATCGGACTCAGGTGTCTGCGATTTCCGCACTCATGGCCGCTGTCCATGAACTTACTGTGAACAGCCAGCATCAGCTGACAGCCATTAACGTTCTCACCAGCTCAATTCAGCAGCTTCAGGCAGTCTCAGTCCCACTCCCAGCATCTCGCAGGTCCTCCTTTTCTGCTGCCCCGTCAATCTCTGTTACTAATGCTCCTGCTCCCGCGCCCAGACCAGATCCAACTCTCATGACCGTTCAAGAACCGAGTATTCCAACACCAGGCAGATATTTTAGTGATCCTGGTGGCTGCAGGAATTCTGTTACCCAATGAGAGCTGACATTCCAAGCCCAGTCATTTTGGTGATGATGCGTGAAAATTGGCGTACATGGTCAATCTTCTTGACGGACCTCCACTCAGCCTATTCAACGCTTTACGGGAGCAAGGATACCCCGCAGCCCAGTCGTTCCAACATTTCGTGGCGGAGTTAAAGAGGGTTTTTGATCTTCCAGTACAGAGTCAGGAGGCTGCCCACCAACTCTTGGACCTGCACCAAGGCAGAGGAATGGTGAGAGCTATGCAGTGAAATTCCATACCCTTGCAGTAGAGACAGGATGGAATGAAAGATCGCTCATCGCTGCCTTCCAGTGTGGACTGACTGCAGGGTTCTGGCATAAGATCGCTGTCCGGGACAAGCAGGATAGTCTGGATGACCTGATTAATCTGACTATTAAGGAAAAGAATGTTTCAAACTTCCTACGCGCCACCAGATCACTGTCTTTCCTCGCCCTCACCCCCTCACCACTCAGCACCCAGTCCATGGAGGAGCCTATGCAAGTAGGACACATGCGCTTGTCTCAGGAGGAACGAGAGCGGCTTTGGAGAACAGATTCCTGCCTCTACTGTGATGATCCAGGACACTTCTGGGCAGCATGTTCCAAGCGTCCAGTAAAAGATGATACCCATCAGCAGGGAAGGGAATCCTGATGGGTCGGTTGTCTCTTTGGTCAGCTTCCCCTAATTCTGTAATGCTTGCAGCTTCCTTGTCGTAGAGCTCTCAGACTTATGAACTTAAGGTGTTTATTGACTCCAGTGCAGCTGGGAATCTTATGGACATCTCTCTAACTCAAAGATGGGGAGTTCCAATTCGGGAATTAAGAGAAAAGATCAATGTAAAGGTGCTGGACGGTCAATCTCTGGGCACTGGCCAGATCCACCTTGCCACCCAACCCCTCCAACAGGTGCTTGAAGGCAACCATCACAAAGAAATATCTTTCTATCTGGTTAATTCACCTGAACTGCCACTGGTACTTGGTCTCCACTGGTTATCTCAACATAGCACATGGATTACAAATACCTGGGGATATGAACTGACAATAAACTGGACTGGTCAAAGAACACTGAGGCTGTCTACAAGAAGGGTCAGAGCCGTCTCTACTTCCTGAGGAGACTGAGGTCCTTTAACATCTGCCGGACGATGCTGAGGATGTTCTATGAGTCTGTGGTGGCCAGTGATATCATGTTTGCTGTTCTGTGCTGGGGCAGCAGGCTGAGGGTAGCAGACACCAACAGAATCAACAAACTCATTCGTAAGGCCAGTGATGTTGTGGGGGTGGAACTGGACTCTGACGGTGGTGTCTGAAAGAGGATGCTGTCCAAGTTGCATGCCATCTTGGACAATGTCTCCCATCCACTCCATAATGTACTGATTAGGCACAGGAGTACATTCAGCCGGAGACTCATTCCACCAAGATGCAACACTAAGTGTCGTAGGAAGTCATTCCTGCCTGTGGCCATCAAACTTTACAACTCCTCCCTCGGAGTGTCAGACACCCTGAGCCAATGGGCTGGTCCTGGACTAATTTCCACTTGGCATAAGTTACTTATTATTATTTAATTATTTATGGTTTTATATTGCTATATTTCTACACTATTCTTGGTTGGTACGACTGTAACGAAACCAAATTTCCCTCGGGATCAATAAAGTATGTCTGTCTGGGTCAATTGGTCTCTGAAGGTACTTCAGGAGTGGGGACTGGCATGCCTATCTACCTGCCTGGGTCCATCTCAAGCCCCATTCCATGAATCCCCTCCTGTGTCAGCAAAGGATATGAACCTGTCTGGGATTCTGGCTGAATATGCCGATCTCCTTGAGGTTTTCAGTAAAAGAAAAGCCACCACCCTGCCCCACACCAGCCATACGACTGTGCTATAGACGTCCTATCTGGCACTGGTCCTCACCGGGGCTGACTCTTTTCCCTCTCTTGTCCTGAAACAGTGATCATGGAGGAATATATCAAGGAGGCATTGAGCATGGGTTTTATCCTGACGAAGGGTCTCGGCCCAAAACATCGACAGTGCTTCTCCTTATAGATGCTGCCTGGCCTGCTGTGTTCCACCAGCATTTTGTGTGTGTTGCTTGAATTTCCAGCGTCTGCAGATTTCCTCGTGTATGGGTTTTATCCGTCCGTCAACCTCTCCAGCAGGAGCGGACTTCTTTTCTGTGAGTAGGAAAGATGGCAAGCTCCGTCCTTGCATCGATTATCGGCCCCTGAACAACATCACTGTGAAGAACCGCTACTCTCTTCCCTTGCTGGTGTCTGCGTTTGAACACCTCCAGGGAGTAACAATATTTTCCAAAATTGATCTGCGCAATACTTACAATCTGATTCACATAAGAGAAGGGGATGAGTGGAAACGGCTTTTAGCACCTTTAATGGCCACTATGAATACCTGGTGATGCCTTTTGGTCTGGTCAATGCCCCCGCTGTATTCCAGGCCTTGGTTAACGATGTGCTCAGGGACATAGTGAACCAGTTTGTGTTTGTGTATTTGGATGACATCCTTATCTATTCCCACTCTCATCAGGAGCACGTCCAGAGAGTACTCAGACGGCTTTTCGAAAATAATTTGTACGCCAAGCCTGGAAAATGTGAGTTCCATTAAGACTAGGTGTTATTTTTGGGCGATATACTTACCCCTTCCAGTGTTCAAATGGACCCTAGTAAAGTTCTGGCAGTTACGAAGTGGCCCAAACCATCTACAGTCAAACAGGTACGGCGCTTCATGGGGCTTGTGAACTTTTATCGCCACTTCATCCGGATTTTCGGCTCTATCGCGGCTCCTATAAATGCGCTCACCAAGAAGACCTCGGCAGGATTCCATTGGACGGATGGTGCCGACCGAGCATCTTCCGAGCTAAAGCGACGCTTCACCACTGCCCCGCTGCTGCAACACCCAGACCCGTCTCAGACATACATCGTCGCGGTGGATGCATCCGATGTCAGCATTGGAGTTGTCCGCTCTCAGCGCTCGTTTGTGGATAGCCAGCTGCACCCTTGTGCTTTTCTTTCCCATCGCTTGACTCCGGCCGAGAGGAATAACGATGTTGGGAACCAGGAGCTTCTGGCCGTCAAGGATGCTCTGGAGGAATGGTGACACTGGCTGGAGGGGGAAGAGCATCCACTCTTGGTCTGGACAGATCACAAGAACCTCTGCTATATTCGGATGCTAAGAAAGTCAACTCTCGTCAGGTCCTGTGGGCTCTCCTCTTTACACGGTTCAATTTCATCCTCACTTATTGTCCCGGCAGCAAGGATACAAAGGCTGATGCTCTCTCCCGGCAGTTCGACAGATCTGAGGACAATGCCGAACCAGAACCCATTCTTCCTCACTCATGTATTGTTGCTCCAGTGATCTGGGGAATAGAGGCAGAGATGAGGGTCGCCCAACAGTCAGATCCAGGCCCAGATGGGGGACCTCCCAACCGGCTGTTTGTCCCTGCTGCGGTGCGTTCCAAAGTGTTGGAATGGGGTCACTCCTCCCGTCTGGCTGGACATCCGGGAAATCAACAGACTGAGGAGTTCATAAAGAGACAATTTAGGTGGCCATCTATGTCCCAGGATGTCCACGACTTTGTATCTGCCTGTTCCACCTGTGTTTAGAACAAGACATCATACCAATGTCCTGCGGGTCTGTTATGTCCACTGCCTGTGCCCCACTGCCCCTGGTCCCACCTCTCAGTAAATTTCATCACTGGGCTACCCCCGTCTAATGGAAACACCATGATTTTGGTCGTTGTGGATCGATTTTCCAAGGATGCCCACTTCATTGCCCTCCCCAAGCTCCCATCGGCTCGTGAGACTGCCACACTCATGGTTCAACATGTGTTCAGGCTCCATGGCTTTCCTCAAGACATAGTGTCTGATCGTGGACCGCAGTTCACTTCCGGCTTTTGGAAGGCTTTCTGCTGTCTTGTAGGAGCCACGGCCAGTCTCTCATCCGGGTTCCACCCCCAATCTAATGGCCAGAATGAGAGAGTGAACCAGGAGTTGGAGAAACCCTGCACTTCCTTGCCTCTTCCAACCCCACATCCTGGAGCTCACAATTGATTTGGGCAGTGATCAATAGACAATAGACAATAGGTGCAGAAGTAGACCATTCGGCCCTTCGAGCCTGCACCGCCATTCTGAGATCGTGGCTGATCATCTACTATCAATACCCAGTTCCTGCCTTGTCCCATATCCCTTGATTCCCCTATCCATAAGATACCTATCTAGCTCCTTCTTGAAAGCATCCAGAGAATTGGCCTCCACTGCCTTCTGAGGCAGTGCATTCCAGACCCCCACAACTCTCTGGGAGAAGAAGTTTTTCCTTAACTCTGTCCTAAATGACCTACCCCTTATTGTCAAACCATGCCTTCTGGTACTGGACTCTCCCAGCATCTGGAACATATTTCCTGCCTCTATCTTGTCCACAATAACCTCCAGTCGACTTCCATCAGTATGTCTCCCTATGAATGCCAGAAGGGATTCCAGCCCCTGCTCTTCCCTGATCAGGAGATCAACGTGGGAGTTCCTGCTGCCGAACAACTGATCCAGCGCTACAAGTGCACCTGACGACAAGCCAGGGCTTCTCTGCTGTGTGGCCAGAAACAGCATTCCCGGCAGGCTGATCGGCTCCGTCGACAGGAAAGGCCATTCAAGCCAGGAGAGGAGGTCTGGTTGGCATCAAGGGATCTGCCCTGAAAGTTGAAAACTGGAAATTGGCACTGCACTACGTGGGACTGTTTATAGTGAAAAAGGCTGTCAACAAGGTGTCCTATAGATTGCATCTACCAGCATCAAAGAAGATCCACCCAGTATTCCATGTTTTCCCAGCTCAAGCCGGTTACTACCTCTCCCCTGGCCCCAGTCACCCCACCTCCCCCTCCTCCCCACCTGGTAGGTGGTTCCCTTGTCTATACTGTGCGGTGCCTCCTGGCATCTCGCCGGGTATGTGGTAAGGTCCAGTACTTTGTGGACTGGGAAGGGTATGGCCCAGAAGAACGTACTTGGATCCCAGCAAAAGACATTATGGACAAGTCGTTGATCCGGGACTTCCAGCAGACACAAGTCTGTGGCACCTTAGGGGCTGCGCCGAGAGAGGGGGGCCCTGTCACAACCACAGATTCGGCAGTGCAGTAGATACGGCAATTGTGCTTGTGAATTTGCACATGTCAGCTAATTATTATTTAATCATGATAGTATTTAACTCCATACTTGTCGTCGTGGTGCTTGTCGAGACTTGGACAGAGCACAGCAATGCTTCGCTGCTGTTCTGCATTCAGCCTTCCCTGAGATATTGTACTTTCAAGTCAACTGACTCCGAAGACTAGCGGTATTCGTTTAATGTTTACATGTTCTTTTCAGCTGCAGTGTAGGCTTCATTTTCCTCTCCTATCAGGTTCCTTCCTCTCCAACCCTTTACCTTTCCTATCAACCTGGCTTCACCTTTTACTATCTAACTATCTTCCTTCCTCCTGGCCCCCACCTTTTTATTCTGTCATCTTTCCCTTCCTTTCCAGTCCTGAAGAAGGGTGTCAGCTCAAAATGTCGCCTGTTTATTCATTTACAGAGATGCTGTCTGACCCGCTGAATTGCTCTTGTATTTTGCGTCAGATTTCCAGCATCTGTAGAATTTCTTGTGTTTGTTCTCTCTTCTCCCCCTTCCCAAAGTCAAAGATTCAAAGTATATTTATTATCAAAGTATGTATGCAATGTACAACCCTGAGAATTGTCTTCCCACAGACAACCACGAAACAAAGAAATACCATATGACCTGTTCAAAGAAAGCAAACACACAACATGCAAAAAAAAGAACAAATCGTGCAATGGGAAAAAATTAGCAAAAAAACACAACATAAAACATCAAACTATAGAGTCGTTGAAACAGACTCGAAATGTTCAGTTTAGTTCAGTTCAGTTCAATTTGGTGCTGTATCATTCATTGACTGCAGGCCGCAGAGCCAATTCACCCTGATTGCACAAAATAGCAATAAAAATGGAGTAACCAGAAATGCATATAACAGAAACTGCTGAGTCCAATCCACAAACCATCTCGATGAAACCTTGCCCAAGACACCATCGTTCAGCAGCATTAACCCAGTTAAATGCAGGAGCTTTCCTCTGGGAGCAGCAAGCAAGAAGGAAGGACAGACCAGTCATACGCAGGCAGCCCCTCTCATTTTCCGCTGACATTGTTGTTGATTTCAGTCTTGCTCGACGCTTTAATTGGCGAGACCGGCGAGTAATGGGGTTGATCATGGGCTCGTACCCCGTCTCCAGAGTGCACACTCTGCTGCAAACCACACTGAACTCCCTTACAGACAGCAATATGCCACATCACTTCATCGACCCATTGGTTAGAAGGTACAAAAGCTTGAAAGCACGTACCACATAAACCTTGGACAGTCTCTATAACGCTGTTATAAGACCATGGAAGAACCCTTTTACACAATAAGATGGATTCTTGACCTCGTCATGGCCTTGCACATTTTCTGCCTGCACTGCACTTCCTCTGTAACTGTAACACTTCATGCTGCATTCTGTTATTGCTTTTTCCTTGTACCGCATCAATGTACTGATGTGATGAAATGGCTGTTCGAAGGTTTCCAAAACAAAGCTTTTCACTGTACCTCAGTATATGTGACAATAAGAGAACAATTACCCCTCAACCTCCATCCATAACTCTGTCTCTAAGGTTCTGGCAGCATCCTTGTAAATTTCCTTTGCACCCTTTTGCTGAATGGCATGTTTCCTTTAGGAGGGCGACGTAAATCAACACAATATCCCAGCACATCATTCTCCATAGCTTCCACTATCTCCAATGAGATTCTACCTCTGAGCTATATTTTTTCACACCCTCTCTTCTGCTTTCCATAGGAATTGCTCTCTCCTTGACTCTCTTGACCACTTCACTATATTGATGAAACTTCATGCATGTCAGTGTCTGCTCTGTTAAGCATCTTCACTCTGTCACAAAATATAGGCTTTACCATTGGTTAATCATTTCAATTTGTCTTCTCATTCTCATTTCCTCCTCTACTGCCACGATGAAGCCAAACTCAGGTTGGAGGAGCAACCTGTCAAATTCCATCTGGGTAGCTTCCAACCTGATGGCATGAACATCAATTTCACTATTTCGCTAACTTCCGGTAATTTCTTCCCCTCCCCCCACCCCACCCCACTTCCTTTTCCATTCTCTATTCTGGTTCCCCTTCTCCTTCCCTTTCTTCAAGGGTCCACTCTCCTCTTCTGAAGGAAGTATCTTCAGCCCTTTACCTTTCCCACCAATCGCCTCCCATTTTCTCACTTCTTCCCACCCACCTTCTCCCTTATCTGGTCTCACCTATCACCTGCCAGTTTGTACTCCTTCCCCTCCCCACACCACCTTGTTCTGGCTTCTTACCCTTTCTCTTCCAGTCCTGATGAAGGGTATCAGTTCAAAATATTGGGATTTTATTCATTTCCATAGATGCTGCGTATGTTGCACAAGCATGCCTTGTGTCTTTTTTCACCACCCCATCTTGATGCCACTTTCATGCACTTGAACCCTAGTGCATATACTGCATAATCTCCTGATATACATATACATCACTTACCACTTGTCGACATTACATTCCATTTGCCATTTCTCCATCAAAATTTTAAAGTATTTTTGGTCTATTATTAGGCTACAGTTGATTTATATTATTGTCAATGCAGTGTGGTATGAAAATGTAAATTTTTTAAAAAGGTGTGTTTTTTAAAGTGTAGACTGTCTTATCCTTCAGGTCTGCATCAACAAAGTGTGCCGTAATGTGGCTGGTTTCGGTGACGCCAAGTGCAACAAGTATTGCAGTGGCCATGGGGTAAGTGCAACGAAAAATGCTTCTCCTGTATTCTTGATCCAGCTGAGCCATAAGGAATGACCTCTAAAGACATGGCCCTTCTAAATCATCAGATTTGAGTTTGCAAAGCCCCACATAGGTTGCAAATATATAACTGGGGAAAGAGGAAGAAGATATTAATTCTGGTATTATGATGACATGAGTCTACAAATAGATAAGCTTTTGCCAAAGTCACAAATGGCAAGCTGAATTTTTTTTTTAAATCTGAGAATCCATGGGAGACAATTGTTCCTGAAACATTGAATATGTGTCTTCAGGCTCCTGTACCTCCACCTTGATAGAAAAAATGAGAAGAGGGCATGTCCTGGGTGATAGGGGTCCTTAACGATAGATGCTGCCTTTTTGAGATATCACCTTACGAACATGTCCTGGATGGTGTGGAGGCTATTCCCATGATGGAGTTGACTTATTTCAATCCTGTGCAGTGGCTCCTCCATTTCAGACAGTAATGAGTAATGCCATCAGTTAGAATGCTCTGCACAGTACATCTGTAGAAATTTGGGAGTGTTTTTTTGACATACCAATTCTCCTCAAGCCCCATAGTGTTGTGCTGCTGTTGTGCCTTCTGTGTAATTGCATCAATATGTTGGGCCCAGAATAGATCCTCAGAGATGTTGACACCCTTTCCACTGCTAATCCCTCAAGTAGGGCTGGTGTGTGTTCCCTCGACTTTACCTTCCTGAAATCCAAAACCAATTGCTTGGTCTTACTGATGTTAAATGCAGTGTTGTTGCTGTGACACCACTCAACCAGCTGATCTATCTTGCTCCTGTATGCCTCCTCATTATCATCTGAAATTAATTACCATTACAAAGCTTGCAGATTCAGGTGAGAAAGAATGCAGGGTATATTAAATGGAGACCATCTTTGTTATTATAACTGTGACTTTTTCCAATTTGCATCAATTGATTTCAGCTGACAGGAAAAGAGCTACTGTTCTATTGTAGAAAAATTCAGATTGAGGTTCACTGCATGGCTTTTTCACAGTGGATCTCAGTATGGTGAATGAGGGAGCTGCAGTGACTAAGGCCCAAAGTTCGAGGAAATCTTCTCAACATTGATCAATGTAGACATAGAAAAACATAGAAACAGAAAACCTACTGCACAAACATGCCCTTCGGCCCACAAAGCTGTGCTGAACATGTCCTGACATGAGCATATTCACCACCTTCCCTTCCTGAAATCAGTGACAGCCTCCTTTGTTTACTGATTCGAGGAGAAGGTTGCTCTCTATCTCAATCCTGTACTCTGACTCGTCGTTACTTAAGACACATGCCACTACAGTAGTGTTGGTTCTCTTGAAAAATGTTAAAGTGGATAACTCCCCAGATTATTCAGAAATGTATGACAGGAGATTGCTGGGCTTTTGATCAATATCTTTGTGGTACGCTTATTGAGAATATTAAGGTGCAGAGGATGTATGGTGAGCCAGGAAAGAGAGTGGAGCAGGCGAAAAGTTTAAGGTCCATAACGTATTGGAAGGATGTCGGAAGAGGTTTACCAGGATGCTGCCTGGATTAGATGTGCTATAACGAGAGATTGGACAAACTAGGGTTGTTTTCTCTGGAATGGTGAAGACTCCGGGGAGAGAAGCTTAAAATGATGAGAGGTATGGATAGAGTAAACAGCCCATATCTTTTTCCCAGATTTGAGATGTTTAATGATAGAGGCCATGTATTTAGGTCAAGAGGAGAAATTTGAATGTACATAGTCATTCCTAGAGTTTGGGAATCAAGATTTAGAGGGCATAGGTTTAAGATTAAATAGGACATATTTAACAGGAACCCAAGGGAAGCCTTTTCATACAGATTGCAGTCTAGATATGGAATGAGCAGTCAGAAATAGTGGTTGAGGCAGGTATATAAGCAATATTTAAAAGACACTTGGACAGGTAAATGGTTAGGAAAGCTATAGGGGGAAATGAGCCAAATGTGGGCAAAAAAGGGACACGTTTAGATTTACATCTTAGTCAGCATGAACCAGTTGGGCTGAAGGGCCTTTTTCTGTGCTGTACGACTCCACAGCTCTATAATTGATAGTTCGTAAAGATCAGCCTACTGCTACCATTTCATCCAAAGTTTCAAAATATAAAATATGCATGGTTACTTATTACTAGTTTTAGCACTTGTTAATAAGGATTGTTTAATCAATAGTTTTGGATTTTCTCATCTTAGGTGTGTAATAATAATGATGCATGCTACTGTGATCCTGGCTGGGCTCCCCCAAACTGCACCTCTGCAGGACAAGGTGGTAGTATGAACAGTGTAACATGGTTTTCCCAACAACCAGGTAGGTGTCCAATGGTGCAATTTCTGATTTGCTAAAGACTCTTGCCTTTATATAACCCTTCTTGCAGCCTCTGTTCTTCATGTTTCCATGTACTGACCACACTCGGGTGGTGTGGTGACACAGCTGTAGGGCTGCTGCAATGTTGCACCAACTCAGATTCAGTGCAACTTTACCATGCTGGCTGTGACTGCATAGGTTTACTCTGCATGCTTTGCTTCCCACCCACATCCCAAATACACTCAGTACCTCCTGTACCTAATAAAGTTGCCTCTGGCTGTATGTTTGTGATCTTCTGGTGCTGTAGCCCAACTACTTCAAGGTTTGATGTGCTGTGTGTTATTTGAGTTACTATCACCTTTCTATTAGTTTGAACCAGTCTGGCCATTCTCCTTTGACCTCTCTCATTAAAAAGACATTTTCACCCACAGAACTGCCACTCATTGGATGGTTTTTATTTTTCACACCATTCTCTGTAAACTCTAGAGATTGTTGTGTGTGAAAATCCCAGGAGAGCAGCAGTTTCTGAGATACTCAAATCACCTTTCTTCATTCCACGGTCAAAGTCACTTAGATCACATTTCTTCCCCACTCTGATCTTTGGTCTGAACAACAACTGAACCTCTTGACTATATCTTCATGTTTTTATGCATTGAGTTGTTGCAACATGATACTTGCATTAACGAGCAGGTATAAAGGTGTACCTAATAAAGTGGCCACTAAGTGTGTATGCAGGTTCAGAAGTAATTATTAACTAAGTTACCCCAGTATAGGTGAATTGTCGAATCTGGAGGAAATTAGTGGGAATGTTATGAGAATAAAAGGATTTGATGCAGTGAGCCCTGATAATTGACACCAACTCAAGAAGAAAGAATGTAGAAGTAGGGGCAACCACCAGGTCCTTTAACTCTACCCTGCCATTCATCTTTCAATGCCTCTCTGTGTCAGGTTTCAACCTTGAGACAAGGGAATCCCATTGATTTTTTAACCACTAACAGAATTTTTACGCACCTCAGTGTTAAACTGTCCAGCCCTTTATCCTGTGCCTAGTGTTCCTTTATAGACGTACAATCAATCTATTTATATAAACTATCTTATAACCATTAGATACAGGAGCAGAATTAGGCCATTTGGCCCATCAAGTCTACTCTGCCATTTCATCATGGCTAATACATTTTCCCTCTCAGCCCCAGTTTCCTGTCTTCCCACCCAGCCCCAACCCATATCCCTTCATGCCCTGACCAATCAAGACTCTGTCAATATGTGCCTTAAATATATATAAAGACTTGTCAAAGAATTCCATAGTTTTACCACTCTCTAGCTAAATAAATTCCTCCTCATATCCATACTAAAATGATGCCCCTCTATTTTGAGGCTGTGTCCTCTGGTCATAGACTTTTGCCCCATAGGAAGCATCCTCTCCACATCCACCCTATCAAGGCCTTTCACTGTTCAATAGGTTTCAATGAGATCACTCCTCATTCTTCTGAATTCCAGTAACTATAGGCCCAGAGCCATCAAACACTCTTCATATGACAAGCCATTCAATCCTGGAAGCATTTCCATGAATCTCCTTTGAACTCTCTCCAGTTTCAGCACATCATTTCTAAGATAAAGACCCCAAACCTGCTCACAATACTCCAAGTGAGGCCTCACCAGTGTTTTCCAAAGTCTCAGCATTACATCCTTCCTTTTACATCCTAGTCCTCTTGAAATGAATGCTAGCATTGCATTTACCTTCCTCACCACAAATTCAACCTACAAATTAACCTTTAGGAAATCCTGCACAAGGGCTCCTAAGTCCCTTTGACCCTCAATTTTTTATATTTTCTCTCCATTTAGAAAATAGTCAACCCTTTCACTTCTTCTACCAAATTGCATGACCATACACTTGCCAACAATGTATTCCATCTGCCACTTCTTTGCCCTTTCTCCCAATCTGTCTAAGTCCTTCTGTATCCTCTGTACTTCCTCAAGACTATCTGCCCCTCCACCTATCTTCGTATTGTCTACAAACTTTGCAACAAGGCCATCAATTCATCATCCAAATCATTCATATATAACGTAAGATGAATTGATCCCAACACAGTCGCTTGTGGAACACCACTACTCACTGGCAGCCATACAGAAAAGGCTACCTTTATTCCCACTCAAAGTTGGCCCTTTCAAGGTTGTGGAGGAAAATAAATCTGGTTAGCTACTAACTCAAGTTACCTGGATCCATGAAAATCAACCTCACTTTCCATGTGTCCCTCCTATGGTCTGTAACCAATTTCCTCCTGGCCCTGGTGCTAGAACCCCTCCCCAATTCTGCATCATCAATGGTCAGTCTGCCAACCACTGGACTCCGCATGACAGCTCCAGTACCTGGTGGATTGGGAGGTGTATGAGCCGCAGGAACGTTCCTTGGTCCTAGCTTGGGAAGTATTGGACCCGGAATTGACTCAGAACTTTTGTCATCAACCCGACCACCTTTGGGGGAGAGAAGTATCATAAGGCATGCCAAGGGGTGGAGGGTGGCCCAGTCAGGAATTCAGGGTCCATCTCACAGTTGGCCAGTGGAAGCCCTCAGTGAACTTCTGTTTTTTAAACATTGACACCTTGCTGCATTACTTGTATGGTAATTGACTAGTTCTTCTGAGTATATAATGTGTGTGAATTCTGTTGTTCTTTGCTTCGTCTTTGAGCCAGCACTTGAATATGCGTCTGTCTTATAATCCAGTAGTATATTCCTCTCAAGTGGTTTTTTTTTGCCCATACCTTGCTATTTTTGTATTTTGAACCTATTTTATTTTTGAACTTAGGATTCAGTCTGTTGTGTTGTTAGGAATAGCTTGCCTGTTTCTTTTTGACTTCTGTTTTTTTTGTTATATTGAACCACTGCCCAGCCTTCTGATTTGGATTATTGCCTTTGTTTTGGAACTGTGCTCGAAAGGCAAAGAGTATATGGATTTCAGCAAGGCATTTGATAAGGTACCCCATGCAAGGCTTATTGAGAAAGTAAGGAGGCATGGGATCCAAGGGGACATTGCTTTGTGGATCCTGAACTGGCTTGCCCACAGAAGGCAAAAAGTGGCAGTAGACGGGTCATATTCTGCATGGAGGTCGGTCACCAGTGGAGTGCCTCAGGGATCTGTTCTGGAACCCTTACTCTTCATGATTTTTATAAATTACCTGGATGAGGAAGTGGAGGGATGGGTTAATAAGTTTGCTGATGACACAAGGTTGGAGGTGTTGTGGATAGTGTGGAGGGCTGTCAGAGGTTACAGCAGGACATTGATAGGGTGCAAAACTGGGCTGAGAAATGGCAGATGGAGATCAACCCAGATAAGTGTGAAGTGGTTCATTTTGGTCGGTCAAATATGATGGCAGAATACAATATTAATGGTAAGACTCTTGGCAGTGTGGAGAATCAGAGGGATCTTGGGGTCCAAGTCCATAGGACACTCAAAGCAGCTACGCAGGTTGACTCTGTGGTTAAGAAGGCTTACGGTGTATTGGCCTTCATCAATCGTGGAATTGAATTTAGGCGCCAACAGGTAATGTTGCAGCTATATAGGACCCTGCTCAGACCCCACTTGGAGTACTGTGCTCAGTTCTGGTCGCCTCACTACAGGAAGGATGTGGAAGCCATAGAAAGGGTGCAGAGGAGATTTACAAGGATGTTGCCTGGATTGGGGAGCGTGCCTTATGAGAATAGTTTGAGTAAATTTGCCTTTTTCTCCTTGGAATGACGGAGGATGAGACATGACCTGATAGAGGTGTACAGGATGATGAGAGGCATTGATCATGTGGATAGTCAGAGGCTTTTTCCCAGGGCTGAAAAGGTTGCCACAAGAGGACACAGGTTTAAGGTGCTGGGGAGTAGGTACAAACGAGATGTCAGGCGGAGCAGACTCGATGGGCCGAATGGCCGACTTCTGCTCCTTTGTCTTATGATAAGTTTTTTACTCAGAATGGTGAGTGCGTGGAATGGACTGCCGGCAACAATGGTGGAGACAGATACGATAGGGTCTTTTAAGAGACTTTTGGATAGGTACATGGAGCTTAGAAAAATAGATGGCTATGGGTAAGCCTAAGTAATTTGTAAGGTAGGGACATGGTTGGCACAACTTTGTGGGCTGAAGGGCCTGTATTGTTTTGTAGGTTTTCTATGTTTCTATCCAGTGAAGTACCTGTCTGAATATTCGTTCTGGCCTGGGTTCATTTCTCATTCAACCTCCTGGGTATGGTCATAGACTTCCAGACTGCCACGTCGGAGCACCAGGTTCAAGCTCAAACAGGCCTTGTGGACTAGAACATGCTGACTCTGGGGGAGCCATCAGCCTCTGTCCACACTGGTTTGTGTTGGGCATTGAGGTCCAGTCAGTGGATGTCCTACATCCGCATAGGTGTCTCTCAAATGCAGACTGGGGACTTAAGACTTGGGCTGGTCACTCTAAATAGCCTACTGAAGTAACAGGTCTACTATCTCATTGGCTCTCACACAACTCTAGAACATCTGGACAGCAAAAGTGCATACATCAGGATGCTCTTTATCGATTACAGCTCAGCATTTAACACCATCATCCCCTCAACACTAACTAGTAAATTCCAAAAACTCGGCCTCAATACCCCTTTGTGCAATTGGATCCTGGATCTCCTCATTTGTAGACCCCAGTCACTTCAGATTGGTAGAAACATCTCTTCCACAATCTCCATCAGCACAGGAGCACCAGAGATTTGTGCATAGTCTTCTGTTCTACTCGCTTTACACCTGTGACAGTATGATTAAGTGCATCTCCAAAACAATATACAAGTTTACTGACAACACTACTGTGGTGGGCTGTATCAAAGGGGTGATGAATCAGCATACAGGAGGTTGATTGAAAACTTGCCTGAGTGGTGTGACAGCAACAACCTCTCACTCGGTGTCAATAAGACCAAGGAACTGATTGTAGACTTCAGGAGAAGGAAACCAGAAGTCATGAGCCAGTAATCATCAGAGGATCAGAGGTGGAGAGAGTCAGTAACTTTAAACTCCTGTGTGTCACTACTTCAGAGGACCTGTCCTGGACCCATCATATAAATATAATTGCAAGAAAGCACGACAGCACCTGGGCTTCCTCAAGGGTCTGCGGAGATTGAGCATGTCATCGAAAACCTGGCAAACTTCTCTATATGTTTGGTGGATAGTGTGCTGACTGGCTGCATTATGACCTGGTATAGGAACACCAATACCTTTGAGTGGAAAATCCTACACAAGGTATTGAATTTGGCCCTGTACATCTCTAGTAAAACCCTCTCAACCACTGAGCACATCTACATGAAATGTTGCCAGAGAAAAGCAGCATCCATCATCAAAGATCCTCACCACCCAGGCCATGCTCTTTTCTCACTACTGCCATTAGGTAGAAGGTACAGGTGCCTCAGGACTCACACCACCATGTTCAAGAACAGTTACTGCCACTCAACCATCGGGCTTTTGTTAAAAAAAGGGGTTAGCTAAACTCTTTTAAGGACTCAGTAATATTAGTATTTTATGTTCATTATTTATTGTTATTTATTTATATCTGGATTTGCACAGTTTGTTTACAGTTAACAGATCCTGATGCTTACAGTTACTGTTCAATAAATTTGTGAAGTATGTCTGTAGAAAAAGAATCTCAGGGTTGTATGTGGTGACATGTATGTATTCTGATAATAAATTTTACTTTGAACTTTGGGCTCTCCTCTAATTCCCTTACATCTGCATTTTCAACTAACCTGACCGTTAACACCCCTGTCTGTCCCCATAGCCATCCCCACAAACCCAAAAAAACATCAAACTGAGCCACAATCTCAACGGAGGTCACAGATCGACACTGTCTTGATCCATGTACTTGGAAACATACAATGAAAAGCTGAGGACAACCCGCAAGGATGTCCTCTAGTATTAGCCATTATTACACTGAGAAAAAGGTGTGTCTCTTGTAATCTTATGCACCTTTATCAAGTCATCTCTCATTCCCCATCAAAACAAAGAGAAAAGTCATAGTTTACTCAAAATTCCCTAATAGGACAATTCTGTTTACCCA
The DNA here is from genome assembly GCF_048418815.1 of Hemitrygon akajei. Lineage (NCBI taxonomy): Eukaryota > Metazoa > Chordata > Chondrichthyes > Myliobatiformes > Dasyatidae > Hemitrygon > Hemitrygon akajei. The sequence goes on along the minus strand of NC_133127.1, from coordinate 2,208,108 downwards.
GGTAGCAACCTGATAAATCTTCTCTGTACCATCTCTAAACCTTCTCATCCTTCCCATAATGAGGTGATTAGAACTGAACATAATTCTCCAAGTGTGGTCTAACTGCATCTCAGTCTATCAAGGTTCAAAGAACGTTTATTATCAAAGAATGTATAAATTATACAACCTTGAGATTTGGTTGCTTACAGGTAGCCACAGAGCAAGAAACTCGAATAACCCAATTTAAAAAAAGATCATAACCACTACACTGAGAAAGGGGGAAAAAACGCTCAACAGGCAAACAATAGGCGCAAACAACAGCATACCGAACCAGATTGTATACTTAGATCCACTCCCCCGAGCAGCCAGAGTGGGTCCAAGCCTCGATCTCAGTTCATCATATTAGTGGGGCAAACATGTCACGAAACTCACAGAGACTACAGTCGCTGGTGCCACAGAGAGAAGAATGAATATTGTGGGAGAGCAAGCAAAGTTGGCTCAGCACTCGTCTCCAGTCCTGACACTCACGCAATCCAGTCTATCTGGGCAAGCACAGGGTAGTGCCTCCTCTAGGACCTGGATCCCAGCACCACGACACACTTGGGCTGCACATCCCAAAACAGTTCTTCATTTCACTAAATCGGCTTGGTTCTTGGAGTGATCCAGCCTCGCACTCAGGTTAGGAGGATGGGCATTGAAACTCTTCCACATCAACTCCTCTCCAAGTTGTTCACTCCAACAGTGACTCTGTCTGCCATCATATCTTGAACACATTGTGCTTCAGCTTTGCGGTACACCAGTACGACTTATCCTTCGAATTAGTTTACCTTCCACTTGCTTTTACATTGTGGTGATAGTTGACCACAATTTACTTTAGAAAAGGTGTTAGTAGTAATGTTTTAAGTCATATTTCTTGCCTTCTGAACTACCAGTAAGCTGTCACACAACTTCAATAGCACCATCATAAACAGGAAAACCATCCACACCATTGATTACATCTATAAGGAGCGCTTTTGCAGGAAAGCGGCATCCATCATTAGGGTCTCCCACCACCCAAGCCAAGCTCTCTTCTCACAGCTGCCATCAAGATGGAGGTACAGAAGCCTCAGGACTTGCACTACAAGCTTCAGGAACAGTTATTACCCCTCAACCATTAGGTTCTTGAACCAGCAGGGATAACTTCATTCATCCAACATTGAACAACCTATGGACTCACTTTCAAGGATAATTCATCTCTGATTCTCAATATTTATTGATTGCTTTTTAAATTATTATTATTTTCCTTTTTGTATTTGCACAGTTTGTTGTCTTTTGCACATGGGTTTGTCCATTTTGTGTGTGGTTTTTCATTGATTCTATGGTTTTTCTTTGTATGTACTATGAATGACTCAAGCAAATGAAACTCGGGATTGTATATGTTGACATATACATGTAACGCTCTGTAAGGATTCACTGCTAATGTAGTGGCTTCTCTGTGCTGTTCACTGCTGAGGTAACGGTTTCTCTGTAGCCGCAATGTTTGGGTCATGGTTGGAGATAACAGACTGTGGTATGCATGTTAGCCAATCAAGAGATTGTTGCTCTGTCTTATGATTCTGGAAGGAGACTTTTCGCGGTCTTTTGCCGGGGAGGGATGAGAAGAGAAGATGCAAATAGAGAGATGTGGTAGACCACTGGACAGAGTGGACTTGGAATGAGGGTCTGAAGGACAGCAACGATCGGAGGAGATCGATGGTGGATGATCGACTTATCCGTGAGCTCCAAATTTGCGCATCAGACTGTTTAATAAGATTGGGCCCTTTTTTTTCTTTTTTTCATTTCTTTGCTAACCATATAGTCAAAGTAAGAATTATAAAGCTTAATTGTTTAATTGTATATTGTGTGCTGTTTGTTATTTCGGGGTACTGCTTTGTAAGGACACATCGTGCAGCATCCACCCAAATGAGATTTCTTATGTTTGGCTGGGCCGGGGCTTATCACCCCCTATATTAAGCTGCTAGCCACAACGAGAGTTACATACAGTATGTACTTTGATAATAAATTTACTTTGAACTTTGGAAGTATTATAGAGCTACAACATTACATCACAGCTCTTGAACTCAATCCCCTGACTGATGAAGGCCAGCACACAATATGCCTTCTTAACAACCCTATTAACTGGCATGGCAACATTGAAGAATCTATGTACGCAGACCCCAAGATCCCTCTGTTCCTCCACACTGCTAATAATCCTACCATTAATCTTGTATTTTCCCTTCAAATTTGACCTTCCAGAGTGAATCACTTCATACTTTTTAGGATTGAACTCCATCTGCGACTCGACAAACAGGCTCCGGAACAACTTCTTCCACCAGACCATTAGACTGATTAATTCATGCTGACGCAACTGTATTTCCATGTTATATTGACTATCCTGTTGCACTTAACATTTATTATAAATTACTATAATTGCATATTGCACATTTGAACGGAGACATAACGTAAAGATTTTTACTCCTTATGTATTTGAAGTATGTAAGTAATAAAGCCAATTCAATTCAATTCAGAATGGTTAGACATCCCTTTAGAACAGAGATGAGGAGGAATTTCTTCAGCCGGGGTTGATGAATCTGTGCAATTCATTGTCACAGACAGCTGTGGAGATCAAATTATTTGTCACGTTTAAAGCGGAAGTTGACTGGTTTTTGATTAGTAAAGGTGTCAATGGTTATGGGGAGAAGAGTGAGATTAAGAGGCTTAATAAATTAGCCATGATGGAATGGTGGAGCAGACTTAATGGGATGACTGGCCAAGTTCTGCTCCTGTGGCTTATGGCACTGGACAACAATTTTTTTTGAAAGTGTTGCTTCCTCAGAATTTTTTTGTTTATGATAGACCACTTGAAGCTGAACACAAATCTAATTTCAGACTAGTTGTATCACATAGGAACTTGGAGAAACAAGAAATTAACTCTTATTGAATATAATACATTTAATTGCATACCAGATGTGACACTTTGCAATAGTTCAACTAAACTACAAATGTTTTGTTGATTATTTTCATTTGTACTCAGTGACTGAGGCTTCTTGCTTAAGTGCCCAACAATAATCAGCCAGTATTGATGGATTCCAGTTGCCTGATACAGTTTCTCCATGACCGCAATGTCCCGGTGAAACCTTTCACCATATTCATCCCTGACAGTGCCAAATTTTGCAGGGAAGAGTCTAAATGGAATGCAGAAAATGAATCTTTAGTGACATGTCGCACTTCATGGTTTCAGTTTACATTGTGGGCAACATTTTAATTGACATCAATCATGAATTGAAATAACAAATATAAGCAATTTTTAATGGTGCATGATGGGGAAATTTCATGGTAATTTTCATGATCAGCAGCCTAAAATCCATAAGATACACTCAAAAGTATTCAGGAGGCAAAATCTTTGTTGTCCAGTGTAACCAGGCATAAAGGGTTCAACATCTGGATCAGTGTCGTTTTCCACATTCGGTTCATGCTTTTATAGCCTGTCTGCCAGCAGCTAGCCTGACTAAACATGCCCAGACATGCCTAAGACAACATTTGTATAGCACCTACACTGAGTGCATGTCCAGGCATGCTTGAACTGACCAAAACAGCTTGCTTTGTGGGCAATATGATCATGCACCATAAAGCTGTAAGCACACTGGACAACAAAGATTTTGCTTCCTGAACACTTTTGGGTGTATTTTATTGATTTTGGGCTGCTGATCACGAAAATCACCTTAAAATTTTCCTATCACATACTGTTTTGTAGATATAACCTATTTTTGTGATTTGCTGTAATATTTTAAGTCTACTAGTATATTAGAATTAGAATGATCTTTATTGTTCTAATTCTAATTCTAATATACTTTAAAATAGCTCTTTCCTGGCTACCTTATAGCTCTCAAGAACCCTGTCTGATCTTTGCTTCCTAAACCTTAAGTATGCTCCCTTCCTCTTGACTATATATTTCCACCTCCATTGTTAACCATGGTTCCCTCATCCTACCATCCTTTTCTAGTCTCAGCATGGCAAACCTATCCTGAACCCTGAAAAGTGGTCTTGAAACAACCTCCATAATTATTTCCCTAGGAACATTACGCTCTCAAATCCATGCCTCAAACCATCATAATTAACCCTCCAACAATTAAATATTTTCCTATATCGTCTTCTCCTTATTGATCTCAAAATGCCCCCACATATTTGCATGCCCAACACTAATCTCTCTATCCTCCATGTCCTTCTATATGAATGCCTTTGCAAAGTACATTCAGCATCTCTCTCATGTGATTGCAAAAGAAATTCTTTCCTTTCCTTTATCTTTGAGTGGTCCTGCACTCTCCTTCATTTCCTCTTGTAAGAATAAAGTGTCCTCTGATTCACTTTAATCCTGCCTCCCAAGGACATTTCATTACTCTTTCTTGGTCTTCCTAATCTCTTTCTGATGTCTTTATCATTCTCAAGGGACTTGTTTTAGTTTTAGCTTCCTGCACATGATTCCTTTTCCTTTTGACTAAATTCACCACCATGATCTTCCTGACTAGCAGGGCAGGCTTGATAGGCCAGACAGCTACTCCTATTTTTTTATGTTCTCTTAACATCCAAGATTCCCTTACCTTGCCATCCTAGTCCTTCCTTCTTACTGGAACATACCTGTCCTATACATTGTGCAGTGAGTATTGTGTTTTTCACCTGATCTTTCTCTTTTTTTGTGTGTGTGGGGCAAGAGTGATTTGGGTGTTAATGATCTTGCTGCTGTTCTTTCTTGGTTTCATGGCTCTCTGGAGAAGAATAAATTCGGAATTGTATACTTTGACACTAAATGAATCTATGAACCTTTTTAGATGGGAAGGTTGGGGAATATGTGCCAAATGGGACTAACTCGAGTAAGCATCTGGTTGTCATGGGCAAGTTAGGCCAAAGGGTTTGTATCTGCACTGTACATCTCTTTGTCTTAAGATTGTATCTTGATTAATTATTCACTGGAAATAAACTTTTCAGGGATTTACAAGTTGTTAGTGATCTTCAGATGATTGAAAGCTTGCCACATTGAACTTATGTTGATTCTGGATGGAGAAGAATTGTGAATTGGAGAAGAATACTCACTGCATTTTGATGTTTTATATTTCACAGCTGAAACTATCAATATTAAAACAGTTAAACCAAATGCTGATATTAATGAGAAGAATTTAATCTATTCCAAAGAAAAACCAACCAGTGCAGCAAGCGGTAAGTGAACTCTATCAATTCCATTAGTCAGTTGCATCAGCATCAGTAAGGAGATTGGGAAGTGCTGTTCAAAGCTGCACATGTCCTTGAAAACATGAAGGTAAAGCAGGCAGTTTGGCAGACAGGTGGTATTTTTTCACAAATATTGCCTGACTATTTGAATATAAAAGTGAGGAAGTCCTACTGCAATTATATAGGGCGACCACACCTGGCATATGTGCAGTCTTGATCTAAACCAAAAAGATAGAAGGAACCTGGGATGGCTGCTCTGTTTTCTGAAGGAAGACTGAATCAGAGATTAAATTATCTTTCCATCTTCAGAAATTAAAAGAATGAGGCAAACTTACTACAATGTAACAAATTCTTAAGACTCAACAGGGTAGATATGGGGCAAAATGTTTTCTCAAGATGAAGTATTTGGAACTAACGATCACACTTTCAACTGAAAGGGCCACTATTGACAAAGGGAAGTGAATTTTCAGCAAACGGTATCATGGCTGACCATGATGTCTGCGTACATGTGTTCTTTATTCCTCTGTACCCAGCTTGAAAAATGTGCCTGTCTGGATGCCTCTTTCAAAGTTACGTTTGTATCTGTTCCCTTTACTTCCACTAGCAGCATGACTCAGGCACTTAAAGCTCTCTGGGAAAAAAAAACTTGCCTCATAAACCTGCTATAGACATTCGGTTTCACCTTAAACCTATACTCCTATTTCTGAGTTTTCCACCCTGGGGAAAAGAGATCTTCCTCCCATTGTTTGTAATACAAGATTGTAGGAGATTTTTAACTTCTCCAGTATTGATTGGGACATTCTTACTACAGGAGGCTTAGGCTAGGAATAATACAGCATAGAAACCATCCCTTCAGCCCATCCAGTCCATGCTGACCCAAACTTCTGCCTTCTTCCTGCACTCAGATCATATCTCTCCAAACCCCTTTCATCCATGCACCTATCCAAACTTCTCTTAATGTTACAATTGTACCTGCATCGACCATTTCCATTGTTAGTTCATACCACATTCTCACCACCCTCTAAGTGAAGAAGATGTCCCTCGTGTGAAACATTTCACCTTTCACCCCAAACCCATGATTTCCAGTTTTAGTCTCAACCAACCTCAGTAGAAAATGCCTGCTTAAACTTACCCTATTTATACCCTTCATAATTTTGTATACTTATAGTAAATCTGCCCTCATTCTCCTTCACTCTAGGGAATAAAATCCGAACCTATTCAATCTTTCTCTATTCGGTCCTTAAATCATGGCAACATCCTTGTAATTTTTTTCCATAAAACATAGGAGCAGAATAAGGCCATTTGGCCCATCGAGTCAGCTTTGCCATTCAATCTTGGCTGATCCATGTCTCCTCTCCTCAGCCCCACTCCCCAGCTTTCTCCCTGTAAACTATGATGCTGTGGCCAATCAAGGAAATATCAATCTCTGCCTTGGATACATCCAACAATCTGGTCTCCACAGCTGCCTGTGATAACGAATTCCTCAAATTCACCACCATCTGGCTAAAGAAATTTCTCCACATCTCTGTTTTAAATGGATGCCACTCTATCTTGAGGGTGTGCCCACTTGTCCTAGAAACCCTCACCATGGGAAACATACTTTCCACATCTACTCTGTCTAGGCCTTTCAGCAGTCAAAAGGTTTCAATATGATCCCCCTTCATCCTTCTAAGTTCCAGTGATTACAGGTCCAGAGCCATCAAACGTTCCTCAAATGGTAACCCTTTCATTCCTGGAATCATCCTTGTGAATCTTTTGTGAAGACTATCCAATGCCAGCACATCTTTTCTTAGATGAGGAGCCCAAAACTGTTCACAATACTCAAGGTGAGACCTCACCAGTGCCTTATAAAGCCACAGTATCACATCACTGCTTTATATTCTAGACATCTTGAAATAAATGCTAACATTGCATTTGCCTTCCTCACCACTGACTCTACCTGCAGGTTAACCTTTAGGGTGTTCTGCACAAGGACTCCCAAGACCCTTTGCACCTCAAATTTTTTGACTTGCTCCCCGTTTAGAAAATGGCTGGAGAATCAGAGCGATTTTTGGCAGCGTGGAGGATCAGAGAGATCTTGGGATTTAAGTGCACAGGACACTTAAAGCTGCTGTGCAGGTTGACTCTGTGGTTAAGAAGGCATGTGGTGCAATGGCCTTCATCAACCTTGGGATTGAATTTAAGAGCCGAGAGGTAATGTTACAGCTATATAGGACCCTAGTGAGACCCCATTTGGAGTACTGTGCTCAGTTCTGGTCACCTCACTACAGGAAGGAGGTGGAAGCCATAGAAAGGGTGCAGAGGAGATTTACAAGGATGTTAACATGAGGAAATCTGCAGATGCTGGAAATTCAAACAACACACAAAAAATGCTGGTGGAACACAGCAGGCCAGGCAGCATCTATAAGGAGAAGCACTGTCGACGTTTCGGGCCGAGACCCTTCGTCAGGACTAACTGAAAGGAAAGATAGTAAGAGATTTGAAAGTAGTGGGGGAAGGGGGAAATGCGAAATGATAGGAGAAGACCGGGGGGAGGGGGGTGGGATGAAGCTAAGACCTGGAAAAATGACTGGCGAAAGTGATACAGAGCTGGAGAAGGGAAAGGATCATGGGACGGGAGGCCTTGGAGGAAAGAAGGGTTGGGGGGAAGCACCAGAGGGAGATGGAGAACAGGCAAACAACTAAATATGTCAGGGATGGGGTAAGAAGGGGAGGAGGGGCATTAACGGAAGTTAGAGAAGTCAATGTTCATGCCATCAGGTTAGAAGCTACCCAGCCAGTATATAAGGTGTTGTTCCTCCAACCTGAATTTGGATTCATTTTGACAGTAGAGGAGGCCATGGATAGACATATCAGAATGGGAATGGGATGTGGAATTAAAATGTGTGGCCACTGGGAGATCCTGCTTTCTCTGGCAGACCGAGTGTAGGTGTTCAGTGAAACGGTCTCCCAGTCTGCATCGGGTCTCACTAATATATAAAAGGCCACACCGGGAGCACCGGACACAGTATACTACACCAACCAACTCACAGGTGAAGTGTCACCTCACCTGGAAGGACTGTCTGGGGCCCTGACTGGTGGTGAGGGAGGAAGTGTAAGGGCAGGTGTAGCACTTGTTCCGCTTACAAGGATAAGTGCCAGGAGGGAGATCAGTGGGAAAGGATGGGGGAGGACCGAGTGGACAAGGGAGTCACATAGGGAGCGATCCTTGCAGAAAGCAGAAAGGGGGGGAGGGCAAGATGCACTTGGTAGTGGGATCCCATTGGAGGTGGCGGAAGTTACGGAAAATTATACATTGGACCTGGAGGCTGGTGGGGTAGTAGGTGAGGACAAGGGGAACTCTATCCCGAGTGGGGTGGCGGGCGGATGGGGTGAGGGCAGATGTGCGGGAAATGGGAGAGATGCGTTTGAAAGCAGAGTTGATGGTGGAAGAGTGATATTCTTCTTCCCACCCTGTCTCTTGCAGCTACCTGGACTATTCCTCTTCCCACCCTGTCGCTTGCAAAAATGCTATCCCCTTCTCACAATTCCTCCGTCTCCGCCACATCTGCTGTCAGGATGAGGCTTTTCATTCCAGGACAAAGGAGATTTCTTCCTTTTTTAAACAAAGGGGCTTCCCTTCTTCCACCAGCCTCCAGGTCCAACGTATAATTCTCCGTAACTTCCGCCACCTCCAACGGGATCCCACTACTAAGTGCATCTTTCCCTCCCCTCCTCTTTCTGCTTTCCGCAGGGATCGCTCCCTACGCGACTCCCTTGTCCACTCGTTCCCCCCCATCCCTTCCCACCAATCTCCCTCCTGGCACTTATCCTTGTAAGCGGAACAAGTGCTGCACCTGCCCTTCATTTCCTCCCTCACCACCATTCAGGGCCCCAGACAGTCCTTCCAGGTGAGGCGACACTTCGTCTGTGAGTTGGCTGGTGTAGTATACTGTGTCCGGTGCTCCCGGTGTGGCCTTTTATATATTGGTGAGACCCGATGCAGACTGGGAGACCGTTTCGCTGAACACCTACGCTCGGTCCGCCAGAGAAAGCAGGATCTCCCAGTGGCCACACATTTTATTTCCACATCCCATTCCCATTCTGATATGTCTATCCATGGCCTCCTCTACTGTCAAAATGAATCCAAATTCAGGTTGGAGGAATAACACCTTATATACCGGCTGGGTAGCCTGCAACCTGATGGCATGAACATTGACTTCTCTAACTTCTGTTAATGCCCCTTCTCTCCTTCTTACCCCATCTCTGACATATTTACCTAGTTGTTTGCCTGTTCTCCATCTCCCTCTGGTGCTTTCCCCCCCCCCCACCCTTCTTTCCCCCGAGGCCTCTTGTCCCATGATCCTTTCCCTTCTCCAGCTCTGTATCACTTTCGCCAATCACCTTTCCAGGTCTTAGCTTCATCCCACCCCCTCCAGTCTTCTCTTATCATTTTGCATTTCCCCCTTCCCCCACTACTTTCAAATCTCTTACTATCTTTCCTTTCAGTTAGTCCTGGCAAAGGGTCTCGGCCCGAAACATCGACGGTGCTTCTCCTTATAGATGCTGCCTGGCCTGCTGTGTTTCACCAGCATTTTGTGTATGTTGTTACAAGGATGTTGCCTGGATTGGGGAGCATGCCTTATGAGAATAGGTTGAGTGAACTTGGCCTTTTCTCCCTGGAGCGGTGGAGGATGAGAGGTGATCTGATAGAAGCGTATAAGATGATGAGAGGCATTGGTCGTGTGGTTAGTAGAGGCTTTTTCCCACAGCTGAAATGGCTAACAGGAGAGGACACAGTTTTAAGGTGCTTGGAAGTAGGTACAGAGGAAATGTCAGGCATGAGTTTTTTATGCAGAGTGCTGAGTGTGTGGAATGGGCTGCCGGCAACGGTGGTGGAGGTGGATACAATAGGGTCTTTTAAGAGACTCATGGATAGGTACATGGAGCTTAGAAATATAGAGAGCTATGGGTAATTTCTAAGTGAGTACGTTCAGCACAGCGTTGTGGGCTGAAGGGCCTGTATTGTGCTGTAGGTTTTCTATGTTTCTATTTATTTCTTCTACCAAAGTGCATGAACATGCATTTTCCAGCATTGTATTTCATTTGGCACTTTCTTGCCTATTCTCCTAATCTGTCTAAGTCCTTCTGCAGCCAAGCTGTCTCCTCAACACTACCTGTTCCTCCACCAACCTTTGCATCATCTGTAAATTTGGCAACAAAGCCATCTATTCCAACTAACTCATTCATATAAAAAGTAGCAGTCCCAACACCGACCCCTGCAGAACACCACTAGTTACAGGCAGCCAAATGGAAAAGTATCCTTTCAATCACACTCAACCAGTAGTAACTTTCCTGTAATACCACAAGCTCTTAACTTGGTAAGCAGCCTCATGTGTGGTACCTTATCAAAGGCCTTCAGAAAATCCAAATATGCAGCTTCCACTACTTCCCCTTTATCTATCAGACGTAATCTCCTCAAAGAATTCCAACAGGTTCGTCATGCAAGATTTTTCCACAAGGAAACCATGCTGACTTTGTACTAACTTATCCTGTGTCTCTAAGTATGCCATAATCTCATCCTTAACAACTGACTCCAAACTTCCCAACCACTAAAGTCAGGCTAACTGCTCTATAATTTCCTTTATGCTGCCTCCCTTTTTCCTTCAAGACAGGAGTGACACTAGCAATTTTCCAGTTCTCTAGAACCTTGCCAGAGTCCAATGATTCTTGAAAGATTACTAATTCCTGAACAATCTCTACTGCTACCTCTTTCAGAACCTAGGGTGCAGTTCATCTGGTCTGGGTGACTTATCTACCTCTAGGTCTTTCAGCTTTTTGATTACCTTCTCCTTGGTAATAGTAACTGCCCTCACTACTCTTCCCTCACACCTTTCAACACCTGACACACTGCTAGTGTATTCCACAGTGAAGACTGATGCAAAATACTCATTCAGTTCATTTGCCATCTCCTTGTCCCCTGTTGTTATTTCTCCTGCCTCATTTTCAAGCAGTCTTATATCCACTTGCTAGCTTGCTTTCATATTTCAAATTTTCCCTCCTAATAATTATTTTAGTTGCTTTCTGTAGCTTTTTAAAAGCTTCCCAATCCTCCAACTTCCTTCTCATTTTTGCTTTGTTGTATGCCCTCTCTTTTGCTTTTACATAAAACATAGAATAGTACAGCACAGTACAGGCCCTTCGGCCCACAATGTTGTGCCGACCCTTAAACCCTGCCTCCCATATATCCCCCCACCTTAAGTTCCTCCATATACCTGTCTAGTAGTCTGTTAAATTTCACTAGTGTATCTGCCTCCACCACTGACTCAGGCAGTGCATTCCACGCACCAACCACTCTCTGAGTAAAAACCCTTCCTCTAATATCCCCCTTGAACTTCCCACCCCTTACCTTAAAGCCATGTCCTCTTGTATTGAGCAGTGGTGCTCTGAGGAAGAGGCACTGGCTGTCCACTCTATCTATTCCTCTTAATATCTTGTATACGTCTATCACGTCTCCTCTCATCCTCCTCCTCTCCAAAGAGTAAAGCCCCACCTCCCTTAATCTCTGATCATAATCCATACTCTCTAAACCAGGCAGCATCCTGGTAAATCTCCTCTGTACCTTTTCCAATGTTTCCACATCCTTCCTATAGTGAGGCGACCAGAACTGGACACAGTACTCCAAGTGTGGCCTAACCAGAGTTTTATAGAGCTGCATCATTACATCGCATCTCTTAAACTCTATCCCTCGACTTTTGAAAGCGAACACCCATAAGCTTTCTTAACTACCCTATCTAACTGTGAGGCAACTTTCAGGGATCTGTGGACATGTACCCCCAGATTCCTCTGCTCCACCACACTACTAAGTATCCTGCCATTTACTTTGTACTCTGCCTTGGAGTTTGTCCATCCAAAGTGTACCACCTCACTCTTCTCCGGGTTGAACTCCATCTGCCACTTCTCAGCCCATTTCTGCATCCTATCAATGTCTTTCTGCAATCTTCAACAATCCTCTACACTATCTACAACACCACCAACCTTTGTGTCGTCTGCAAACTTGCCAACCCACCCTTCTACCCCCACATCCAGGTCGTTAATAAAAATCACAAAAAGTAGTGGTCCCAGAACTGATCCTTGTGGGACACCACTAGTCACAACCCTCCAATCCGAATGTACTCCTTCCACCACGACCCTCTGCTTCGTGCAGGCAAGCCAATTCTGAATCCACCTGGCCAAACTTCCCTGGATCCCATGCCTTCTGACTTTCTGAATAAGCCTACCGTGTGGAACCTTGTCAAATGCCTTACTAAAATCCATGTAGATCACATCCACTGCACTACCCTCATCTATATGCCTGGTCACCTCCTCAAAGAACTCTATCAGGCTTGTTATCAGGCACGATCTGTCCTTCACAAAACCATGCTGACTATCCCTGATCAGACCATGATTCTCTTAATGCCCATAGATCCTATCTCTAAGAATCTTTACCAACAGCTTTCCCACCACAGACGTAAGGCTCACTGGTCTATAATTACCTGGACTATCCCTACTACCTTTTTTGAACAAGGGGACAACATTCGCCTCCCTCCAATCCTCCGGTGGACAACAAGGACATAACGATTCTAGCCAGAGATTCAGCAATCTCTTCCCTCGCCTTGTGGAGCCGTCTGAGGAATATTCCATCAGGCCCCAGGGACTTAACCATTTAATGTATTTTAACAACTCCAACACTTCCTCTCCCTTAATATCAACATGCCCCAGAACATCAACCTCACTCATATTGTCCTCACCGTCATCAAGTTCCCTCTCAGTGGTGAATACCGAAGAGAAGTATTCATTGAGGACCTTGCTCACTTCCACAGCCTCCAGGCACATCTTCCCACCTTTATCTCTAATTGGTCCTACCTTCACTTCTGTCATCCTTTTCTTCTTCACATAATTGAAGAATGCCTTGGGGTTTTCCTTTACCCTACTCGCCAAGGCCTTCTCATGCCCCCTTCTTGCACTCCTCAGCCCTTTCTTAAGCTCCTTTCTTCTACCCTATATTCTTCAATAGCCCCATCTGATCCTCACTTCCTGAATCTCATGTAACAAGGTGGATGAATTGAATGTGCAGATAGTTATTAATGAATATGATATAGTTGGGAACACAGAGACATGGCTCCAGGGTGACCAAGGATGGGAGCTCAACATCCAGGGATATTCAATATTCAGGAGGGATAGACAGGAAAGAAAAGGAGGTGGGGTAGCATTGCTGGTTAGAGAGGAGATTAACGCAATAGAAAGGAAGGACATTAGCCTGGAGGATGTGGAATCGATATGGGTAGAGCTGCATAACACTAAGGGGCAGAAAACGCTGGTGGGAGTTGTGTACAGGCCACCTAACAGTAGTAGTGAGGTTGGGGATTGCATTAAACAGGAAATTAGAAATGCGTGCAATAAAGGAACAGTAGTTATAATGGGTGACTTCAATCTACATATAGATTGGGTGAACCAAATTGGTAAGGGTGCTGAGGAAGAGGATTTCTTGGAATGTATGCGGGATGGTTTTCTGAACCAACATGTCGAGGAACCAACTAGAGAGCAGGCCATTCTAGATTGGGTATTGAGCAATGAGGAAGGGTTAGTTAGCAATCTTGTCGTGTGAGGCCCCTTGGGTAAGAGTGACCATAATATGGTGGAATTCTTCATTAAGATGGAGAGTGACATAGTTAATTCAGAAACAAAGGTTCTGAACTTAAAGAAGGGTAACTTTGAAGGTATGAGATGTGAATTAGCTAAGATAGACTGACAAATGATACTTAAAGGGTTGACGGTGGATATGCAATGGCAAGCATTTAAAGATCGCATGGATGAACTACAACAATTGTTCATCCCGGTTTGGCAAAAGAATAAACTAGGGAAGGTAGTGCACCCGTGGCTGACAAGGGAAATTAGGGATAGTATCAAGTCCAAAGAAGAAACATATAAATTAGCAAAAAAAAAGTGGCACACCTGAGGACTGGGAGAAATTCAGAGACCAGCAGAGGAGAACAAAGAGCTTAAGTAGGAAAGGGAAAGAAGATTATGAGAGAAAGCTGGCAGAGAACATAAAAACTGACTGTAAAAGCTTTTATAGATATGTGAAAAGAAAAAGATTGGTCAAGACAAATGTAGGTCCTTTACAATCAGAAACAGGTGAATTGATCATATGGAACAAAGAAATGGCAGACCAATTCAATGACTACTTTGGTTCTGTCTTCACTAAGGAGGACATAAATAATCTTCCGGAAATAGTAAGGGACAGAGGGTCTAGTGAGATGGAGGAACTGAGGGAAATACAAGTTAGTAGGGAAGTGGTGTTAGGTAAATTGAAGGGATTAAAGGCAGATAAATCCCCAGGGCCAGATGGTCTGCATCCCAGAGTGCTTAAGGAAGTAGCCCAAGAAATAGTGGATGCATTAGTGATAATTTTTCAAAACTCTTTAGATTCTGGATTAGTTCCTGAGGATTGGAGGGTGGCTAATGTAACCCTACTTTTAAAAAAAGGAGGGAGAGAGAAACCGGGGAATTATGGACCGGTGAGTCTGACATTGGTGGTGGGGAAAATGCTAGAGTCGGTTATCAAAAATGTGATAACAGCACATTTGGAAAGAGGTGAAATCATCGGACAAAGTCAGCATGGATTTGTGAAAGGAAAATCATGTCTGACAAATCTTATAGAATTTTTTGAAGATGTAACTAGTAGAGTGGATAGGGGAGAGCCAGTGGATGTGGTATATTTAGATTTTCAAAAGGCTTTTGACAAGGTCCCACACAGGAGATTAGTGTGCAAACTTAAAGCACACGGTATTGGGGTTATGGTATTGATGTGGATAGAGAATTGGTTGGCAGACAGGAAGCAAAGAGTGGGAGTAAACGGGACCTTTTCAGAATGGCAGGCAATGACTAGTGGGGTACCGCAAGGCTCAGTGCTGGGACCCCAGTTGTTTACAATATATATTAATGATTTAGACGAGGGAATTAAATGCAGCATCTCCAAGTTTGCGGATGACACGAAGCTGGGCGGCAGTGTTAGCTGTGAGGAGGATGCTAAGAGGATGCAGGGTGACTTGGATAGGTTAGGTGAGTGGGCAAATTCATGGCAGATGCAATTTAATGTGGATAAATGTGAGGTTATCCACTTTGGTTGCAAGAACAGGAAAACAGATTATTATCTGAACGGTGGCCGATTAGGAAAAGGGGAGGTGCAACGAGACCTGGGTGTCATTGTACACCAGTCATTGAAAGTGGGCATGCAGGTACAGCAGGCGGTGTAAAAGGCAAATGGTATGTTGGCATTCATAGCAAAAGGATTTGAGTACAGGAGCAGGGAGGTTCTATTGCAGTTGTACAAGGCCTTGGTGAGACTGCACCTAGAATATTGTGTGCAGTTTTGGTCCCCTAATCTGAGGAAAGACATTCTTGCCATAGAGGGAGTACAGAGAAGGTTCACCAAATTGATTCCTGGGATGGCAGGACTTTCATATGAAGAAAGACTGGATCGACTAGGCTTATACTCACTGGAATTTAGAAGATTGAGGGGGGATCTTATTGAAACGTATAAAATTCTAAAGGGATTGGACAGGCTAGATGCAGGAAGATTGTTTCCGATGTTGGGGAAGTCCAGAACGAGGGGTCACAGTTTAAGGATAAAGGGAAAGCCTTTTAGGACAGAGATGAGGAAAAACCTCTTCCCACAGAGAGTGGTGAATCTGTGGAATTCTCTGCCACAGGAAACAGTTGAGGCCGGTTCATTGGCTATATTTAAGAGGAAGTTAGATATGGCCCTTGTGGCTAAAGGGATGAGGGGGTGTGGAGAGAAAGCAGGTACAGGGTTCTGAGTTGAATGATCAGCCATGATCATACTGAATGGCGGTGCAGGCTCGAAGGGCCAAATGGCCTACTCCTGCACCTATTTTCTATGTTTCTATGTATGCTGCCTTCTTCCACCTAACTAGATTTTCCACCTCACTTGTCACCCATGGTTCTTTCACCATACCATTCTTTATTTCCTCACCGGGACAAATTTATCCCTAACATCCTGCAAGAGATCCCTAAACATCGACCACATGTCCATAGTACATTTCCCTGGAAAAACATCATCCCAATTCACACCCACAAGTTCTAGCCTTATAGCCTCATAATTTGCCCTTCCCCAATTAAAACTTTTCCTGTCCTCTCTGATTCGATCCTTTTTCATGATAATGCTAAAGGCCGGGGAGCGGTGATCACTGTCCCCCAGATGCTCACCCACTGAGAGATCTGTGACCTGACCCGGTTTGTTACCTAATACTAGTTCTAGTATGGCATTCCCCCAGTCAGCCTGTCAACATACTGTGACATGAATCCGTCCTGGACACATTTAACAAACTCTGCCCCGTCTAAACCCTTGGAACTAATCAGATGTGAATCAATATTAGGGAAGTTAAAGTCACCCATGATAACAACCCTGTTATTTTTGCACCTTTCCAAAATCTGCCTCCCAATCTGCTCCTCGGTATCTCTGCTGCTACCAGGGGGCCTATAGAATACTCCCAATAGAGTAACTGCTCCCTTCCTGTTCCTGACTTCTGCCCATACTGACTCAAAAGTGGATCCTGCTACATTACCCACCCTTTCTGCAGCTGTAATAGTATCCCTGACCAGTAAAGCCACCCCTCCTCCCCTTTTCCCCCCTCTCTATCCCTTTGACATTCACTTTGACTTCCTTTGTCAGCCACAGTTGTACTATTTTGCCATTTGAGTATTTCTTTGTTTTTGGAATACATTTATCTGCACCTTCCTCATTTTTCCCAGAACTCAAGCCGTGCTGTTCTGCTGTCATCCCTATCAACATCTCCCACCTACAACCATCCTTCAGCCATGATTCAGTGATGGCCACAACATCATACCCAATAATCTGTAAAAGTGCAACAAAATCATCCACCTTATTTCTTACACTCCATGCATTGAGATATAACACTTTGAGTGCTGTATTTGCTGCCCTTTTTGAATCTGCTTCATAATGTACTGATACTCACCCTGCTGGCTGCAATTCTGTCCTATCATCTGCCTGCCTTTCCTGACAGTCCAACTGCACTCTATCTTTGCTTTTTTACCATCCATCCTATCCTGAGTCCCTACCCTCGGGTTCCCATCCCCCTGCTAAATTAGTTTAAACCCTTCCTAACAGCTCTAACAGACCTGCCCGCAAGAATATTGGACCCCCTCAGGTTCAGGTGCAACCTGTCCCCTTTGTACAGATCATACCTCCCACAGAAGAGATCCCAATGATCCATGAAATTGAAGCCCTGCCCCCTGCACCAGTTTCTCAGCCACACAGTTATCTGCCAAATCATTCTGTTTCTACCCTCACTGGTACGTGGCACAGGCAGCAATCCAGAAATTGCTACTGTGGAGGTCCTGCTTCTCAGCTTCTTGCCTAGCTCTCTAAATTCTCTTTTCAAGACCTCATTGCTTTTCCTTCCTATGTCATTGATACCAATATGAACCAAGACATCTGGCTGCTCTCCCTCCCTCTCCAAAATGCTGTGGATGCAATCTGAGACGTCCCTGACCCTGGCAACTGGGAGGCAACATACCATCCAATTGTCCGTTCAAGAATACAGAATCTTCTGTCTGTTCCTCTGGCTATTGAGTCCCCTATCACTACCGCTCCCCTTTTCTCCCCCTTTTCCTTCTGCACCATGGACCCATGCTCAGTGCCCTAACCTGATGTCCGTTGCATTCCCCTGGGAGGTCAACCACACAATAGTATCCAAAACAGTGTACTTATTATAGAGGGAAATGGCCACACAGGTACTCTGCGCTAGTGGCCTATTCACCTTCCCATTCCTTCTCCTGACAATCACCCAGCTACACACCTATTGCAATTTAGGAGTGACTACTTCCCTGTAACTCTGATCAATGATCTCCTCACTCTTCCGTACAAGCTGAAAGTCAACCAGCTGCTGCTCCAGATCCCTAACAGAATCAGAATCAGGGTTGTTATCACTGGCATGTGAAGTGAAATTTGTTAACTTAGCAGCAGTAGTTCAATGCAATACATAATATAGAAGAAAAAAATAAAATAATAATAATAATAAATAAATTACAATATACGTATATTGAATAGATTAAAAATCATGCAAAAAAGAGAAGTACTGTATATTAAAAGAAGTGAGGTAGCGTCCATTTAACGCGTCCATTTAGCGTTCAATGTCCATTTAAGAATTTACTAGAATGTTACCTGGGTTTTGGCACCTAAGTTACAGAGAAAGGTTGAACAAGTTAGGTCTTTATTCTTTGGAGTGTAGAAGGTTGAGGGAGGACTTGATAGAGGTACTTAAAATTATGAGGGGGATAGATAGAGTTGACATGGATAGGCTTTTTCCATTGAGAGTTAAGGGGCAAAAGTTTAGGGGTAACATGAGGGGAAACTTCTTTACTCAGAGAGTGGTAGCTGTGTGGAACGAGCTTCCAGTAGAAGTGGGAGAGGCAGGTTCGATTTTGTCATTTAAAAAAAAATTGGATAGGTATATGGACAGGAAAGGAATGGAGGGTTATGGGATGAGTGCCGGTAGGTGGGACTAGGTGAGAGTAAGTGTTCGGCACGGACTAGAAGGGCCGAGATGGCCTGTTTCCGTGCTGTAATTGTTATATGGTTATATGGTTAATCGGATGGCAGAGGGGAAGAAGTTGTTCCTGAATCACTGAGTGTGTGCCTTCAGGCTTCTGTACCTCCCACCTGATGTAACAGTGAGAAAAGGGCATGCCCTGGGTGCTGGAGGTCCTTAGTAATAGACGCTGCCTTTCTGAGACACCGCTCTCTAAAGATGTTCTGGATACTTTGTAGGCTAGTACCCAAGATGGAGCTGACTAGATTTACGTCCATCTGCAGTTTCTTTCGGTCCTGTGCAGTAGCACCCCACCCCCATACCAGACAGTGATGCAGCCTGTCAGAATGCTCTCCATGGTACATCCATAGAAGTTTTTGAGTGTACTTGTTGACATGCCAAATCTCTTCATACTCCTATAGCCACTGTCTTGCCTTCTTTATAACTACATCGATATGTTGGGACCAGGTTCACGCAGATGTAGTTCCGTGGGAGTCTCTGAGTTTCCCAGGACTCCGTTTAAATGGCAATGGCCTTTTAAACTACACTAAGTACCCCTGACACAGCAAGAAAAAAGGGAAATGTAACAGAAACTAACCTAAAGCCTACGCCTCTTCTAGCCGAAGCCTCCTTAGAGCCAAAGCATAACATTTCCACTCTCACCACTGGCCCAATGCCAACAATAGCCACTCCACTTGTCACATCAGTACTTTTATTTGCTCCTCTCTGCACTGGTCCTGTTTCTAACTGGCACCCAAATGACACCAAAAGCCCGCGAAGCTCTCCTCTTAAATGAGCGCCATTTTCTGCCCTCTTTCAGTCTTATTGATATCTTTCCTGGAGGTAGGTGACCAAAACTGCACAGAATACTGAAAAATAGTCCTCACCAATGCCTTATACAATTTCAACATAACACCTCAGCTCCGAACTCGATAACCTGATATATGAAGGCCAATGTGCCAAAAGCTCTCTTTATGATCCTATCGACCTGTGACACCACTTTCAAGGAATTCTGGAACTGTGTTGCCAGGTGCCTCTGTTCTACTGCACTTCTCGGTGCCCTACTTTGCACCTTGTAAGAGTACTCTGGTTTCTCCTCCCAAAGTGCAACATCTCACACTTTGCGATATTAAATTCCATCTGCCATTTTTCAGCTGGTTCAAATGCTGCTGCAAGCTTGCTTGCAATTGTTAAAAATGCTTGAACTGGTTAATAAAACCATAACTAAAAGCAACTGCATAAAATTGTCATGATGATATTTACATGGAGACTTGAAAGATTAGTATTGAACAGCACAAAATGCTGGAGGAACTCAGCAAGCCAGGCAGCATCTATGGAAAAAAAGTACAGTTGAAGTTTCGTGCCAAAACCTTTAGAACCATAGAACATTACAGCACAGAAACAGGCCTTTTGGACCTTCTTGGCTGTGCCGAACCATTTTCCTGCCTAGTCCCACTGAACTGCATCTGGCACATATCCCTCCAAACCGCTCTCATCCGTGTACCTGTCCAGGTTTTTCATAAATGTTAAAAGTGAGCCCGCATTCACCACTTCATCTGGCAGCTCATTCCACACTCCCACCACTCTGCGTGAAGAAGCCCCCTTCTAATGTTCCCTTTAAACTTTTCCCCCTTCTAGTCAGTACCTCTATATATTGATTTAGAAAACTTTCCTGAACACATTTTACAAATTCTAACCTATCTAGACCTTTAACAGTATGGGAGTCCCAGTCAATATGTGGAAAATTAAAATCCCCTACTGTCACAACTTTATGTTTCCTGCATTTGTCTGCTATCTCTACAGATTTGCTCCTCCAGTTCTCACTGACTATTGGGTGGTCTGTAATACAACCTCATTAATGTGGTCATACCTTTCCTTTCTCTCAGCTCCACCCATATGGCCTCGGTAGACAAGCCCTCTAATCTGTCCTGCCTGAGCACTGCTGTAACATTTTCCCTGACTAGCAATGCCACCACCCCCCCCCCCCCCATCCTTCATCCCTCTACCTATATCATGTCTGAAACATCGGAACGCTAGAACATTGAACTGCCAGTCCTGCCCCTCCTGTAGCCAAGTTTCACTAATGGCTTCAACATCATAATTCCACATGTCAATCCAAGCCCTCAGCTTGTCAGCCTTCCCCACAATACTCCTCACATTGAAATAGACACAGCTCAGAAGATAATTACCACCACACGCAACCCTTCTATTTGTGACTTTGCATGAACCTTTAACATCATTTATTTTCACCCCCGCTCCACTATCTACTCTGTCACTCTGGTTCCACCCCCCTGCAAATCTCATTTAAACCCTCCCCAATAGCACTAACAAACCTCCCTGCAAGGATATTGGTCCCACTGTAGTTCAGGTGTAACCTGTCTCTCTTGTACAGGTCCCACCTGCCCCAGAAGAGGTCCCAATGATCCTGAAATCTGAAATCCTGCCCCCTACACCAGTTCCTCAGCCACATGTTTATCCTCCAGAGCATCCTATTCTTACCCTCACTGGCATGTGGCACAGGTAGCAATCCTGAGATTACCACCCTCGAGGTCCTGCTTTTTAACTTCCTACCAAGCTCTCTATTCTCACTCTTCAGGACCTCCTCACTCTTTCTTCCTACGTCATTGGTACCGATATGCACCATGACATCTGGCTGCTCACCCTCCCACTTCAGAATGCTGTGCACGCAATCTGAGACATCCCTGACCCTGGCACCCAAGAGGCAACAAACCATCCAGGAGTCTCTGTTGCGACCACAGAATCTCCTGTCTGTACCTCTAACTATCGAGTCCCCTATCACTACCGCTCTCCTCTTCTTCCACCCTCCCTTCTGCACTGCAGAACCAGACTCTGTACCAGAGATCTGGCTTCCGCAGCTCGTCCCAGGTAAGTCATTCCCCCCACAACAGTATCCAAATCAGTATACTTGTTGTTGAGGGGAATGGCCACAAGGGAGCCCTGCTGTGCCTGTCTTTTCCCCTTCCCACGACTGACGGTAAGCCAATTACCTGTGCGCTGCTCCTTTGATGTAACTACCTCCCTGAAACTGCAATCTATAAATTTCTCATTCTCCAGAATGATCCAGAGGTCATCCAGCTCCTGCTCCAGTTCCCTAAAGAGGTTTGTTAGGATCTGCAGCTGGATGCACTTCTTGCGGGTGTCGTTGTCAGGGACACCAGAGGTCTCCCTGACTTCCCACATCCTGCAAGAGGAATATTCCAACATCCTGCCTGGCATTCTCTCTACTCTAAATGAACAAAACAAAACTTACCAGAACCTACTCTCGCCTCTGCCTGTTCACGCTGAAGCCTGTTGAACCAAAGGCGTCCCACTCTGACACAGTCTACTCCAATGATGGCCGCTGTATGTGGCTGTCTTTTTTTTAATCCTTTGGCACACTACATCACGCACCTGCACAGTCTAGCCTCTCTTGCCCTATCAGTTAAAAAATGACTTCTCTCCGAGATGTCTTTAGTCCTTCACTCTCTGTCTCTCACTTTGATTTAGGATTCATCAGGACTGGAGAGAAAAAGATGAGGAGTCAGAGTTAGAAGGTGGAGGGAGAGGAGGAAGAACCACAAGGTGATTGGTGAACCAGGAGAGGGAAGGTGTGATTGGTGAAAGAGATACATGGCTGGAGAAGGGGAATCTAATAGGAGAGGACAGAAGCCTTGAAAGAAAGAAATGGGAGAGGAGCACCAGAGGTGGGTGATGAGCAGGTAAAGAGATAAGGTGAGAGAGGGAAAAGGGAATGAGGTATGGTGAGGGAGGGGGCATTACTGGAAGTTTGAGAAACCGATGTTCATGCCATCAGGTTGAAGCCTACCCAGACAAAACATAAGGTGTTGCTCCTCCAACCTGAGTGTGGCCTCATCGAGACAGTAGACAAGGCCACAGACTGCCTGGCCTAATGAGTTCCCTCAGCATTTTTTGTGTGTTACTTGGATATAATCTGCAGATTTACTCTTGTTTGAGATTAGCATGGAGACCTGTGCCTGCTCAGTGAGAGAAGAGTGTGAAATCTGTTTGTCAATTATTGCATTAATATTTCAGGTGTTACTATTTCACTGCAGGTACGAGAGCAGGCACAACTACGCCACAACTGTCGGTAAAGGGCATGCCTGAAGATCCGGGTAAGGAAAGACACCAAAGAAATCACTTCACATTTCCAAGAAAGCTTATTTTAAATGTTCCCATTAAACTGAGGAGAATTTTAGACAGACAGCATTTTTGAAAAGTAACCATAATCTATTTGAATTCTTACTGTTTGTCTTAGTCATCAGTTTGCAATTCCTGAGTATCGGACAGGTACCCATTGGTTGCAACACATATCAAATTTGCAAAGAGAGTTACAAGTTTAATGCATCCTATGCTTATTGCCTGCATGGAAGGGCACTCTGCAATATCTTGCATTAAAAAGGCTACTAAACTGGGCAGTGTACATATCACAGCAACTTGTCACCTCAGAACGACATTTTCCCAAGCACACAATTCTTGATCAAGATAGCTATTAATTTTGGTTTGTACTGTGTGTCAATGGCCTATGAGAACTATTTCATCACATTGGGATAAAATTTGAACTGTACTCCAAGTATCATGCTACTTCTGCGTATTTGTTTTCTGAATGTCGAAACTTCTGAATGAACATTCACATAGTTCTGAAAACCTACCCCTAGACCACAGCCATCAGACCATAAAACACAGGAGCAAAATTAGGCCATCTGGCCCATCAAGTCTGCTCCACCATTTAATCATGGCTGATCCTTTTTTCTATCTCCTCCTCAACCCCAGTTCCCAGCCTTCTTCCCTTAACCTGTTTTCCAGTCCTCTGGCACCAAAATCACCTTAAATTTTTAATAACTTCCTTCACTGTCCACTATACCAACCACTTCAGTGTCATGTGAATAACCATGACTCTAATTTTCTTATCCAAATCATTGATAAAAATGGCAAACAACAATGGGTCCAGCACCGAACATTAGTCTTGGGCCTCCAATCTGAGAAACAGCCTTCCACTATTCCCCTCAGCTTTCTCCCATCAATTCAATTATGCATCCAATTTGCCAGACTCCTGAGGCTCACTGACCTGCAAGTTAACTGCTAGGAAATTCTGCATTTAGAAAATAGTCCACTTCTTTACTCCTTTTACCAAAGTGCATAACCATACACTTCCCTACACTATATTCCATCTGCCACTTCTTTGCCCTTTCTCCCAATCTGTTTAAGTCAAGTTACAGGACTCAAAGTGTTGTATCTCAGTGTGCAGAGTATAAGAAATACGGTGGATGATCATGTTGCACTATTACAGATAGCCAGGTATGATGTTCTGGCCATTATTGAATCGTGGCTGAAGAATGGTTGTAGTTGGGAGCTGAATGTCCAAGGTTACACGTTGTATCAGAGGGATAGGAAGGTAGGCAGAGGGGATGGCGTGGTTCTGCTGGTAAAGAATGACATCAAATTACTAGAAAGATGTGGAATAGCATTAAAGGTTACAGGGAGAAGGCCAGGAAATGGGGTTGAGGAGGAGAGAAAAAATCAGCCATGATCGAATGTCAGAGCAGACTCAATGGGCCAAATGACTTAATTCTGCTCCTATGCTTTATGGTCTTATGCAGACTCTCTCCTTCCTCAACACTACCTGCCCTTCCACCTTTCTTTGTATCATCTGCAAAGTCATCAATTTCATTATCTAAAACGACATACAACATGAAAAGAATTGGTCCCAAAACCCCCCTCAGAACACCACGAGTCACTGACAGTCAACCACAGGCCTCATTTAGTCCCACTGTTTGCCTCCTGCCAGTCAGCCAAACCTGTCCGTCCCAATATCTTTCTTGTCTTAAAACCATAAGATATAGGAGCAGCACTGAGTCTGCTCCGCCATTCAATCATGGGCTGATCCAATTCTTCCAGTCATCCCCACTCCCCTGCCTTCACCCCATAACCTTTGATGCCCTGGCTAATCAAGAACCTATCTGTCTCTGCCTTAAATGCACCCTATGGCTTGGCCTCCACAGCCATTCGTGGCAACAAATTCACAGATTTACCACGGACTAAAGTAATTTCTCTGCATCTCTGTTCTAAATGGACGTCCTTCAATCCTGAAGTCATGCCCTCTTGTCCTAGACTCCCCTATCATGGGAAATAAATTTGCCATATCTAATATGTTCAGGCCTTTTAACATTCAGAATATTTCTATGAGACCCCCTCTCATTCTCCTGAACTCCAGGAAATACAGCCCAAGAGCTGCCAGACATTCCTCGTGTGGTAACCCTTTCATTCCCGGAATCACTGTCACGAATCTTCTCTGAACCCTCTCCAATATCAGTATATCCTTTCTAAAATAGGGAGCTCAAAACTGCACACAATACTCCAAGTGTGGTCTCATGAGTGCCTTATAGAGCCTCAACATCACATCCCTGCTCTTATATTCTATACCTCTAGAAATGAATGCCAACATTGTATTCACCTTCTTCACCACCAATTCAACCTGGAGCTTAACCTTTAGAGTATCTTGCACAAAGACTCCCAAGTCCCTTTGCATCTCTGCAGTTTGAATTCTCTCCCCCAACTAAATAATAGTCTGCCCGTTTATTTCTTCCACCAAAGTGCATGACCATACCCCTTCCAACATTGTATTTCATTTTCTACTTCTTTGCCCATTCTCCTAAACTATCTAAGTCTCTCTGCAGGCTCTGTTTCCTCAACACTACCCACTCCTCCAGTTATCTTTGTATCATCGGCAATTTTAGGCACAAATCCATTAATCCCATAGTCCAGTGCTGGGGCATAGTCCCATAGTTCTGTGCTGGGGCAGCAGGCTGAGGGTAGCAGACACCAACAGAATCAACAAACTCATTCGTAAGGCCAGTGATGTTGTGAGGGTGGAACTGGACTTCTGACGGTGGTGTCTGAAAAGAGGATGCTGTCCAAGTTGCATGCCATCTTGGACAACGACTCCCATCCACTCCATAATGTACTGGTTAGGCACAGGAGTACATTCAGCCAGAGACTCATTCCACCGAGATGTAACACTGAGCGTCATAGGAAGTCATTCCTACCTGTGGCCATCAAACTTTACAACTCCTCCCTCGGAGTGTCAGACACCCTGAGCCAATAGGCTGGTCCTGGACTTATTTTTCCACTTAGCATGATTAACTTATTATTATTTAATTATTTATGGTTTTGTATTACTATATTTCTACACTATTCTTGGTTGGTGTGGCTGTAACGAAACCCAATTTCCCTCGGGATCAATAAAGTATGTCAGTCTGTCTGAAATCATTGATGTACATCATACATTACTATAGGTGCTTATTTTATGAAACCACCTAACTTACGGTACCTTGTCAGAGGCCTTCTGAAAATCCAAGTAAACAACATCCATTGACAGACACAAAATGTTGCCTGGCCTGCTGAGTTCCTCCAGCATTTTGTGTATTGCTCGAACTTCCAGAATTTGCAGATTTTCTCTTGTTTGTGATTAACATCCATTGACTCTCCTTTGTCTGTCCTGTTTGCTTTTTCCTCAAAGAATTCCAACAGTTTGTCAGAAAAAAAATTGTTGTTCAAGCCGCATCGCCAGCAACCCACCAGTTTAACCCCAGCCTAATCTCGGGACAATTCGCAATGACCAATTAACCCTCTAACTGGTATGTCTTTGGACAGTGGGAAGAAACCAGAGCACCCTGAGGAAACCCATGCATTCCACGGGAAGAAGATGCAAACTCCTTACAGAGATTGAATTCCAAACTGTAATAGCATTGTGCTAACCACTACGCTACTGTGGCACCCCTTTACTTTACTTACTGTTTTTTCAGTTGCCGTCTGTTGTTTTTTTTTTAAAGCTTCCCATTCCTCTCATCAGGGCTGTCATGTCAATGTCTGTGTGGACCCACAGGAGATGGAAAACATTTCTAATGAACATAAGATCATGGAAGCTAAGGAAATGAGTCAAATGAGTTGTAATATCTTGGATCATAAATAAGTTACCAAAGACCAGGTATTGACAACACTAAAATGCATTAATTTGGATAAATCCCCAGGGCCTGACTAAGTGTATTCACAGACCTTGTAGGAAGCGAAGGAAGAAATTGCAGAGGCTTTCACAAAGATATTTGCAGCATATTTAGGTGAGATTCTAAGAGACTGGAGGCTGGCAAATATTATACAAATATATAAGGACAGCAAAGACAAGCCAAGGAAATGCAGACCTGTGAACCTGGTGAGTAAATGGTGGGTAAGTTAGTGGAGGGGATTCTGAGGGACACAATATCCTGGAAAGGGAGGGTGAGTCATGGTACATATTGGCACCAACGACATAGGTTAAAAAAAGGAGGTCCTAAAAAAAAGAATACAGGGAGATAGGAATGAAGCTGAGAAGCAGGATCTCTTGGGATTGCTGCCTGTGCCACACAACAGTGAGGATAGGAATAGAATGAGATGTCAGATAAATGTGTGGCTGAAGAATTGGAGCAGGGTGCAGGGATTCAGATTTCTGGATAATTGGGATCTCTTCTGGAGCAGGTGGAACCTGTACAAAAGGGACGGGTTGCACTTGAATCCAAGAGGGCCAATATTTTTATTGGCAAGTTTACTAGAGCTGTTGGAAGTGTTTTAAACAAAATGGCAGGGGGATGGGAACCAGTACGATAGAGCTGAGGATGAGCCAGCAGGTTTACAAGTAGATGATGGATGCAACATGAATGTAAGGAACGACAAACCAATGATTGGGTATAATTGCAAATAGAGCAAAGAGTTAAATTGTAACACAGGCAAAATGTAAAAAGGGCCAAGAATGGAAGACTTAAGGTGCTGTGTTTAAATGCGTGTAGCATTCAAAATAATGTGGACAAACTCACGGCGCAATTAGAGATTGGTCAGTATGATGTGGGCATCACTAAGTCGTGGCTGAAAGAAGGTCATAGTTGGGAGCTTAACATCAAGTGATATACTTTGAATCGAAAGGACAGGCAGGAAGGCATAGGTGGTGGTGTGGCTCTTTTGGTAAGAGATGGAATTACATCTTTAGAAAGAGGTGACAGGGTCAGAGAATGTTGAATCTTTGTGTGTGGAGTTAAGAAACTGCAAGGGTAAATAAATCATAGGTCTCCATATAGTAGCCAAGATGTGGGGTTGAGATTGTAAAGGGAGATGGAAAAGGCAGATAATAAGGGTAATGACACAATTGTAATGGGGAACTTCAGAATGGAAGGGGATTGGAAAATCAGGTTGGTGTTGCATCCCAAGAGAGGGAAGCTGTTGAATGCCAGAGAGATGGCTTTTTAGAGCAGCTTGTGAGCCTACTTGGGGAAAAGCCATCTGAGATTGGGTGTTGTGCAATAACCGTTAGGAGGCAGTGATCATAATATGATTGAAATCATACTGCAGTTTGAGAGGGAAAAGTGTGAGTCTCATGTATCAGTATCACAATGGAATAAAGGGAATTACAGAAGCATAAAAGAGGAGCTTGCCCAGGTGGGTTGGAGGAGGATACTGGTGGGGCTGATGGTAGAGCACACTTAGCTGAAATTTCTGGGAATAGTTCACAAGGTGCAGGATTGATTTGGACCAGCTGGAAAAATGGGCTGACAAATGGCAGATGGAGTTTAATGCAGACAAGTGTGAGGTATTGCACTTTGGAAGGACAAACCAAGGTAGAACATACAAGGTAAATGATAGGACACTGAGGAGTGCAGTAGAACAGAGGAATCTGGGAAAACAGATACATAATTCCCTACGAGTGGCATTACAGGTAGATAGGGTCGTAAAGAGAGCTTTTGGCACATTAGCCTTTATCAATCAAAGTATTGAGTATAAGAGTTGGAATGTTATGGTGAGGTTGTATAAGACATTGGTGAGGCGGAATTTGGAGTATTGTGTGCAGTTTTGGTCACCTAATTACAGGAAGGATATTAATAAGGTTGAAAGAGTGCAGAGAAGGTTTACAAGGATGTTGCCGGGACTTGAGAAACGGAGTTACAGAGAAAGGTCGAATAAGTTAGGACTTTATTCCCTGGACCATAGGAGAATGAGGGGAGATTTGATAGAGGTGTATAAAATTATGATGGGTATAGATAGAGTGAATGCAAGCAGGCTTTTTCCACTGAGGCTAGGGGAGAAAAAAACCAGAGGACATGGGTTAAGCGTGAAAATGGAAAAGTTTAAAGGGAACATTAGGAGGAGCTTCTTCACACAGAGAGTATTGGGAGTGTGAAATGAGCCAGTTAAAGTGGTGAATGCAGGCTCACTTTTAACATTTAAGAAAAACTTTGACAGGTACATGGATAAGAGGGATATGGTCCAGGTGCAGGTCAGTGGGACTAGGCAGAAAAATGGTTCAGCACAACCAAGAAGGGCTAAAAGGCCTGTTTCTGTGCTGTAATGTTCAATGGTTCTATGGTTGACATTGGAGATAGTCTAGAAGAGATCCATGAAGATGATTCCAGGAAAGAAGAGGTTAACCTGTGAGGAGAGTTTGGCAGCTTTGGGCCTATGCTCACTGGAATTTAGAAGAATGCATGGTGATCTCATTGAAATTTTGGAAGGATTAGATAGGGTGGCTGTGGAGAAGATGTTTCCTATGATGGGGTATCCAGAACTAGAGGGTACAGCCTCAAAATTGAGGGGTGACCCTTCAGAACAGAGGCAAGGCGGGTTTTTTTAGCCAGAGTGTATTGAATCTGTGGAATGCTCTGCCACAGATTTCAGTGGATGCCAAGTCTGTGGGTATATTTAAGGCAGAAATTGATTGTCTTCTCATTGATCAGGGCATTAAAGGATATGGCGAGAAGGCATGTGTATAGGTTTCAGTGGTATCTGGGATCAGCCATAATGGAATAGCAGAGCAGACTTGATGGGCTGAATGGCCTAATTCTTAGAAACATAGAAAACCTACAGCACAATACAGGCCCTTCGGCCCACAAAGTTGTGCCGATCATGTCCCTACCTTAGAAATTACTAGGCTTACCCATAGCCCTCTATTTTTCTAAGCTCCATGTACCTATCCAAAAGTTTCTTAAAAGACCCTATTGTATCCGCCTCCACCACTGTTGCCGGCAGCCCATTCCATGTACTCACCACTCTCTGAGTAAAAAACTTACCCCTAGCACCTCCTTTGTACCTGCTCCCCAGCACCTTAAACCTGTGTCCTCTTGTGGCAACCATTTCAGCCCTGGGAAAAAGCCTCCGACTATCCACACAATCAATGCCTCTCGTGATTTTTATAAATGACCTGGATGAAGAAGTGGAGGGATGGGTTAGTAAGTTTGCTGATGACACAAAGGTTCGAGGTGTTGTGGATAGTGTGGAGGGCTGTCAGAGGTTACAGCGGGACATTGATAGGATACAAAACTGGGCTGAGAATTGGCAGATGGAGTTCAACCTGGATAAGTGTGAAGTGGTTCATTTTGGGAGGTAAAATATGATTGCAGATTATAGGATTAATGGTAAGACTCTTAGAAGTGTGGAGGATCAGAGGGATCTTGGGGTCCGAGTCCATAGGACGCTCAAAGCAGCTGTGCAGGTTGACTCTGTGGTTAAGAAGGTGTATGGTGTATTGGCCTTCATCACTCATGGAACTGAATTTAGGAGCCGAGAGGTAATGTCGCAGCTATATAGGACCTTGGTCGGACCCCACTTGGAGTATTGTGCTCAGTTCTGGTCGCCTCACTACAGGAAGGATGTGGAAGCCACAGAAAGGGCACAGAGGAGATTTACAAGGATGTTGCCTGGATTGGGGAGAATGCCTTATGAGAATAGATTGAGTGAACTCGGCCTTTTCTCCTTGGAGTGACGGAGGATGAGAGGTGACCTGATAGAGGTGTACAAGATAATGAGAGGCATTGATCATGTGGCATTGACGTACACGGAGCTTAGTGAAATAAAGGGCTATAGGTAAGCCTAGTAATTTGTAAGGTAGGAACGTGTTCGGCACAACTTTGTGGGTCAAAGAGCCTGTATTATGCTGTAGTTTTTCTATGTTTCATCGTCTTATACACCTCTATCAGGTCTCCTCTCATCCTCCGGCTCTCCAAAGAGAAAATTCCAAGTTCACTCAACCTGTTTTCATAAGGCATGCTCCCCAATCCAGGCAACATCCTTGTAAATCTCCTCTGCACCCTTTCTATTGCTTTCTCATCCTTCCTGTAGTGAGGTGACCAGAACTGAGCACAGTACTCCAAGTGGGGTCTGACCAGGGTCCTATATAGCTGTAACATTAAGTCAAGGAAATTATGTCTTACACAGCTGTTAAGAGTATTTTGAAGTGGTAACCAAGAGCATAGCTGAGGGCAGGACAGTGGACATTGTCCTTATGGACTTCAGCATGACCTTTGATAACTCCCACATGCCAGACCAGTCTGGAAGGTTAGATCACATAGAATTAAGGGAGAGGTAGCCAAGTAGATACGTTACTGGCTTCATGGTAGGAAGCAATTTGCATTTATGCTTGGAATATTGGTTGAAGAAATAAATATCACCAATGGCTATCCAGATTCAGTAAACCTTGAGACTGGCACAAAAACTGATGCCTCTGTGCTTAAAAAAAAGTGCCTGATTGTGCAAGATGTGGCCCATCATGATCCATTGTTAAGGTAGGTTTAGAACCGAGCTGGTTATCTATGATATTAATGCCCAGTAATCTGAAACTGCTACCCCTCCCCACCACACAATCCACCAATGAAAACTACCATGTCATCTTCCAACCACCCCTCTCTGAAGTGAATGATCACTTCCTTTATTTTCATTTGAAGGTTAATATGAGGGGGCATACATTTAAGGTGATTGGACGGAAGTACAGGAATTGTGGTAGAGGCAGATACATTAGGTACATTTAGAAGATTCTTAGATAGGCACATGGATGATAGAAAATTAGAGGGCACTGTTGGAGGGAAGAGTTAGATTTATCTTGAAGGAGGTAAAAAGGTCGGCACAACAACATGGGACAAAGAACCTGTAAGATACAGGAGCAGAATCAGGCCAAATGTGCCATTGAGTCTGCTCCTCCATTTCATCTTGGCTGATCCACTTTTCCTCTCAACCCCAATCTCCTGCCTTCTCCCTGTATCCCTTCATGCCCTGACTAATCAAGAATCCATCAACCTCTGCCTTAAATATACCTCTACCTCCACAGCCATCTGTGGCAACAGATTCCACAGTTCCACCACTCTCTGGCTGAAGCAATTCCTCCTTATCTGCATTCTAAAATGACACCCCTCTATTCTGAGGCAGGGTCTCTGATCTTAGACTCCCCCACCACAGGAAACAACACATCCACTCTAACAAGGCCTTTCACTATTCAATTGGTTTCAATGATGTCACCCATCATTCTTTAGAATTCCAGTGAATAAGGGACAGAGCCATCAAACACTCTTCATATGACAAGCCTTTCAATCCCAGAATCCCAGAACCTTCTTCAATGTCAGCACATAAGGGACCCAAAATTGCTCACAGTTCTCCAAGTCAGGCCTCACATTACCTCCTTGCTTTTATATTCTAGTGCAGCACTTTCTGACACTGTATTCCATCTGCCATTTCTTTGCCCATTCTCCTAATCTGTCTAAGTCCTTTTGTCGCCTCTCAACATCCTCAAAACTAACTGCCCCTCCACCTATCTTCATATCATCTGCATATTTTGCCTCAAAGCCATCAATTCCATCATCCAAGTCATTGACATATAAGGTAAAAAGAAGTCGTTCCAACACAGACCCCTGCGGAACACCACTAGTCCCTGGCAGCCAACAGAAGGCTCCCTTTATTCCACTCTTTGCCTCCTGCCAACTAGCCACTACTGCATCCATGCTAGTATCTTTTCTGTAATACCATAGGCTCGTAACTTGTTCAGCAGCCTCATGAGTGGTACCTTGTCAAAGGACTTGTGAAAATCCAAGTACACAAAATCCATTGATACCCCTTTGTCTACCCTGCTTGTTTTTTTTTCAAAGAATTCGTACAGACTTGTTAGGCAAAATTTTCCCTTCAGGAAAAGAAGGCCTATTTTATCATGTGCCTCCAAGTACCCTGAAACCACATCCTTAACAATCAGCTTCAATATCTTTCCAATCATGAAGGTCAGTTTAACTGGTCTTTAATTTCCTTTACAACATAGAACATAGAAATCTACAGCAAATTACAGGCTCTTTGGCCCACAATGTTGTGCCAACCATGTAACCTACTCTAGAAATTGCCTAGAATTTCCCTATCACATAGCCCTCTACTTTTCGTAGCTCTATGTACCTACCTAAGACTCTCTTAAAATACGCTATTGTATCCGCCTCTACCACCGTCGTTGGCAGTGCATTCCATGCACCCATCACTTTTCTGTACAAACAACTTACCTCCGGCATCCCCCTTGTACCTACTTCTAAACACCTTAAAACTATACACCCTCATATTAGCCTTTTCAGCCTTGGGAAAAAGTCTTTGGCTATCCACATGAGTAATGCCTCTCATCATCTTGTACACCTCCATCAGGTCACCTTCCATCGTTCCAAGAAGAAAAAGCCAAGTTCACTCAAAATATTCTCATAAGACAAGCTCTCCAATCCAGGCAACATCCTTGTAACTCTCCTCTGCACCTTCTTCCTGTACTGAGGTGACCTGAACTTAAAACAGTACTCCTGGGTCTGACTAAGGTCTTATATAGCTGTAACGTTACCTCATGGCTTTTGAACTCAGTCCCACAATAGATGAAGGCCAACACACCATATGCTTTCTTAACAACATTGTCAACATGACCAGCAGCATTTAATGTCCTATGGACATGGACCCCAAGATCTTACTGATCCCCCACACTGCCAAGAGTATTACCATTAATATAATATTCTGTCTTCAGATTTGACCTAACGAAATGAACCACTTCACACTTACCTGGGTTGAAGTCCATTTGCCGCTTCTCAGCCCAGTTCTACATCCTATCGATTTCACACTGTAACCTCTGACAGACTATACACCAAACCCCCAACTTTTGTGTCATCAGAAAACTTACTAATCCACCCTACTACTTCCTCATCCAGGTCATTTCTAAAAATCACAAAGAGGAGGTGTCCCAGAACAGACCCCTGTTGAACACCACTCATTATCGTCCTCCATGCACAATGCAAACCATCTATGACCACCCTTTGCCTTCTGTGGGCAAGCCAATTCTCAATCCACAAAGTAAGGTCTCCTTGGATCCCATGCCTCCTTACTTTCTGAAGTAGCCTTGTATGGGGAACCTTATCAAATGCCTTGCTAAAATCCATATACACTACATCTACTACTCTACCTTCATCAATGTGTTTTGCTACATCCTCAAAGAATTCAATCGGGCTCGTAAGGCATGACCTGCCCTTGACAAAGCCATGCTGATTCCTAATCAGATTATGCCTCTCCAAATGTTCGTAAATCCTGTCTGTCAGAATCTTCTCTAACAACTTGCCATCACTGAAGTAAGACTCACTGCTCTTTGAAATTTGCAGAAGGCCTTTGACAAGATGCCACATGTAAGGCTGCTTACCAAGTTAAGAGCCCATGGTATTAAGTAAAGTTACTAACATGGTTAGAGCATTGGCTGACTGGTAGAGGGCAGCGTGTGGGAATAAAAGGTTCCTTTTCAGGTTGGCTGCCAGTGACTAGCGGTGTTCCGCAGGCATCGGTGTTGGGATCACTTCATTTTATGCTGTATATAAATGATTTAGATGATGGAATAGATGGCTTTGTTGCCAAGCTTTCAGATGATGCAAAGATTGGTGGAAGGGCAAGTAGTGCGGAGGAATCAGGTAGGATACAGTAGGACTTAGACAGATTAGGAGAATGGTTAAGAAAGTGGAAAATGAAATACAATGTTGAAAAATGCATGGTCATGCACTTTGGTAGTAGAAATAAATGTGCGGGCAATTTTCTAAACAGGGAGAAAATCCAAAAATCTGAGATGCAAAGGGACTTAGGGGTCCTTGTGCAGAACAACCTAAAGGTTAACTTGCAGGTAGAGTCGGTGCTGAGGAAGGCAAATGCAATGTTAGCATTCATCTCATGAGGTCTAGAATACAAGAGCAGGGGTGTGATGCTGAGGCTCTAAAGGTACTGTTGAGGCCTCACCTTGAGTATTGTGAACAGTCTTACACAGAAAACCTGCAGCACAATACAGCCCCTTCGGCCCACTAAGCTATGCTGAACATGTCCTTACCTTAAAAATTACCTAGGGTTACATGTACCTGTTTTTTGCCCTTCATCTTAGAAAAGATGTGCTGGCATTGGAGAGGGTGCAGAGGAGGTTCACAAGGATGATTCCAGGAATGAAAGGGTTATACGAGTAATGTTTATTGGTTCTAGGTCTGTACTCGCAGGAATTCAGAAGGATGAGGGGGTATCTCATTGAAACGTTTCGAATGTTGAAAGGCCCAGTCAGAGTAGACGTGGAAAAAGGATGTTTCCCATGGTGAGAGAGTCTAGGACAAGAGGGCACAGCCTTGGGATAGAGGGGCATCCTTTCAAAACAGAGGTGCAGAGAAATTTCTTTAGGCAAAGGCTGGTGAATTTGTGGAATTTGTTGCCACAGACAGCTGTGGAGGCCAGATCATTGGGTGTATTTAAGGCAGAGATTGATCGGTTCTTGATTGGACATGGCATCAAAGGTTACAGAGAGAAGGCCGGGAACTAGAGTTGAGGAGGAGAAGAAAAAAGGATCAGCCATGATTGAATAGTGGAGCACATTCGATTGGCCAGATGGCCTAGTTCTCCTCCTATGTCTTATGGTCTTATGATCTTAATTTCCTGGGTTATCCCTGCTCCCTTTCTTGAACAAGGAAATAATGTTTACAGCCCTCCAATCCTCTGGTATCTTTCCCAACCCTATTGGTGATGCAAAGGTCATCGACAGAGGCTCAACAATCTCCTCCCTTGATTCCCACAGTAGTCTGGGATATCTCAACTGGTCCAGCAACTTACCTAACTTAATACCTTTCAGAAGCTCCAGCACATCCTCTTTCTTAATGTCTATACACTCAAACATTTCAATTTGCTGTAAGTCATCCCCACATTTGCCAAGGTCCTTTTCACTGGTGAATACTGAAGCAAAGTATTCATTAAGTACCTCCGCTCCATGTGCGTATTTCTACTATCACACCTGGTTGGTCCTATTTTCACATGGCCCATCCTCTTGCTCTTCATATACTTATAGAATACCTCGGAGTTTTCCTTAATCCTGCTCACCAAATCCTTCTCATGGCCTCTCTTGCCCTCCTAATTTCATTCTTGAGCTCCTTCCTGGCGCCATTGTAATTTTCTAGAGCTCTAACAGTACCTAGTTTCTGAAACTGTTCGTAAGCTTTTCTTTTCTTCTTAACTAGTTTTTCTACATCCTTTGTACACCATGGCTCTTTAACCCTACCATCCTGTCTGTGCCTCAATGGAATATACCTCAGCAGAACACCATGCAAATGTTCCCTGAACATTTGCTGTATTTCTGCCGTGCATTTCCCTGAGAACATTTGCTCCCAATTTATGTTCCCAAGTTCCTGTCTAGCATCATATTTCCCCCTACCCCAATTAAATGTTTTCCTAACTTGTCTGTTCCTATCCCTCTCCAGCGCTATGGTAAAGGAGGTAAAGTTGTGATCACTATTTCCAAAATGCTAGACATCAAGAGATCAAGAGATCTGACACCTAACCAGTTTCACTTCCCAATAAAGCCTCTCCTCTAGTTGGCGTATCTACAAATTGCACCAGGAAACCTTCCTAAACACACCTAACAAATTCCACCCCATCTAAACTTCTTGCGCTCAGGAGATGCCAATCAATATTAGGAAAGTTAAAATCATCCATCACATCAACTGTATTATTATTGCACCATTCCAGAATCTGCCTCACTATTGTCTCCTTGATGTCTCTGTTACTATTGGGGGATCTATAAAAAAACACCCAGTAGAGTTATTGCCCCGTACAAAAGCTGGATGAACTCAGCAGGTCGGGCAGCATCTGTTGAAACGAGCAGTAAACGTTTCAGGCCGAGACCCTTCATCAGGACTGAAGAAGGAGGGGGCAGGGGCCCTATAAAGAAGGTGGAGGGAGGGTGGAAAACCAATCAGAGGAAAGATCAAGGGGTGGGGGAGGGGAAGCAGGGAGGGGATAGGCAGGAGAGGTGAAGAAGGAATGTAAGGGGAAAGCACTATGGGTAGTAGAAGAAGTCAGAATCATGAGAGAGGTGATAGGCAGCTAGAAGAGGAGGCAGAGTGAAAGTGGGATGAGGGAAGGGAGAGGGAGGGAATTACTGGAAGTTGGAGAATTCGATGTTCATACCAAGGGGCTGGAGACTACCCAGACAGTATATGAGGTGTTGCTCCTCCAACCTGGGTTTGGCCTCATCATGGCAGTAGAGGAGGCCATGTATGGACATATTCGAATGGGAATGTGAAGCAGAGTTGAAGTGGGTGGCAACTGGGAGATCCTGTCTGTTGTGGCAGACGGATACTGCCCACTTCCTGTTTCTGCCTTCCACCCATAATGACTCAGTCAACTATTCCTCCATTACTTCCTCCTTTTCTGCAGCTGTGATACTATCCCTAGTTAGAAATGCCACACCACCACTTCTTTTGCTTCCCTCCCTGTGCTCCTTGCAACATCTAAAGTCCAGCATATGCAGCAGCCATTCCTGCCCCTGAAACATCTAAGTCTCTGTAATGGCCACAACATCAGAATTCCATGTATTGACCCGCCCTCTAAGTTCATCTGCCTTGCTTATGATACTCCTTTCTTCTGCCTTTTCGTTTCTTGAAGAGTGGAGTGACATTTGCAATTTTCTATTCTACCGGAACCATGCCAGAATCATTCAATTCTAGAAAGATGTTTGCTAATGCCTCCACAATCTCTTCAGCCACCTTTTTCAGTATACGTCGTCTGGTCCAGATGACTTAAATTTCAGGCCTTTCAGGTTTCCAAGAACCATCTCCCTAGTAATGGCAACCTCACACTTCTGCCCTCTCACACCCTCAATCTTGTGACATGCCACTAGTCTTTCCGTAGTGAAGACTGATACAATATGCTTATTTAGTTCATCCACCATTTCCTTGTCCCCCATTGGTACTTTCCCAGCATCATTTTCAAGGGATCCAAAATCTATTCTCACCTCTCTTTTACACTTTAAGTATCTGAAGAAACTTTTAGTATCCTCTTTAATATTATTGGCCAGCTTAGCTTGGTATTCCATCTTTACCTTCTTAATGACTTTTAGTTGTCTTTTGGTGGCTTTTAAAAGCTTCCTAATCCTCTAACTTGCCACTAATTTTTTGTCTATTGTATGTCCTCTGTTTGGCTTTTATATTGGCTTTGACTTCTCTTGTTAGCCACAGTTGCCCACAATGCCATATATGCCAATCTGCAACTGTGCTGCAAATTCATCTTCCGTATACTACGTGTAATGTTCTGTGTTCACTCATGTTGCTGACTATGATTCAACTAGTCAATCAGCCAGCCATTCTATCCCATTCCTGTACGCTGACTCATCACCATCTATGATTCAGCCAACAACACTGCTGTCATCACTGAATTTGTTGATGATATTGCATTTGTGCTTGACCATAGAGCATAGGGATAAGTGTGTAGCCCTGTGGTGTACCTGTGTTAATGGGCATTGTTACTGATTGCAGCCTGCCCATGAGGAAGACAAGGATCAAGTTGCAAAGTAATTGGCAGAGTCCCACGTCTTGGAGCCCTGGTGATGTTTGGAGGTGTGATTATGTTGAATCTGAGCTGTAGTCATTGAACAGCTGCCTGCCATATGTATGACTGTTATCAGTCCAAACAAAGTGGAGAACCAGTGAAATGTTGTCTCCGTTAACCCGTTGAGATAAAAGGCAAATGAATGGGATCCAGGTTATCTCAAAGGGAAGAGTTGATTTGCACCATAAACAACCTCTCAAAGCACTCAATAAATATGCTCCTAGAACCAAAGAGACACAGAAACAGGCCTTTCAGCCCATCTAGTCTGTGCCAAACTTTTTTTGACTTGTTCCATCTTTCTTTAACTGGGCCATACACCACCGTATCCCTTCATTCTATTTAGCTAACCAAATTTCACTTACACATTACAATTGAATCTGCATCTATCATGTCTTCTGGCAGTCCATTCCACACTCTTACCCCTCTGAGTAAAGAAGTTCTCCTTCAGGTTCAGGACTGATAATACAGAAGGATAGACAGGAAGGTAAGGGAGGTGGGGTAGATCCGGGTGATAGTGATAGACAATCTAAGATCTAAGGAGCAGAATGTTGAATCCATCTGGATAGATATTAGGAATAGTAAAGGGAAAAAATCAGTGGTGAGAGTTGTCCATTGGCCACCAAATAATAACATTACAGTGGCACAGGCAATAAGCAGAGAAATATCTGAGGCATGTAAGAATGGAACAGCAGTTATCATGGGGGACATTAACTTGCACATAGATTGGGTGAATCAAGTTGGTCAACATAGAACATAGAACAGTACAGCACAGTACAGGACTTCGGCCCACAATGTTGTGCCAACCCTCAAACCCTGCCTCCCATATAACCCCCTAACTTCCTCCATATACCTGTCTAGTAGTCTCTTAAACTTCACTAGTGTATCTGTCTCCACCACTGACTCAGGCAGTGCATTCCACACACCAACCACTCTCTGAGTGAAAAACCCTCCTCTAATATCCCCCTTGAACTTCCCTCCCCTTACCTTAAAGCCATGTCCTCTTGTACTGAGCAGTGGTGCCCTGGGGAAGAGGCACTGGCTGTCCACTCTGTCTATTCCTCTTAATATCTTGTACACCTCTATCATGTCTCCTCTCATCCTCCTTCTCTCCAAAGAGTAAAGCCCTAGCTCCCTTAATCTCTGATCATAATCCATACTCTCTAAACCAGGCAGCATCCTGGTAAATCTCCTCTGTACCCTTTCCAATGCTTCCACATCCTTCCTATACTGAGGTGACCAGAACTGGACACAGTACTCCTAATGTGGCCTAACTAGAGTTTTATAGAGCTGCATCATTACATAGCGTCTCTTAAACTCTATCCTTCGACTTATGAAAGCTAACAGCCCATAAGCTTTCTTAACTACCCTATCTACCTGTGAGGCAACTTTCAGGGATCTGTGGACATGTACCCCCAGATCCCTCTGCTCCTCCACACTACCAAGTATCCTGCCATTTACTTTATACTCTGCCTTGGAGCTTGTCCTTCCAAAGTGTACCACCTTACACTTCTCCGGGTTGAACTCCATCTGCCACTTCTCAGCCCACTTCTGCATCCTATCAATGTCTCTCTGCAATCTTCGACAATCCTCTACACTATCTACAACACCACCAACCTTTGTGTCATCTGCAAACTTGCCAACCCACCCTTCTAACCCCACATCCAGGTCATTCATAAAAATCACAAAAAGTAGAGGTCCCAGAACAGATCCTTGTGAGACACCACTAGTCACAACCCTCCAATTTGAATGTACTCCCTCCACCACGACCCTCTGCCTTCTGCAGGCAAGCCAATTCTGAATCCACTTGGCCAAACTTCCCTGGATCCCATGCCTTCTGACTTTCTGAATAAGCCTACCGTGTGGAACCTTGTCAAATGCCTTACTAAAATCCATGTAGATCACATCCACTGCACTACCCTCATCTATATGCCTGGTCACCTCCTCAAAGAACTCTATCAGGCTTGTTATCAGGCACGATCTGTCCTTCACAAAACCATGCTGACTATCCCTGATCAGACCATGATACTCTTAATGCCCATAGATCCTATCTCTAAGAATCTTTTCCAACAGCTTTCCCACCACAGACGTAAGGCTCACTGGTCTATAATTACCTGGACTATCCCTACTACCTTTTTTGAACAAGGGGACAACATTCGCCTCCCTCCAATCCTCCGGTACCATTCCCGTGGAAACGAGGACATAAAGATCCTAGCCAGAGGTTCAGCAATCTCTTCCCTTGCCTCGTGGAGCTGCCTGGGGAATATTCCATCAGGCCCCAGGGACTTATCCGTCCTAATGTATTTTAACAACTCCAACACCTCCTCTCCCTTAATATCAACATGCTCCTGAACATCAACCTCACTCATATTGTCCTCACCGTCATCAAGTTCCCTCTCAGTGGTGAATACTGAAGAGAAGTATTCATTGAGGACCTCGCTCACTTCCACAACCTCCAGGCACATCTTCCCACTTTTATCTCTAATCGGTCCTACCTTCACTCCTGTGATCCTTTTGTTCTTCACATAATTGAAGAATGCCTTGGGGTTTTCCTTTACCCTACTCGCTAAGGCCTTCTCATGCCCCCTTCTTGCTCTTCTCAGCCCCTTCTTAAGCTCCTTTCTTGCTACCCTATATTCCTCAATAAACCCATCTGATCCTTGCTTCCTAAACCTCATGTATGCTGCCTTCTTCCACCTGGCTAGATTTTCCACTTCACTTGTCACCCATGGTTCCTTCACCCTACCATTCTTTATCTTCCTCACCGGGACAAATTTATCCCTAACATCCTGCAAGAGATCCTTAAACATCGACCACATGTCCATAGTACTTTTCCCTGCAAAAATATCATCCCAATTCACACCCGCAAGTTCTAGTTTTATAGCCTCATAATTTGCCCTTCCCCAATTAAAAATTTTCCTATCCTCTCTGATTCTATCCTTTTCCATGATAATGCTAAAGGTCAGGGAGCGGTGATCACTGTCCCCCAGATACTCACCCACTGACAGATCTGTGACCTGACCCGGTTCATTACCTAATACTAGATCTAGTACGGCATTCCCCCTAGTCGGTCTGTCAACACACTGTGACAGAAATCCATCCTGGACAC
The DNA here is from genome assembly GCF_048418815.1 of Hemitrygon akajei. NCBI lineage: Eukaryota > Metazoa > Chordata > Chondrichthyes > Myliobatiformes > Dasyatidae > Hemitrygon > Hemitrygon akajei. The sequence goes on along the minus strand of NC_133127.1, from coordinate 2,166,489 downwards.
ACTTAGCAAACTCTGTCAAGGTAGTCTTCAGGAGGATTACATAGAATGCATCCATGATGGCTTTCTTGAACAGCATGTTATTGAACCTACAAGGGAATGTGCTATCTTAGATCTGGTCCTGGGCAATGAGACTGGTAAAGTTAGTGATCTTGTAGTTAGCAAACCTCTTGGAAAGAGTGATCACAGTATGATTGAATTTCTCATACAAATGGAGGGTGCAATAGTTCGATCGAAAACCAGTGTATTATGCCTAAACAATGAGACTACAATGGGATGAGGGAGGAGTTAGATAGGGTAGACTGAGAACACAGGCTATATGGTAGGACAGCTGAGGAACAGTGGAAGACTTTCAAAGAGATTTTTCACAGTGCTCAACAAAAGTATATTTCCGTTAAAAGTAAGGACAGTAAGTGTGGGGAGAGCCAGCCTTGGATAACTAAGGAAATAAAAGAGGGCATCAAGCTAAAAGCTCGTGCATGCAAAGTCGCCAAGAGTAGTGGGAAACTGGAAGACTGGGAAAACTTTAAAAAGCAACAAAGAACCACTAAGCCAGCAATAAAGAGAGAAGTTAGATTTTGAAAATAAACTAGCACAAAATATAAAAATGAATATTAAAGATTTCTATAATTATATAAAGCAGAAAAGGGTGGCTAAAGTGAATGTAGATCCCTTGGAGGATGAGAAGGGGGAATTGATTTTGAGTAATGAGTAAATGGCAGAGGCTTTGTTTCGGCTTCACGGTGGAGGACACGTCTTTGACACATCAAAGAAAGATGTTATGGATGTGATTGGAGGTGCGGACCTCAGTACAATAGCTATCACTAACGAGGTAGTGCTGAGCAAACTTGTGGGCCTGAAGATAGATAAGTCCCTTGGTTCTGGTGGGATGCATCCCAGGGTACTGAAAGAAATGGCAGAAGTTATAGCTGAGGCATCGATGATAATTTACCAAAATTCTCTGGACGCTGAGCAGGTCCCAGCAGAAAGTTATGCCACTGTTCAAAAAAATGATGTAGGCTAAAGGCAGGTTACTATAGGCTAGTTAGTTTAACATCTATAGTTGGGAAAATGCTTGGAGCTATCACAAAATAAGAAATAGGCATCTGGAAAGAAATGGACCCATCAAGCAAATGCAGCATGGATTCGACAAAGGCAGATCCTGTTTGACAAACTTACTGGAGTTCTTTGAGGATATAATGAGCACTCTGGATAGAGGGGAACAGCTGGACGTGACTTATTTGGATTTCCAGAAGGCATTCGGTAAGATGCCACATAAAAGAATTATCCATAAGATAAGGATGCATAGAGTTGGGGTGATGTATTAGCATGGATAGAGGATTGGTTAACTAATAGAAAGCAGAGAGTTGGGATATATGGGTGTTATTCTGATTGGCAATCAGTGGTGAGCAATGTTCTACAGGAGTCGGTGCTGGGCCCACAACTGTTCATGATATACTGTACATTAATGTTCTAGAAGAGGGGACCAAGTACTGTATCTAAGTTTTCTGATTATTGGGTGGAAAAGCAAATTGTGCAGAAGATACAGAAAGTCTGCAGAGAGATAGATAGGTTAAGTGAGTGAGTAAGGGTCTGGCAGATGGAGTACAATGTTGGTAAATGCAAGGTCATCCACTTTGGAAGGAAAAATGGAAAAGCAGATTGTTATTTAAATGGTAAAAAGTTTCAACATGCTGCTGTGCAGAGGGACTTGGGAGTGCTCGTGCAGGAATCACAAAAGGTTGGTTTGCAGGAACAGCAGGCTATCAAGAAGGCAAATGCAATGTTGGCCTTCATTGCTGGAGGGATTGAATTTAAGAGCAGGGAGGTCATGCTGCAACTGTACAGGGTACTGGTGAGGCCACATCTGGACTACTGCATTCAGTTCTGATCTCCTTATTTGAGGAAGGATATACTGGCTTTGGAGGCAGTGCAGAGGAGGTTCACCAGGTTGATTCTAGATATGAGATCTTTCCTGTAGTAAGGTGACAACTATACACAAAACTCTAAATTAGACCTCAGCAACATCTTATACAACTTCCACATAACATCCGATCTCCTGTACTCTGTACTTTGATTTATGTAGACTAATATGCCAAAAGCTCCCTTTATGACCCTGTAGATAAAGTAAATGCAAGGAGACTTTTTTCCACTGACTTTACATTGGACTACAACCAGAGGTCATTTGTTAAGTGTGACAAGTGAAAAGTTTAACAGGAACATGAAGGGAAACTTCTTCACTAAGGGGCCATGAGAGTGTGGCATGAGCTGCCAGTACAAGTGGTGCACTGGAGTTTGATTTCAACATTTAAGAGAAGTTTGGTTAGGTAAATGGATAGTAGGGATATGGAGGGCTATGATCCCAGTACAAGTCGATGGGAGTAGGCAGCTTAAATGTTTTTGGCATGGACTAGATGGGCTGAAGGGCCTGTTTCTGTGCTGTACTTCTCTATGACTCTATGACCCTATCTACATGTGACACTACTTTCCAGGAGTTATGGATCTGTTATGGTCAGAGTCAAGGCATGTTGATTCCATATCGGATGCTTTCTATGATGCATCAATAAAACTTGATGAAGGTCGACAGAGACATGCCAGATTTCTTTGGCTTCCTGAGGAAGTAGAGATGTTGGTGAGCTTTCTTGGCCATGCTCTTTCTTTGGAACTTGCTGCTTTTAACCTTTTTGACCTTAGCACCAAGAACACATGAATCGCCTCAACCCATTTCCCTCCACAGATGATGCCTGTCCCGCTAAGTTCCTCCAGTACTTTTATTATTTACTCTACGTTCCAGCATCTTATGTCTCCATTAATTGACTGTATAAAATAACACAGTGACTGATGTGGCCATGCCATTGATTAATCACAAGGCTTGTGTTTGTGCTTTTTATGACAGTTCTTAAAAGTGGTGCCAGTTCAAGGAAGAAGAATGCGAGGACAACAACTGCAAGTCCAGGCAGAGGTAAAGAGACAAGTGTGGTAAAATTGGCATGTCAGTCACCCTCTATAGCACGTGGCCATTGTGAACAGCAGTTTAAAGGGCAGAGAGGAGGAGTAATCTGAAGTGTGGTAAAATTGGCACGTGGCCATTGGGAACAACAGTTTAAAGGGCAGAGAGGAGGAGCAATCTCCTGAAGTATACTCACTATGTTCTCTGTTTCCTTCACAGTCTGCAGTTGATTCAGAGGAAGGTAATTGATCAAGTGTAGTAGGTAGCTGTGGGAGCAGAATTGATAACAATAATCCATATAACAATAGTTATGGAAAAGGACAAAAGTCAAAGATCAAGAAACTGATTAAGTTGAAAGCAGAAATGAGTTAAAACAGTAAACAAGTGATAGATTGGAGTTTGGGAGATAGTACAGATACTGGTGATGCACATAGCAACATTAGAAACAACAAAGGACAATGCAGCTTTAGAAGTTCAATTAACCTTTCTTCATCGATTAGAATAAAACAGGAAAATAAACTTCAGCTTTTGAAGTGAGAATCAAGCGAAGGCTCCATTTTTCTTTCATCTCTACGCCTACCTAATGGTAATAAGAGAATAAAAGGGGAAAGAGTAGAGTTCTTAATGGACCAAAAGATCATCTTGATAAAGCTACAAGGCATGGTTGAGATAATAATGAGAATTTTTCACCTTTTGACACTGGACAAGAAAATGCTGCTAATATTATGATTTTAAAATGACTATAAAATAGGTAAAGAAAAGACGATAAGATGGCAGCACTCAGATTAGAATTGTTTCCAGGCCTGATTACTGACAGAAGTAGGAGTGAAGGAAGTGAAACCTCAGATGAAGTTGTGGATACAGTTACAATGTTTCAGAGATATTTTGGACAGGTAGGTGGATGGGAAAGCTTGAGAGGGATATGAGCCAAATACAGGCAAATAGGTCTAGCTCAGGTAGGCAACTAGGTTAGCACTGTTGAGTTAGAGTTAGGCTGAAAAGCCAGTATACATGCTGTATGTCTCTGACTCTAAGTATCCTTTAGATATGGGATCTGTACTGCAGAGATCAGTTTATCAAATACAGGCTATATTTATTTTTACCAAGGTAAAGGCAAGAAAATTTCTAGGGTCCTTAATCGGGGACAAAATGAATTCCCACTTATAAAAACACACTGTGGCGAGCATTTGTTCCATAATGACATAAGATCATAAGAATATAAGAAATAGGAGCAGGAGTCGGCCATCTGGCCCATCGAGCCTGCTCCACCATTCAATAAGATCATGGTTGATCTGGCCATGGACTCATCTCCCCACACCTGCCTTTTCCCCATAAATTTTAATTCCCCAACTATGCAAAAACCTATCCAACCCTGTCTTAAATATATTTACTGAAGAGCCTCCAATACTGCATCATTGGGCAGAGAATTCCACAGATTCACCACTCCCTGGGAAAAGCAGTTCCTCCTCATCTCCATCCTAAATCTACTTCCCTAAATCCTGAGGCTCTGTTCCCTAGTTCTAGTCTCAACTATCAGTGGATACAACTTCCTGCCTCTATCTTATCTATCCTTTTCATAATTTTATATGTAATAAACACAAACAGACCGGGCACCATGACCCGGAGAGTGAACCCTATTAGTTAGGATGAGTCACAAATACACAAGTGAGTAATTGTATAACCCAAGCTAAAATATAACAATAAATGAACTGGAACTTCCCACCATAATTCCACAAAAGCATTTTAACTCAAGAACAATAACCAATGCAAGGTCATTAGAAATGCAGGGGTGGGCTGTTGAGCGTAACACCCCCCCCTCGCCCCCAAGCAGCTCACATCTGAAAGTTTTCCCCTCCCCCATCTTCCTTTCCTATCAGATCCTACTACTTTCAGTCTTTGTCACTTCCACCAATCACCTGCCAGATTCTGGCATTATCTCCACTCTACCCTTTGCCATCTGCCTATCATACTACCTCATTTTGAATTACCTATCACCTGCTCTCCCCTCCATCTTGATGCAAAACATTGGACAATGAAGACCAAACTTAATTAAGGCTTCAATGGGGAGCAGTTTTTCAGTCTCTATCTGTATAGTGAGGGGTGTTATAATTCCACTCACTTTGTTGTGTGTGGGATAGTTCAACCTATGTAAAGACAACAATGTGCTGGATAATCTGCTCATTAAAGTGTATGGCAAGGTCGGTGCATACATTGTACTGTAAAATAGTTGGATTAGTTCTCAGTCTGCAGTGTGTGGCATCTCTACATATCCTCAGACTGCAGTCTGAACGCACACAGTAGCATGTGGGATGGAGAGGTGCTTAAACAACACTCCGTGCCTCATCTGTGAATCTCTAACCATGTGGGACTGTCTAACCTACTGTATGTGTGCACTGAAGTGTGTGGGTCAAGCTGAACAGCACAAATATTACAACTGGTGAAATTAATAGGTCCACACTGCACTGAGTGCAATAGTCTGATCTCTGCTCATACCACCAGTGTAGCATACACAATGTGATCTGTGCTGTCATTGATATGTTGGGATAGTTGATCTGTGCTGGCACCTGTATTGTTTGATATATATCACACTGAAAGAGGTAACAAGTAGATAGGGTGGTAAAGAGGGTGTATGACATGTTTGTCTTCACTGGCCGGTGCAGTAAGGAAGCTATGTTGCAGCTATATAAAACTGGTTAACTGCATTTAGAACATTGTGTGCATGTTTAGTCATTCCATTATAGGAAGAATGTGGACAGACAGAATCTTTTCCTAGAGTAGAAATGTCAAATACTGGCAGGTATGTATTTAAGGTGAGAGGATGAAAGTTTGAAAGAGATGTTCTTAAAGAGTGTAAGAGTTAGAAATAGGCTACCAGGGCTAGTGATGAGAGCAATTAACATGCATTTAGATGGACACATGAATATACTTGGAATGGAGGGATATGGATCATGAGCAGGCAGAAGGGATTTGGATAAATTCAGCATTATGTTTCGAACACATACCAGGGGATGAAGGGCCTCTTCCTGGTCTGTACTGTTCTATGTTCTATAATCTGATCTATGGTCACTGCACAGTTTGTTAAATGGGTTGTTTGTTACCAGTAGCCTAGTTCACCTGATGCTAGTAATTCAGACAAGCTACAAGCTTGTAGCTACAAGCTACATTTTGTTTTAAGCCACTAGCTACAAGAGTGTTTTTCTTACAATGGTTTCTATTCATTTTACAGCAGGCCCTTTTGGAACACGTCTAGTAATTAAAGGTGGTGTATTACCTAGCCGTAGAACTCCAGCATCTGGTCCATTACAAGGTACGATTACTCCCATCCAACTTTCCCTTTATATTTTCCTTTATATTAGTTTCAATATAATTATGGAGAAGGATAAGACTGGACCCAGGGTTGATTTTTGATTGGAGAAAGGCTACCTTTGAGGAGATGCGAAAGGATTTAGAAGGAGTGGATTGGGAAAATTTGTTTTATGGGAAGGATGTAATAGAGAAATGGAGATCATTTAAAGATGAAATTTTGAGGGTACAGAATCTTTAAGTTCCTGTTAGGTTGAAAGGAAAGGTTAAAAGTTTGAGAGAGCCATGATTTTCAAGGGATATTGGAAACTTGGTTCGGAAAAAGAGGGAGATCTACAATAAGTATGGGCAGCATGGAGTAAATGAGGTGCTCGAGGAATATAAAGAATGTAAAAAGAATCTTAAGAAAGAAATCAGAAAAGCTAAAAGAAGATATGAGGTTGCTTTGGCAAGTAAGGTGAAAATAAATCCAAAGGGTTTCTACAGTTATATTAATAGCAAAACGATAGTGAGGGATAAAATTGGTCCCTTAGAGAATCGGAGTGGACAGCTATGTGTGGAGCCGAAAGAGATGGGGGAGATTTTAAACAATTTCTTTTCTTCGGTATTCACTAAGGAGAGGGATATTGAATTGTATAAGGTAAGGGAAACAAGTAGGGTAGTTATGGAAACTATGATGATTAAAGAAGAGGAAGTACTGGCACTTTTAAAGAATATAAAAGTGGATAAGTCTCCTGATCCTAACAGGATATTCCCTAGGACCTTGAGGGAAGTTAGTGTAGAAATAGCAGGGGCTCTGGCAGAAATATTTCAAATGTCATTAGAGACAGGGATGGTGCCGGAGGATTGGCATATTGCTCATGTGGTTCCATTGTTTAAAAAGGATTCTAAGAATAAACCTAGCAATTATCAGCCTGTAAGTTTGACGTCAGTGGTGGGTAAATTAATGGAAAGTATTCTTAGAGATGGTATATATAATTATCTGGATAGACAGGGTCTGATTAGGAACAGTCAACATGGATTTGTGCATGGAAGGTCACGTATGACAAACCTTATTGAATTTTTTGAAGAGGTTACTAGGAAAGTTGATGAGGGTAAAGCAGTGGATGTTGTCTATATGGACTTCAGTAAGGCCTTTGACAAGGTTCCACACGGAAGGTTAGTTAGGAAGGTTCAGTCGTTAGTTATTAATATTGAAGTAGTAAAATGGATTCAACAGTGGCTGGATGGGAGATACCAGAGAGTAGTGGTGGATAACTGTTTGTCAGGTTGGAGGCCGGTGACTAGTGGTGTGCCTCAGGGATCTGTACTGGGTCCAATGTTGTTTGTCATATACATTAATGATCTGGATGATGGGTTGTAAATTGGATTAGTAAGTATGCAGATGATACTAAGATAGGTGGTGTTGTGGATAATGACGTAGCTTGCAGAGAGACTTAAGCCAGTTAGAAGAATGGGCTGAAAGATGGCAGATGGAGTTTAATGCTGATAAGTGTGAGGAGCTACATTTTGGGAGGAATAACCAAAATAGGACATACATGGTATATGGTAGGGCATTGAAGAATGCAGTAGAACAGAGTGATCTAGGAATAATGGTGCATAGTTCCCTGAAGGTGGAATCTCATGTGGATAGGGTCCTGAAGAAAGTTTTAGGTATGTTGGCCTTTATAAATCAGAGCATTGAGTATAGGAGTTGGGATGTAATGTTAAAATTGTACAAGGCATTGGTGAGGCCAAATTTGGAGTATTGTGTACAGTTCTGGTCACCGAATTATAGGAAAGATGTCAACAAAATAGAGAGAATACAGAGAAGATTTACTAGAATTTAACCTGGGTTTCAGCACTTAAGTTACAGAGAAAGGTTGAACAAGTTAGGTCTTTATTCTTTGGAGCATAGAAGGTTGAGGGGGGGACTTGATATAGGTATTTAAAATTATGAGGGGGATAGATAGAGTTGACGTGGATAGGCTTTTTCCATTGAGAGTAGGGTAGATTCAAACAAGAGGACATAAGTTGAGAGTTAAGGGGCAAAAGTTTAGGGGTAACAGAAGGGGAGCTTCTTTACTCAGAAAGTGGTAGCTGTGTAGAACGAGCTTCCAGTAGAACTGGTAGAGGCAGGTTCGATTTTGTCATTTAAAGTAAAATTGGATAGGTATATGGACAGAAAAGGAATGGAGGGTTATGGGCTGAGTGCAGGTCGGTGGGACTAGGTGAGAGTAAGCGTTTGGCATGGACTAGAAGGGCCGAGATGGCCTCTTTCCGTGCTGTAGTTGTTATATGGTTTATATGGTTATATTTGCCCCATCAGCTTGTACCTCTTCATCCTATATATGACCCCCAAATGGTTGGACTGTCACCCCAGATTATATATACATTATCTTGGAATTTTTTTGTCTAACTGCCTAGAATATAGCTACCAGAACTATACACAATATTCTTCTGTTCACAATACCCTGCTTCTTCTGAAGACATGTGTCATGTAGGACCTGGTCATAACCAATATGGTCTTCCGCCTGGCAAACCATGACAAAATGTCTTGGATGTATCATTGCTCTTAGCACTGGCATCTGATTGGCTACGCCATCACCAGGAGATATGACAGACACGATGTCAGAGTGACCAAAGCCTTGTGTGGTGCTGACTGCTGGACAGACCACCCTCTGATCGTTTCCAAACTTAATGTACACATCCAACCCAAACAAAGTCCACAAGCAAGGAAATTTGCCAAGCTGAAATTGAGTGCTACTGCAGACCACCTGGTTCATAGCCTCCAGTCACAAGTTGCCAATGTTCATCTTGGAGGGTATATTGAAGAAGACTGGGCTGTTTTCAGAGATCATGTTCCATCTGCCTCCTTCGAGATCCTTGGCCATATGATGAGGAAGAGTCAAGACTGTTTAGACAAGAATGATAAAAGCTCTCCTACAGGAAAAGCACAGATGCATGGAGCCTATCAGAATAATCCTTCCTGAATCTCCAAGAAGGCAGCATTTGCCAATACAGGCAGAATAGTACAGGCCAAACTCAGAAAGATGCAAGGGTCTTTGCTCTGCACAAAAGGCTGATGAGATTCAGGGCTATGTTGATAGACATGACTCGAAGAGATTCTTTGATGCTATCAAAACACTGCATGGCTCTCAGCCTTCTGGGACCTCGCCACTCCTAAGTGCAGATGGCACCACAACTCATCACTGAGTAGGCTAAGATTCTGGACAGGTGGCAGAGCATTTTGAATCTGTGCTGAACAGACCACCCTCCATAAACGAGGAAGCAATTAATCATCTCGATCAAGTAGGTGTCAACCATGAGGTGGACTCTCTTCCCCAAGGAGAGGAAGTCAAGAAAGTAATAGTCCGGCTGTCAAGTGGCAAGGCTCCTGGAGCAGATGCTACATCAGCAGAGGTTTACAAACCAGGTGGCTCACTCATCACCAGCAAGCTGACGGAGCTGCTCCAGTCATTCTCAGAGAAGGCTCAGATTCCACAAGAAATGAAGGACTTCCATTGTACACCTGTACAAGAGAAAGGGAAACCGCACCACAGAGACATCTCTTTGCTCTCAGTATCTGGGAAAATCTTAGCCAGATTCCCACTAGACAGACTAAATACTCATCTGGAATGAGATCATCTCCCAGAAAGTCAGTGCAGCTTAAGGAAAGAAGAGAAACTATTCTTAGAATCTTTTCTATGAGACAACTCTAGGAAAAATGCCAGGAACAGAATAGACAGCTGTACACCACCATTGTTAATCTTACCAATGCCTTTGGCACCATGAGTCAAGAGGGATTATGAAAGAAGTTTGGTTACCCTGGCAGTTCCATCACCAGGGTTAAGCAATTTAATGACAGGATGTCAGCCCGCATGCCCGATGAGGATGACTCAGTCTTTCTCAGTCACAAATGGGCTCAAGCAGGGATGCGTGCTGGCACCCACCCTCTTCAGCATGATGTTCAGTGCGATGTTGACTGATGCATTCTGGGGCAGTATCCTGGAATCCACTTCAAATACAGGCTGTTCAACCAGTGCAGATTTCAAGTCGTTACTAACATCAAAGAGATGGTGCTGAGAGACTTCCTATTCGCTGACAACTGCACTCTCAACACAACATGCATGACATCATTGACAAATCTTCCACTTCATGTGGCAACTTCAGTCTCACTGTCAGCACAGAGAAAACAGAAGTCATACACCAAGCAGCCCCAGATCAACCCAATGTGGAGGCATCCATCTCTATGAACACCCAGCAGCTCCTGGCACACTCTCAAGAGCAGGTCATATTGATGACGAGGTCAGCTGTAGGATCGCTAAGGCTAGTGCTAACTTTGAGAGACTGCATGACGTTGTCTGGGGCAGAAGGGGAATTACTCTGAAGACCAGGTTAAAAGTCATCCTACCCCCCTCCTCTACACATGCAAAACATGTGTGTACATGAGACACGTATGTAGACCGAACCACATCCACTTGTCATGCCTTCGGAAGATCATGAAACTAATTGGCAAGACAGAATTCCTGACACAGAAGTGCTGTCTGCAGCAGACATGCCCACCATCCACACATTGCTGATGAAACATCAAGTTGGATGGACAGGCCACGTTGTTATGATGTCAGACAATCGCATTCCACAGTTGTTCTTCAGGGAACTGTCCACAGGGAAGCACTCTTGTGATGATCATCAAAAAATATACAAGGACGTGCTGAAGACTTCGCTCAAAGCCCTTGAGATGGATCACACTTCTTGGGAATATACATCCTTGAATCACTCATCCTAGAGCAGCTTTCTCAACAAAAGTGCCACCAAAGCTGGAAAAAATCACAATGCTAAAGCAAAAAGGAAATGGCAACAGCAGAAAGAACAAGCAGCAGGCACCTCAACTACAGAACCTTCACAGGCTTGCCCCACATGTGGGAGGTACTTCCTAGACCAGACTGGACCCATCAGTCACCTCCGGACACACAAATAAGAAACACACTTACCCAAGGATGTCAGTGGTCTTCATCCCTCAAGATGGACATGAGTGCGCGCGCACGCACACACACACACACACACACACACACACACACATTCAGTATTTTGAACTACAGTTTAACAAATATTTTGTAAAGCAACAACTTGATCTCCCAATTCTTATACTCAATATCTTAGCAAATGGAAGTATACATACTAAACCATAACAATACACACAAAATGCTGGAGGAACTCAGCAGACTGTGATTGTACTAAACCACAACCTTGTTTGTGGTAGCAAGTTGAATCATCCTCAATACCCTATCTTTATGTATCATGTATTATGTATCATGTATTATGTATCTAGTATTTGACCTCCCAAAATATATTACCACACATATATTTAGATTGATCTAAATTCCACTATATCCTTGGACAACTTTCTTCAGTACCTGCAATTCCACTATTTTTAGTTTTGCCTTCGATCTACATACTGAGACTGCCCTTAATTTGAGATTCACTGGAAGGAATATATAGAAGCTACCAAGTCTCTAAAATCTTAACCCTGTGTGCTGTAAATCTATTCTCAATCTTACAAGAAGCAAATATCTCATTCCTGTAGGACAAAGTTTAAGGCTAATGCTCTCCAGCATTACCTCCTGGCATGCACAATACTGAACCCATTTGAATTGTATTCATACCTTCCTCTCCTTCTCCAATATGCAACTTTAACCAAAGGAGGATGACTATAAACAATGTAATCTGGAATAAAATGTCAGTCATGGTGACAATGAAGTTTCTAAATTATCATTAAGAGCCCAATATCAGGTGAATACCCTTGCAATCCAGACCAACAGAGATTGGTGAGTTTTAGGAGGCAGTGTGAGTTGGGCAATGAATGCTAGCTTTGACTGGTGGAATTAACACCCCACATTAAAATTAATACTGTATGAGACATTATCAATGAAATCAATACAGTATCCATTTCAGAACTCCGTTCTTGACAAATCTAGTTTTGTAAGTTCAAATTGATTGAAGTTTTAACTTACCTAATAATTTGTTTCAGAGGCTTATCTACTGAATGTGAATTACTCTTTATGTGGTCCATTCATCTACTACTTGCTACATTGACCAGTTTTGAAAAGTAAATATTGTGGTTTTTACATACCCCTTTTCAGTTTGCATTTTCACATTCATACAATGCAGTAACAGGTGCTGTGGCCACCTGTGTATATGGCAGTAATCAAGGGGTCTTCTCAGTATCCCAATTACCAAAACTTGGTCTACAGACTAATATGACTTGGCGTTTTGCATGCTCATCTAAATACTTTTGAAAAATGGTAAAATACCTACCTCTATCACTTTCTCAACCAGCCCATTCCAGGTGACAACTAACCTCAGAGTGAAAACAAAATCCTCTGACCCCCTCTAACCTCGTTAGCCTCCAGCTTAAAGCTCTTCCATCACAGATAAATGTTTCTCATTTTCCATCTTATCTATTCACCTCATAATTTTATATATCACTGTCAGGTTCTCCCTCAGCTACCATCTCTCCAAGCAAAAGAAATCCACCCAATGCAGTGCTTCTGTTTATAACAGAAATGTTCTATCCCTGTCAATGTCCTGACAAATCTCCTCCCTCTCCCCTCAATGCAGTCATGTCTTTCATAAGGTGTGGTGACCAGAAATACACACCAATGGTTGAACCCATGTTCTATAAAGTCATAGCGTCATAAGGCACAGAAAGAGGCCCTTGGGCCCATCTGCTCAAACATTCCCACCTAAGCTAGTCCCCTCTCAACTTAGGGTTTTAACCTCAGAAGATATAGTGGGAGAACTGTTGATAGGCTGTAGTTAAGTTTGAACCATTCAGGACTTTTTTTGCTGCATTTAAATGAATTAATTGTTTTTTTTATATTCTGTATGCTTTATTGAAGATTTTTAAAGTAATTATTTGGATTTCCTGGTGTTTTAAAGATAGATTGGACAATTTAAAGATGGCGATTGTTTTTCTTTTGTGCAAATACTTCAAGAACTGTTTTGGATGTGTTTTTCTTCCCTTATCTAATATCATGAAGGTTACTTTCAAAATGAAAGTCGTTTTGTTTTACAAAAAAAACACTTTCCTTCCAAGTTAATTATACTGAGATATATGTTGACTGTAATGAGATTTATATTCGGTAGAGGGAGATAGAGATTACATTTTTATTATTTTTTTATTACTTAGGTAGGCAAGCTGTATTCGCGTCTATGCTGTTCTTGGGGCTTGCGTCGATTGATATCGACTTGTTTCTGGGCTTTGTAGTTTGGTTTTTTTTCTTTTTTTTATCCCCATTATGGAATCCCGGAGCATACGCTAATTATTTTTATTGTTGTTCATCTCCTCCATTTTCAATCACCTTATCCTGACATGCGTCTAAGTACTTTCTTTCGATACAAAGTTTCATGATGATATCTAAACAGTTAAATGTTTTAACTTGGAATGTTCATGGTTGGGATCACCCTATTAAGCGTAAGAAATCATTTAAAGTTATAAACCGATTCCATTGTGATATAATTTTTGCTCAAGAGACGCATATCAGGTTAGTGATAAAAATCAATTTTTTTAATTTTGGAAGGGTCCTCTATTTCATGCAAATTCCCAGAGTAAAACTAGAGGTGTCTCTATTTTTATTGATTCCAATATTCCTTTTAATCAGGAGGATATTATAGCTGATATTAATGGTAGATTTTTGATTGCTAAAGGAATAATTTGTAATAAGAAAATGGTTTTGGTTAATATTTATGGACCAAGTGTTGATTTTCCTTCATTTTTTAAAGCCATTTTTGCTCTATTACCTGATTTAAATGAATATATGTTATTAATGGGTGGTGATTTTAATACTTGCTTAAATCCTTTAATGGATAAGTCATCATCCAAATATCAACTTCTTAATCGTTCTGCATCACTTATTAATTCCTTTTTAACTGATTATGGTTTAATTGAGGTCTGGAGGCATATGCATCCTAGTGATAGAGAATATTCCTTTTTGTCACATGTTTATAATAAATATTTGAGAATCGACTATTTAATAGTCAACCCTTGACTTTTATGTAACGTTCAGAAATGTGAGTATGATGCAATTGCTATCTCTGATCATGCTCCATTAAATTTAATATTTGAATTGAAAGATGTTGTTTCTACCAGACCATTTTGACATTTTCCAGAACATTTATTGCACTCAGAATTTGTTGAGTTTATTGAAACTCAGATAAAAGAGTTTTTTTTCTTTAATAATATAGGAAGCATCTCAAAGTTAATAATTTGGGATACATTAAAAGCTTATCTACGTGGTCAAATTATATCATATATAGCTAAATTGAAGAAACAAGAATGGAATTAGATAAAATCTCTAAACAAATTAAAGAATTAGATAACATTAATGCAATCTCTCCAAATGTTTCATTTAAAAGAAGAGTAGAACAGCAATCACAGTATAACTTATTACTAACATATCCTATTGAAGGATATTTGCTTAAATTGAAAAGTCAATTTTATATTTCTGGGGATAAAAATAATAAGCTCTTAGCTTCCCAACTAAGAGCAGTTAGAGCTAAAAGACAAATTTTAAAGATTCATAAAAACAATGGAGATATAGTAAGTAACTATGAGGATATTAATAGCACTTTTCAAGATTTTTACTCTGATCTTTATAGATCTCAATTTCCTGCAGACTTTCCTCCAAAATGAAGGCTTTTTTACATAAGATTAAATTTCCACAAATTTCTGATGAAGATCAACAGATGCTTGATGCTCCAATTACTGAGCATGAAATTCGGAAAGCTATTTTATCAATGCAATCAGGTAAAGCTCCTGAACTTGATGGTTATTCGATGGGATTTTTCAAAAAATTTGAAAGATTACTTTCTCCATATCTTTTAGAAATAGTTCATGAATCTTTTGAGAAGAGTAATTTACCTTCTTTTTTTTATGAAGCATCTATTTCCTTAATTCTTAAAAAAAGATAAAGACCCTGGTGATGCTCATCAAATACTCCTATTTCGCTATTAAATGTGGATGCAAAAATTCTTTCTAAAATAATGGCTAACCACTTGGAAAGTATTTTAATTAAAATCGTCTCTATGGACCAAACTGGCTTTATTAAAGGCCGTTATTCTTTCTCTAATGTTTGTAAATTGATGAACATTATTTATTCACCATTATCTAAGCAACCTCAATGTGTTATCTCTCTTGATGCAGAAAAGGCATTTGATAGAGTTGAGTGGCCATATTTGTTCAAAGTATTAGAAAAATTTGGTTTTGGTAATAATTTTAATAGATGGATTCAAATGATTTATAAGAACCCTATTGCCACAGTCATTACTAACAATTACAGGTCTTCTTTCTTTTCACTTTCTCGTGTTACTAGACAGGGATGTCCATTAAGTCCTTTATTATTTAATCTTGTATTGGAGCCTTTAGCTATAACATTATGAGAGGCCAAAAACATTCATGGTATTTCTATAAATGGAACCATACATAAGATTTCTCTTTATGCAGATGATCTTTTGATTTTTATTTTGAATCTTGAGGAATCAATCCCTAATCTTTTGGAAACACTTAAAGACTTTGGAAAAATTTTAGGATATAAACTTAATTTGAATAAAAGTGTATTGTTTCCATTAAATGCTCCTCTTAGTACATATAATGACATTCCTTCTAGAATTGTTAATACATTTAGATATTTAGGTATTATAATTACTAAAAAATATAAAGATCTTTATAAAGCAAATATAGTTCCTTTAATGGACTCCATGAAACAACTATTTTCTAGATGGAATCTACTTACTCTTTCTTTAATAGGTCATATTCATGCTGTGAAAATGATGATTTTACCTAGATTTTCCAAAATATACCTATCTTTTTAACTAAAAAATTTTTCGATCAAATTGACTCTCTTATTTCTTCCTTTATGTGGAACAAAAAGAGACCAAGAATTAATAAGTATCATTTACAAAAATCTAAAATAGATGGTGGACTTGCACTTCCTAATTTAAGACTATTGGGCTGTGAATATCAGACAATAATGTTTTTGGTTATACTGGCTCGATAAGAACCAAAAACCACTATGGGTTGATTTGGAATTGAAACCTGTTAAACAATTTCATTTAACTTCAATTTTAGGAGCTCCATTTCCTTTACAGCTCTCTAAAATTCCAAATTTAAATTTTTACTCGGTTATTAAACAATCTTTATGGATTTGGATTCAGTTTCGCAATTTTTAAAATTTTAAACAATTTAAGTTGTCTAGTTTTTTATATCGAAACTTTTCATTTAAACCTTCAACAACTGACCCCATTTTTAAAGGGATCCATTTTTTTTTACAGATTTATTTTGTGATGGTCGATTGATGACTTTTGAAGAGTTAATTAACAAATACTCTTTCGCTCATACACATTTTTTGCAATATTTTCAGGTTAGACATTTTTTACAACAATATTTGACTAAATTTACTTATTTACAAGAATCTGATTTGTTGGATACCATTTTGAAGTTGAATCCTTTAGTGAGAGGTTCCATTAGCAGAATTTATAACCATATAACCATATAACAATCACAGCACGGAAACAGGCCATTCCGGCCCTCCTAGTCCGTGCCGAACTCTTAATCTCACCTAGTCCCACCTACCCGCACTCAGCCCATAACCCTCCACTCCTTTCCTATCCATATACCTATCCAATTTTACCTTAAATGACACAACTGATCTGGCCTCTACTACTTCTACAGGAAGCTCATTCCACACAGCTATCACTCTCTGAGTAAAGAAATACCCCCTCGTGTTTCCCTTAAACTTTTGCCCCCTAACTCTCAAATCATGTCCTCTCGTTTGAATCTCCCCTACTCTCAATGGAAACAGCCTATTCACGTCAACTCTATCTATCCCTCTCAACATTTTAAATACCTCGATCAAATCCCCCCTCAACCTTCTACGCTCCAATGAATAGAGACCTAACTTGTTCAACCTTTCTCTGTAACTTAAGTGCTGAAACCCTGGTAACATCCTAGTAAATCGTCTCTGCACTCTCTCTAATTTATTGATATCTTTCCTATAATTCGGTGACCAGAACTGTACACAATATTCCAAATTTGGCCTTACCAATGCCTTGTACAATTTTAACATTACATCCCAACTTCTGTACTCAATGCTCTGATTTATAAAGGCCAGCGTTCCAAAAGCCTTCTTCACCACCCTATCTACATGAGACTCCACCTTCAGGGAACTATGCACTGTTATTCCTAGATCTCTCTGTTCCACTGCATTCCTCAATGCCCTACCATTTACCCTGTATGTTCTATTTGGATTATTCCTGCCAAAATGTAGAACCTCACACTTCTCAGCATTAAACTCCATCTGCCAACGTTCAGCCCATTCTTCTAACCGGCATAAATCTCCCTGCAAGCTTTGAAAACCCACCTCATTATCCACAACACCTCCTACCTTAGTATCATCAGCATACTTACTAATCCAATTTACCACCCCATCATCCAGATCATTTATGTATATTACAAACAACATTGGGCCCAAAACAGATCCCTGAGGCACCCCGCTAGTCACCGGCCTCCATCCCGATAAACAATTATCCACCACTACTCTCTGGCATCTCCCATCTAGCCACTGTTGAATCCATTTTATTACTCCAGCACTAATACCTAACGACTGAACCTTCTTAACTAACCTTCCATGTGGAACTTTGTCAAAGGCCTTGCTGAAGTCCATATAGACTACATCCACTGCCTTACCCTCGTCAACATTCCTCGTAACTACTTCAAAAAATTCAATAAGGTTTGTCAAACATGACCTTCCACGCACAAATCCATGCTGGCTACTCCTAATCAGATCCTGTCTATCCAGATAATTATAAATACTATCTCTAAGAATACTTTATTTTTGTTACAAAAAGTGAACCTGCCACTAAAGATTAAACAAGATTGGGAGAGAGAACTTAATATGACCTTTGTTAATGAAGATCGGGTTCAAATTTTGAAAAACGTAAATTCTTCTTCTATATGTGCCAATCACTGTTTAATTCAATTTAAAATTGTCCATTGTTATTATTTAACAAAGGGGAGACTATCTAAAATATTTCCTAGTATAGACAACTACTGTGATAAATGTAAAACTGAAGTAGCTACTTTGTCACATATGTTCTGGTCATGTTCTTCATTAAAACTATTTTGGAAATCTTTATTTTCTACAATTTCTAAAGCACTGAAAATTAATTTACAACCTAATAGATTGACTGTTCTATTTGGAATAGTTCCGCATCATATTCAGGGTATTTCATCTTCAGATCAATATGTAATTGCATTTGTTACATTGTTGGCAAGAAGGGCTATTTTATTAAAATGGAAATATATCTTTTCCCCTACATTAATTGAATGGTTTTCTCAAGTAATGTTATGTCTCAGTTTGGAAAAAATTAGAAGTAGAACTTTTGAACCTCGATTCAATTTTGAGAGAAGATGGAGTTCTTTTGCCAAATGTTACCATTTAATTTGAATTATTTTATATGGTTTCCTTCCAATTTTATTATCCTTTTTAAAAATATGAATTGGCGGTTAATGACTTTTTCTTTATATATTTAGATGATGGTTAAACGTATTACTTCTGGAGGTTGATTCCTAATGGTTTTTTTTATAGTTAGTGGGTTTTTTTCTTAGTTAAATGGGGTTCTTTTTTTCCTTCTTTTTTCTATATATAATTTTTTTTCCATTTTTATATATTACGATCAGTTTTTTTCAGCTCTATTAATTGTATACATATTAATTTGTTGAAGTTTTGTATTATTCTATAGCTGTAGAAGATTATGTATCAATAAAAAGATTCTAAAAATGAAATGAAAATGTGGCAATATTAGCTACCCTCCAGTCTTCTGTGCCTCAAGATGTGTGACCAATAAAGATGCAAAAATCTTGGCTGGAACCTAAGCAATCTATTCCTTTTTTTCCCTCGGTGTCCTGGGGTAGATCTTGTCAGGCCCTGGGATATATCCAGCCTGATGTGCACCAATATTTCATTCACATCCTCCTTCCTGATGCAGACATGCTCTAGTATATCCGTGTCCCTCCCCTCAACTCTCCAGCCTCCGCACTCCTTGACCGAGTGAATTTAGCTGGACTGCTTATACACTAAATCATCACACTTGTGCAAGATGTGTTGAGCTGATCACTTCATTCTGTTTCTTGCCCTTTATCCTGTCTCTATTATATGTCTCATTTTCAAATATCCATCCAATGGTTATTGATGCTTCTCGTCGTATTTGATGAAAGGTTGTGCCAATTACAGGGATGCTGTTGTGTCTGTTTGTTTTGTGGCTGCCCACAAGAAGACAAATATCAAGGTTCTTTGCTGTATACATACTATCATAATATACTGTACGTACTTTAAGCTTTAATTATTAATCTTATATTTCAATATATGGTAACTTTAATGTTGTCTATGGTATTCACCCCCTTTTCTTTTCACTGCAGTGAAACTTGAAAATGGCACGTCTTTCAGATCAATCAGTAAACTAGGTAAGGTTCAGATACATCTATTGTGATTGGTAACTGAACCTCAGAGCCGGTCAATATGTTAGAGCATCAGACTTAGGTCTGGTACAGTATTTGCCTTCACACTAATCCTGGTTGATTTCGGCAACCAACTCATTTTGTGCCAGGCAGCTGATAATAGGCCACCAGACTGGCCACAGTCACGTAGTGGTGACAGCTTGCAAAAGAATTAAAGAACTCCAGCCCCAAAGTAATGGTCATCTTGATCCTAAAAGGTTAATTAATACCAAAGTATCAACATGAACCACTCTTTACACTTATTGTCAATACCAATATGTATAGTTTAAAGAATGTGCACAATTTACAAAAATAAGTCTTTCCTTTGAATTCTATTCAGTTATGCCTTGCTGAGTTTCTGAATCAGACAATTCTTGGTCTATCTGGCAATATAGTTTAGGAAATATGGAAGGGTGGTTTCTCCATTTTCATCTTGTGTTTTTCTCAGTTTTTTCTTCCTGCTTCTCTTCTGCATCCATTCCAGAGCCCCTGTTACAGTACTCATTCTGAACACAGTACTGTGGTGTTGCTACCAGTTACAGAACAGTGGAAAGCAAGGGATCTCCTGGACTCAAACATCTAGGGGAATTTTTGTTGGCACTACCACTCTGACTTCCTGGCTTCCTACTCAATTTCAGTGCATCCTTTGATGTGGCAGCTTTAAAATTCACCAAAATCATCATTTTCAGATGGTAACTTTTTTTCTAAGACTGTAGGTAAACCATCCTCTTTTGCCATTTAGAATGCATTTTTACTCTGTCATAGGGCCTCTCTTTGTTCTTTCTTCTTCATCCTGTTTTTCTGCACCTCTAAATGTGACAGGGATATGGGAATCACAGTGATGTGACTGAGGATGGGGCAGTTGGTATACAAGTGGTCACAGTGTGTAGTGCAACTGTGAGGAAGGACTGGCAGATGATAGGGCAAAATTGCAGTCAATGGGATTAGACAAAGTGTAACGGGCTAAAAACAAAAATGAGTGATGAATACAGGACTGAAGGTGTTATATTTGAATGCACGCAGTACAGTATGTGGAATAAGGTAGATGTTTTGCAAGCATTAGAGATTGGCAAGAATTATGTTGTGGGCATCTCTGAATCGTGGCTGCAAGAGGACCATAATTGGGAGCTTAATATCCAAGGATACACGTGCAAATTGGTATAGGGTCAAGAAGATTAGAGAGTTAAATGCATTGCTCAAGAATTGGTGTGGGAGAAGTTTGAATTCATGGGAATTTGGCACCAGTATTGAGGAAGGAGGGAATTGTACCAATGGGACGGGCTCCACCCGAACCGTGATGGGACCTGGATCCTGACGAATTGCATAACTGAGACTGTGGATAGTGCTTTAAACAAAATAGTGGGGGGGGGGGGGTGGGTTCACCAGATTGGAGAAGTAAAGTAAAAAAGAAAAGTGTGGATAAAGATAAAGAAAAAGCAACAGTTAAAAAAAGAGAAAAGTAAGAGTGCAGTGAAGAAAAGTCAAGAGTAAAAGATTACAAGATGGAGAAGCCTGAGATCCTGAGAGGCAGGATTTATGAACATTTGGTGAGGTATAATCTGATTAGGAATAGTCAGCATGGCTTTGTCAAGGGCAGGTCATGACTTATGAGCCTGATTGAATTTTTTGAGGATGTGACTAAACACATTGATGAAGGAAGAGCAGTAGATGTAGTGTATATAGATTTCAGCAAGGCATTTGATAAGGTACCCCATGCAAGGCTTATTGAGAAAGTAAGGAGGCATGGGATCCAAGGGAACATTGCTTTGTGGATCCAGAACTGGCTTGCCCAGAGAAGGCAAAGAGTGGTTGTGCATGGGTCATATTCTGCATGGAGGTTGGTGACCAGTGGTGTGCTTCCGGGATCTGTTCTGGGACCCTTATGCTTCATGATTTTCATAAATGACCTGGATGAGGAAGTGGAGGGATGGGTTAGTAAGTTTGCTGATAACACAAAGGTTGGAGGTGTTGTGGATAGTGTGGAGGGATGTCAGAGGATACAGCGGGACATTGATAGGATGCAAAACTGGGCTGAGAAGTGGCAGATGGATTTCACCCCAGTTAAGACTGAAGTAGTTCATTTTGGTAGGTCAAATATGATGGCAGAATATAGTATTAATGGTAAGACTCTTGGCAGTGTGGAGGATCAGAGGGATCTTGTGGTCCAAGTCCATAGGACGCTCAAAGCAGCTGCGCAGGTTGACTCTGTGGTTAAGAAGGCGTACGGTGTATTGGCCTTCATCAATCGTGAAATTGAATTTAGGAGCCGAGAGGTAATGTTGCAGCTATATAGGACCCTGGTCAGACCCCACTTGGAGTACTGTGCTCAGTTCTGGTCACCTCACTACAGGAAGGATGTGAAAGCCATAGAAAGGGTGCAGAGGAGATTTACAGGAGTGTTGCCTGGATTTGGGAGCATGCCTTATTAAAACAGATTGAGTGAACTCAGCCTTTTCTCCTTGGAGTGACGGAGAATGAAAGGTGACCTGATAAAGATGTATAAGATGATGAGAGGCATTGATCATGTGGATAATCAGAGGTTTTTTTCCAGGGCTGAAATGGTTGCCACAAGAGGACACAGGTTTAAGGTGCTGGGGAGTAGGTACAGAGGAGATGTCAGGGGTAAGTTTTTATGCAGAGAGTGGTGAGTGCGTGGAATGGGCTGCCGGCAACGGTGGTGGAGGCGGATACAATAGGGTCTTTTAAGAGACTTTTGGATAGGTACATGGAGCTTAGAGAAATTGAGGGCTATAGGTAACCCTAGTAATTTCTAAGGTAGGGACATGTTCGGCACTATTTTGTGGGCCATAGGGCTTGTATTGTGCTGTCGGTTTCTATGTTTCTATTTTAAAAGCACAATGAGTGTAAGGGCACTTTATTTGAATGTCCGTAATATTCAAAACAAGGTCAGTGAACTTGTGGCATAAATCAGTAAAAAGAGGTATGATTTAGTGCCATTACAGAGATGTGGCTGCAGGGTGGAGAAGATTGGAAAGTCCCAGCAGATTGGAAGACAGTGAATGTCACACCACTGTTCAAACAAGAATGTAGGCAAAAAGCGGGTAACTGTAGACCAGTTAGTTCAAAATCTGTAGTTAAGAAAATGAGTTCTTTGAGGATTTAACGAGCACAGTTGATAGAGGGGAACAGATAGATGTTATTTACTTGGATTTCCAAAGGGCATTTGATAAGGTGCCACATAAAGGATTTATCCAAAAGATAAGGATGCATCGAGTTGGAGGTGATGTATCAGCATGGATAGAAGATTGGTTAACTAATAGAAAGCAGAGTGTTGGATACATGGGTTTTACTGTGCAATCAGTGGTGAGTGTGCCGCAAGGGTCAGTGCTAGGCCTGCGTCTGTTCACAATAAACATTAATGATTTGGAGGAGGGGAGTAAGTGTAGTGTATCTAAGTTTGCTGATGATACTAAATTCAGTGGAAAAACAAATTGTGCAGGAGATACGGAGAATCTTCACATAGGTTAAGTGAGTGGGCAAGGGTCCAGCAGATGGAGTACAATGTTGGTAAATGCAGGGTCATCCACTTTGGAAGGGAAAATGGAAGAGCAGATTATTATTTAAATGGTAAAAAAAAACTGCAGCATGCTACTCTGCAGAGGGACTTGGGGAGTTCTTGTGAATGAATCACAAAAGGTTGGTTTACATGTGCAGCAGGCTATCAAGAAGGCAAATGGGATGTTGGCTATCATTGCTGGAGGGATTGAGTTTAAGAGCAGGAAGGTCATGCTGTAACTGTACAGGGTACTGGTGAGGCTTCACCTGGACCACTGCATACAGTTCTGGTCTCCTTACTTGAGGAAGGATATGCAGGCTTTGGAGACAGTACAGAGGAAGTTCGCCAGGTTTATTCCAGAGATGAGGGATTTAGACTAAGAGGAGAGATTGAGTCACCTGGGGCTGTACTGGCT
Source organism: Hemitrygon akajei (assembly GCF_048418815.1). Classification (NCBI taxonomy): domain Eukaryota; kingdom Metazoa; phylum Chordata; class Chondrichthyes; order Myliobatiformes; family Dasyatidae; genus Hemitrygon; species Hemitrygon akajei. Next base: position 2,142,773 of record NC_133127.1, on the reverse strand, counting down.
GGAATTCAGAAGAATGAGAGGAGATCTTGGAAACATCATGATTAATGCCTCTTGTCATCTTATACACCTCTATCAGGTCACCTCTCATCCTCCATCACTCCAAGGAGAAAAGGCCGAGTTCACCCAATCCAGGCAACATCCTTGTAAATCTCCTCTGCACCCTTTCTGTGGCTTCCACATCCTTCCTGTAGTGCACAGTACCCTAAGTGGGGTCTGACCAGGGTCCTATATAACTGCAGCATTACTTCTCACCTCCTAAATTCAGTTCCACGATTGATGAAGGCCAATACATCATACGCCTTCTTAACCACAGAGTCAACCTGCGCAACTGCCTTGAGCGTCCTATGGACTCAGACCCCAAGATCCCTCTGATCCTCCACACTGCCAAGAGTCTTACCATTATATTCTGCTATCATATTTGACCTACCAAAATGAACCACTTCACACTTATCTAGGTTGAACCCCATCTGCCACTTCTCAGCCTAGTTTTGCATCCTATCAATGTCCCGCTGTAACCTCTGACAGCCCTCCACACTAGTCACAACACACCCAACCTTCGTGTCATCAGCAAATTTACTAACCCATCCCTCCGCTTCCTCATCCAGGTCATTTATAAAATTACGAAGAGTAAGGTTCCCAGAACAGATCCCTGAGGTACTCCACTGCTGACCAACCTCCATGCAGAATATGACCCGTCTGCAACCACTCTTCGCCTTCTGTGGGTAAACCAGTTCTGGATCCACAAAGCAATGTCCCATTGGATCCCATGTCTCCTTACTTTCTCAATAAGCCTTGCATGGGGTACCTTATCAAATGCCTTGCTGAAATCCTATACACTGCTCTTCCTTCATCAATATGTTTAGTCACATCTTCCAAAAATTCATTAGGCTCTTAAGGCACGTCCTGCCCTTGACAAAGCCATGCTGACTACTCCTAATCATATTATACCTCTCCAAATGTTCATAAATCCTGCCTCTCAGGATCTTCTCCAACAACTTACCTGCCACTGAAGTAAGACTCACTGGTTTATAATTTCCTGGGCTATCTCTACTCCCTTTCTTATATAAAGGAGCAACATTTGCAACCCTCCAATCCTCTGGAACTTCTCCTATCCCCATTGATGATGCAAACATCATCGCCAGAGGCTCAGCAATCTCCTCCTCCCTTGCCTCCCACAGTAGCCTGGGGTACATCTCATCCGGTCCCGGTGACTTATCAACTTGATGCTTTCCAAAAGCTCCAGCACATCCTCTTTCTTAATCTCTACATGCTCAAGCTTTTCAGTCTGCTGCAGGTCATCACTACAATCACCAAGATCCTTTTCCATAGTGAATACTGAAGTAAATATTCATTAAGTACCTCTGCTATTCCCACTGGTTCCATACACACTTTCCCACTGTCACACTTGGTAGGTCCTATTCCATCCTTCAAACCGGGGGCTAACCCCTTGCCTCATGACTCATGCTCACTGAGTACAGCCAGGGACAGGGAAATGTGTGTTGATTTAGGCCAGAAACTTACCTTCCCATCTGAAATTGCAACGACCAACCTGCGCCCTGACCAACTCCTGTCTGTATCACTGAGCTGCCAGTCTCCTGGGAGGATGCTGTGGATGAGGCTTATGAACGGAAAAGGCTGTGATATGCCAACCTTGCAGTTGAAGCAGAGGAGCGAGGCTGGAACGTAAAAGTGCACCCAGTTGAGGTGGGGTGCAGGGGCTTTGTAGCCAGTTCCACTATAAGGCTGCTGAGGGAAGGAGGAGTCAGAGGGCAGGCCCATAGGAAGGCAATCAAAGCATTTGCTAATGCCACTGAAATGAGCAGTCACTGGCTGTGGCTGAAAAGACGGGATGCTGTCTGGGCTGCCAAGTGACCATCTAGAGACTAACCACGTGACACACACCCAGGTCTGACCAGCCTGTGGTGGGCCTGCCTCAGCTGAGGGTGTCTTGTGATAAAAGGCCAAAACACCCAGTGATGTCGAGGTACACAGCTGAAGATGTGTCGTAATGGTAGTAACATCATCTAGTGGTCATCTTTAAGAACTACTTCAAGTGCAATGCAGAAGCTTTAGGGATTATAACATCCAGTCCTATTGATCAAACTGAAGCAAAGTATTCATTAAGTACCTCTGCTATCTCCTCTGGTTCCATACACACTTTTCCACTGTAACGCTTGATAGGTCCTGTTCTCCAACATCTTATCCTCTTGCTCTTCATATTCTTGTAGAATGCCTTGGGGTTTTCCTTAATCCTGTCCACCAAGGCCTTCTCATGGCCCCTTCTGGCTCTCCTAATTTCATTCTTAAGCTCCTTCCTGCTAGCCTTATAATCTTCTAGATCTCTATCATTGCCTTGTTTTTTGAACCTTTCGTAAGCTTTTCTTCTTGACTGGATTTACAACAGCATTTGTACAGCATGGTTCCTGTACCCTACCATCCTTTCCCTGTCTCACTGGAACATGCCTTTGCAGAACACTACACAAGTATCCCCTGAACATTTGCCACGTTTCTTCCATACGTTTCCCTGAGAACATCTGTTTCCAATTTATGCTTCCAAGTTCCTACCTGATAGCCTCATATTTCCCCTTACTCCAATTAAACGTTTCCCTAACTTATCTGTTCCTATCCCTCTCCAATGCTATTGTAAAGGAGATAGAATTATGATCACTATCTCCAAAATGCTCTCCCACTGAGAGATCTGACACCTGACCAGGTTCATTTACCAATAGCAGATCAAGTACAGCTTCTCCTCTTGTAGGCTTATCTACATATTGTGTCAAGAAACCTTCCTGCACACACCTAACAAACTCCACCCCATCTAAATCCCTCACTCTAGGGAGATAACAATCAACATTTGGGAAATTAAAATCTCCCACCACAACAACCCTGTTATTATTACTCCTTTTCAGAATCTGTCTCCCTCTCTGCTCCTCGATGTCCCTGTTACTATTGGGTGGTCTATAAAAACCACCCAGTGGAGTTATTGACTCCTTCCTGTTCCTAACCTCCACACACAGAGACTCCATAGACAACCCCTCCATGACTTCCTCCTTTTCTCCAGCCATGACACTACCTCTGATCAACAGTGTCACGCCCCCACCTCTTTTGACTCCCTCCCTGCCCTTTCTGAAACATCTAAAGCCTGGCTCTTGAAGTAGCCATTCCTGCCCCTGAGCCACCCAAGTCTCTGTAATGGCCACAAAATCATAGCTCCAAGTACTGATCCACGCTCTAAGCTTAACCGCTTTATTCATAATACTCCTTCCATTAAAATAGACACATCTCAAACCATTGGTCTGAGCACATCCCTTCTCTATCACCTCCCTATCCACCCTTTCGCACTGTCTCCAAGGTTTCTCTATTTGTGAGCCAACCTCCCTTTCCTCTGTCATTTCAGTTCGGCTTCCACCCCCCCAGAAATTCTAGTTTAAACTCAACCCAATAGCCTTTGCAAACCTCCCCACCAGGATATTGGTTCCCCTCAGATTCAAGTGCAACCCGTCCTTTTTGTACAAGTCACACCTGCCCCAGAAGAGGATCCAATGATCTAGAAATTATTTATCCTCCACCTCATTATATTCCTATACTCACTGTCATGTGGCACAGGCAGTAATCCCAAGATTACTACCTTTGAGGTCCTGCTTCTCAACTTACTTCCTAACTCCCTGTAGTCTGTTTTCAGGACCTCTTCCCTTTTCCTACCTATGCCATTGGTACCAGTATGTACCATGATCTCTGGCTGTTCTCCTTCCCACTTCAGGATATCGTTGATGTGATCAGAAACATCCCAGACCCTGGCACCTGGGAGGCAAACTACCATCCACATTTCTTTCCTGCATCCACAGAATCACCTATCTGACCCTCTAGCTATAGAGTCCCCTATCACTGTTGCCATCCTCTTCCTTTCCCTACCCTTCTGAGCCACAGGGCTGGACTCTGTGCCAGAGGCACGGCCACTGTTGCTTCCCCCAGGAAGGTTGTCTCCCCCAACAGTACTCAAACATGAGTACTTATTGTTAAGGGGGATGGCCAGAAGGGTACTCTCTAGTATCTGCTTCTTGCCCTTCCTGACTGTTACCCACTTCTCTGTCTCCCATGACCCTGATGTGACTACCTGCCTATAGCTCCTCTCCATCACCGTCTCACTCTCCCTGACCAGACGACGGTCATCGAACTGCATCTCCAGCTCCCTAACGTGGTCCCTAAGGAGCTGCAGCTTGACGCACCTGGCGCAGATGTGGCCGTCCGGGAGTCTGGGAGAACTCCCATGTCTGACACCGAGCACAGAACACCAGCCTCACACACGTACTTTCTGTCTGTATTCTAAACAGATATCCTACCTCACCTCAACCTGTTATTGCCTAAGCCCCATTAAGCCAAAACCTTCCTACTCTGTTTCCCTGTACTCTGATGCCTGTATTGTAAAGCTGTCTCCTTTTTAAATTCTTCCCGCTGTTCTCACTTGCTGACCTCCATGCGCTTGCGCAGTTGTGCCCCGTTCAAATCGCTGAAGAAATAACCATCACCTTTTAAACTGTGCTCGCTTTTAAACTCTTCCCACTGTTCTCATTGGGCGACTCCACGTGCTTGCGCAGTCATGCCCTATTCAAACCACTGAAGAAATAACTGGGTGTGATTTAATGACCAGATTTGATTGGGGAGCTTCAGGTAAGGAACCCTGAGGAGTAAGTGATTGAATATGATCGAATTCACCCTATAGTTTGTGCAGAAGTTAAAGCCAGATATATCGGTGTTGCAGTGGAGTAAAGGGAATTACAGAGGCATGGGAGAGGAGCTGGCTAAAGTTGACCAGTAGGGTACATAAGCAGAGATAACGGCAGAATGTAATGGCTGGTATTTCTGGGGGGAAATCAGAACGCACAGGGTAGATACATCCCAAAGATGAAGAAGTATTCTCAGGGAGGATGGAGAAACTGTGATTTGCAAGGGAAGTGTTACGTACCCCGTAACTGGGTGTCTTACCAGCAGAGAAAGAAGTATCCGTTGGAGTCTGGTACTATTTTCAAAACAGTGTTTATTAGTAAAATATACAAATCAATATCAACAATGCAAATATACAGATAATACACGTTAGCAATACTAAACCTAAAAGTGTGGGTATAATAATAATCAATAATAAACAAGCTCTATCGTTGACTAGGGGATAATGAATTATCATGGGAAAGTATAAAGTTCAGTTCAATTCATGTAGGCTGAGGTAGTTGTTGATTCTTTTGTTGTAACCATTGGAGGGAGAGAGAGAGAGAGAGAGAGCGCGAACAGTGACAGCCAGTCAAACCTTCCTTTACGATTTTGATCCATCGATGTGTTGTTGTGGCCATTCAGGTATGACCCCTTTGTCCTTTAGCTGGACCGTTCTTCTATGGTGGACTCGTCACCCGGGCAAGGGTGGACACACACACAAGCCCCCACTGGCCTCGCTATAAACACTGTGAGTTAAAATTGACCGATCCGTTCGGTCCCCGATGCCCCCACACTTTCTCATGGGTTTCTGATGCTCACTAGTGTGTCTCCTGGTGTGTCTGAGGGGTGTCTCCCCAGACCTCACTTTTATCCCTACTCATGGGGTCTCAGGTGTCAATCAGTTTTGAATGGCTTAGTCCATCAAACCAGCCCACTCCGGCTGTCCACTGAGGAATTTTAATGAACAGAATAGTACCAAGTAAACAGCCCTCTCTGGAGCCATAAGTCTTACAGGAGTCATAATATGGTAGAACAACAAGTCTCTTCCTCCCTGTGTTATCTCTCCCTTGTCTGAAGCAAATGTTCCAGTCCCAGTATGTTTTTGTTCCATCTCTTTCTCTCTCATTAGCAGCCTGGCAACAGTAACGGTTTGTAATTCTCCCGGAGAGGGGGACATGGGCAACCTTGCACCCTTCTGCCCATCAGAGCTGTTCATCCTTCGTAACAGAAGTCAAAGACAGCATAAAAGATAAGGAGAGGGCATATAATAGAGTAAGTATTAGTGGGAAGGTAGAGGATTGGGAAGCTTTTAAAAGCCAACAGATGGCAACTAAAGAAGTCCTAAGGAGAGAAAAGATTAAATATGAAGGTAAGCCTGGCCTTCAAAGAGGATACCAAAATTGTTTTCAGATATGTAAAGAAAAAAGGGAAAGGAGAGTGAATATTGAGCCGTCTGAAAATGATGCTGAAGAGGTAGTAATAAGGACATAAGGCATAGGAACAGAATTAGGCCATTTGGCCCATCGAGTCTACTCTGCCATTCCAACACTGCTGATCCATTTCATTCTCAACCCCATTCTCTTGTCTTCTCCCCGTAACTTTACACAGCCTGACGTATCAAGAATCAACTTCCGCTTTAAATGCACCCAATGACATGGCCTGTACAGCCACCTGTGGCAACGAATTCCACAGATCTACCACCCTCTATCTAAAAAAATTCCTCTTTATCACCATTGTAAATGGACATCCCTTCTGATTTTTGTGCCCTGTGGTCCTGGACCCACCCACAAGAGGAAACATCCTCTCCACATCCACTCTATCTAGACCTTTCAAAGTTTGATGGGTTTCAATAGGATCCACCACCCTCTCTTCTAAATTCCAATGAGTACAGGCCCAGAACTTCCCATATCATCAGCTTTTCATTCCCGGAATCATTTCTGTGAACCTGCCTAGCCAATGTCAGTACATCCTTTCTTAGAAAAGGGCCCAAAACTGTTCACAATACTCTGAGACTTCACCAGTGCTTTGTAAAATCTCAGTATTACATCCTTCTTTTTATATTCTAGGCCTCTTGAAATAAATTAATACAATGGCCTAAATGATTGGCATCTCCTTAGTGCATCTCCTTAAACCTTTTAGATGGGGTAGAGTTTGTTAGGTGTGTTCAGGAAGGTTTCCAGATGCAATATATAGATAAGCCAACTAGGGGAGATGCTGTACTTGATCTGGTATTAGGAAATGAACCTTGACCATGTATTTTCCAACATTATATTTTATTTAGCACTCTCTTGCCCATTCTCCCAATCTGTCTAAGTCCTTCTGCAGCTTTCCTGTTTCCTCAACACTACCTTCCCCTCCACCAATCTTTGTACTATTTGCAAAAATGGCAACATAGCCATCTATTCCATTATTTAAATCATTCATATACAGCATAAAAATAAGTGGTCCCAACATCAACCCCTGCGGTACACAACTAGTCACTGGCAGCCAATCAGTAAAAGATCCTTGTATTCCCACTCACTACCTCCTACCAATCAGCCAATTCTTTAACCATGCTGGTAACTTTAATACCTTCTGCTCTTAACTTGGTAAGCAGCCTCTGAAAGTCCAAATATACAACATCCACTGCATCCCTTTTATTTATCCTACTTGTAATCTCTTCAAAGAATTCCAACAGGTTCATCAGGCAAGAATTTCCCTTAAGGAAACCATGTTGACTTCATGCTATCTTGTCCTGTGTCACCAAGTACTCCAGAACCTCATTCTTAACAATTAACTCCAACATCTTACAATATGCTGGAGGAACTCAGCAGGTCGGGCTGTTGGCCCAAAACGTTGACTGTTCGATTCCACAGATGCTGCCTGACCTGCTGAGTTCCTCCAGCGTGTTGTATGTGTTGCTTTGACCCCAGCATCTGCAGTGTATTTTGTGTTTAACTCCAACATCTTCTCAACCACTGAGGTCAAGCTAACTGGCCTATAATTTCCTTTCTGCTGCCCCTCTCCTTTCTTAAAGAGTGGAGTGACATTTGGAATTGTTCAGTTCTCCGGAACCATGCCGGAGTCCAATGATTCTTGAAAGATTATTACTAATGCCTCCACAATCTCTATCAGTACCTCTTTCAGAATGCTAAGGTGCAGTTCATCTGGTCCAGGTGACTTATGTACCTTTAGATCTTTCAGTTTTATGAGCACCTCTCCCTTGTAATAGTAACTACACTCACTTCTCTTCCCTCACACCCTGCAACACCTGGCACACTGCTAGTGTCTTCCACAGTGAAGACTGATGCAAAATACTCATTCAGTTCATTTGCTGCCTCCTTGTCCCCCATTATTATTTCTCTGGCTTCATTTTCTAACAGTCCTATATCCACTCTCATCTCCCTTTTATTTTTTTTGTACTTGAAAATTATTTTTCTATCCACTTTGATATTGTTTGCTAACTTGTTTTAATATTTCATCATTTCCCTCCTGATGATTCTTTCAGTTGCTTTCTGTAGGTTTTTTAAAACTTTCCAATCCTTTATCTTCCCGCTAATTTTTGCCTTGTTGTATGCCCTCTCTTTTGCTCTTCACATTAGCTTTGACTTCCCTTGTCAGTCACAGTTGTACTATTTTGCCATTTGAGTATTTCTTTGTTTTTGGAATACATCTATCATACACCTTCCTCATTTTTCCCAGAAACTCTCACCGTTGCTGCTCTGCTGTCATCCCTGCCAGCATCTCCTTCCAATTTACTTTGGCCAAGTCCTCTCTCATACCACTGTAATTTCCCTTACTCCACTGAAATACTGCCACATCAGACTTTATGCTCTCCCTATAAAATTTCAAGTTAAACTCAATCATATTGTGATCACTGCTTTGTAGGGGTTCCTTTACCTTAAACTCCCTGATCACCTCCAGTTTATTACATAACACCCAATCTCTTAGTAGACTCGACAACAAGCTGCTCTAAAAAGTCATCGTGTAGGCATTCTACAACTTGAGATCCACTACCGACCTAATTTTCCTAATCTACCAGTATGTTAAAATCGCCCATGATTATCATAACATTGTCCTTTTGATGCACCTTTTTTATTTCCCATTATAATCTGTGGTCCACATCCTACTACTGTTTGGAAGCCTGTATATAACTGCCATCAGGGTCCTTTTGCGCTTACGGTTTCTTAACTCAACCCACAAGGATTCAACATCTACCGATCATATATCACATCTTTCTAATGATTTGATGCCAGTCTTTACCAGCAGAGCCTCGCCACCCCATCTTCCTACCTTCCTATCCCTCCGATACAACATGTAACTTTGGACATTCAGCTCCCAACTACAACAATCCTTCATCCACGATTCAGTGATTGCCACAACATCATACCCAACAATCTGTGTAAAAGTGCAATAAGATCATCCACTTTATTTCTTGTACTCTGTGCACTGAGGTATAACACTTTATATGTATGTATTTGCTACCCTTTTTTGGTTCTGCATCCCTGATGCACTGATACTCACACTGCTGGCTGCATAAGAGCCCATGGTATTGCAGGAATGATACTAGCATAGATAGAAGATTGGCTAACTGGCAGACGGCAAAGAAAAGGGGGCCTTTTCTGGTTGGCTACTGGTGACTTAACATCTGCCGGACGATGCTGATGAGTCTGTGGTGGCCAGTGCTATCATGTTTGCTGTTGTGTGCTGGGGCAGCAGACTGAGGGTAGCAGACACCAACAGAATCAACAAACTCATTCATAAGGCCAGTGATGTTGTGGGGGTGGAACTGGACTCTCTGACAGTGGTGTCTGAAAAGAAGATGCTGTCCAAGTTGCATGCCATCTTGGACAATGTTTCCCATCCACTCCATAATGTACTGGTTAGGCACAGGAGTACATTCAGCCAGAGACTCATTCCACCGAGATGCAACACTGAGCATCATAGGAAGTCATTCCTGTCTGTGGCCATCAAACTTTACAACTCCTCCCTCGGAGTGTCAGACACCCTGAGCCAATAGGCTGGTCCTGGACTTATTTCCACTTGGAATAATTTACATAATATTATTTAATTATTTATGGTTTTATATTGCTATATTTCTACACTATTCTTGGTTGGTGCAACTGTAACAAAACCCAATTTCCCTTGGGATCAATAAAGTACGTCTGTCTGTAATCGTGTGCCGCAGGGGTGATTGTTGGAACGCAACTTTTCACATTATATGTCAGTGATTTGGATGACAGAATTTGATTTGATTTGATTTGATTTGGATGGCTTTGTGGCCAGGTAACCATGCGAGGGGCAGGTAATGTTGAGGAAGCAAGGTGATGATAAAGGACATAGGCAGATTGGGGGAATGGGAGATGAAGTGTTAGATGAAATATAATGTAGGGAAGTGTATGGCAAAAAGAATAAAGGTGTAGGCTATTTTCTAAATAGGGAGAAAAACTGCAAGGTGCATACTCCTGCAGGATTCTCTAAAGGTTAACTTGCAGGTTGAGTTGGTGGTAAGGAAGATAAATGCAATGCTAGCATTCATTGCAAGAGCATTGGAGTACAAAAGCAAGGATGTGATGCTGAGGTTGCATAAGGCATTGATCCGACTGCATTTGGAAGTGCTGGAATGGAGCTAACTAGACTAGAAGGTAACTGACTGCTTAAGGACAGACTTGGATAACCTGGACTGGAAGTGATTTCATCTGGTGGACCTGGGAAACCTAGAGTGGATTCAACTAGCCTGTGAGGTTGATTGTTGTTCACATAGAGCTCTGAAGGTGCTGAAAAGGAATGGGATGCCTCAGCTGGTAAATGGAGGCATTTAGGGGAGCCTCAGTGTCATTCAAAGTAAATGTGCAGGGGTTTTTTTTTACACAGACAATGGTGGGTACTTGGAAGGTAATGCTGGGGATGGAGGTGAAGGCGTTATACGACAGAGGTGTTTCAGAGACTCTCAGTTGGGAATAGAGGGAGATGTGCCATGTACAGGCAGGAAGGATTAGGTGCCATTAGCTTAATTAGTTCAGCACATCATGGGCTGAAGGGCCTGATCCGTTGTTTACTGGGCGATATTCTGAGGGACAAGATCGACCAGCATTTTGAAAGGCAAGCACGGATTGGTGATAGTTAGCATCACTTTGTGTGTGGGAAATTGTGACTCACAGATTTGATTTGAATTTTTGAAAGGGTAATAGAATATATGACAGTACAGCACAGGAACAAGACCTTTGGCCCATGATGTTGTATCAGACTAATTAAACTCGTAATTAAATGACCAACTAAACTAAACCCTGATACCTCCACAATGTCCATATCCTTCCATTCGCTGCATATTAATGCACCTATCTAAGAACCCTTTAAATGACTATATTTTATTATCCCTCATCCGTCAACTTTCACCAGACTACTCCATCATCTCCTTCTGTTGTGTATGAACCTCCTGGCATTCCAAGCACTCATACACGACTGGCTCCACACATTGGTGGCCCCTCGTACTCCTTCGCACACTGTCTCTATTAAATGATCTCAGTCACACACATTATCAACTTCTGTTCTTTAACCAATGAAGTTTGCTCACTTTCACTGGTTGAAAGCCAGATAGGTGTAGTGTACGCTTATGACGTTTTATGGTATCTGAACCTAATCTTGGAATGACCAGGAAAGGGGGTTTGGGTGACCACGAACTGCTGCAGCTCCAGAGACTGCTCAGATATGCTGCTTGTTATAGTCCATAGTTACTAATGGATGTCTTTTCAGTTCCCACAGCACCACAGTTCAAACAAGGTGGGAACATGTCAAAGGCTACCACTCCAGAACCAATAGTCTCTTGTGCACATACAGGTAAGGCTCAGAAAAAAATGCATTGTTGGATCTGCTTATGTCAACCGAATCACTATCTCCCACCTTCATATGAGCGTAAGAAATAAAAGCAAGCCCATTCAACCTGCTGTGCTCCTCTGTCATCACACCAGCTGGTAGATTAATTGATCATTGTAAATTGTCCTGTGAATAGATTAGTGTTAAATAGGTCAGTTGTTAAGCTGGAGGGGCCAGTTCTGCACAGTATCTCTAAATAAATAAATAAACACAATTAAGATCATAACTGATCCTTTAGCTGCACTCGTAGAGTTACCCAGCACGAAGCAAGCATTTCGGCCCAACTAGTCCATGCCAAGTCGGATGACAGTGAGTTTAGGAATAGAATAAGGTGGAGGATAAATGTGTGGCTGAAGGATTGGAGCAGGGGGCAGGGATTCAGATTTCTGGTTCATTGGGACCTCTTCTGGGGCAGGTGTGACCTGTACAAAAATTACAGGTTACACTTGAATCTGAGGGGGGACCAATATCCTGGCAGAGAGGTTTGCTAATGCTGTTGAGGAGGGTTTAAACCAGATTTGCAGGAGGATGGGAACCAAAGTGAAGAGGCAGAGGATGGGGAGGTTGGAGCACAAGTCGAGACAGCTTGTAGGGAGTTTGTGAGGAAGAATAGACAGATGTTAGAGCAAAGATGCACTCAGCCTGATGGTTTGAGATGTGTTTATTTTAACACAAGGAGTATCATAAACAAGGCGAATGGACTTACAGCATGGATCAATACATGGAACTATGATGTTGTGGCCATTATTACAGAGACTTGGATGTCTCGGGAGCAGGAATGGCTGCTGAGTGTGTCAGGAAGAACAGAAAGGGAAGCAAAAGAGGGTGGGGGGGCGGCATTGCTAATTAGAGATAGTGTCACGGCTGCAAAAATGGAGGAAGTCGTGAAGGGATGGTCTACTGAGTCAGTGTGAGTGGAAGTCAGAAATAGGAAAGGGGCAATAACTCCACTGGGTGTTTTTTTTATAGACTCCCCCCAGTAGTAACAGAGACATCGAGGAGCAGATAAGCAGGCAGATTCTGAAATGGTGCAATAAAAATAGGGTTCTTGTGATTGGAGATTTTAACTTCCTTAATATTGATTGGCATCTCCTTAGCGCAAGGGGTTTAGATGGGGTTGAATTGAATTGACGTGATTTCTTACATCCTTTATATACATGAGGAGTAAAAATCTTTATGTTATGTCTCCATTTAAATGTGCAATGTGTAATTTATAGTAACTTATAATAAATAGTACTTACAACAGGACAGTCAATATAATATAGAAACACAATTGTATCACTATGAATTAATCAATCTGATGGCTTGGTGGAAGAAGCTGTCCCAGAGCCTGTTGGTCCTTGCTTTTGTGCTGTGGTACCATTTCCTGGTTCAGTTTGTGGTTGGGCTGACTCAGGTCTCCAATGATCCTTTCTTTCTTTCTTATTTCTTTTTCAATTTTCTTATTGATTTTTTTTGAAAGTGTGTATACAAACAGGAGGAGAGTATCTCTGGTATATATGTCAATAGCAGTTCATACAGAAGGTAAAATAAACAATATCAGAATCACACATAGTGTTAATCTACAAAGTATAAATTTGATATAGAATGTATAATTCTCCTCTTATCAATTTATGAAGAAAAGAAGGACTATTAGAAATTTTTATATAAAAGAAAAGAGGAAAAAAAACACTATTCTAAACAGAAAAAAAAGGACTGGGCAGTCCATCCTGAGAGAAAAACCAAGGGAAGAGAGACTCTCTGCTCAAATCCAAGGTTCTGAAAAAATAGCTGGAAGAGAATCAATCAGTACAAAAATCAGATCATATGGAAATATTGAATAAAAGGTCGCCTGATTTCTTCAAATTTAAAGGATGTATCCAATGTCTGACTTGTTATTTTCTCTAGACTTAAACAGAACATGATAGAGGAAAGCTAATAAAAGGCGGTAGGAGGGTTAGGGTCCTTCCATTTAAGTAAAATGGCTTTCCTAGCCAATAAAGTTGAAAAGGCTATCGTCCGCTGAGCGGAAGCAGGAATATATTCTGCTTCTGATGGAATAATCCCAAAAATAGCTGTAAATAAATTTGGTTGTAAATCCAGATCCAGCACTTTTGATAAGGTTTTAAAAACATCTTTCCAAAAATTCTCCAACTTTATGCAAGACCAAAACATGTGAGTTAAAGTGGCCACCTGGGTATTACATCTATCACAAATAGGATTAATATTGGGAAAAATACAGGCTAATTTATCCTTTGACATATGTGCCCGATGCACTATCTCCACACCTGTCTTTGTAAATGTCCTTAATAGTGAGAAGTTCACATCTACAGGTGCGCTGAGTTGTCCGCACCACTCTTAGCAGAGTCTTGTGATTGTGGGAAGTACAGTTCCCATATCAGGCAGTGATGCAGCCAGCTAGAGTGCTCTCAATTGTGCCGCTATAGAAAGTTCTTAGGATTTGAGGGTCCATACCAAACTCCTTCAAACATCTGAGGTGAAAGAGATGCTGTTGTGTTCAGGTTTGTGTGAAGGTTTCCTGGCGCAATGTGTAGATAAGCCATCCAGAGGAGATGCTGTACTTGATCTCATATTGGGCAATGAACCTGGTCAAGTATCAGATCTGTCAGTGAGAGAGCATTTTGGAACTCTATCTCCATCACCATAGCGCTGGAGAGGGATAGGAGCAGACAATTTAGGAAAACATTTAATTGGGGTAGGGACAAATACGATGCTATTAGGCAAGAATGGGAGCATAAATTGGAAGCAGATGTTCTCAGGGAAATGCACGGCAGAAATGTGGCAAATGCTCAGGGAGCATTTGCATGGAATTCTCTGCATTGAGGCAGGAAAGGATGGTAGGGTAAAAGAACTATACTGTACAAAGGATGCAGAAAATCTAGTTAAGAAGAAATGAAAAGCTTACCAAAGGTTCAAGAAACTAGGTACTGTTAGAACTCTAGAAAATTATAAAGTTTCTAGGAAGAAACTTAAGAATGGAATTAGGAGAGCCAGAGGGGGCCATAAGAAGGCCTTGGTGAGCAGGATTAAGGAAATCCCCAAGACATTCCACAAGTATGTGAAGAGCATGAGGATGAGCCGTGAGAAAATAGGACCAATCAGTTACGATAGTGGAAACATTTGCATGGAATCAGAGGAGGCAGCGGAGGCACTTAATAAATACTTTGCTTCAGTATTCACCAGGGAAAAAGACCTTGGCACTTGTGGGGATGACTTATAGCGGACTGAAATGCTTGAGCATATAGACATTAAGAAAGAGGATGTGCTGGAGCTTTTGAAAAGCATTGTTAGATAAGTCACCGGGACTGGGTGAGATATACCCTTGGTTACTATGGGAAGCGAGGGAGGAGATTGCTGAGCCTCTTGTGATGATCTTTGCATCATCAATAGGGATGGGAGAGTACCGGAGCATGGGAGGGTTGCAAATTTTGTTCCCTTGTTCAAGAAAGGGAGTAGAGATAACCCAGGAAATTATAGACCAGTGAGTTTGACTTCAGTGATAGGCATGTTGTTGGAGAAGATCCTGAGAGGCAGGATTTATGAGCATTTGGAGAGACATGATCCGATTAGGGATAGTCAGCATGGCTTTGCCAAGGGCAGGTCATGCTTTATGAGCCTGATTGAATTCTTTGAGGAAGTGACTAAACTCATTGATGAAGGTAGAGCAGTGGTTGTAGTGTACATAGACTTCAGTAAGGCATTTGATAAATTTCACCATGTAAGGCTCCTTCAGAAAGTAAGGAGACATGGGATCCAAGGAGACCTTGCTTTGTGGATCCAGAATTGGCTTGCCCACAGAAGACAAAGTGTGGTTATAGATGGTTCGTATTCTGCATGGGGGTCGGTGACCAGGGATCTGTCCTGGAACCACTCCTTTTTGTGATTTTTAGAAGTGACCTAGAGAAGGAAGCAGAAGGGTGGGTTAGTAAGTTTGCTGATGACACAAAGGTTGGGGTGTTGTGGATAGGCTGGAGGGTTGTCAGAGGTTACAGCGGGACATCAATAGGATACAGAACAGGACTGAGAAGTGGCAGATGGACTTCAACCTAGATAAGTGCGAAGTGGTTCATTTTGGTAGGTAAAATTTGAAGATAGAATATAATATAAAAGGTAAGACTCTTAGCAGTGTGGAGGATCTGAGAGATTTTAGGGGTCCATATCCATAGGACAGTCAAAGCTCCTGCGCAGCTTGACAGTATTGTTAAGAAGGTGTATGGTGTGTTGGCATACAGTGGGATTGAGCTCAAGATCAGTGAGGTAATGCTACAGCTATATAGGACCCTGGTCAGACCCCACTTGAGTACTGTGCTCAGTTCTGGTCACCTCATTACAGGAAGGATGTGGAAGCCATAGAAAGGGTGCAGAGGAGATTTACAAGGATGTTGCCTGGATTGGAGGGTGTACCTTGTGAGAATAGGTTGAGTGAACTTGGCCTTTTCTCTTGTAGCAATGGAGGATGACAGGTGACCTGACAGAGGTATATAAGATGATGAGGAGCATTGATCGTGTGGATAGCCAGGGCTGAAATGGCTAACATGAGGGGGCATAGATTTAAGGTGCTTGGAAATAGGTACCGAGGGCATGCCAGGGGTAAGTTTTTCACAGAAAGAATGGTGGGTGCTCGGAATGGGCTGCCGGCAGCGGTGGTGGAAACCGATACAATAGGCTCTTTGAAGAGCCTCTTCGATAGGTACATGGAGCTCAGAAAAACAGAGGGCTAGAGTAGGTTACATGGTCAGCACAACATTGTGGGCTGAAGGGCCTGTAATGTGCTGTAGATTTTTATGTTCCATGAACAACAAATGTCGTTTGATTCCTTCAACATTCACAACTCAGCGGGTCAGTATCAGCGGGTCAGCCCTCAGCACTCTTGGACAAGTTTCTGGCTGAAAAGAGCTCTTCCCACCTGAGTGGTGGATCCTACTTTACCAGTCATTTACTTTAATGGACCTAGTTCACCCTGAGTCTAAACTCTTGACCTGTCACAATGGACAGAAAGAAAATAACATACCAACCAATCATTCACATACAACGACACACCACAACATCTTTGCTAAACACAATGCCAAATTAAACATTTGGACATGATCAATTATCTCCATTCCTTGGATAGTAATGCATCTCTGCTTACACCACCCCCCCCCCGCCCCCAATAGCCTGTTCCATCACTCTCCGCATAAAACACTTGCCCCCACACATTTCCAGGTTTGTCCAACTTATAACCATATAACAATTACAGTACAGAAACAGGCCATCTCAGCCCTTCTAGTCCATGCTGAACGTTTACTCTCACCTAGTCCCACCTGCACTCAGCCCATAACCCTCCATTCCTTTCCTGTCCATATACCTATCCAATTTTTTTAAATGACAAAATCGAACCTGTCTCTACCACTCCTACTGGAAGCTCGTTCCACATAGCTACCATTCTCTGAGTAAAGAAGTTCCCCCTCGTGTTACCCTTAACTTTTGCCCCTCAACTCTCAACTCATGTCCCTTTGTTTGAATCTCCCCTACTCTCTGTAGCATAGGTGCTGAAACCCAGGTAACATTCTAGTAAATCTCCTCTGTACTCTCTCCATTTTGTTGACATCTTTCCTATAGACTCCGCCCTCCGCACACGGACATGTAAGACACAGTTTCATTATGTCCGCCTTTAATCGCTCCCTTTTCCGACTTAAACTTTGAAATTCCAATGTTACTCAGTCGGATCTATAGAGTAACAGTTATAATTATGGCTACTCTTAGAAGCACCAAAAGAAATCCGGACCCGGGCAATGGCAAGCCCAAAAAACTGACGAATTCTCAGAGGAACCCTCCTGGGTGAAGAGACTAGAATCTCAAATCAGCAATATCGGCATTGAAATAACTCAAATAAAAGAGAAATTTGAAGGAAAAATTGACTGTCTGAGCCTCGATCTTAAAGAAGTTAGTCGAAATGCTGCTGACCTTTCTTCTCATTTGGAAAAAGCTCAACAATGGATTGTTGATCTCAAAGCTCGATCACATCGGAATAATATTTGAATTGTTGGATTAAAAGAGAAATCAGAATCGGCCGACACACTGGATTATTTTGCAAAAATGTTTCAATCTTTATTTCCGGAAGTTTGTTCACTACCTCCGGATATCGAAATGGCTCACAGAATCAGCACTTTAAAACTTTTGGATCAAGGTAAAAACAGACATATTGTTGTGTGTTTTCTCCATTTCAGAGACAAAGACCATATTATTAAGCTTGCGAGGAAAAAAAGGCTGTTTCAGTATCAAGATTCAGAGATTCACTTTTTTGAAGATTTTCCACGCGAAATTGTTAAGAAGTGTGCTGGATTTGCATCGATTATGAAATTAGCATATCAAAAAAAGCTTTTTCTGCTGCTCCAGTATCCAGCTAAATTAAGGCTTTTGGTCAAAAAGTCTGGCGCTCATATTTTTAATGATCCAGCTGAAGCATTGTGTTTTATTAACTCTTTAACTGATGATCCTGATGATGAGTCTGAAGCCTGAGGTTTGAATGATTTAT
This sequence comes from Hemitrygon akajei, assembly GCF_048418815.1. Taxonomy (NCBI): domain Eukaryota; kingdom Metazoa; phylum Chordata; class Chondrichthyes; order Myliobatiformes; family Dasyatidae; genus Hemitrygon; species Hemitrygon akajei. The sequence continues at coordinate 2,124,700 of NC_133127.1, read as the reverse complement.
AATGGCTTGATTGTCTTGCAGTGTAAAGAGTGATGAGATTGGAAGATTTGATGGTTACAGAAAGTCTTTCCCTTAAAATGCATTTTTATCTCTAAAAAAGACTGGTTTGGAGGGTTTTAACCTCAGAAGACATAGCGGGAGAACGGTTGATAGACTGTAGATAAGTTTGAACCATTTAGAATTTTTTTTCTGCAGCATTTAAATGAATTAATTTTTTTTGTTCCGTATGGTTTAGTAAAGATCTTTTAAGTAATTATTTGGATTTCCTTATGTTTTAAAGATAGATTGGATAATTTAAAATATGGCGATTGTTCTTCTTTTGTGCAAATATTTCAAGAATTGTTTTGGATGTGTTTTTCTTCCCTTATCAAATATTATGAAGGTTACTATCAAATTGAAGATCGTTTTGTTTTACGAGAAAAACACTTCGCTTCCAAGTTAATTATATTGAGATATATGTCGACTGTAACGAGTTTTATGTTCGGTAGAGGGAGACAGTGATTACTTTTTTTCATTTTTATTACTTAAGTATGCAGAGTTTGTATCTGCATCTACGCTTTTCTTGGGGCTTGCGTCGATTGATATCGACTTGTTTCTGGGCTTTGTACTTTGGGTGGGATTTTTTTCTTTTTCCCTTTATGGAATCCCGGAGCATACGCCAATTATTTTTATTGTTGTTCATCTCCGCTGTTTTCGACTACCCTATCCTGACATGCGTCTAACTACTCTTTTTAGATACAAAGTTTCATGATGATATCTAAACAGTTAAATGTTTTAACTTGGAATATTCGTGGTTGGAATCATTCCATTAAGCGTAAGAAAACATTTAAAGTTATTAACCGATTCCAGCCTAATATAATCTTTGCTCAAGAGACGCATATCAGGTAATGTGATAAAAATCAATTTTTTAAATTTTGAAAGGATCCTCAGTTTCATATAAACTCCCAGAGTAAAACTAGAGGTGTCTCTATTTTTATTGATTCCAATATCCCTTTTAATCAAGAGGATATGATAGATGATATTAATGGTAGAGTTTTGATTGCTAAAGGAATAATTTGTAATAGGAAAATGGATTTGGTTAATATTTATGGACCAAATGTTGATGATCCCTCATTTTTAAAGCTTTCTTTGCTCTATTGCCTGATTTAAATGAATATATGTTATTAATGGGTGGTGATTTTAATACTTGCTTAAATCCTTTAATGGATAAGTCATCATCCAAACATCAACTCCCTAATTGTCCTGCATCACTTATTAATTCCTTTTTAATTGATAATGGTTTAATTGAGGTCTGGAGGCATATGCACCCCAGTGATAGCGAATAATCTTTTTTCTCACATGTTCATAATAAATATTTGAGAATCGACTATTTTATAGTCAACCCTCGACTTTTATTTAATGTTCAGAAATGTGAGTATGATACGATTGCTGTCTCTGATCATGCTCCTTTAAACTTAATATTTGAACTGAAAGATGATGTTTCTACCAGACCATTTTGGCATTTTCCAGAACATTTATTACAAAGTTCAGAATTTGTTGAGTTTATTGAAACTCAGATAAAAGAGTTTTTTCTCTTTAATAATACAGGAAACGTCTCAAAGTTAGTAATTTGGGATACATTAAAAGCTTATTTATGTGGTCAAATTATTTTGTATATAGCTAAATTGAAGAAACAAGCAAGAATGGAATTAGATAAAATCTCTAAACAAATTAAACAAATTTAAAGAACATCAATGCAATCTCTCCAAATGTTTCATTTTAAAGAAGAGTAGAATTACAATCACAATATAATTTTTTACTAACATATCCTATTGAAGGGTATTTGCTTAAATTGAAAAGTCAATTTTATATTTTTGGGGCAAAAAATAATAAGCTCTTAGCTTCTCAATTAAGAGTAGCTAGAGCTAAAAGACAAATTTTAAAGATTCATAAAAATAATGGAGATATAGCAAGTAACCATGAGGATATTAATAATACTTCTCAAGATTTTTACTCTGATCTTTATAGATCTCAGTTTCCTGGAGATTCCTCCAAAATGAAGGCTTTTTTACATAAGATTAAATTTCCACAAATTTCTTTTATTTTATTTTATTTTATTTCCACTTACTCTTTTAACTAAAAAATTTTTTGATCAAATTGACTCTCTTATTTCTTCCTTTATTTGGAACAATAAGAGACCAAGAATTAACAAGTATCATTTACAAAAATCCAAAAAAGATGGTGGACTTGCACTTCCTAATTTAAGACTGTATTATTGGGCTGTATAATATTAGACAATTATGTTTTTGGTTATACTGGCTCGATAAGAGCCAAAAACCACTATGGGTTGATTTGGAATTAAAAGCTGTTAAACAATTTCATTTAACTTCAATATTAGGAGCTCCATTACCTTTACAGCTCTCTAAAATTCCAAATTTAAATCTTTACCCAGTTATTAAACAATCCCTACAGATTTGGGTTCAGTTTTGCAATTTTTAAAATTTTAAACTATTTAAGTTGTCTAGTTTTTTATATCGAAACTTTTCATTTAAACCTTCAATAACCGACCCCATTTTTCTCCTATGGAGAAATAAAGGGATCCGTTCTTTTACAGATTTATTTTGTGATGGTCGATTGATGACTTTTGAAGAGTTAATTAACAAATACTCTCTTGCTCATACACATTTTTTGCAATATTTTCAGGTTAGACATTTTTTACAACAATATTTGACTAAATTTACATATTTACAAGAATCTGATTTGTTGGGTACCATTTTGAAGTTGAATCCTTTAGTGAGAGGTTCCATTAGCAGAATTTATAATTTATTTTTCTTACAAAAAGTGAACCTACCACTAAAGATTAAACAAGAATGGGAGAGAGAACTTAATATGACCTTTGTTAATGAAGATTGGCTTCGAGTTTTGAAAAATGTAAATTCTTCTGTATGTGCTAACCACTGTTTAATTCAATTTAAAATTGTTCACCGTTATTATTTAACAAAGGAGAGACTATCTAAGATATTTCCTAGTATAGACAACTACTGTGATAGATATAAAACGGAAGTAGCTACTTTGTCACATATGTTCTGGTCATGTTCTTCATTAAAATTGTTTTGGAAATCTTTATTTTCTACAATTTCTAAAGCTCTGAAAATTAATTTACAACCTAATAGATTGACTGTTCTATTTGGAATAGTTCCGCATCATATTCAGGGTATTTCATCTTCAGATCAACATGAAATTGCATTTGTTACATTGTTGGCAAGAAGAGCTATTTTATTAAAATGGAAAGATATCTCTTCCCCTACTTTAATTGAATGGTTTCTTCAAGTAATGTTATGTCTCAGCTTGGAAAAAATTAGAAGTAGAACTTTTGAACATCGATTCGATTTTGTGAGAAGATGGGGTTCTTTTGCTAAATATTACCATTTAATTTGAATTATTCTATATGGTTTCCTTCCAATTTTATTTTTTTATAAACATGAATTGGCGGTTGATGACTCTTTTTCTTTATATATTTAGATGATGGTTAAACATATTGCTCTGGGGGGTTGATTCCTAATGGGTTTTTTTTTCTTTTTTTTGTAGTCAGTGGGTTTTTTTTCCTAGTTAGACAGGGTTCTTTTTTTTCCTTCTTTTTCCTATATATAAAATTTTTTTCAATTTTTATACATTATGATCAGCTATTTTTTCTTCAGCTTTATTAATTGTATACATATTAATCTGTTGAAGTTTTGTATCATTTTATAGCTGTAGAAGATTATGTACAGATAAAAAGATTCTAAAAATGAAAATGAAATCTTTCCTATAATTCGGTGACCAGAACTGTACACAATATTCCAAATTTGGCCTCACCAATGCCTTGTACAATTTTAACATTACATCCCAACTCCTATTCAATGCTCTGATTTAGAAAGGCCAGCATACCAAAAGCTTTCTTCACCACCCTATCCACATGAGATTCTACCTTCAGGGAACTATGCACCATTATTCCTAGATCACTCTGTTCTATTTCATTCCTCAATGCCCTACCATTTACCATGTATGTCCTATTTTCATTAGTCCTACCAAAATGTAGCACCTCACACTTATCAGCATTAAACTCCATCTGCCATCGTTCAGCCCACTCTTCTAACTGGCCTAAATCTCTCTGCAAGCTTTGAAAACCTGCAGCTTTGAAAATCTGCAGCTCGGAGGTGTCAGTGTTGCAGATGAACAGGGGAAACTATGGAGCCATGAGGGAGGAGCTGGCCAAAGTTGACTGGATGGATAGCCTAGCAGAAAAGACAGTGGAACAGCAATGGCAGGTATTCTTGGGAATAATGCACAAGGTGCAAAATCAGTTCATCCCCTGGAGAAGGAAGGATTCAAAGGGGGGAAAGGGGCCACAGTGGTTGACAAAGGAAGTCAGAGATTGCATAGCATTAAAATAAAGTATGACAGAGCTAAGGTGAGTGGGAGGACAGATGATTGGGAAGTTTTTAAGGAACAACAGAACTTAACTAAAAAGACAATACGGGGAGAAAAAATGAGGTACGAACGCAAGCTAGCCAGGAATATAAAGGAAGATAGCAAAAGCTTTTTTAGGTATGTAAAGAGAAAGAAGATAGTTAAGAACAATGTTGGGCCCTTGAAGAATGAATTGGGTGAAATTATTATGGGAAACAGAGAAATGGCAGAAGAATTTAGTGAGTACTTTAGATCTGTTTTCACTAAGGAAGACACAAGCAATCTCCCAGATGTATGGATGGGCCAAGAACATAGGGTAACAGAGGAAATGAAACAGATTGACATTCGGTAGGAAACAGTGATGAGAAGACTGATGGGACTGAAGGCTGACAAATCCCCAGGTCCAGATGGTCTGCACCCTAGGGTACTAAAGGAGGTGGCCCTGGAAATTGCGGATGCGTTGGTAATCATTTTCCAATGTTCCTTAGATTCAGGATCAGTTCCTGAGGATTGGAGAATGGCTAATGTTATCCCACTTTTTAAGAAAGGAGGGAGGGAGAAAACAGAGAACTATTGACCTGTCAGCCTGACATCGGTGGTGGGAAAGATGCTAGACTCCATTATTAAGGATGAAATAGTGGCATATCTAGATAGCAGTGATAGGATTGGGCCGAGCCAGCATGGATTTACCAAGGGTAAATCATGCTTGATTAATCTATTGGAGTTTTTCGAGGATGTAACCAGGAAGTTAGACAGGGGAGATCCAGTGGATGTAGTGTACCTCGATTTTCAGAAGGCATTTGATAAGGTCCCACATAGAAGATTGGTGGGTAAAATCAAAGCACAGGGCATTGGGGGGAAGGCATTGACATGGATAGAAAACTGGTTGGCAGATAGAAAGCAAAGGGTAGCGGTGAATGGGTGTTTCTCGGAATGGCAGGTGGTGACTAGTGGGGTGCCACAGGGCTCGGTATTGGGACCACAGCTGTTTACGATTTACGTTAATGATTTGGATGAAGGCATAGAAAATAACATAAGCAAATTTGCTGATGATACTAAGCTGGGTGGCAGTGTGACATGTGATGAGGATGTTAGGAGAATTCAGGGTGACTTGGATAGGCTGGGTGAGTGGGCAGATACTTGGCAGATGGCGTTTAATGTGAATAAGTGTGAGGTTATCCACTTTGGAAGTAAGAACAGGAAGGCAGATTATTATCTGAACGGTATAGAGTTGGGTAAGGGAGTAATACAAAGAGATCTCGGAGTCCTTGTTCATCAGTCACCGAAGGTGAATGAGCAAGTGCAGCAGGCAGTGAAGAAGGCTAATGGAATGTTCGCCTTTATTACAAAGGGAATTGAGTACAAGAGCAAGGAAATCCTTTTGCATTTGTACAGAGCCCTGGTGAGACCACACCTGGAGTATTGTGTACAGTTTTGGTCTCCAGGGTTAAGGAAGGACATCCTGGCTGTAGAGCAAGTGCAGCGTAGATTCACAAGGTTAATTCCTGGAATGTCAGGACTGTCTTACGCAGAGAGGTTAGAGAGACTGGGCTTGTACACGCTGGAATTAAGGAGATTGAGAGGGGATCTTATTGAAACATATAAGATTATTAAGGGATTGGACAAGATAGAGGCAGGAAATATGTTCCAGATGCTGGGAGAGTCCAGTACCAGAGGGCATGGTTTGAGAATAAGGGGTAGGTCATTTAGGACAGAGTTAAGGAAAAACTTCTTCTCCCAGAGAGTTGTGGGGGTGTGGAATGCACTGCCTCGGAATGTAGTGGAGGCCAATTCTCTGGATGCTTTCAAGAAGGAGCTAGATAGGTATCTTATGGATAGGGGAATCAAGGGATATGGGGACAAGACAGGAACCAGGTATTGATAGGAATTGATCAGCCATGATCTCAAAATGGTGGTGCAGGCTCGAAGGGCTGAATGGTCTACTTCTGCACCTATTGTCTATTGTCTATAAAACCTACTTCATTATCCACAACACCACCTACCTTAGTATCATCTGCATACTTACTAATCCAATTTACCACCCCATCATGCAGAACATTAATGTATATGACAAACAACATTGGACCCAATACAGATCCCTGAGGCACACCACTAGTCACCGGAAATTTTCGCGAATCTCCTTTGAACTCTCTCCAGTTTCAGCACATCCTTTCTAAGATAAGGGACCCAAATCTGCTCACAATACTCGAAGTGAAGCTTCACCCATGCCTTATAAAGTTTCAACATTACAGCCTTGCTTTTATATTCTAATCCTCTTGAAATGAATGCCAACATCGTATTTGCCTTCCTCACCACAGACTAAACGTGCTAGCTAACCTTGAACAAATCCTGCACAAGGAATCTCAAGTCCTTTGCGCACCAGAATTTTGTATTTTCTTCAGTACTTTAATTTCTTCTACCAAAGTTTATGACACTTCCTGACACTATAGTCCATCTGCCACTTCTTTGCCCATTCTCCTAATCTGTCTGTCCTTCTATTATAGCCTCATTATTACTTCCTCAAAACTATCTGCCTCTCCACCCATCTTTGAATTATCTGCAAACTTTGCAACAAAACCATCAATTCCATCATCCAGATCCTTGACATATTACGTAAGATGAAGCAGTCCCAACACAGACCCCTGTGGAATACCACTAGTCACTGACAACCAGTCAGAAAAGATTCCCTTTATTCCCACACTTTAGAACAGCTTGTGATTGAGCCTACTCAAGGAAAGGTTATCTTACATTGGGTGCTGTGTAATAACCCAAATATTAATGTAAAGGAACCCTTAGGAGGCAATGATCATAATATGATTGAATTCATACCACAAGTTGAGAGAGAGAAGCATAAGTCAGATGAATCAGTATCGCAATGGAATAAAGGGAACTTACAGAGGCATGAGAGAGGGGCTTTCCCAGATGGATTGGAAGAGAATATAGGTGGGGATGATGGCAGAGTAGAGATGGCTGAAGTTTCTAGGAATAGTCCACAATGCATATGATATATCCCAGAGAAGAAGTTCTGTGGCTGACAAGGGAAGTTAAGGCCTGCATAAAAGCCAAGGAAAGGGCATTTAAGGAACCAAAAGTGAATTGGAAGTTGGATGATTGGGAAGCTTTTAAAATCCAACAAAAGGCAACTAAAAAAGCAATAAGAAGGGGAAAGATGAAATATGAGGGCAGACGAGCCAATAATATAAAGCAGGATACTAAAAAAATTTTCAGTTATATAAATAGTAAAAGGGAGGTGAGAGTTCAGATTGAACCACTGGAAAATGATGCTGGTGAGGTAGTAAGGGGGATAAAGAAATGGCAAATGAACTTAATGGGTACTTTGAATCTGTCTTCACTGTGGATGACACTAGCAGTATTCCAGTGGTCTGTGAGTGTCAGGGAGCATGAGTGAGGGCTATTTCTATTACAAAGGAAAAAGTGCTAGGCAAACTCAAAGGTCTTAGGGTGGATAAGTCACCTGCACCAGATGGACTACATCCCAGAGTCTTGAGAGAGGTTGCTGAAGAGATAGCGAATGCTTTTATCATGATCTTTGAAGAATCACATGGTCCCGAAGGACTGGAAGATTGCAAATGTCACTCCACTCTTTTAAGAAGGGAGGAAGGCAAAAGGAAGGAAATAATAGGCCAATTAGCCTAATCCCAGAGGTTGTGAAAGTATTGAAGTTTATTATTAAGGATGAGGTTTTGGGGTACTTGGAGACTAATGATAAAGTAAGTCATAATCTGTGAAGGGAAATCTTGCCTGACAAATCTGTTAGAGTTCGTCAAGAAAGTAACAAGTAGGGTGGACAAAGGAGAATCAGTGGATGTCATTTACTTGGATTTTCAGAAGGCATTTGATAAGATGCCACACATGAGGCTGCTTAACAAGATAAAGTCCAAGAAAGTTACAAGAAAGATACTGGCATGGTTAGAGGAATGGCTGACAGGCAAGAGGCAGTGAGTGGGAATAAAAGGGGCCTTTTCTGGTTGGCTGCCAGTGACTAGTGGTGTTCCTCTGAGGTCAGTATTAGGACCGTTACTTTTCACATTGTTTGTCGATGATTTGGGTAATGGAATTGATGGCTTTGTGGCCAAGTTTGCAGATGATAAGAAGATACGTGGAGGGGGCGAGGTAGGTATTGCTGAGGAAACAATGCGATTGCAGCAGGACTTAAACAAGTTGGAAGAATGGGCAAAAAAATTGCAGATTGAATACAGTGTTGGGAAATGTATGATAATGCATTTTGGTAAAAGGAACAATAGTGTGGACTATTATCTAAATGGGGAGAAGATTCAAACATCAGAGGTGCAGAGGGACTTGGGAGTGATCGTGCAAGACTCCCAGAAGGTTAATTTACAGGTAGAGTCTGTGGTAAAGAAGGTAAATGCAATGTTAGCATTTATTTCAAGGGGAATAGAATATAAAAGCAAGGAGATAATGCTGAGCCTTTTCAGACATTAGTCAGGCCACACTTGGAGTATTGTCAACATTTTTTGGGCCCTATATCTCAGAAAGGATGTGTTGTCATTGGAGAGAGTCCAAAGGAGATTCACAAGGATGATTCTGGGAAGGAAGGGGTTAACATGTGAGCATGTACCCACTGGAGTTTAGAAGAATGCATGGGGATCTCATTGAAACCCACCAAATATTGAAAGGACTAAATAGAGTGGATTTGGAGAGGATATTATCTATGGTGGCGGCATCCAGGACTGGAAGGCACAGCCTCGAAATTGAGGGGTGACCTTTTAGAACAGAGGTAAGGAGGAATTTTTTTTTGACCAGAGAATGGTGAATCTGTGGAATGCTCTGCCACAGACTGCAGTGGAGGCCAAATCCATGGGTATATTTAAGATGGAAGTTGATATTTTCCTGATCAGTCAAGGCATCAAAGGATATGGAAAGAAGGCACGTGCCTGGGTTGAGTAGAATTTGGGATCAGTCATGATGGATGGCAGAACAGACTCAATGGGCTGAATAGCCTAATTCTGCTCCTATATCTTATGGTATGAGATCTGGCCACTTCTAATGTGTATCCATAGCAATCAGAAACATGGAGTCCATGAATGGTCCAGCGAAGTGAATATGCACTCTTTACCATGGTGAAGTGGCCACTCCCATGGGTGTAATGGTGCCTTTGGGGTGTACTTTGAAGTTTGTGGTATTCTGAACGGCTTTTGGTCAAGTCTTCAATCTCTCTATTGATTCCTGGCCCCCACATGTAGCTCTGAGTGAGACTCGTCATCTTGATTGTACCCTAGTGTCCTTCATGCAAATTCTCTAACACTCTGCCGCGCAGTTTAGAAGGAACCCCAACACATGATCCACACATCAGTGTTCTTTAACATAATGACGGCTAGTCTTGTCTCACTGAGAGCCCTGGAAACAGGATTGCCATGAGCTGACCATCCTTGCACGGAGATGTCATAGACTTCTGACAATGTTGGGTCATTCCTTGTTTCCCTTTGTATTTCAGAATTTGTGACCGGCATTCATAAATTCATAAGAGTGGGCTACTCAAAACAGTACCAACATTGTAACCATATAGCAGTCATCACTGGGATTGAAAATGGACACAAGGGGCTGGTGATCTGTCACTAGCATAAACTTTTGTGCATAGAGGTAGTGGTGGAACTTTATCCTCCTTACTAGACTAAGGGCCTCTCAGTTGACAGTGTGTAGTTGCATTCTGCGCTCGTCAGTGACCTTGAAGCAAATGCAATCGAGCATTCAGATCCATCTTTAAGTGTATGACAAAACGGCTCCAATGCCATAAAGGGGCGCACCACACGCCAGATGGGCAGAGGTGAGTTAAATTGGGTAAGCAGTTCATTTGATGTTATTACTCCCTTTATTTCTTTGAATACTCTGTTACATCTTTCTGACCAATCCCACTTCACTCCTATCTGAAACAGTGCATTGAATGGGTGGGGTACTCTCGTAATGTTTGGGAGAAACAGGTGATAGTAGTTTACAAGGCCTAAGTGTGACCTGAGTTGTGACAACGGTTTGGGTGCTGCAGCACTACTTCAATATTCTCTTGTGACTTGCATAAGCCCTGCTTGTCCACAGTATGAGATAACATTCTTGAAAAACTCGTATTTCTCTCTTTTTGCACACGGGCCATACTCAGCCTGGTACACATTTTAGCCAGGTTCTGAAGGGGCTTTTCAAAATCCTTGCCAGTCATCAAGGTAACGTTGTAATCCTGGGATATCTTGGAGCACTTGGTCCACTGCTCTTTGCCAAATTTCTGGGTTTGATATGATGCCAAAGACAAGACAATTATACTGAAACAGTCCCTAGTGAGTGTTGATTGTGAGGAACTTCCTGCTTGACTCCTCAATCTCCATTTGCAGAAAGGTTAGTGACAAGTCAATCTTTGAAAATCTCTCCCCAGCTGCCAAAGATGCAAATACATCTATTTATGGAAGGAGATACTGCATGATACGCAGCACAGGCAAAGAATTTCAGGATTATATTTTATACATTTCCCTGATATTAAACAGAACTATTGAACATGATTGATGCTCACTTTGAAGACCCGGATATGCAAACAGCTCCAGCCTTCCCTTTCTTGATTGCCTGAACAATGGATATGGCCCAATCACTCCACTCAACCTTGGAGAGAATGCCAGCTGCCTCCAAACTCTGCAGTCCAGCATCTACTTTAGGACGTAAAGTCACTGAACACACTTTATGGAATCTTGGTGTTGTTGCTTCATCCAGTTCAATTCTGGCCTTCATGCCTTTGAGCCGACCAATCCCCTTCTCAATCACCTTATTAGCATTAAACAGCCATGACAGTCTCTGGTTAGTGCTACCATTTGGGCTACAGTTGCCTGGTGATGACACATTGGGAGCTTTGATTGTGTCCCAGTCTAATTGGATTTTTCTCAACCATTCACACCTGAAAAGTGCTGGGCCTCCACTTTTCAACACATAAAGCTCTGACTGCTGTGTTTGGCCTCCACACATCACATTCATTTTCAGTCTGCCTTTCGGTGACACTTTTTTGCCTGTGTAAGTCTTAAGCATCAAAGAGGGCTTCTCTAATGGTAGCTTAGAAAGCAGTCTGTTGTAGTCAGCCTCTGAAATTATAGACAAAGTTGACCTTGTATCCAGCTCCATTTTCAGTTTTACACCAGACCCATCTATTGAGATCCATATGATTTTGTGATGAGCTTCGGTAATACTATGCAGTTGTAGGGATCACCTTTGTCAGACTCTATTCAGATTCAGTTTATTGTCATTTAAAAACCACAAATGAAATGCAGTTAAAAAATGAGACAACGTTCCTCCAAAATGATATCAACAAAGCACATGACAAAATAGACTATGTTGTCTTATTCAGTTTTACATTCAGAATCAGGTTTATTATCAACAGCATGTCGTGAAATTTGTTCATTTAGCAGCAATACATAATATAGAGGAAGAAGAAAAAATGCAAGATAATAATAATAATAAATAAATAAATAAATTTACAGTATATGTATATTGTATAGATTTAAATCGTGCAAAGAACAGAAATAATTGTATATTAAAAAAGTGAGGTAGTGTTCACGGGTTCAATGTCCATTTAGGAAATGGACAGCGGAGGGAAAGAAGCTGTTCCTGAATCACTGAGTGTGTGCCTTCAGGCTTCTGTACTGTATCTCCTACCTGATGGTAACAGTGAGAAAAGGGCATGCCCTGGGTGCTGGAGGTCCTTAATAATGGATGCTGCCTTTCTGAGATACTGCTCCTTGAAGATGTCTTGGGTACTTTGTAGGCTAGTGCCCAAGATGGAGCCAACTAAATTTACAACCCTCTGCAGCTTCTTTCGATCCTGTGCAGTAGAGCTGCCCCCCTCCCCCCATACCAGACAGTGATACAGCCTGCCAGAATGCTCTCCATGGTACAGCTATAAAAATCTTTCAGTGTAATTGTTGACATACCAAATCTCTTCAAATTCCTCCGTCTAGCGGAATTAGTTCTTACTCTCAATAATTTCTCCTTTGGCTCCTCCTACTTCCTCCAAACCAAGGGTGTAGCCATGGGCACCCGTATGGGTCCCAGTTATGCCTGCCTTTTTGTTGGCTTTGTGGAACAGTCCATGTTCCAAGTCTATACCGGTATCCATCCCCCTCTTTTCCTTCGCTACATCGATGACTGCATTGGTGCTGCCTCTTGCACGCATGCTGAGCTCGTCGACTTCATTAACTTTGCCTCCAACTTTCACCCTGCCCTCAAATTTACCTGGTCCATTTCTGACACCTCCCTCCCCTTTCTTGATCTTTCTGTCTCCATCTCTGGAGACGGCCTATCTACTGATATCTACTATAAGCCTACAGACTCTCACAGCTACCTGGACTATTCCTCTTCCCACCCTGTCTCTTGCAAAAAGGCTATCCCCTTCTCACAATTCCTCCATCTCCGCCGCATCTGCTGTCAGGATGAGGCTTTTCATTCCAGGACGAAGGAGATGTCTTCCTTCTTTAAACAAAGGGGCTTCCCTTCATCCACCATCAACTCTGCTCTCAAACGCATCTCCCATTTCCCGCACATCTGCCCTCACCCCCATCCACCCGCCACCCCACTCGGGATAGGGTTCCCCTTGTCCTTAGCTACCACCCCACCAGCCTCCAGGGCCAACGTATAATTCTCCGTAACTTCCGCCACCTCCAACGGGATCCCACTACCCAACACATTTTTCCCTCCCCCCACCTTTCTGCTTTTCGCAGGGATCGCTCCCTACGTGACTCCCTTGTCCACTCGTCCCCCCCGTTCCTTCCCACCGATCTCCCTCCTGGCACTTATCCTTGTAAACGGAACAAGGGCTACACCTGCCCTTACACTTCCTCCCTCAGCACCATTCAGGGCCCCAGACAGTCCTTCCAGGTGAGGCGACACTTCACCTGTGAGTCGGCTGGTGTGGTATACTGCGTCCGGTGCTCCCAGTGTGGCCTTTTATATATTGGTGAGACCCGACGCAGACTGGGAGACTGTTTCGCTGAACACCTACGCTCGGTCCGCCAGAAAAAGCAGGAACTCCCAGTAGCCACACATTTTAATTTCACGTCCCATTCCCATTCTGATATGTCTATCCATGGCCTCCTCTATTGTCAAAATGAATCCAAACTCAGGTTGGAGGAACAACACCTTATATACCGGCTGTGTAGCCTCCAACCTGATGGCATGAACATTGACTTCTCTAACTTCCATTAATGCCCCTCCTCCCCTTCTTACCCCATCCCTGACATATTTAGTTGTTTGCCTGTTCTCCATCTCCCTCTGGTGCTCCCCCCCCCTTTCTTTCTCCTGAGGCCTCCCATCCCATGATCCTTTCCCTTCTCCAGCTCTGTATCACTTTCGCCAATCACCTTTCCAGCTCTTAGCTTCATCCCACCCCCTCCGGCCTTCTCCTATCATTTCACATCTCCCCCTCCCCCCACTACTTTCAAATCTCTTACTATCTTTCCTTTCGGTTAGTCCTGACGAAGGGTCTTGGCCCGAAACGTCGACAGTGCTTTTCCCTATAGATGCTGCCTAGCCTGCTGTGTTCCACCAGCATTTTGTGTGTTGTTGGACATAAAAGGCATTGAGTTCATCTGGTAGTGAAGCATCGTTGCCGTTCATGCTACTGGGTTTCACTTTGCAGGAAGTAATGTCCTGCAAACCCTTCCAGAGTGATTCATCCAATGTCACCTCCAACCATGTTCAAAATTGTCTCTTCACCCTTGAAATAGCACTATGCCTGGTTTTCTGGTACAGACCTGGATCGCCAGACTTAAATGCCACAAATCTAGCCTTCAGCAGATGTACCTCCTGGTTCATCCACAGCTTTTGGGTTGGGAATGTACAGTAAGTCTTTGTAGGCATACAGTCATTCACCCAGATTTTAATGGCTGGTAGCAACTGCAACATATTCAGATTCAAAGATGAATTCCTGAATACAGTCCAGTCCACTGATTTAAAGCGCTCCTGTGCTTCCCTTGTGCATACCTTTTTGGTCCTCACTGCTGATGCTGCAGTCTTCAGTCTGTGCCTATACTCAGGGAGTAGAAGTACAGCCAGGTGATCAGACTTCCCGAAATGAGGGTGTGGAATAATACGGTAAGCAGTCTTGATGGTGGTGTAACATTGGTCCAGTGTAGTGTTTCCTCTGGTATGGCAAGTGATCTGTTGATGATAATTGCTTTGTGATGTTTTTTGGACTGACCTAGTTAAAATCCCCCAAAATGATGGTGACGGCATTTGGGTGCGCTGTTTCTGTTTCGTGCATGTTGATACCATTGCTCAGATTATCTAAAGCCTAATTGATATTGGCCTGAGGTGGAATGTATATCAGTACCAAAATGATTCCAGAGATCTCCCATGGTAGATAAAATAGACGGCACTTTACTGCTAGATATTCCAGGTCTGGTGAGCAGAATTGGGACAGCACGGATACATATATTTGTGCACCATTTTATGCATTTGTTTAGGTTTGTATTTGGAACTTTTTCACTCTATGTGTCTTTGCACACTCTCTCTATGCGACCTTGCCTGTGATACTTCCTGCAAACTTTTTCTTTGAACCAATGGTCATTTGCATCATGGGAGGATTTGCCACATCGATAACATTTTTGGCTTTTTGCACCATTCAAGGGCATATTGCGTGTTTCACATTCTAAACTCTTTTTCTATAGTTCTGCATCCTTTGCTGCAGTCTCTTAACGATATTGCAGTGGTGAATGTCTGTTCTAAGGTTAGGTTTCTTTCTGACAGTAGCCTCTTTAGTGCTTTGTCTATGCATGCCATATACAAGCCTGTCCCTTGATGCATCAACATCCATCCCTCAAGTCACAGTATTGGGAAAGTTTGGGTAGTTCTGCAATGTATTCAGAAATGCTTTCAAACTTCAACTGTTCTTTTTGTGAAATCTAAATTTCTCAGCTATTACTAGTGATTTAGGGCTCAAGTAATTTGTAAAATTGCAACAATTTTATTGAACGCCTTGTTTTCTGGCTTATCAGGAGTTACTAGGATGCTCAAAAGGCTGTACATTTTAGCACCCATTAAGCTAAGAAACATTTTCACCCATGTCATTCAGGTTACAGTATAGTTCAACCTCTTGATTTCCAATTCTCAATCTTCATTAGTACTATCAGATTCATCAGCTCTCCTGACTAAGACTATCGTGACATTATTTTCACTTTAACTTTTCTAGTTGTGCATCTTTCCCTGTGTACTGTGCAGTTACTTGCACATCCCTTTGTTAGTGTCCATGAGGGCCTTCTCCATACTGTTTAACTCTTTCCTCTCAATTTCTCTCTCCCTTCCTAAGCCTGTTGGTGCTGTTGTTTGCTGACATTCAGGTTTGTACTAGGTTTTTGTCTGTGCAACTACATATCAATTAAATAAAAGCACACGTGCAGGAGATGACTAACTGGTACATTCTCAATACAGCAGAAGAGAGAGAGCAGATCAATGTGCATGCGTAGACAACAAATCAGTGCATGTATAGTTAAGTTATCAGTGCTTACATAGCGCTAGGGAGGAATGGAGACGGGCTAACCCCAATTGACATCAATGGATCTGGGGTTGAGAGAGTAAACAGCTTCAAGTTCCTAAGCATCCACATCACCGAGGACCTCACGTGGTCTGTATACACCAGCTGTGTGGTGAAAAAGGCACATCAGCACCTCTTTTACCTCAGGTGGTTGAGCAAGTTTGGTATGGGCCCCTAAATCCTGAGAACTTTCTACAGGGGCACAATTGAGAGCATCCTGACTGGCTGCATCACTGCCTGGTATGGGAACTGTATCTCCCTTAATCACGGCACTCTGCAGAGAGTGGTGCAGACAGCCCAGCACATCTGTAATTGGGAACTTCCCATGATTCAAGACATTTACAAGAACCGGCAAAAAAGGCTCGAAGGATCATTGGGGACCCAAGCCACCCCAACCACAATCTATTCCAGCTACTACCATCTGGGAAGCGGTACCACAGCATAAAAGCCAGGACCAGCAGGCTCCGGGACAGCTTCTTCCACCAGGCCATCAGACTGATCAACTCATGCTGACTTGAGTGTATTCTATATAACATTGACTGTTTAACTTATTATAAATTATTATAAATTACTCTGATTGCACATTGCACATTTAGATGGAGACCTAATGGAAAAATGTTTACTCATGTATGTGAAGGATGTAAGAAATAAAATCAATTCATTTATTCATTCATTCAATTCTATATTATGTATTGCATTGAACTGCTGCTGCTCAGTTAACAAATTTCACATCACATGCCAGTGATAATAAACCTGACTCCGATTCTAACTGATCTCTCACTGTCTCACCTTTTAACCTACCCTCTTTCCAGAGATTCTTTTGCCCACAAAAAGCCAACCCAGTCCAATTAACCTTTGCAATCTCCTGTCTAATATTTTTAAAGTATATTGAAAATATTGAATATATTGTTTTCATAATATATTGAAAATATATTAAAGAAAATATATTGAAAGACCTAGATAGAGTGGATGTGGAGAGGATGTTTCCTATACTGTTGTTGAGTGTATTTAGAGCAGTGATTGAAAGATTCTTGATTAAAGTTCAAAGTTAAATTTATTATCAGAGTGCATATGTGTCACTACAGAGAGCCCTGAGTTTCTTTTTCTTTGGACCAAACTTAGCAAGTCTATAGAAGAGTAACTGTAAACAGCAGGAACTATTAACTGTAAACAAACTGTGCAAATGCAGATATAAATAAATAGTAATAAATAACAAGCATGAAATATCAATATAACAGAGTCTTTAAATGAGTGTAGTTATACCCTTTTGTTCAAGAGCTTCATGGTTGAGGGATATTAACTGTTCTTGAACCTGGTGGTACGAGTCCTGAGGAACCTATGCCTTCTATCTAATGGCAGCAGGGAGAAAAGAGCATGACCTGAGTGGTGAGGATCTCTGATAGTTGATGCTGCTTTTCTACGGCAATGTTTCATGCAGATACACTCAATGGTTGAGAGGGTTTTACCCATGATGTACTGGGCCAATTCCACTACTGCTTTTTCTGCTCAAAGGTATTTGTGTTCTCATATCAAGCCGTAATGCAGCCTGTCAGCACACTTCCCACCACACATCTATAAAAGTTTGCCAAGGTTTTTGATGACATGCTGAACCTCTTTAGACTCCTGAGGAAGTAGAGGCACTGTTGTACTTTTCTTCACAATAATATTTATATGATGGGTCCAGGACAGGCCCTCTGAGATAGTGACACCCAGGAATCTAAAGTTACTGACCTTCTCTACCTCTGATCCTCCAATGACATAGAAGCAGAATTAGACCAGTTAACCCATCAAGTCACCCCCACCATTCAATCATGGCTGATCCTTTTTTTCCCTCCTCAACACCATTCCCTGGCCTTCTCCCTGTAGCCTTCCATGTCATGTCCATGTACCTCTGGTTTCTCTCTCCTGGTCTGCTATCAGTTCTTTGGTCTTGTTGACATTGAGTGAGAGGTTGTTGTTAATACACCACTCAGCCAAATTTTCAATCTCCCTCTTGTATGCTGATTTATCACCACCCCACCCCCGCCCCCGCCCCGTGATACAGCACACAACAGTGGTGTCATTAGCAAACTTGTATATGGTGTTGGAGCTGTACTTAGCCATACAGTCATAGATGTAAAGTGGCTGGAGCAGGGGTCTTCTAAGCACACAGCCCTGTGGTGTGCCTGTGCTGATGGAGATTGTGGAGGAGATGTTTTTGCCAATTCAGATTGACTGGGGTCTACAAGTGAGGAAATCTAGGATTCAATTGCACAAGGAGGTATTGATGCCCAGGTCTTGGAGTTTAGTTTTGAGGGGGATATGATGTTAAATGCTGAGCTGTAATTGATAAAAAGCATACTGATGTATGCATCCCTGCTGTCCAGATGTTCTAGGGTTGTGTGAAGAGCCAACAAGATAGCATCTGCTGTAGGCCTGTGGCTTCAGTAGGTGAACTGGAGTACCATTTAGACAGGAGCTGATATGCTTCAACACTAGTCTCTCCAAACTCTTCATCACTATGGATGTAAGTGCCTCTCGGTAATAATCATTTAGACAGGTTGCCACACACTTCTTGGGCACTGCTATGATCAAAGCCTGCTTAAAGCCAGAGTGACAGATTGAAGATATCCAGGAAATCACCAGCCAGTTGGTCAGCAGAGATCTTCAGTACTCGGCCAGGAACTCTGTCTGGACCGGATGCTTTCCTCGAATTCGCTCTCTTGAAAGCAACCCATATGTCGTTTTCGGATACTGAGACCAAAGGATCATGGGGAGACATGAGATGGTTCCTCCCTGTTCTGGTGGTCAAAGAAAGAATAGACAGCATTGAGCTCATGTGAAGTGAAGCTCTGCTGTTCCCTATGTTGCAAAATTTAACTTTTGTAGGAAGTTATGGCATTCAAACCCTGCCACAGCTGTTGAGTATCCCTCGTTGATTCCAGTCTAGTCCGGAATTTCCACCGCTTCGCCCAAGAGATAGCTTTCCAGAGGGCATATCTGCACCTCTTGTAACATACTTGATCTCTGGACTTTAATGCCTCTGATCTGGCTCTTAGCAGGTGATGCACCATCAATAACTCACGCTGAGACTTAGGAAGTGAGTTATTGGCTTTTATTGACTGGAAGAATAAACAGCACTACATCCTGGGGAAAATGAGGGAGAGCAACAGCCCACAGTCGCCTTTATACAGGGGTCTGTGGGAGGCGCCACAGGAGCAGTCAGACAGGTATATCTAGTTCACCACAGTAGGTTCCCTATTTCACTGTTCATCCAGGGCTTCTGATTGGGGAAAACCCTGAACAATTTTGTGAGGGCACAGCTGTTTTAATAAAGTCTGTGATGACCCTGGTGTAGTCATTCATGTCCTTAGATGAGTTGCTGAACACGGCCCAGTCCACTGACTTGAGGCAATCCTATAACCATTCCTCAGCCTCCCACAACCACCTCTTGGTTGTCTTGATCTCTAGGCCTTACTCTTTAAGGCTCTGTCTGTACGCGGGTAGCAGGAGTCCAGCCAAGTCAGCTTGACAAAAAGCTGACTCAGGAAGAAACGATAATCATTCTTTATCATAGTGTAGCAATGGTCTAGTGTGTTTAAATCAGCGGAACTATAATCAACATAACCCCAACATCCATACACCAACGAGAATTGACTAAAAAGCATACGCTGCCATATCTTTCCTTACCAGAACTCAAGGTTCAATCCATTCTAAAAATCGTAAAGCCTTCTGGTCAGATAGCTAGGTCCAGCGTGTTCGCTGTTAACCGAGTCTCAGTGCAACAGACAATGGAGATCTGCCTCATTCGCCTCTGATTCAGCAGCCTTTCCATGAGATTATCAATTTTATTTTCAAATGCTGTACATTCGCTAACAAGATGGTAGGCAGAGGAGGCCTCATCCCTCTGCACTTCAGCCTGGTTTGAATTCCACCTCTCCTGCCTTTTGGCCTTGGCCTTGGCACTCAGACTTAAAGGAACCATGCTTTAAGGGTCCACACTTAATTGCACTGCATTTGACCATCAGCCGTGAGATCTGAAGATCATTGATGTGATTTCATAGTCAGGGCATGAAAGGTTATGGGGAGTAGGCAGGAGAAGGGTTGAGATGGAAAATAAATCAGTCATGATGGAATAGCTGAGCAGACTCGATGGGCCGAATGGTCTAATTCTCCTCCTATGTCTTATGGTCTCTTCCTAGGAGGGCCTTCAATATATTGCATGTGAAAACTTTCCAGAAGACATTTAATAAATTCCAAACCCTTAGCACTATGGCCAGTCTATGTTAGGAAATTTAAATTCCCTTGTATTCTTATAACTCTCCACAATCACCTTGCATATTTGTTCCTCTAGTTTCTGTTGACTATTTCTGCAGTAGAATCCCAACAATGTGATCATCCCCTTCTTATTTCTCAGTTCTCCCATAAAGCTTCACTGGATGGTCCCTCAGTAATTTTAATTTGAACTACTGCTGTAATGTGCACCTTGTTTTGAAATGCAATTCCCCCTCCCCTCATTCTTCAACCTCTACCCTGCATATAACCCCTATACCCTGGAACATAAAGTGCCAGTCGTGTTCCTTCTTCAGCCATGCTTCTATAATGAGTGCACTAGACTAGTCGCACACAGCTATCCAAGTACTCAGTTCATCTATTTTACCTGTCAGGTCCCCTGCATTGAGATAAATACAAATTAATCCCACAGGTTTTAAATTTGCATTTCCTTGAACCAGTGTTTGATGTGGTATCCCATATGCAGGCAAAAGGTGCAGGATTTATAAACAAATGAAATGGCAGATTACTTGCTAACTTGCAGCTCTTCTCCCTTATTCCCTAGGTACACCCATTTGGCTGATGGTATTGCTTGTGTCGATTGTGATCTTGCTCCTTGTGGTATTCGTTGTGCTGTTGTATTATCTGAGGAAGGAGAGTGACAATACTGATGATGTATCAGAAAGATCCAATCTCAGTGAGAATAGTCCTTCTGTGAGGTAAGGTGCCAGATTTTCATCACCATTATTGTGCAGTTGCTCCTCAGAACAGATATTCCGCATTCCAGCCAATAATTCCATTTACTAATTTTAGTCACTGAAGTTCAGTATCCTGAATAACCCAGGCTCTCTTTAGTGTTCCAAATTGTAATTCAGGAAGTCTGTTTGTAGTGTGGCATGATTTCAGCCTTCAATCATAGTCGCAGGCCATTTGTGCTACTGCAGGCCATCTCCACCCATAACCACTCCTCTCATAAACTTACACAATCTGTTGTTCAACCATTCTAAACTCCCGTTCTGTTGAAAGAAAGAAATGAGCTGTATCCACCAGTGTGGCTGACTAGACTGAGGCAATTTAAAGGCATAGTTGATTGAAAAGCACGGAAAATAGGGACAATTAGTATGTTTTTGTCACTTCTTAGAAACCTTATTGACCCTCCACACAGGTGCCCTTCAGGACTGTGCACTAAGCCCCCTCCTTTACTCTCAGCCTACAACACAATACTGGCCCATCGGCCCACAATGCTGTGCCGAACATGTACTTACTTTAGAAATTACTTATGGTTACCCATAGCCCTCTATTTTTCTAAGCTCCATGTACCTATCCAGGAGTCTCTTAAAAGACCCTATTGTATAACCTCCACCACCATCACCGGCAGCCCATTCCACACACTCACCACTCTCTGCGTAAAAAACTTAACCCTGACATCTCCTCTGTACCTACTTCCAGGACTGTGCCCTCTCTTATTAGCCATTTCAGCCCTCAGAAAAAGCCTCTGATACCTCTCATCACCTTCGCTCCAAGGAGAAAAGGCTGAGTTCACTCAACCTATTCTCATAAAGCATGTTCCCCAATCCAGACAACATCCTTGTAAATCTCCTCTGCACCTATCAATGTCCCGTGTAACCTCTGACAGCCCTCCACACTAGCCACAACACACCCAACCTTTGTGTCATCAGCAAATTTACTAACCCAACCCTCCACTTCCTCATCCAGGTCATTTATAAAAATCACGAAGAGTAAGGGTCCCAGAACAGATCCCTGAGGCACTCCACTGGTGACCAACCTCCATGCAGAATATGACCCGTCTACAACCACACTTTTCCTTCTGTGGGCAAGCCAGTTCTGGATCCACAAAGTGATGTCCCCTTGGATCCCATGCCTCCTTAATTTCTCAATAAGCCTTGCATGGGGTACCTTATCAAATGCCTTGCTAAAATCCATATACACTACATCCACTGCTCTATCTTCATCAATGTGCTTAGTCACATCCTCAAAAAGTTCAATCAGGCTCGTAAGGCACGACTTGCCTTTGACAAAGCCATGCTGAATATTCCTAATCATATTATACCTCTCCAAATGTTCATAAATCCTGCCTCTCAGCATCTTCTCCATCAACTTACCAACCACTGAAATAAGACTCAATGGCCTATAATTTTCTGGGATATCTCTACTCCCTTTCTTGAATAAAGGAACAACATCCGCAACCCTCCAATCCTCCGGAACCTCTTCCGTCCTCATTGATGATACAAAGATCATTGCCAGAGGCTCAGCAATCTCCTCCCTCGCCTCCCACAGTAGCCTGGGGTACATCTCATCCGGTCCCAGTGACTTATCCAACTTGATGCTTTCCAAAAGTTCCAGCACATCCTCTTTCTTAATATCTACTTTCTCAAGCTTTTCAGTCCACTGCAAGTCATCCCTACAATCACCAAGATCCTTTTCCATAGTGAATACTGAAGTAAAGTATTCATTAAGTACCTCTGCTATTTCCTCCAGTTCCATACACCCTTGATTGGTTCTATTCTCTCACGTCTTATCCTCTTGCTCTTCACATACTGTACTTGTAGAATGCCTTGGGGTTTTCCTTAATCCTGTCTGCCATGCCCTTCTCATGGCCCCTTCTGGCTCTTCTAATTTCATTCTTAAACTCCTTCCTACTAGCCTTATAATCTTCTAGATTCATATCACTACCTAGTCTTTTGAACCTTTCATAAGCTTTTCTTTACTTCCTGACTAGATTTACAACCGCCTTTGTGCACCACGGATCTTGTACAGTACCATCCTTTTGAATTCTTTCCCCATCTAAATAATGGTCTGTTCATTTATGACTATACACTTTCCAACATTGTATTTCATTTGCCACTTCTTTGCCCATTCCCCTAAACTATCTAAGTCTTTCTGCAGGCTCTCTGTTTCCTCTACACTACTCACGCCTCCACCTATCTTTGTATTGTCGGCAAATTTAGCCACAAATCCATTAATACTGTAGTACAGATCACTGACGTACATCGTAAAAATCAGCGGTCCCAACACCGACCCCTGTGGAACTCCAATGATAACCAGCAGCCAGCCAGAATAGGATCACTTTATTCCCACTCTCTGTTTTCTGCTGATCAGCCAATGCTCCAGGCATGCTAGTAACTCCCCTGTAATTCCATGGGATCTTAACTTGCTAAGCAGCCTCATGTGTGGCACCTTGTCAAAGGCCTTCTGAAAATCCAAGTACACCACATTTACTACACCTCCTTTGTCTACCCTCCTTGTAATTTCCTCAAAAAATTGCAGCAGGTTAGTCAGGCAGGATTTTCCTTTCAGGAAACCACGCTGGCTTTGGCCTGTCTTGTCATGTGCTTCCAGGTATTCTGTAATCTCATCCCTAACAATCAATTCCAACAACTTCCCAACCACTGATGCCAGGCTAACAGGTCTATAGTTTCCTTTCTGCTGCCTCCCACCCTTCTTAAATTGAGAAGTCACATTTGCAATTTTCCAGTCATCCGGTGCAATGCCAGAACCTTTCAATTCTTGAAAGATCATCGTTAATGCCTCTGCAATCTCTTCAGCTACTTCCTTCAGAACCCAAGGGTGCATTCCATCAGGTCCAGGAGATTTATCCACCCTCAGACCATTAAGCTTCCTGAGCACCTTCTCAGTCGTAATTTTCACTGCACATACTTCACTTCCCTGACACTCCTGAATGTCCTGTAGATTGCAGATGTCTTCCACTGTGAAGACTGATGCAGAATACGCATTCAGTTCCTCTGTCCTCTCTGCGTCTCTCATTGCAATATTTCCAGCATCATTGCTTTAACTTGTGTATTCACATTGTAATGAGACAGAGGCTACGTCCACACTACACCGGATAAATCCGTAATCAAACCTTTTTCTCTTCGTTTTTACCCTTCGTCCACACTAAAATGGCATTTTCGTCCCCCGAATTTGGAGCTGTCCAAGGTGTGTAATTTTGAAAACGCTGCTTGGGCAGATCAGTGTGGACAGAGTAACCGAAGAAATCTGAAAACGCTGTCAGACGGCAGCGCACTATTTCATTGTTTCCCTGAATGCAACCTAACAATTTCAGAACAGACAGCAATGAGACTGAAGCCAGAAGAGTTAGAAATGTACTCACCAAATACTTTGACCCGTAACTTACTGAATAAATAAGTATACTCACTTGGCCCTGTTTTCTGTCCTTGCTCATATGTAGGTGGTTTACCTATTTATGCAAGTACTTCTCTGACAATAGATGTGTAACAGCCTGATGTAACATTGTATGGAAATACAAGATAACACTGATGCAGCCATGTTTTACACATTTATCAAGGTGCTTTATTAATGCAACAGTTAGTCAGTTTTTCAATGTTCGTCGTCAGTCGATTCATACAGTCTGTGAACTCTTTGTCGGTTGCCTCCATACGCTCCAGTATTTGTTTTTTTTTACTTTTAAGTCCTCCTGTGCAAGAGCTAACAGCTATCCATCGTTTAAGTTTTTATAGTCTGTAACTGCACAAACGCGCACTTTCACAGCAAGATTCGACACCAAACATGTCACTTGTTTTCGGTAGATGTGTCCTGCATATGCGCAGTAGGAGGAGATTCACTGAAATCGCCAAATTTTGATTTTCCATTCAAAAGCATTGCTGTTTTGGTACCAGGCCATGATGCAGCCAGTCAATACACTCTCCACTACACATCTATAGAAGTTTGTCAAAGTTTTCGATGTCATGTCAAATCTCTGCAGACTCCTAATGAAGTAGCGGAACTGCCCATGCTTTCTTCATAGTTAAATTTACATGTTGAATCCCAAGACAGGTCCTCTGAAATGGGAACACACAGGAATTTGAAGTTGCTAACCCTCTCCGCTTCTGATCCTCCGATGAGGACTGACTCTGGTTTCCCTCTCCTGAAGTATACAGTCAGTTCCTTGGTTTTGCTGACATTGAGTGAGGTTGTTGCTATGACACCACTCAGCCAAACTTTCAATCTCCCTCCTGTATGCTTATCCACCACCACCTTTGATATGGCCCACAACAGCAGTGTCATCAGCAAACATTAGCCACCCAGTCATAGATGTAAAGCGGCTGGAGCAGGGGTCTTCTAAGCAAACAGCCCTGTGGTGCACCTGTGCTGATGGAGATCGTGGATTGTTTTTGCCAATCCAAATTGACTGGGGTCTACAAGTGAGGAAATTCCAGGAACCAATTGCACAAGGAGGAATTGAGGCCAAGGTCATGGAGCTTATTGATTAGTTTTGAGGGGATCATGGTATTAAATGCTGAGCTGTGATTGATAAAGAGCATCCTGATGTATGCATCTTTGCTGTCCAGATGTTCCAGGGTTGTGTGACATGTCAATGGGATGGCACCTGCTGTGGACCTGTTGCTCCAGTAGGCAAATTGGTTTAGATCCAAGTTGCATCTTGGGCAGGAGCAGATATGTTTCATCACAGCCTCTCTGAACACTTCATCACTGTGGATGTAAGTGCAACTGGGCACTCGGGGCAGGTCACAACGCTCTTCTTGGGCACCAGTATAATTCAAGCCTGCTTGAAGCAGGTGAGTACCATACACTGCTGAAGCAAGATGTTAAAGATATCAGTAAACACAGCAGCCAGTTGGTCAGCACAAGTCTTTAGTACCCCGTCCAGTCCGGATGCTTTCTTTGGATTCACCCTCCTGAATGCAGCCCACATGTCAGCTTGAGATACTGAGATCAAAGGATTTTCAGGAGATTTGGGGGTTTGCGATGGTTCCTCCGTGTTCTGAAGGTCAGAAGCCATTGAGCTCATCTGGAAGTGAAGCCCTGCTGTCTTCCATGTCGCTTGATTTGACTTCGTAGCTGGTTATAGCATTCAACCTGCCACAGCTGCCAAGCAACCCTCATTGATTCTAGTTTGATCCGGAATCTCCACTTTGCCTGTGGGATGGCTTTCTGAAGATCTTATCTGTACCTCTTGTAGCATTATTGGGCTTCAGACTTGAATGCCTCTGATCTAGCCCTCAATAAATTTTAGATGTCATGTTTCATCCAGGGCTTCTGATTGGGGGTGACTCTGAAAAATTTAATGAGAACATACTCATCTACAGCCACAACCATGGTGTATTCATTCAGATCCTCAGATGAGACTTGAACACGTCCCAGTCCACTGACTCAAAGCAATCTCATAATCATTCTTCTGCTTCCCGCAACCACCTCTTAATTGTCTTAATCTCCAGAGCCTTGCTTTTTAGGCTCTACCTGTATCCAGGTAGGAGGAAACAGCCAGGTAATCTGATTTACCAAAATATAGTCTGGGCAAGGAACAGTCGTCATTCCTTATCTTAGTGTAGCAGTGGTCTAGTGTGTTGGGACCTTTGGTGCTACAGGTTATATGCTGGTGTTAATTGGACAGTGTTTACTTCAAACGAGCCTGGTTGATGTCTGCATCTATAATTTGAAATGCATTGGGATGGGCTGTTTCTTGTCTGCAGATGGCATTGTGCAGTGTCACGAATGCTTGCTTATAGTCAGCCATTGGTGGTATATGAGCTGCTGTAGGATCACAGATCAGAACTCCCAAGGCAAATTGAATGGTCTGCATTTCATCATTGGGTGTTCCAAGTCGGGGGAACACAAGTTCGACATAACCACCATGTCGGAGCACCAACGTGAATTGACCATAAAACACATCTCCTCCCTTTGCCTTACCTAATTCTGGAATTTAGTCCATTATGAAAATTGTGAATTCTTCTGGTCCGACAGCTCCATCCAGCATATCTGCAGATAACCAAGTTTGGGTAGAGCAAACAATTGAGATGGATTCGCCATTTTGTAGCATACGGAGTAAGTCACATTCTTAGCGGCTCTCTCTCTTAATATATTTTATATCCCACTGACAGATCTCTTTTAGCTTTGATGATTTATTATTTCTACTGGAGGATTTATGACTTAATTACAATGGCCGAAAAAAGTCATTCTGGTATTGAACTGAGAAGCGGCAAGACTTTTCCTGAAATGGAGCAAACGGAACAAACCAAGAAAATGGAGGAATCTGTTACACTAGCAGGAATATTTTCTTCAATACAAGACATGAAATCAGAATTCGGATCGCTTAGTATTAAAATTGATAAGCTGACCGGTTCAAATGGGAAGCTTGAAGAAGCTATTTCTACAGTTCAAGACTCTCTGAAAAACTTGGACTCTCAGCTTCAAACACTTCAGCAGCCTACAACCCGGATTGAGAATGAGCATGGTTTATTCAAGCAAACTATTAAAGATCAAGGAATGAAGATATCTTCGATGGAAAAGAAAATCAACGAAATTACCTCGGAACTATCTAAAATGAAGAAAAGAATGGTTGATTTAGATAGTAGAGGGCGTCGGAGGAATCTGCGTATTCTGGGACTGCCTGAAAATACTGAAACTGGCGATCTGTTAAAATTCTTCTCAGATATGTTGTACTCACTTTTCAATGAGACCATCGAAACTAGCCCCTTAATTGACAGAGCCCACAGAATTCCATTTTCTCAACGTTCATCCAAATTACGTCCTAGACCAGTTGTACTTCCTTTGCATTATTATATGACTAAAGAAGCTATTCTTCGAGAAGCCAGAAAGAAGCGGAAGTTAATCTTTAATTCAGCACAGATTCGTATAGTCTAAGACTATCCCCCTGAAATCTTTGCCGAAAGAAGGAAATACCGAAAAGTTATGAGTGAAATGTATAAATTAGATTTATACCCCTCCCTTCGCTTTCCAGCAAAGCTGATAATTTTTCCTGAAAAATCTCAGTCACTGAGAATCTACTCTCCCCAGGAGGGATGGGAGTACATTAAAAATCTTAAAGTTAAGCCTACTGAATAAAATATTAAAGTTAACCTGATTACTCAATAGGTAATTCTGAAGTATTAATATTAATATAGTTTTAGGTCTGTTATATATGTCATTTACTTTTCTTTTTCGAGAGAAAGAATATTGTTTGTAATATTATTTGCTCAGATTTATTCTTTTTTTTGAATATGTGTTTAAGCTACTTTAGCTGATTCTAAGATGGCTGTTGTTGATTATGTTTTTATTACTGTTAGACATAACATCATAGTAGTTGAATTCTGCTTGTGCCTTTTATTATGGCTATTTTCCGTGGGATCTTAGCTTTATTTTAATATACGGAGCTGCAAGATGGAGAATAGGGTCAAGGGTTATTAGTTTAGCATGGGGCCAGCCTATCGGTCACTTAATTCTTATCTTTTGGAAGGCGGGAGGGGGGAGTGGGCTATTAGAGTAGGTTTTTTTCTTGATTGGGCGGTTCTTCAGATGGATTTCTCTTTCGTAAATGCGTCACTCCTTGTGGTTGTACCTGCGCCTTTTGGTTTAATCTGTACTTGCGTAACATTTCTTTTATATAATATTAAATTCAATTCTAAACATGAATGTTAGTAAAATTAATATAATATCTTGGAATTGGAATGGTGTCAATCACTCCATTAAGCGTAAAAAGATTTTAAAGAAATTAAAAACACAACGCAGATATTATTTTTGCGCAAGAAAATCATATACGGAAAAAGGATGAGGACAGATTTTTTCGATTCTGGAAAGGGCCTCTGTATCACTCGCTGTCTGATTGTAAGATCAGAGGCGTTTCTATATTTCTTAGCCCCAAAATCTCTTTTGTACACTTTAATACTACTACTGATTCGATTGGAAGATATTTAATTGTTACTGGTTTATTATGCGAGCAAAAGCTAGCTCTGGTGTGTGTATATGCACCTAATGTAGATAATTCTGATTTTAAGAAACTTTTTTCTGAGTTACCAAATCTGAATGAATGTAAGTTGATCATGGGTGGTGACTTTAATTGTTGTTTAAATCCGGCGATTGACAGGTCATCAACCAATCCGTCGCTTCCTAATAAAGCGGTGACTTGTAATAATTCTTTTTTATTAGAATATGGCCCAGTCGATATTTGGAGATACAAACACCCCAATGATAAAGATTTCTCTTTTTTCTCACACGTTCATCATAAGTATTCTCAAATTTATTATTGTTCTTTAGATACACATCTGTTAAACTCCGTTGTTGAATGTGCGTATGACATCATTGCGCTTTCAGATCATGCGCCTTTAAAGTTAACCCTTAAGCTTTCGGATAGATTTTTGAAAATGTCCAGTGGAGACTGAATCCCGTATTTACAGGATCCAGCTTTTGTTAATTTTACAAAGGAGCAAATTTCTATATTTTTTGAATTTAATACAACTGAAGGAATGTCAAATCTGGTTATATGGGACACCTTGAAATCTTTTCTTAGGGGACAGACAATCTCATATTCAGCAGCCTTGAGAAAGAAAACTAAAGCGGAATTATCAGTGCTTATTAATAAAATTAAACAGATAGATAAAGCGTATTCAGTTAAACCTACTGAAGACCTATATAAAGAAAGGGTCAAACTTCAATCACAGTATGATTTGCTTCTGACCTTTCCTATTGAACAGCAAATTTTTAAATCTAAAAGTTTATTTTATGTACATGGGGAAAAATCTGCTAAACTTTTAGCGGTTCAGTTAAAGGCTGGGATGGTCAGAAGACAGATTTAAAAAATTTGCCGACCAGATAGAACAGAAACGTTAGATCCTTATGAAATTAATAAGATATTTATGGACTTTTATTCTAATCTTTATAAAGCTGAATTCTCTGATAGCACTATTATTATGAATAGATTTTTGCAAAGGTTAAACATACCTCAAATTTCGATTCAAGATGCTGATATGTTAGACGCACCTATTAAACAAGAGGTGATAGCCAAGGCTATATCCTCTATGCAATTAGGTAAAGCTCCAGGACCTGATGGTTATATGGTAGAATTTTACAAGACCTTTCACGAAACGCTTATACCACATCTTCATCAAACGTTTACTGATTCTACATCCTCTGGGAACCTTCCTAAAACTTTTTATGAGGCACTAATTTCATTGATTCCAAAAAAAGGAAAAGACCCTCTGGAATATGTATCCTATAGACCTATTTCTTTATTGAATGTAGATTTTAAAATGCTCTCTAAGATTCTAGAAAATAGGCTTGAGAATATCTTGCCTAATGTTATCTCAAATAATCAAACAGGATTTATCAAAAATAGGTAAACACATTTTAATATTCGAAGATTGTTAAATATCATTTATTTCCCCCTCAGCCAAAGAATCTGAATGTATTGTATCTTTGGATGCAGAGAAAGCCTTTGATAGGGTGGAGAGGCCTTATCTATTTCAAGTTTTGAAGAGGTTTAATTTTGGTCCAGGATTTATTTCCTGGATTAAATTGATTTATCATGCCACGGTAGCTGCGTTCTAACTAATAATCAAAAGTCTCCTTACTTTAGATTATATAGAGGTACCCGTCAGGGCTGTCCCCTTAGTCCTTTATTATTTAATTTGGCTTTAGATCCACTTGCTATTGCTCTTAAGGATTCTAATTCTGTGCAGGGTATTAAGAGAGGGGATAATTTACATAAGGTTTTGTTATATGCGGATGATTTATTAGTTTACATTTCAAACCCTAGGAAATCTATTATAGACAATAGACAATAGGTGCAGACATAGACCATTCGGCCCTTCGAGCCTGCACCGTCATTCTGACATCATGGCTGATCATCTACTATCAATACCTGGTTCCTGCCTTGTCCCCATATCCCTTGATTCCCCTATCCATAAGATACCTATCTAGCTCCTTCTTGAAAGCATCCAGAGAATTGGCCTCCACTACCTTCTGAGACAGTGCATTCCACACCCCCACAACTCTCTGGGAGAAGAAGTTTTTCCTTAACTCTGTCCTAAATGACCTACCCCTTATTCTTAAACCATGCCCTCTGGTACTGGACTCTCCCAGCATCTGGAACATATTTCCTGCCTCTATCTTGTCCAATCCCTTAATAATCTTATATGTTGCAATCAGATCCCCTCTCAATCTCCTTAATTCCAGTGTGTACAATCCCAGTCTCTCTAACCTCTCTGCGTAAGACAGTCTGGACATCCCAGGAATTAACCTTGTGAATCTACGCTGCACTTCCTCTACAGCCAGGATGTCCTTCCTTAACCCTGGAGACCAAAACTGTACACAATACTCCAGGTGTGGTCTCACCAGGGCCCTGTACAAATGCAAAAGGATTTCCTTGCTCTTGTACTCAATTCCCTTTGTAATAAAGGCCAACATTCCATTAGCCTTCTTCACTGCCTGCTGCACTTGCTCATTCACCTTCAGTGACTGATGAACAAGGACTCCTAGATCTCTTTGTATTTCTCCCTTACCTAACTTTACACCATTCAGATAATAATCTGCCTTCCTGTTCTTACTCCCAAAGTGGATAACCTCACACTTATTCACATTAAACGTCATCTGCCAAGTATCTGCCCACTCACCCAGCCTATCCAAGTCACCCTGAATTCTCCTAACATCCTCATCACATGTCACACTGCCACCCAGCTTAGTATCATCAGCAAACTTGCTGATGTTATTCTCAATGCCTTCATCTAAATCATTGATGTAAATCGTAAACAGCTGTGGTCCCAATACCGAGCCCTGTGGCACCCCACTAGTCACAACCTGCCATTCCGAGAAACACCCATTCACCGTTACCCTTTGCTTTCTATATGCCAACCAGTTTTCTATCCATGTCAATGCCATGAGCTCTGATTTTACCCACCAATCTCCTATGTGGGACCTTATCGAATGCCTTCTGAAAATCGAGGTACACGACATCCACTGGATCTCCCTTGTCTAACTTCCTGGTTACATCCTCGAAAAACTCCAATAGAGTAGTCAAGCATGATTTGCCCTTGGTAAATCCATGCTGGCTTGTCCCAATCCTATCACTGCTGTCCAGATATGCCACTATTTCATCTTTAATAATGGACTCTAGCATCTTCCCCACTACTGATGTTAGGCTGACAGGACGATAGTTCTCTGTTTTCTCCCTCCCTCCTTTCTTAAAAAGTGGGATAACATTAGCCATTCTCCAATCCTCAGGAACTGATCCTGAATCTAAGGAACATTGGAAAATGATTACCAATGCATCCGCAATTTCCAGGGCCACCTCCTTTAGTACCCTAGGGTGCAGACCATCTGGACCTGGGGATTTGTTAGCCTTCAGTCCCATCAGTCTACTCATCACCGTTTCCTTCCTAATGTCAAACTGTTTCATTTCCTCTGTTACCCTATGTCCTTGGCCCATCCATACATCTGGGAGATTGCATGTGTCTTCCCTAGTGAAGACAGATCTAATTATTATTAATTTATTAAATTAAATTATTAAATTCTTTTGCCATTTCTCTGTTTCCCATAACAATTTCACCCAATTCATTCTTCAAGGGCCCAACATTGTTCTTAACTATCTTCTTTCTCTTCACATACCTAAAAAAGCTTTTGCTATCCTCCTTTATATTCCTGGCTAGCTTGCGTTCATACCTCATTTCTTCTCCCCGTATTGCCTTTTTAGTTAAGTTCTGTTGTTCCTTAAAAATTTCCCAATCATCTGTCCTCCCACTCACCTTAGCTCTGTCATACTTTTTTTTAATGCTATGCAATCTCTGACTTCCTTTGTCAACCACTGTGGCCCCTTTCCCCCCTTTGAATCCTTCCTTCTCTGGGGGATGAACTGATTTTGCACCTTGTGCATTATTCCCAAGAATACCTGCCATTGCTGTTCCACTGTCTTTTCTGCTAGGATATCAGTCCATTTAACTTTGGCCAGCTCCTCCCTCATGGCTCCATAGTCTCCTTTGTTCAACTGCAACACTGACTCCTCCGATCTGCCCTTATCCTTCTCAAATTGCAGATAAAAACTTATCATATTATGGTCACTACCTCCTAATGGCTCCATTACTTCAAGATTGCTTATCAAATCCTGTTCATTACACAACATTAAATCCAGAATAGCTTTGTCCCTGGTCGGCTCTCGTACAAGCTGTTCCAAGAATGCATACCGTAGGCACTCTACAAACTCCCTATCCTGGGGTCCAGCACCAACCTGATTCTCCCAGTTCACCTGCATGTTGAAATCCCCCATAACTACTGCGACATTACCTTTGGCACATGCCAATGTTAACTCCCTATTCAACTTGCACCCAATATCCATGCTACTGTTTGGGGGCCTGTAGACAACACCCATTAGGGTCTTTTTGCCCTTACTGTTCCTCAGTTCTATCCACACAGACTCTATTTCTCCTGATCCTGTGTCCCCCCTTGCAAAGGACTGAATCTCATTCCTCACCAACAGGGCCACCCCACCCCCTCTGCCCACATTTCTGTCCCTACGATATCACGTATACCCTTGTACATTCATTTCCCAGGTCTGATCTCCCTGCAGCCATGTCTCCATTATCCCAACAACATCATAGTTACCCATTCGCACCTGAGCTTCAAGCTCATCCGCCTTATTTCTGACACTTCGTGCATTCAGATATAGAATTTTTAGCCCATTTCTCCTCTCTCTGTTTAAATCGCTGCCTGTTGTGCTTAACCCAGCTCCCCGAACTCCCATCGGGCTATACGCCCCTTGAATTTTGTTGTCCTTCCTAAATTTACTTATTCTTTCTGCACATTTAACTCCCATGTTCCGTCAGACCATCCCTCTGTACATGTGTCCTCCTTATCACTTGTTCCGCCTCACCGTTCTCTATTACACACTTAATATTTCCGGAACCGTGTAGTCCCCACCTGTCCTTTATTCTTCATCTCGCTATCCTCTCTCACATTCTGGATCCCTGCCCCCTGCAAATTTAGTTTAAACCCCCCCGAGAAGCACTAGCAAACTTCCCTGCAAGAATGTTAGTACCGCTCCAGTTCAGGTGTAAACCGTCCCGTTGGAACAGATCCCACCTTCCCTGGAACAAGCCCAATTATCTAAAAACCTGAAGCCCTCCCTCCTGCACCATCCTCTCATCCTCTCAGATTATTAATCTGTATAATCCTTCTGTTCCTTGCCTCACTCGCACGTGACACAGGTAACAATCCTGTTGTTACGCTGGAGGTCCTGCCCTTCAGCTTTGCACCTAACTCCCTGAACTCACTACGCTGGACCCCCTCACTCATCCTACCCACGTCATTGGTCCCTACATGGACCACAACATATGGATTCTTGCCCTCCCTCTCGAGAATAACCTGCACCCGATCTGAGATGTTCCGGCCCCGGCACCAGGGAGGCAACATACCATCTGAGACTCTCGATCTTCCCCACAAAATCTCCTATCTGCCCCCCGACTATAGAATCCCCTATCACTACCGCTCTCTTCTCTTCCCTCCTCCCCTTCCTAGTCAAGGGTCCAACCTCAGTGCCAGAGCCAGGACCACTGCAGCTTGTTCCTGGTAGGTCATCCCCACCAACAGTATCCAAAACGGTATACTTATTGTTGATGGGAACGGCCACAGGGATGCTCTGCTCTCTCTGTCTGCTCCCCCTGCCTCTCTTGACTGTCACCCATTTGTCTACCTCCTGTCTTTTCGGTGTGACTACCTCCCGATAACTCTTATCTATCTCTGCCTCTGCCTCCCGAATGATCTGTAGTTCATCCAGCTCCTGCTCCAATTCCCTAACTTGGTCTGATAGGAGCTGCAGCTGGATGCACCTTTTGCAGGTGTGGTCATCAGGGACAACTGTGTTGACCCTGACCTCCCACATGCTGCATACGGAGCACACCACTGCTCTAACTGTCTCCCCCATTACCTGATCCCAGATTAGTCAGAATAAATGAAAAAAGTACCTACCGACCTTTCCTTTTTTACCTCAGCAAGCACGTACTCAGGCTCACTGATTTCCTCTCACCGAAGTCCCCTTGTGCTGAAGCCCACTGAGCCAAAGCCCAGCACTCTGCTCCCACGCACTCCGCTGCCCGCTCCTGAAAGTGGGCCTCTTTTTAAACTCCGTGCTCACCGCTGATGTCACCCGCGCCTGCGCAGTTTTACCTTCCTCCTCAGGTACTGTCCAGGTAGGTCAGACGGTGTCAGCCTACCTACAACGGATGATACTCCGATCCTCCGATCTCCAGTCGTCTGTCGACCTCGAGCAGTCCTTGCTCCCGCTCCGCTGCCCGCACCGACGCTGCCCGCTCCTAAAAGTGGGCCTCTTTTTATATTCCTTTTATGTTATCTATATTTACAGAATTTGGTGTTTTCTCTGGATATAAACTTAATTTACATAAAAGTTAATTATTTCCTATTAATAATTATTCTGATTATGATCAAATACCTTTTAATATTGCCAAAAACCATTTCACTTACCTTGGTATCAAAATTACTAAAAATTTTAAAGACCTATATAGGTATAAATTCTCCCCTTTAGTTGCATATAAGGCACTTTCTAAATGGTCGCCTATGTCGATGTCATTGATAGGTCGAATAAATGCTATAAAAATGTTTATTTTACCGAAATGTTAATGTATATTTCAAGCAGTTCCCTCTTTGGTTCCAAAAACATTTTTTGATAAAAGAGATTCTCTGATTTTGTCTTATGTTTGGAATAATAAAAGCTCTAGAGTGAGTAAACTTTTATTGCAAAAACCAAAAAAAGATGGAGGACTGGTCTTACCAAACTTTAGATTTTATTATTGGGCAATTAATATTCGTTATATTAGTTTTTGGATTTATGATATAGACGACCAAGATCGCCCTTCGTGGTTACATTTGGAGGAAAATTCAGTAACGGGGTTTTCGTTAGCTTCTTTATTAGGAGCTCCTCTTCCGTTTTCACTCTCCAGAATAGGTCGACAAGCTCTTAACCCTATTGTTAAACATACTTTAAAAATTTGGTTTCAGTTTCATAGATTTTTTGAATTAAATGATTTTCTACTTTCTAGTAATATTTATTCTAATTTCTTTTTTAAACCATCAACTATGGATAAGGCTTTTTTAACATGGAAAATTAAGGGAATAAAATCTTTTTTAGATTTGTTTTTACAGGACTGTTACTGTCCTTTTCACATTTAATGGATAAATATGACATCTCTAATACACATTTTTTCAGATACTTACAGGTTAGGAATTTTTTACGTGATTTTTTTACCGAATTACCCCTTGGCCTGCTCTTTAAATTTGGCTTATGCTATTTTTCAGCTTAAACCATTTCAAAAACGATTAATAGCTATCATTTATAAAAAGTTAATGAATGCTTGCATGTCGCCTAGTGATAGGGTTCAACGCACCTGGGAAATAGAACTTCAACATTCACTTTCAGATAATCAATGGAGTAAAATTTATTATCTAGTCAATAATTCATCTATCTGTGCACGCCATACCTTAATTCAGTTTAAGATAGTACACAGGGCCCATATGTCCAAAGATAAATTGGCGCATATTTTTCCTAATATAAGCCCTATTTGTGACAGATGTAATGCAGAAGTGGCTACACTATCTCATATGTTTTGGTCATGTGTAAGCTTAAATAATTTTTGGAAGGATGTGTTTGGAATATTATCTACAGTTTTAGATGTGGATATTCAACCTAATCCATTTACAGCAATTTTTGGGATTATTCCAGAGGAAGCAAGCAAAGTGTCTGCTTCCGCTCAACATGTGATAGCTTTTTCAACTTTACTGGTTCGGAGAGCTATCTTGTTATACTGGAAAGAATCTAACCCACCTGCTGTCTTTTATTGGCTCTCCTCCATCATGTCATGTCTAAGCTTGGAGAAAATTAGAAGCAGGACATTTGATACATCTTTTAATTTTGAACAAGTCTGGCGACCCTTTATTCAATATTTTCACATGATTTAATTTATTTTTTATTTATTTATTATCCTTTACTCTCTTTAGGGAAAATCCTTATCCGTGAAGGTTCGGAGATGACGGGAAGGATTTTTTTTATCTCTTTCTCTTTTTTCTAATTTTATCCTCAAATGGACTGCCCAATCTTTCTTTTCTTTTCCTTTTTTTTTGTTTTAGTTTAGTTAGTGTTTTTTTCTCTTTATTAAATAAAATTTCCAATCTTTTTTTCTTTATGATTGTTATGAGGAGTTGTAGTTCTTTCGATTATATTGTATATATAACAGCGTAACATTTTACCTATCTTATTTTGACAATATATACTTTCTTTTTTACTGCTGTTTATATGTCTTTTATATTATCTGTTTGCTAAACTTCTCATCTGATTTGTATTTTCTTTATTGGAAAATCAATAAAAAGATTGAAAATGAGATATTTCTCATCTGCCTCTGATACAGCAGTCTTGTCCGCAGATTGTCAATTTTATTCTCCAGCAATTGTACATTAGTCAACAAAATGCTGGGTAGAGGAAGTCTCATCCCTCTGCATTCCAGCCTGGCCAGGAGACCCCCTCTCCTGCCACAGTCCCGGCCATGGTGATGAGCCTGATTGGTGTGTAGGTTCTTTACTCCATCATGAGATCTGAAGGCTATTGATGTGATTTAGAAGTTCATTGTTAGGAGGAAGCTTAGATACTGCAGATTGCAACTGAAGTATGTTTAAGAGGAAATCTGAAAACAATTTTCTGCAGCTCACAGAAAGTCACTGATCATCAGCAGTGCCATCCTAAGAAGGGTAGTTTAGTAAAGTTTGCAGATGATATGAAGGTTGGTGGTGTTATAAATAGTGTAGAAGGACTACCATCAGGAGATAGATAGGATGCAGAGCTGGGCTGAGAAGTTAAATCCGGAAAAGTCTGAAGTGATTCATTTTGGAAGGTGAAACATGAAGGCGAGTACAGGATTAGTAGCAGGATTCTTAGCAGTGTGGAGGGACAGAGGGATCTTGGGGTCCACACCTTTAGATCCCTCCAAGTTGCCATGCAAGTTGCTAGGGTTGGTAAGAAGTCATATGGTGTGTTGGCCTTTATTAGTCAGGGGATTGAGTTCAAGAGCCATGAGGTAACGTTGCAGCTCTAATGAACCCTGGTTAGACAATACTTGGAATATTGTCTTCAGTTCTGGTCACTTCATTATAGGAAGTGATGTGGAAGCTTTCAAGAGACTGTGGAGGAAATTTAGCAAGATGTGGCTTGGGGTAGAGAGTATGTCTTATGAAGCTAAGTTGAGCAAAAGCTAGGACTTTTTCTTTGGAGAGGAGGAAGATGAGAGGTGACTTGATAGAGGCATAGATAGAATGGATAGCCAGAGACTTTTTCCCAAGACAGAAATGGTTAATACAATATGGCATAACTTCAAGGTCATTGGAGCAGCATAGGAGTGATAGGACCATAAGATACAGGAGCAGAATGAGGCCATTTGGCCCATCAAGTCTGATCTGCCATTTCATCGTGGCTGATCCAATTTTCCTCACGGCATCAATCTCCTGCCTTCTCCCCATATCAAATCATGCCCTGACCAATCAATAATCTATCAACCTCTGTCTTAAATATATATAAAGATTTGGCATCCACAGCAGCCTGAGGAAAAGAATTCCACAGATTCGCTACTCTGTCTAAAGAAATTCCTCCTCATCTCTGTTCTAAAGAGATGTCCCTCTGTTTTGAGGCTGTATCCTCTAGTCTTAGACTACCCCACATTAGGGAACATCCTCTCCACATTCACCCTCTCAAGGCCTTTCACCATTTGATATGTTTCAATGAGGTCACCCCTCATTCTTCAGAATTCTAGTGAATACAAGCCCAGATGCTCTTCATATGACAATTCATTCAATTCTGGAATCATTTTTTGAGCCTCCTTTGAACTCTTCAGTTTCAGCACATACTTTCTTAGATAAGGGACTCAAAACTGCTTACAATACTTCAAGTGAGGCCTCACCAGTGCTTTATGAAGTCTCAACATTACATCCTTGCTTTCATATTCTAATCCTCTTGAAATAAATGCTGACTTCACATTTCCCTTCCTCAGCACAGACTCAACCTGCAAATTAACTTTTCATTTTTTAGAATCTTTTATTGGTACATAATCTTCTACAGCTATAAAATGATACAAAACTTCAACAGATTAATATGTATACAATTAATAAAGCAGAAGGAAAAAAAGCTGATCGTAAAGTATAAAAATGGGAAAAAAATTATATTATATATATATATAGAGATAGGAAAAAGGAAAAAAAAGAACCCCGTCTAACTAGGAAAAAAAACCCACTAACTACAAAGGAAAATAAAACCATTAGGAATCAAACCACTGGAGCAATATGTTCGACCATCATCTAAATACTTTAAATAAAAGTCATCAACCGCCAATTCATATTTATAAAAAAAATAAAATTGGAAGGAAACCATATAGCATAATTCAAATTAAATGATAACATTGGCAAAAGAACCCCATCTTCTCTCAAAATTGAATCAAGGATCAAAAATTCTACTTCTAATTTTTTCCAAACTAAGACATAACATTGCTTGAGAAAACCATTCAATTAATGTAGGGGAAGAGATATCTTTCCATTTTAATAAAATAGCCCTTCTTGCCAGTAGTGTAACAAATGCAATTACATGTTGATCTGAAGATGAGATACCCTGAATATGATGCGGAACTATTCCAAATAGAACAGTCAATGTCAGTGCAGGTTGTAAATTAATTTTCAAAGCTTTAGAAATTGTGGAAAATAAAGATTTCCAAAACAATTTTAATGAAGAACATGACCAGAACATATGTGACAAAGTAGCTACTTCAGTTTTACATTTATCACAGTAGTTGGCTATACTAGGAAATATTTTAGATAGTCTCTCCTTTGTTAAATAATAACGGTGAACAATTTTAAATTGAATTAAACAGTGGTTAGCACATACAGAAGAATTTACATTTTTCAAAACTCAAAGCCAATCTTTATTAACAAAGGTCATATTAAGTTCTCTCTCCCAATCTTGTTTAATCTTTAGTGGTAGGTTCACTTTTTGTAACAAAAATAAATTATAAATTCTGCTAATGGAACCTTCATTAAGGGATTCAATTTCAAGATGGTATCCAACAAATCAGATTCTTGTAAATATGGAAACTTAGGTAAATATTGTTGTAAAAAATGTCTAACCTGAAAATATTGCAAATAATGTGTATGAGCGAGAGAATATTTGTTAATTAACTCTTCAAAGGTCATCAATCAACCATCACAAAATAAATCTGTAAAAGAATGTGTCACGTACCCCATAACCGGGGTACCAAACCAGCAGAAATGGAATGAAGCATTGGAGTCTGGTATTACTGTAACTAAAAGTGTTTATTAGTAAACTAAGTAATACAGTACAATAAAATGCAAATATACATATAAAACAGGTTAGCAATGATATATACAGAAGTGTGGAAATATAAATCAAAACCAAGTTCTATCGAAGTCTAGGGGTAAATGAATAGTCTTATGGTGCAGACTTCAGTTCCGTTTAGTTTAGGTCAAGGTAGTTGCTGTTGTACCGTTGGAGAGCGAGGGAGAGGTGAGCAGCTGCAGCAAGCAAACTTTCCATTGTCTTCTTGTCCTGTTGTGCTGTTGTGGTCACCGACTGTGACTCCTCCGTTCCCGGCCAGACCATTCTTCAGTGGTGAGCCTGTCACCCAGTCGAGGGTGGACACACACACAAGCCCCCCACTGGTCTGCCTTCTCAAACTGTGAGCCTCTGATCAATTCCCCCGAATCGATCCTCCAAGCCCCCACCTTCCTGTGGGTGCACAATGCTCTATCAGTGTCCCGTGGCATGTCTGCCTGTGTCTGAGAAGACCTGCTTTTATCTCCCCTAATGGGGTACCAGCCATCCTTCAACTGTCCATCACCTGGCATCGCTTTGCTGTCCCAGCAAGAATTCACACAAGCAGGCAAAGTGTCCTTGGAGCAAAAGTAAATAATCATCCATGGAGCCATAACATTAAATCTTTGTCTCTCTCTCTCACATCTGCTCTGGGTGCTTCCCCCCCCCCCACCTCTTCTTCTTTCTCTCTCATTAGCAGTACAAACAGTGTCCAAAAACCAGACTCATTCTCCTGACATTTTAAAGAGGTTGTCAACAGAAAATATGAACCCTAGGGGTACATAACAAATGGATCCCTTTATTTTTCCATAGGAGAAAAATGGGGTCAGTTGTTGAAGGTTTAAATGAAAAGTTTCAATGTAAAGAACTAGAAAACTTAAATTGTTTAAAATTTAAAAAATTACGAAACTGAACCCAAATCCATAAGGATTGTTTAATAACCAGGTAAAGATTTAAATTTGGAATTTTAGAGAGCTGTAAAGGTAATGGAGTTCCTAAAATTGAAGTTAAATGAAATTGTTTAACAGCTTTTAATTCCAAATCAACCCATAATGGTTTTGGTTCTTATCGAGCCAATATAACCAAAAACATAATTGTCTGATATTCACAGCCCAATAATACAATCTTAAATTAGGAAGTGCAAGTCCACCATCTTTTTTAGATTTTTGTAAATGATACTTATTAATTCTTGGTCTCTTATTGTTCCAAATAAAAGAAGAAATAAGAGAGTCAATTTGATCGAAAATTTTTTAGTTAAAAAGATAGGTATATTTTGGAAAATATATAAAAATCTAGGTAAAATCATAATTTTCACAGCATGACTACAACCTGTTAAAGAAAGAGTAAGTGGATTCCATCTAGAAGATAGTTGTTTCACGGAGTCCATTAAAGGAATTATATTCGCTTTATGGAGATCTTTATATTTTTTAGTAATTATAATACCTAAATATCTAAATGTGTTAACAATTCTAAAAGGAATATAATTATATATACTAACAGGGACATTTAATGGAAACAATTCACTTTTATTCAAGTTAAGTTTATATCCTGAAAATTTACCAAAACCTTTAAGTGTTTCCAAAAGATTAGGAATTGATTCCTCAAGATTTGAAATAAAAACCAAAAGATCATCTGCATAAAGAGAAATCTTATGTATGGTTCCATTCATAGAGATACCATGAATATTTTAGCTTCACATAGTGTTATAGCTAAAGGCTCCAATACAAGATTAAATAATAAAGGGCTTAATGTCTAGTGCCAGGAGAAAGTGAGAAAAAAGACCTGCAGTTATTTGTAATGACCGTGGCGATAGGATTCTTATAAATCATTTGAATCCATCTATTGAAATTATTACTAAAACCAAATTTTTCTAATACTTTAAACAAATTTGGCCACTAGACTCTATCAAATGCCTTTTCTGAATCAAGAGAGATAACACATTGAGGTTGCATAGATAATGATGAATATATAATGTCATCAATGTCCGAACGTTAGAGAAAGAGTAATGGCCTTTAATAAAGCCCGTTTGATCCATAGAAATAATGTTAGTTATAATATTTTCCAAGTGATTAGCCATTATTTTAGAGAGAATTTTTGCATCCACATTTAATAGAGAAATAGGTCTATATGATGAACAGTCAACAGGATCTTTATCTTTTTTAAAAATTAAGGAAATAGATACTTCATAAAAAGAAGGTAAATTACCCTTCTCAAAGGATTCATGAAATATTTCCAAAAGATACGGAGAAAGTAATCTTTCAAATTTTTTTGTAAAATCCCACTGAATAACCATCAAGTCCAGGAGCTTTACCTGATTGCATTGAGAACATAGCTTTCTGAATTTCATGCTCAGTAATTGGAGCATCAAGCATCTGTTGATCTTCAACAGAAATTTGTGGAAATTTAATCTTATGTAAAAAAGCCTTCATTTTGGAGGAATCTGCAGGAAATTGAGATCTATAAAGATTAGAGTAAAAATCTTGAAAAGTATTATTAATATCCTCATGGTTACTTGCTATATCTCCATTATTTTTATGAATCTTTAAGATTTGTCTTTTAGCTCTAGATGCTCTTAATTGAGAAGCTAAGAGCTTATTATTTTTTGCCCCAAAAATATAAAATTGACTTTTCAATTTAAGCAAATATCCTTCAATAAGATATGTTAGTAATAAATTATACTGTGATTGTAATTCTACTCTTCTTTAAAATGAAACAACATTTGGAGAGATTGCATTAATGTTATCTAATTCTTTAATTTGTTTAGAGATTTTATCTAAATCCATTCTTGTTTGTATCTTCAGTTTAGCTATATATGAAATAATTTGACCACATAAATAAGCTTTTAATGTATCCCAAATTACTAACTTAGAGATGTTTCCCATATTATTAAAGAGAAAAAACTTATC
This sequence comes from Hemitrygon akajei, assembly GCF_048418815.1. Lineage (NCBI taxonomy): Eukaryota > Metazoa > Chordata > Chondrichthyes > Myliobatiformes > Dasyatidae > Hemitrygon > Hemitrygon akajei. The sequence continues at coordinate 2,081,445 of NC_133127.1, read as the reverse complement.
TGAGCTTCAATAAACTCAACAAATTCTGAACTTTGTAATAAATGTTCTGGAAAATGCCAAAATGGTCTGGTAAGAACAACACCTTTCAGTTCAAATATTAAGTTTAAAGGAGCATGATCAGAGATAGCAATCGTATCATACTCACATTTCTGAACATTAAATAAAAGTCGAGGGTCAACTATAAAATAGTCGATTCTCAAATATTTATTATGAGTATGTGAGAAAAAAGAGTATTCTCTATCACTAGGGTGCATATCCCTCCAGATCTCAATTAAACCATAATCAATTAAAAAGGAATTAATAAGTGATGCAGAATGATTAGGGAGTTGATATTTGGATGATGACTTATCCATTAAAGGATTTAGACAAGTATTAAAATCACCACCCATTAATAACATATGTTCATTTAAATCAGGTAATAGAGCAAAAGCAGCTTTAAAAAATGAGGGATCATCAACATTTGGTCCATAAATATTAACCAAAACCATTTTCCTGTTACAAATTATTCCTTTAACAATCAAAAATCTACTGTTAATATCAGCTATAATATCCTCCTGATTAAAAGGAATATTGGAATCAATAAAAATAGAGACACTTCTAGTTTTACTCTGGGAGTTTGCATGAAACTGAGGATCTACCAAAATTTAAAAAATTGATTTTTATCACATTACCTGATATGCGTCTCTTGAGCTAAGATTATATCAGGCTGGAATCGGTTAATAACTTTAAATGTTTTCTTACACTTAATAGGATGATTCCAACCATGAATATTCCAAGTTAAAACATTTAACTTTTTTTTTGTTTTTTTTAAATTTTTTTATTAGTTTTTCAAAACATTTTACAAATTAAAAACCCCAAATCCCAATGAGGAGCATTAATACAGTGCAAAATTAAGCATACAATAACAATATGCTACAAAGGAAGAGAATTTAACAAAAAAGCACCTAAATTAAAGACAAGTAAGCTTAGTGTCCTCCCCAAGCCCCACAACACAAGAAAAAAAAACAACTCGAGACCGACCACAACACAGTATAAAGAGTATAGGTCAGGACGGTCAAACTCCCAGACTGTGAATACACTTAGCAACAGAGGATAATAATGCCTACTACCAGAAAAAAAAGGGAGCTGAAAGCAAGGGACCGAAAAGAACAAAAAAAAAGAAAAAAAAACCCTAGTCAAGAGGAAGGTTATGAAAGTACTCGATAAAAGGTCCCCAGACCTTATGGAACTTTAGATCCGAATTAAGAACTGAATAATGAATTTTTTCGAGGTCCAAGCAGGCCATAATATCGTTAAGCCATTGTGCATGAGTGGGCGGGGCAACATCTCTCCATCTAAGGAGGATCAAGCGTCTAGCCAGGAGAGAGGCAAAGGATAGTATTCGGCATTTGGTCGGACCCAGACATAAATCTGTCTCGCCCCAAAAACCGAACAGAGCAATTAAGGGGTTTGGTTCTAGGTGCTGATTCAGAATACCCGATAATGTAGTGAAGACATCTTTCCAGAATTTCTCCAAGCTAGGACAGAGCCAGTACATATGGATGAGAGAGGCCACACCCCTCTTGCATTTATCACAGAGCAGACTAATGCCAGGGTAGAATCGAGATAGTTTAGATTTAGACATATGGGCTCTATGAACAATCTTAAACTGTAAAAGGCAATGGGGAGCACAAAGAGAGGTTGAGTTAACCGATTTGAGAACTGAGTCCCAGCTCTCCTCGGATAAGGAGATATTTAAATCCTGCTCCCAGGCCATTTTAATTTTATCCACAGGGGCCCGTCGTAAGGCTGTTAGTTTATCTCAGATAATTGATATTAAACCTTTACCTAGTGGATTGATGGAAAGAAATAGGTCCATAGCATTCTTCGCAGGCATTTCAGGAAAGTTAGGAATTAAAGGAGCAATAAAGTGTCGGATTTGGAGATATCTGAAAAAGTGAGCGTGAGGCAGGTTGAACTTAACAGAGAGCTGCTGAAAAGAAGCGAAGTGATTATCAATGAAAAGATCTTCAAAATGTCTAATGCCCTTCCTATACCAAACATGGAATGCTGAATCGTACGTAGTAGGTAAAAAAAGGTGATTATGTGCGACAGGGCTAGAAACGGAAAACCCCTGGAAACCATAGCATTTCCTAAACTGAGCCCATCTACGCAAAGTGTGTCTAACAAGAGGATTAGCTATTGATCTGGGCAGACTGCTAGGGAGTGCAGAGCCAAGAAGTGCAGATATAGATAATTCTTTAGTGGAGCTCAACTCCATTGCCACCCAGTTAGGGCACTCAGGTTGGCCGTGGAAGAAAGACCAGAAGGTAGCACAACGTATATTAGCTGCCCAATAATATAAGCGAAAGTTAAGTAAAGCCATGCCACCCTCTTTTTTAGATTTTTGGAGGTGGATTTTATTAATTCTAGAGCGCTTATTCTGCCACAGATATGACAAAATAATAGAGTCTAAGGAATCAAAAAAAGATTTAGGAATAAAAATTGGGATAGATTGAAATAAGTATAAAAATTTGGGGAGAACATACATTTTAACAACATTAATACGACCTACCAAAGACATAGATAGAGGTGACCATTGTACCAGACTCTGTTTTATAGCATATGAAAGATTGACAAAGTTTTCACGAAAGAGATCTTTAAACTTCCTTGTGACTGTAATTCCAAGATAAGTAAATTGATTATGGACTACTTTAAAAGGGAGATCACGAAATATTAGTTCTTGTGCTTCTTTATTAATTGGGAAAAGTTCACTCTTATGTAAATTAAGTTTATAGCCAGAGATCTGGCTAAACTGGTCAAGAAGTGAAAACGTTAGAGGTAAGGATGTAGACGGATTTGAGAGAAAGAGTAATAAGTCATCAGCATAGAGAGAAACTTTATGCTGAACACCCCCTCTCCAAATCCCGGTCAATTCAGGACAGTTTTGAAATGCTATCGCCAGAGGTTCTATAGCCAAATCAAAGAGAAAGGGACTTAGGGGGCATCCCTGACGGGTACCACGTTTGAGATTAAATACTTGGGATTTCTGAAAATTAGTTAAAACAGAAGCAGTAGGACACAGGTACAGCAATTGGATCCAAGAGATGAAACTTTGGCCGAGGTCAAATTTTTCTAAGACTGCAAAAAGGTAGTTCCACTCTATACGATCAAATGCTTTCTCCACATCGAGGGAAATAACACATTCAGGAGTCCCAGTTGGAGCTGAGTATAAAATATTAAATAGACGCCGAATGTTAAAAAAAGGGAGACGGTTTTTAATAAAGCCTGTTTGGTCATCAGAGATAATGGAGGGAATAACGGTTTCTAATCTATGAGCCAACACTTTAGCTAAGATCTTAACATCAACATTGAGCAGAGAGATCGGCCTGTATGAGGAACACTCTGTTGGGTCTTTGCCCTTTTTTAAAAGAAGAATAATAGATGCCTCATTGAAAGAGGGTGGCAATTTGCCGTAATTAAACGAGTCAGATAATACTGAAAGTAACTGAGGAGAGAGAAGTGAAGAGAATGATTTATAAAATTCTACAGGGAACCCATCAGGTCCAGGAGATTTCCCTGAGGACAGTGCAGAAATTGCAAAAGATATTTCTTCTGATGATATAGGCGCATTGAGTTTGGCTTTGAAATCAGATGGGAGTGAGGGGATATTCAGATTCTGTAAAAATTGATCAACAGAGATATTGTCATTCAGAGATTCAGAGGAATAAAGCCGAGAATAAAAATTTTTAAATGCGTCATTAATTTCTAAATGATCCGATGTAAAGTCTCCGTTCTCCTTCCGGATCTTTGTAATATGTTGTTTGGCTTTGGAACGCCTCAGCTGATTGGCTAGGAATTTACCAGACTTATCCCCATGAATGTAAAAGCGACTCTTGCTTTCGAGAAGTTGGCGTTCGACAGGTTGAGTGGACAGAAGGTTAAATTTAGTTTGGAGTTCAACGCGCTTCTTGTATAATTCAGGGTTCTTAGTTTGGGCATATGTTTGATCCAAATCTTTAATCTGGTTAATGAGGTCTGATCGATCTGCACGGGATCTTCTGTTGAGATTTGCTGTGTAAGAGATTATTTGACCCCTCAGATATGCTTTCATGGCATCCCAGACAATCTGGGATGGCACTTCAGGTGATGTATTAGTGTTAAAATAAAAGGTTATCTGATCCTTAATAAATTTTACAAAATCATCATCCGATAATAAAGTTGAATCAAACCGCCAGTGTTTATTCCTCTGAGGGAGACCAGGAAAGTTCAGAGAGAGGGTAATTGGGGCATGTTCAGAAATCAGTATACTCTGATAGTCACAAGAGTGGGCAAATGGGATAAGTTGGTTATCGAGTAAAAAATAGTCAATTCTAGTGAAGGTATGGTGAACATGTGAGAAAAAAGAATAATCTCTCTCCGTAGGATGGAGGAAATGCCATATATCAGAGATACCAAAATTAGAGAGAAACAATTGGATAGCTAAGGCAGATTTAGTAGGTGATCTGGTAACAGAGGACGATCGTTCCAGTTTAGGATCCAACCAACAGTTGGAAGTCACCACCCAGTATAAGAGAGTATGAGTTCAAGTCTGGTAGTGAGGAAAAGAACCGTTCAAAAATTAACATCATCAAAGTTGGGGGCATACAGGTTTGCTAGTGCAACTTTAGTGTTATATAGTTTACCAGAAACAATAATAAAACGGCCATTTGTATCAGATATTTTATTATGGAGTTCAAAAGGAATATTTGAGTTAATAAGAATGGAGACTCCCCTAGCTTTAGCGGCAAAGGATGAATGAAAGTGCTGACCCGCCCACTTGGACAGAAGCCGGGAGTTATCAAAACAACGAATATGAGTTTCTTGAAGGAAAGCAATGTCAGCTTTGAGTTGTTTGATCTGTGAGAATACCTTCCTCCTTTTAACAGGGTGATTCAATCCCTTTACATTCCAGCTCACAAATTTAAGTGCACTAGCCATTATCAATTACTAATGCATAAAAGGCAGCAGGCATATAAAAAGTCAAGCAGTACACTAGCAGTCTGGGAGCAGAGATGTAACCATAGATTCGTAAAATCAAAACATATACATGTCCTGAGCAATAAAGAGAAACAATACAGTGAGTGATGTTGGAACTGGAAAATCCACCCCAGCCACACAACCCAAAACTAGACGGCTACCAAAACAAGTAGCTAGCTCTACCAAAAAAATTAACCCAAATACAGCTTCCAGATCTGTGTCATTGACAACAGTTCCGTATAAATACTATAGCAAATAGTAACTAGTTTATGCACTAGAAAACATAACTACAGATTAGAACACCTTCTGCAGAAATTTAAAACTTAATACAGAGAAAATTGAAAGAAAACCAAAACTAACCTACCCGCGAAAAATTATAGAAGAATAAAGTAAGAGAAAGGGAAAAAAAAGGTTAAAAAAAAAGGAGAGGAAGGGGAAAATTATAAATTCAGGACGAGTATTTATCAACCATTTACAGAGAGGAGAGAAAAAAATTCAGAGATTAGAAAAAAGGGGTGAAGAAAGGAAAAAAAAGATAAAATAAATAAATATTTAAAAAAGGAAAAATAAATCAGCAATTAAACTGAGAACCAACAAACAGGGAGGCCTTCACTAAAGACTTTGAACCTCCAAAACAAGTTAGAGTCCATTGTAAAACTCTGTAGATAAGGTTATACAAGAGTAAAAATAGATTACAGACACACCAGATCCCGGGAGAGATTGTCAACAGCCCTTAGAGTTTCAATGAATAATGTCTGAGTGACTCAAGTGAAGTCTGAGTCCAGAAACAGTAATTTTACTACGAGGAGTACTTATCCACCATTTTAGGAGGTCCGATCAGATTCCGAAGATGACTGGATAGCCAGAAGACTTGCCACAAATGCTTCAGCTTGCTTCTCCGACCTGAACCAGTCGGTATTTTCCAGTATTAAGCTTGATTCATAGATCAGCAGGATTGCGGAGAGAGGGTTTAAAACCACGATCAAAGAGCACATTCATTACGCCTTTAAACTCAGCGCGCATCTTTAAGGTCTGGGGTGCAAAATCTTCCACAAAGCGAATGGTTGTATCCTGGAAAGGAAGAGACCCCCTGCGACATGCCTCCACAATCAGACTGTGCTTTACCTGGTATTGATGGAAACACAAGATTACTGGTCGCGGACAGGAGCCCAGAATTCTGAGGGGAACATAAACTCTGTGTGCCCGTTCGAGCTCGGGCGGGTTCGGAAGCAAATCTTTCCCGAATATCTCACAGAGAAACTCGGCGAAAAACTTCACGGTTGATCCCTGTTCGGTCGCCTCTGGCAATCCAAGAATTCTGAGATTGCAACGTCTGCTGCGATTTTCGAGATCCACCATTTTGGAAAGGAGTTTGTTAGATTTTTCCTCTAAGTTGGAACAGAGAGTCTCCAGTATCGAACACGACTTTCTAAATCTTCAGAAGTCGAATCGATGCGAGATAAGTGTTCAGCATGCTTGTCCACTTTATCGTTAATCCGATCCAGTTTGTCTTCCAACTTTTTGAAAGCGGTTTTAAATTCCTTTAAAATTTCATCTCGGAGCTTTCCGAGCGCAACCAAGGTCTCGTCTGAGGGCACCATAGCTTCCTTTCTCCCAGATTTAGAACTCTTGCTAGACATTGTAAGTTAGATATGTTCACAGGCAAGTAAGAGATACCGAAAAAATTCCTAAAGTTTAAAAAATGGAGACATTTAATGCAAAGATAGCGACATTAATGGAACAAAAGTTCGGAGCAGCTAAACAATCGCCATCTTACTGGAAGAAAACATTTAACTGTTTAGATATCATCATGGAACTTTGTATCTAAAAAGAGTAGTTAGACGCATGTCAGGATAAGGTAGTTGAAAACAGCGGAGATGAACAACAATAAAAATAATTGGCGTATGCTCCGGGATTCCATAAAGGGAAAAAGAAAAAAATCCCACCCAAAGTACAAAGCCCAGAAACAAGTCGATATCAATCGACGCAAGCCCCAAGAAAAGCGTAGATGCAGATACAAACTCCGCATACTTAAGTAATAAAAATGAAAAAAAGTAATCACTGTCTCCCTCTACTGAACATAAAACTCATTACAGTTGACATGTATCTCAATATAATTATATTGAGGAAAGTGTTTTTCTTGTAAAACAAAACGATCTTCAATTTGATAGTAACCTTCATAATATTGGATAAGGGAATAAAAAGACATCCAGAACAATTCTTGAAATATTTGCACAAAAGAAAAACAATCGCCATCTTTAAATTGTCCGGTCTATCTTTAAAACATAAGGAAATCTAATTAATTACTTAATAGATCTTTACAAAAGCATACAAAACAAAAAAAAACAATTAATTCATTTAAATGCTGCAGAAAAACAAATTCTAAATGGTTCAAACTTATTACAGTTTATCAACAGTTCTCCCGCTATGTCTTCTGAAGTTGAAGCCATCCAAACCAGTCTTTTTCAGAGATAAAAATGCATTTTAAGGTAAAGACTTCTGTAACCATCAAATCTTCCAATCTCATCACTCTTTACACCGCGAGATGATCAAGCCATTATAAATCATTCAGGCTTCAGACTCGTCATCGGATGCGTCTGGTAAAGAGTTAATAAAACACAATGCTTCGGCTGGATCATCAAAAATATGAGCGCCAGACTTTTTGACTAAAAGCCTTAATTTCACTGGGTACAGAAGCAGTGGAAAAAGTTTTTTTTTGATATGCTAATTTCATAACCAATGCAAATCCAGCACACTTCTTAACAATTTCACATGGAAAATCTTCAAAAAAGCGAATGTATGAATCTTGATACTGAAATAGTCTTTTTTTTCCTCACAAGCTTAATAATACAGTCTTTGTCTCTGAAACGGAGAAAATGCACAACAATGTGTCTGTTTTTACCTCGATCTAAAAATTTTAAAGTGCCAATTCTGTGAGCCATTTCGATATCTGAAGGCTGTAAATAAACCTCCAGAAATAAAGACTGAAACATTTTTGCAAAATAATCCAGTGTGTCGGCCGATTCTGATTTCTCTTTTAATCCAACAATTCGAATATTATTCCAATGTGATCGAGCTTCGAGATCAACAATCTGTTGTTGGGCTTTTTCCAAACGAGAAGGAAGGTTAGCAGCATTTCGACTAACTTCTTTAAGATCAAGGCTCAGAGAGTCAACTTTTCCTTCGAATTTCTCTTTTAATTGAGTTATCTCAATGCCGATATTGCTGATTTGAGATTCTAGTCTTTTCACCCAGGAGGGTTTCTCCGAGAATTCTTCAGCTTTTTTGGGCTTCCCATTGGCTGGGTCCGGATTTCTTTTGGCGCTTCTGAGAGTAGCCATAATTATAACTTACTCTACAGATCCGACTGAATAAAGTTGAAATTTCAAAGTTTAAGTCAGAAAAGGAAGAGATTAAAGGCGGACAAGAAGCGACTGTGTCTTATGTGCCCGTAAATGGGAGGCGGAGTCAAATTAACTTTTAGAGAATCAGGCAGAAGTCTTAATTGGTCAGGGCATCCAAGGATATGGCAAGGAGGCAGGAGTATAGGACTGAGTGGGATCTGGGATCAGCCATGATGGAATGGCAGAGCAGACTCATTGGACTGAATGGCCTAATTCTGGTCCCATGTTTATGGCCTTCTGGCCTTAAGTCCCTTTGCACCTCAGTTTTTTTGTATTTTCTCTCCATTTAATTTCTTCTATCAAAGTTCATGACCGTAAACATCCAGACATATTCCATCTGTGTTTGGTTCCCTATTCTCCTAATCTGTCTAAGTCCTTCTGTAGCCTCTCTACTTCCTCATAATTACCCGCCCCTCCACCCATCTTCTTACAATTCGCAGTGTCAGAGGTAAGTTTGTTTGGTTTTTTTTGCACATGATAGTGGGTGCATGGGTGCCAGGGTATTGGTAGAGGCAGATTTATCAGGGACATTTAAGAGACTCTTAGGCACATGGATGATTTTTTAAATGCAGGTTATGTAGGAGGGAAGGGTTTTTAGAGTAGATGAAAAGGTTGGCACAACATCGTGGGCTGAAGGGCATGTACTGTGTTATAGTAGTCTATATTCTGAAGAATGGGTCTGAAATTCCTTTTAGAAGGATGTCGAGTAGCGTGTCCAGATCTATATCTACAGTGTCAATGTTCTTACAATCAAATACAGTGGATTCCGGTTAATCGGGACACATCAAGACCAGTACATTTTGGCCCAATTAAGCTGCTGCCCACATTAGCCAAAGTTTCATGGAAATAGTTACAAAGGTATAAAGATAAACTATTGTTTAACTGAGTAACAATTAAGTATTTAAATAAAATACAGAATAAATTAGAACACTACCTAAACTACTACAGTACTATAAAATTGTGTATTAGTTCCTGATAGTTATTGATGGAGGAATTCATTCAGTTTTACGTTGCCGTATTCTTTTGATTGACTGTAAATGAACAAAAGTGGTGCACACACCTCGTGAGCTTTCAACGATTGCATCCTCCAAATCTTCATTTTCATTGTAATATCCAAGATGATTGTTGATGCCTTCAAATTCTTCATCGGTCCTAACTTGTTGAAGTAGTGAAATCGTTTAATTTTTACTCATGGCTGTTTCTCCAAGCCTGAATGCTTGAAACCACAGCAAGCAAAACAGTTCTGAATAATTTTACTGTTTATTAGTGGCAAAAATCACTGCTTTTGAGCACAAACATGCAACTGACGCTTTTTAAAAACTATTCACTCTAAGCATGCTGTAGTGTCTAATGGCTACATAACATGCAGATAACTGATTCCAGTTAGAAAATGTTCAGCAACAGTCTTCTGGCCCAATTAAGTGGCATAGTGTCCCAAATAAACAAAACGAATCCCAACTATTTTGTTCTTTAAGTGTTGTCCAAAAAAAGCAGCTCAACTGACCAGAATTCACTGTGTCACCTTTTCTTTACCGCAGACAATGGGGCTTGCTGACTCATTTTCTGTGCAGATGTCAGTTTCCTTTTGATAATCTTCTGAACTATAAAACTGATTTTCATTCCCACTCTCCAGTTCCCACAGCTCCATGCACATCTCTCTGTCCAGAAAGGGTTCCGATGCTGCATCTAGCCAGTCGAGTGCATAGGATTTCAGGCTGCAACACCAGTGATGTGAGTCCAGGGCAAGACGCTTGACCATATGCACCGGTCACTGTACCCTAGGTTTTGGAGACTGTCTACTGGGTATGTCTTAATCTTCAAATTCAAGGGTAGCATCACCCTGCATGTTTGGAAATATCCACGAAGAGCTAACTATTTCACTGAGAAGACTGCCACACCATCACAATGTCTGTTTCAATTTTGCTTCTTTTTTGGCATTTAGTGTACAAGCAATATAAAAACAATAATAAAATTTGGAGTGAAAATTTAAAATATGTTGCTAGGGGCATAGTTGTCGACTGTCTAGGGATTTTGTAGCCTTAGACATATAGGACAATACAGCACCAGCATTGTCCCTTCAGACAACAATGTATAAAACCATAAGACATTGGAGCAGAATTAGGCCATTTGACCCATTGAGTCTGCTCCACCATTACATCATGGCTAATTTATTATCTCTCTCAATCCTATTCTCCTGCCTTCTTCACATAATCTTTGACACCCTGACTAATCAAGAACATCAACCTCCACTTTAAATATACCCATTGACTTGGCCTTCACGGCCACCTATGGTAGTGAATTCCACAGATTCACCAGCCTCTGGCTAAAGAAATTCCTCCTCATCTATTTTCTAAAGGGAGAAACTTGTATTCTGAGGCTGTGCCCTCTGGTCTTACATTCACCCACTTTAGGAAACAGGCTCTCTATATCAACTCTACCAAGGCCTTTCATTGTGAGCCCTCCCTCATTCTTCTAAACTCCAACAAGTACAGGCCCAGAGCCATCAAACGCTTCTCATATGTTAACCCTTCCATCCCCAGGAACATTCTCATGAACAACTTATGGACCCTCTCCATTGCCAGTAGCCTTTCTTAGATAAGGGTTTAAACTAACTTAGCGGGGGGGGGGGGGGGGGGGGGGGGAAGGTGGGAACCGTAGTGAAGGGACTCAGGATAGGACAGATGGTAAAAAAGTAAAGATGGTGTATAGACTTAGTTGCAGCAAACAAGCTGAGTATCAAATCATTAGGGATGCAGAGCAAATACAGTACTCAAGGTGTTGTATCTAAATGTGCATAGTATAAGAAATAAGGTGGATGATCTTCTTGCAATATTATAGATTGCCAGGTATTATGTTGTGGCGATCACTGAATCATGGCTGAAGGATGGTTGTAGTTGGGAGCTGAATGTCCAAGGTTACACGTTATATCAAGGGATAGGAAGGTAGACAGAGGGAGTGGTGAGGCTGTACTGGTAAAGAATACGATCCAATCAGTAGAAAGATGTGACATAGGATCGGAAGATGTTGAATCCTTGTGGGTTGAGTTAAGAAACTGCAAGGGTAAAAAGACGTCGATGGCAGTTATATACAGGCCTCCCAACAGTGGCTGGGATGTGGACCGCAGGTTACAACAGGAAATAGAAATGGCAAGTCAAAAGAGCAATGTTATGGTAGTCATGGGAGATTTTAACATGCAGGTCAATTGGGAAAATCAGGTTGGTAATGGATCTCGAGAGTGAGTTTGTTGAATGCCTAAGAGATAGCTTTTTAGAGCAGTTTTTCATTGAGCCTACTAGGGGATCAGCTATACTGGATTGGGTGTTACGTAATGAACCGAAGGCGATTAGGGAGCTTAAGGTAAAAGAACCCTTAAGAACCAGTGATCATAATATGATTGAGTTCAACTTGGAATTTGACAGGGAGAAAGTAAAATCTGATGTAACAGCATTTCAGTAGAATAAAGGAAATTACAGAGGTATGAGAGAGGAGCTGGCCAAAGTAAATTGGAAGGAGCTGCTGGCAGGGATGTCAGCAGAGCAGCAATGGTGTGCGTTCCTGGGAGAAGTGAGAAAGGTAAAGGACATGTGTATTTCAAAAATGAAGAATTACTCAAATGTAATATAGTCCAACCATGGCTGACAAGGGAAGTCAAAGCTATTGTAAAAGTAAAAGAAAGGGCATACAACAAAGCAAAAATTAGTGGGAAGATATGTAGAAGATTGGGAGGTTCTTAAAAACCTATAGACAGCAACTGAAAAAATCATTACAAGAGAAAAGATGAAATATGAGAGCAAGCTAGCAAATAACATCAAAGTGGTTAGTAAAAGTTTTTTTCGAGTATTTTAAAAATAAGAGAAATGAGAGTGGATATAGGACCACTAGAAAATGAGGCAGGAGAAATAATAATGGGTGACAAGGAGATGGCTGATGAACTAAATGAGTATTGTGCTTCCAGGTGACTTATGTACCTTTAGTTCTTTCAACTTCTTGAGCACCTTCTCTCTTGTAATAGTAACTGCACTCACTTCTCTTCCTTCACACAGTACAACATCAGGCACACTGCTGGTGTCTTCTTCACTGTGAAAGACACAAGCAGTATGCCTGATGTTATAGTGTATGAAGGAAGAGAAATGGGTGCAGTTACTATTACAAGAGAGAAAGTGCTCAAAAAGTTGAAAGAACTAAAGGTTCATAAGTCACTTGGACCAGATGAACTGCACCCTAGGGTTCCGAAAGAGGTAGTGTTAGAATCTTTCAAAAATCATTGCACTCTGGCATGGTGACAGAGGACTGGAAAATCACAAACATTACTCCACTCTTTTAAGAAAGGAGGAAGGCAGCAGAATGGAAATTATAGACCAGTTAGCCTGACCTCAGTGGTTGGGAAGATGTTGGAGTCAATTGTTAAGGATGAGGTGATGGAGTACTTGGTGACACAGGACAAGATAGTACAAAGTCAGCATGGTTTCCTTCAGGGAAAATTCAGCCAGACAAACCAGTTGGAATTCTCTGAGGAGATGACAATTAGGATAGATAAAGGGGATGCAGTGGATGTTGTATATTTGGACTTTCAGAAGACCTTTGACAAGGTGCCACACATGAGGCTGCTTACCAAGTTAAGAGTCCATGGTATTACAGGAAAGTTACTAACATGGTTAGAGCATTGGCTGACTGGTAGGAGGCAGTGAGTGGGAATAAAAGGATCCTTTTTTGGTTGACTGCCAGTGACTAGTGATGTTCCGCAGGGGTCTGTGTTGGGGCCACTTCTTTGCATGCTGTATACAAAAATTGGTGGAGGGGAAGGTAGTGTTGAGGAAACAGGTAGGATGCAGAAGAACTTAGACAGATTAGGAGAATGGGCAAGAAAGTGGCAAATGAAATACAATGTTGAAAAAGTGCATGGTTATGTACTTTGGTAGTAGAAATAAATGTGCGGAATATTTTCTAAATGGGGAGAAAATCCAGGAATCTGAGATGCAGAGGGACTTGGGAATCCTTGTGCAGAATGCCGTGAAGGTTAACTTGCAGGTCAAGTCAGTGGTGAGGAAGGCAAATGCCATGTTAACATTCATTTCAAGAGGTCTAGAATATAAGAGCAAGGATGTGATGCTGAGGTTTTATAAGGCACTGGTGAGTATTGTGAGCAGTTTTGGGACCCTCATCTTAGAACAGATGTGCTGGCATTGGAGAGGGCCTAGAGGAGGTTCACTAGGACAATTCCAGAAATGAAAGGGTTATGAGGATCGTTTGATGGCTCTGGGCCAGTACTGGCTGGAATTCAGAAGAATGAGGGGGGATTTCATTGAAACCTTTTGAATGTTGAAAGGCTTAGATGGAGTAGCGGTGGAAAAAATGGTTCCTATGGTGGGGGAGTCTAGGACAAAAGGGCACAGCTTCAGGATGGAGGGGCTCCCTTTCAAAACAGAGATGCAGTGAAATTTCTTCAGCCAAAGGCTGGTGAATTTGTGGAATTTGTTGCCACGTGCAGCTGTGGAGCCAGGTCATTGGGTGTATTTGTAGCAGAGATTGATAGGTTCTTGATTGGAGATGGCATCAAAGGTTACAGGGAAAAGGCCGGGACTGGGGTTGAGGAGGAGAAAGAAATAAAGGATCAGCCATGATTGAATAGTGGAGCAGACTTGATGGGCCAGATGGCCTTATTACAGTGTTATAAAGGACCCAAACTGCTTACAATACTCCAAATGCAGACTGACTAATGCCCTATAAAGCCTCAATATTACACCTTTGCCCTTATATTCTTATACTTTTGAAATGAATGCTAACATTGCATTCGCCTTCCTTACCACTGACTCAAGCTCCAAATTAACCTTTAAGGAATCCTGCACAAGGATCCCCAAGTCCCTTTGCAAATCTAATTTTTGAATTTTCTCCCCATTTAGAAAATAGTCTGTGCCTTTATTCCTTGTATCAATGTGTATGACCATTTTCTCAATCTGTCTAAATCCTTCTGCAGACTCCTTGCCTCATCAACACTACCTGCCCCCTTCACTCATCTCTGTATTGTCCACAAACTTGGCCACAAAGCTATTAATTCCATCATCCAAATGACTGAATTATTGACATATATTGTCAAAAGAAGCTGTCCCAACACCAGAACCTGCAGAGAACACCCGTAATCACCAGTAGCCAACCAGTCAATCTTATAACCATGATGGTTTCTTTCCTGTAATACCAAGTTAAGAGTCAATGGTATTTCTTGTTAAGCCCTTTTCTTCTTTAGCAGCCTCATGTGCAGCACCTTATCAAAGGCCTTCTGAAAATCCAAGTAAACAACATCCACTGACTCTCCTTTGTCTATCCTGTTTGTTATTTCCTCAAAGAATTCCAACAGATTTTTTTCAGGCAAGATATTCCCTGAAGGAGGCCATGCTGACTGCAGCCTATTTTGTCATGATTTTATCAGGTCCTGATGAAGAATCTCGGCCTGAAATGTCAACTGTTTATTCTTTTCCATAGATGGTGCCTAGCTGACTGAGGCCATCCAGCATTTTGTGCATATTAACCCCAAAGCCTTATCCTTAATAGAACATTACAGCACAGAAACAGGCCCTTCGGCCCTTCTTGACTGTGCCAAACCATTTTTCTGCCTAGTCCCACTGACCTGCACTTAGACCCTATCCCTCAATATACCCCTCTCATCCATGTACCATCCAAGTTTTTCTTAAATGTTAAAAGTGAGCCTGCATTCACCACTTCAGCTGGCAGCTCATTCCACACTCCCACCACTCTCTGTGGGAAGAAACCCTTCTAATGTTCCCTTTAAACTTTTCCCTCTTCACCCTTAACCCATGTCCTCTGGTTTTTTTCTCCCCTGGCCTCAGTGGAAAAAGCCTGCTTGCATTCACTCTATCTATACCCATCATAATTTTAGACACCTCTATCAAATTTCCCAACGTTCTTCTACGCTCCAGGGAATAAAGTCCTAACCTATTCAACCTTTCTCTGTAACTCAGTTTCTCAAGTCCCAGCAACATCCTTGTAAACCTTCTCTGCACTCTTTCAACCTTATTAATATTCTTCCTGTAATTAGGTGACCAAAACTGTACACAATACTCCAAATTCGGTCTCACCAATGTCTTATACAACCTCACCATTACATTCCAACTCTTATACTCAATACTTTGATTTATAAAGGCCGATGTACCAAAAGCTCTCTTTACAACCCTATCTAACCATGACGCCACTTTTAGGGAATTATGTATCTGTATTCCCAGATCCCTCTGTTCTACTGTACTCCTTAGTGCCCTAACATTTACCTTGTATGTTCTACCTTGGTTTGTCCTTCCAAAGTGCAATACCTCACACTTGTCTGCATTAAACTCCATCTGCCATTTGTCAGCCCATTTTTCAAGCTGGTCCAAATCCCTCTGCAAGCTTTGGAAACCTTCCGCTGTCATAATGGGGGTGTTGGGAATGGACCCAAGTGCAGGACACAGACACTGAAGTACTAGGAACAGGATGGGACAGGTCGCAGACTAGGCTAGGGAAGCAGGACCAGGACGAGGGACTGGGAACAAGGAGCCTGGGCATGGACTCCGAGCTCGAGACTGTATTAGGACCCAGAACCTGGGTCTTGACTCGGGCTCGGATCCCAAACCAGGCGAAGACGTGACAAGGTCTGGTTTCTTGGAGCTGGAGGCTGGAGTCTCAAGGCTCGTGGCTTGTATAACTCGAAGGCTGGAGCTTGGAGGCAGACTAGGAACTGTACATCAACATAGAGCCAGGACTTATCCTTCGACAAGGCAGGACTCCTCTTTAACAATAGACAATAGACAATAGGTGCAGGAGTAGGCCATTCGGCCTTTCTAGCCAGCACCGCCATTCACTGTGATCATGGCTGATCATACACAATCAGTACCCTGTTCCTGCCCTCTCCCCATATCCCTTGAACCCACTATCTATAAGAGCTATATCTAACTCTCTCTTGAAAGCATCCAGAGACTTGGCCTCCACTGCCTTCTGGGGCAGAGCATTCCACATATCCACTACTCTCTGGATGAAACAATTTTCCACATCTCTGTTCTAAATGGTCTACCCCTTATTCTTAAACTGTGACCTCTGGTTCTGGACTCACCCATCAGCGGGAACATGCTTCCTGCCTCCAGCGTGCCAATCTCTTAATAATCTTATATGTTTCAATCAGATTCCCTCTCATTCTTCTAAATTCCAGTGTACACAAGCCCAGTCGCTCCAATCTTTCAACATATGACAGTCCCGCCATTCCGGGAATTAAACTTGTGAACCTACGCTGAACTCCCTCAATAGCAAGAATTAACAAGACACTAACATGAGACTGGACAGTACATAGACATAGAGTCGGGACTTCTCCTTTGACAAGCCAGGACTCAACTTTCACTCCACACCAAGGTGGGGCAGGACCATCCATCAGGTAACGGCAGAATGGCCTGATTTACCCGATGGAGACAAAGACAAGACAAGACAAGACAGATTCCCCCCGCAGGGCAACAGTAGATCCTATCTCTTAGTACTCCTTCCAATAATTTACCTACTTCTGACGTCAAACTTACCAGCCTATAATTTCCTGGAACACACACAAAATGCTGGTGGAACGCAGCAGGTCAGGCAGCATCTATAGGGAGAAGCAATGTTGACGTTTCGGGCCGAGACCCTTCGTCAGGACTAACTGAAAGGAAAGATAGTAAGAGATTTGAAAATAGGAGGGGGAGGGGAAAATGCGAAATGATAGGAGAGGACCGGAGGGGGTGGGGTGAAGCTGAGAGCCGGAAAGGTGATTGGCAAAAGGGATACAGAGCTGGAAAAGGGAAAGGATCATGGGGCGGGAGGCCCAGAGAGAAAGAAAAGGGGAGGGGAGCACCAGAGGGAGATGGAGAACAGGCAGAGTGATGGGCAGAGAGAGAGAAAAAGGAGGGGGAAAAAAACCAAAAAAAACTAAATATATCAGGGATGTGGTAAGAAGGGGAGGAGGGGCATTAACGGAAGTTAGAGAAGTCAATGTTCATTTATAATTTCCCAGACTACTTTCCCAACCATTGGTTGCCCGTGTCTTTCTAATGCATCTTAAAAGATCCTAACATCGTCTGATTCAACCTGTTAATACTCACTGTAATTTATATGGTGAAGATCATCAACATTGTCAGGAGGTCATGTTGCAGCTATATAAATCTGTGGTTAGGCTGCATGGAGTATTGTGTGCTCATTATGGAAAGGATATGGAGGCTTCAGAGTGGATGCAGAAGAGCTTTACTAGGAATGCTGTCTGAATTATAAGGAGAGGTTGGACAAATCTGGGTTGTTTTCTCTAGAGTGTTAGAGACTGATGGAGATCTGATAGAAGTTTATAAGGTTATTTGAGGCATTACTTAGAGGGTGGTGAATCTGTGGAATTCATTGCCACATACAGCTATGGAGGCCAATTCATTTAATATATTGAAAATGAAGGTTGAAAGGTTCTTGATTAGTCAGGGCATCAAAGATGAAAGGGGGAAGGCAGGAGAATGGGGTTGAGAGGGATAATTAATCAGCCATGATGGACTGACAGAGCAGACTCGTTGGGCTGAATGGCCTGATTCTGCTCCTCCGTCTTATGGTCTAAAAGCTTGATAAATGCCACTATCTATGTGCCAGCAGTAGATATGATAGTGGTACTCAATAGACTTTTAGACAGGCACATGAATATGCAGGCAATGGTGGGATATAGATCACATGCAGGCACACGATATTTGGCTTAGTGAGGCACAGACATTGTGGGCCAAGATCTATTCTGTGTTCTCAAAACCACTGTCCTGTCTGCTTCCATTACCACCCCATTGTGAAAAAAAACTTACCCCGCACATGCCCTATCTATGTTTTAGTCTTCATCATTTTGTACATCTCTGTCAGGTCTCCCTGGCGAACCTCTTTTGCACCCACTCTAAAGCCTCCACACCCTTCCTTTGTGTGGCACCATACACTACTCAAAATGTGACCGATATTTTACCCATCTGCAACAATACTTTCTGGTTCTTGTATTCAACACCCGAATCAATGAAAGCTTCTTTACCAAACATTCGGACATAAGATATGTAACATCTAGGTAGGATTCAATGCAGTGAGCCATTTTTCCCCTTGTTCCCCTTGAGAGCTAGGTAACAGAAAGTGATTAGTTAGAGCACCCTCATCTCTACTTTGTCACTCTTGATAAAATTAATTTAGGTTTATCGAGCAAGACCTACCTGAACAGTCATTGCTGGCTGTCTCTCATCAAATAATATATCTCAGAAGTTTGCCCTTTGTTTATAAACTATAGTTATTTCCCAAAAGGGTTGATAATAAATTAACTGGCCCTTATTTCCTGATTTCCCCCATTCTCTCCTTTCTTATACAACAGGAACATACATAATTTCCTAATGTAAAGGAATGATTCCGACATCTACATTATGTTTACTAACTCTATGATACTGGCAGCCTGTTATTCATTCATTACTTTGAATTTTGCCACATTCTGACCCATGCATGACATTTACTAATTTACACCTAAATTAACTCTGCTGATTGAGTGTATTTTCTCTAGAGTAGCAGAGGCTGAGGGGAGATCTGATAGAGGTTATAAAATAACGAGAGACCTAGAAAGGGTAGACATTCTTTTTCCCAGGGTGGAAGTATCAAATCCTTATTACTTATCATAGCTTTAAGATGAGAGGGGTAAGTTTAAAGGAGATTGTGGGCCAAAGGGCCTGTAATGTGTTGAAATGTTCTATTTTCTATCAGATTTTGAAGCAAGTTTTTGTATCGAGGCAGATAGTGGTGTTTAAGAGGCATTTAGACAGGCCGTGAATAGAAAAGCAATGAACTGCTAGAGGAACTCAACAGGTCGAGCAACATCTGTTGGAGGAAAGGAATTCAGGATTGAGAGAGGAGATTGTCAGAATACAGAAGAAGGGTGAGGAATGAGTCAGGAGTGAGTAGGTGATTGGTGGAGTGAAATATGATGAAGGACAATGAGCACATGGAGCCAGGAGTGGGAAGCAGAGCTTGAAGATGAGGAAAGCTGCTGGAGGGACATAAGTGGGAATACAAAGGGAATCAGTGCTCAACACTGGTAGGTTAGAAAGGTGATAAAGGGACCTTATTGAGAAAGTAAGGAGGCATGGGATCCAAGGGGACATTGCTTTGTGGATCCAGAACTGGCTTGCCCACAGAAGGCAAAGAGTGGTTATAGACGGGTCATATTCTGCATGGAGGTTGGTCACCAGTGGAGTGCCTCAGGGATCTGTTCTGGAACCCTTACTCTTCGTGATTTTTATAAATGACCTGGATGAGGAAGTGGAGTGATGGGTTAGTAAGTTTGCTGATGACACAAAGGTTGGAGGAGGTGTGGAGAATGTTGGGGGCTGTCAGAGGTTACAGCAGGACATTGATAGGATGCAAAACTGGGCTGAGAAGTGGCAGTTGGAGTTCAGCCCAGATGAGTGTGAGGTGGTTCATTTTGGTAGGTCAACTATGATGGCAGAATATAGTATTAATGGTAAGACTCTTGGCAGTGTGGAGGTTCAGAGGGAGCTTGGGGTCCAAGTCCATAGGACGCTCAAAGCAGCTGCGCAGGTTGACTCTGTGGTTAGGAAGGCATACAGTGATTTGGCCTTCATTAATAGTGGAATTGAATTTAGGAGCCGAGAGGTAATGTTGCAGCTATATAGGACCCTGGTCAGACCCCACTTGGAGTACTCTGTTCAGTTCTAGTCGTCTCACTACAGGAAGGATGTGGAAACCATAGAAAGGGTGCAGAGGAGATTTACAAGGATGTTGCCTGGACTGGGGAGCATGCCTTATGAGAATAAGCTGAGTGAACTCGACCTTTTCTCCTTGGAGCGACGGAGGATGAGAGGTGACCTGATAGAGGTGTATAAGATAATGAGAGGCATTGATTGTGTGGAGAGTCAGAGGTTTTTTCCCAGGGCTGAAATGGTTGCCACAAGAGGACACAGGTTTAAGGTGCTGGGGAGTAGGTACAGAGGAGATGTCAGTGGTAAGTTTTTTACTCAGAGAGTGGTGAGTGCGTGGAATGGGCTGCCGGCAGCAGTGGTGGAGGCGGATATGATAGGGTCTTTTAAGAGACTTTTGGATAGGTACATGGAGCTTAGAAAAATAGAGAGCTATGGGGAAGTCTTCCAATTTAAGCTTCCAATTTCCTGCCTAATAGACTCATTATTCCCCTTACTCCAATTAAACACTTTTCTAACTTGGCTGTTCCTATCTCTCTCCAATGCTATTGTAAAGGAGATAGAATTATGATCACTATCTCCAAAATGTTCTCCCACTGAGAGATCTGACACCTGACCAGGTTCATTTCCCAATACCAAATCAAGTACAGCCTCTCCTCTTGTAGGCTTATCTACATACTGTGTTAAGAATCCTTCCTGTACACACCTAACAAAATCCACCTCATCTAAACTCCTCACTCCAGGGAGATGCCAATCAATATTTGGGAAATTAAAATCTCCCATCACGACAACTCTGTTATTATTACACCTTTCCAGAATCTGTCTTCCTATCTGCTCCTCGATGGCCCTGTTATGGGTCGTCTATAAAGAACACCCAGTAAAGTTATTGACCCCTTCCTGCTCCTAACACCCACCCACAGAGACTCCGGAAACAATCCCTCCCTGGCGTCCACCTTTTCTGCAGCCGTGACTCTATCTCTGATCAACAGTGCCACACCCCCACCTCTTTTGCCTCTCTCCCTGTCCTTTCTGAAACATCTAAAACCTGGCACTTGAAGTAACCATTCCTGTCCCTGAGCCATCCAAAACTCTGTAATGGCCACCACATCAAAGCTCCATTTAGTTTAAATTTCTGTGGTGGTGCAGATGTGATGGAATGAAGGGCCTGTTCTTTTGCTGTGGTGTGCTATCTTCAGAGTAAGTTACTGGGTTTCTCATTTACCTCCTCAGATTTTTTACATCAATGTCTTCACCTTGATGACTCTCTGCAACCAGTATTGAAAGGACTGCTTCCTGGATATGAGAACATTAACACAGACGCACCCATCCAGAAATGTATACGTACTCCCTCAGCCAAGTCCCCCATGTCTGCACAGCAGCAATGAATAATCATTTCCCTTATAAAGTAATTTTCTGCAGTATGTTTCCAGAAATGCAGACTACCTATGTGAAGTGGTAGTAAATGGGTATTCTGTGTATATAAATTCTATTCCTATTAAATCTTGTATTTTAATATATCATAGTAAACTGCTTAAATAGAAAATATTAGTTATAGTTTGATAATAATAATTTATTGCCTGCTGTTGTTCCTGGTGTTTTTTGATTTACTTTAATAATTTGCATAATGCACAGTTGTCTGTAATACCAGTTCTTGGTTATGCATCCCAATGCAGCAGAATACTGAATGAGCTGCTATACAAACACAGTGTCAGTCCTTACTAGGCTGGACTTTCAGATATTAAAACAGAATGACAACAAGGAACACAGGGATTATGCCATATTGGATAAAATCCAATGTCACACGATATATCTACATGCTCAAGCTTTTCAGTCTGCTGTAAGTCAGCACTACAATCACCAAGATCCTTTTCCATAGTGAATACTGAAGTAAAGTATTCATTAAGTACCTCTGCAATTTCCTCCGGTTTCATACACACTTACCCACTGTCACACTTGATAGGTCCTATTCTTTCACATCTTATCCTCTTGTTCTACACATACTTCTAGAATGCTTTGGGGTTTTCCTTAATCCTGCCCACCAAGGCCTTCTCATGGCCCCATCTGGCTCTCCTAATTTCTTTTTTAAGCTCCTTCCTATTAGCCTTATAATCTTCTAGATCCCGAACATTACCTAACCTCTAAACCTTTTGTAAGCTTTTCTTTTCTTTTTGACTAGATTTATTACAGCCTTTGTACACCACGGTTCCTGTACCCTACCATAACTTCTCTGTCTCATGGGAACATACCTATGCAGAACTCCACACAAATATCCCCTGAACATTTGCCACATTTCTTCCATACTTTTCCCTGAGAACATCTGTTCCCAATTTAAGCTTCCAATTTCCTGCCTGATAGCCTCATAATTCCCCTTACTCTAATTAAATGCTTTTCTAACTTGTCTGTTCCAATCTCTCTCCCATGCTATTGTAAAAGAAATAGAATTATGATCACTATCTCCAAAATGCTCTCCCACTGAGAGATCTGACACCTGACCAGGATCATTTCCCAATACTAAATCAAATACGGTCTCTCTTCTCCACCCACAGAGACCTCCGTAGACAATCCCACCATAATGTCCACCTTTTCTGCAGCCATGACACTATCTCTGATCAACAGTGCTACGCCCCCAGCTGTTTTGCCTCCCTCCCTGTCTTTTCGGAAACTTCTAAAACCCAGTACTCGAAGTAACCATTCCTGTCCCTGAGCCATCCAAGTCTCCGCAATGGCCACCACATCAAAGCTCCAAGTACTGATCCAAGATCTGAGCACATCCCTTCTCTATCACCTGCCTATCCTCCCTTACACACTCTCTCCATGCTTTCCCTATTTGTGAGCCAACAGCCTCTTCTCCAGTCTCTTCAGTTTGGTTCCCACCCCCCAGCAATTCTAGTTTAAACTCTCCCCAGTTGCCTTAGCAAACCTCCCCCCATGATATTGATCCCCATCGGATCCAAGAACAATCCATCCTTTTTGTACAGGTCACACCTGCCCCAGAAGAGGTTCCAATGATCCAGAAATCGGAATCCCTGCTCCATGCTCCAATTCCTCAGCCACACATTTATCCTCCACCTCATTCTATTCCTATACTCACTATCACGTGGCACAGGCAGTAATCCCAAGATTACTACCTTTGCGGTCCTGCTTCTCAACTTCTTTCCTAACTCCCTGTAGTCTTTTTTCAGGATCTCTTCCCTTTTCCTACCTACATCATTGGTACCAATATGTACCACGACCTCTGGCTGTTCTCCCTCCCACTGCAGGATATCTTTGATGTGATCTGAAACATCCCGGATCTGGCACCTGGGAGGCAAACTATCATCCTATTTTCTTTCCTGCGTCCATGGAATCGCCTGACTGACCCCCTAACTATAGAGTCCCTTATCGCTACTGCCATCCTCTTCCTTTCCCGACCCTTCTGAGCCACAGGGCCAGACTCTGTGCCAGAGGCACGGCCACTGCCGCTTCCCCCAGGTAGGCTGTTGCCCCCCCAACAGTACTCAAACAGGAGTACTTATTGTCAAGGGGTACAGCCACAGGGGTACTCTCTAGTACCTGACTCTTCCCCTTCCTTCTCCTGACTTTTACCCACTTGTCTGTCTCCCATGGCCCTGGTATGACCACCTGCCTATAACTCCTTTCTATCACCTCCTCACTCTCCCTGACCAGATGAAGGTCATCGAGCTGCATCTCCAGTTCCCTAACGCAGTCCCTTAGGAGCTGCAGCTCGGTGCACCTGGCGCAGATATGGCCGTCCGGGGGGCTGGGAGACTCCAGGACCTCCCACATCTGACACCGAGCACAGAAAACTGGCCTCACACACATACTACTTCCTTTCCACAATTAACACAGGTGGACCTACCTCACCTTGTTACCGTCTAAGCCCATTGAGCCAAAGCCTTATCACTCTGCTACCCCTTACTCTGCTGCCCGCTCCAAATGCTGCCCGCTGGATATGGCAGTCTTCTTTTTAAACTTTTCCCTCTCTGCTGGCTGACATTGTGCACCTGCTCAGTCTTTCTTCTCTTTTACCCCAAGTAGTAAAAATGCCTTCTCTCTGGAAATCCTTAGCCATTCATTCGCAGCCTTCTTGCTCCGAATCTTCCATGACTTGATGGTTGTTAAATTTGCCATGCGTCAAACCACCAGCAGATAACACAGTAAAAAGAACAGCTAGTGAGGTCAAGGATGGCCATTACAGATGTGGACTCCTCCACTGCATCTTCCTCCTTGTGTCAGCACACTAGCCTAATCACTGTGAGAAATCAAAACTATCATAGCATCTCCAAAAAAGATTTCACTCTGCCTCACAGAAAGAGAAGAAACAGCTGGGAGATTCACCAATATTGTAGGATCAAGAGTTTCACCATTTGTTGTCATACCTCTTCCAAGAGGACCACAACCTTGTCATGTAGTTTGGAGGCTTGCATGCCTCAATGACCTGAAGAGCTATGCTGGCTGAGTCAGGGCATTTGAAAGACTACTAGACAGGTATATGGAGGAATTTAAGGTGGAGGGTTATATGGGAGGCAGGGTTTAAGGGTCGGCACAACATTGTGGGCTGAAGGGCCTGTATTGTGCTATGATCTATTATACTCTGGCTCTTGGTAGGGTAACCCATGTCAAACAGGTCAAAGGGCAGAGGCCACCAGACCTTCAGGTTTGAGGATTCAGTTCAGGGCTAACAACCCTGAGTGGTAAAACAAAATTGTTACAGAAATAGCTATGAAGAATCCTTCTATGTCTGAGTGTGATGGTATTCCTGAGTCTCCAGCAGGAACTTGCATGACTGACAGTAGTAAAAACTGAAAGGAAGCTACTAATATGATGAAGGAAGTCAGAGATAGAGGACCTTCATTGCTGCCCTAAATACCAGTGGCGTAATGGGCAGTAAGTAAGTAAATCACACCTGTACATGTTACATCCCAATAAAGGTGACATGAAACTACCATATTACCATACGAAACAATGGTTGCTTTAATCTAATTTGATCTAATTGTGAGCCCAGGCCAAGAGCAAAATATATAACCATATAACAATTACAACACGGAAACGGGCCATCTCGGCCCTTCTAGTCCGTGCCAAACACTTACTCTCACCTAGTCCCACTGGCCCGCACTCAGCCCATAACCCTCCATTCCTTTCCTGTCCATATACAATAGACAATAGGTGCAGAAGTAGACCATTCGGCCCTTTGAGCCTGCACCGCCATTTTGAGATCATGGCTGATCATCTACTATCAATACCCGGTTCCTGCCTTGTCCCCATATCCCTTGATTCCCCTATCCATAAGATACCTATCTAGCTCCTTCTTGAAAGCATCCAGAGAATTGGCCTCCACTGCCTTCTGAGGCAGTGCATTCCACACCCCCACAACTCTCTGGGAGAAGAAGTTTTTCCTTAACTCTGTCCTAAATGACCTACCCCTTATTCGTAAACTATGCCCTCTGGTACTGGACTCTCCCAGCATCTGGAACATATTTCCTGCCTCTATCTTGTCCAATCCCTTAATAATCTTATATGTTGCAATCAGATCCCCTCTCAATCTCCTTAATTCCAGCGTGTACAAGCCCAGTCTCTCTAACCTCTCTGCGTAAGACAGTCCTGACATTCCAGGAATTAACCTTGTGAATTTACTCTGCACTTCCTCTACAGCCAGGATGTCCTTCCTTAACCCTGGAGACCAAAACTGTACACAATACTCCAGGTGTGGTCTCACCAGGGCCCTGTACAAATGCAAGAGGATTTCCTTGCTCTTGTACTCAATTCCCTTTGTAATAAAGGCCAACATTCCATTAGCCTTCTTCACTGCCTGCTGCACTTGCTCATTCACCTTCAGTGACTGATGAACAAGGACTCCTAGATCTCCTTGTATTTCTCCCTTACCTAACTCTACACCGTTCAGATAATAATCTGCCTTCCTGTTCTTACTCCCAAAGTGGATAACCTCACACTTATTCACATTAAACATCATCTGCCAAGTATCTGCCCACTCACCCAGCCTATCCAGGTCACCCTGAATTACCCTTACATCCTCATCACATGTCACACTGCCACCCAGCTTAGTATCATCAGCAAACTTGCTGATGTTATTCTCAATGCCTTCATCTAAATCGTTGACGTAAATCATAAACAGCTGTGGTCAATACCGAGCCCTGTGGCACCCCACTAGTCACCATCTGCCATTCCGAGAAATACCCATTCACCGCTACCCTTTGCTTTCTATCTGCCAACCAGTTTTCTATCCATGTCAATGTCTTCCCCCCAATGCCATGAGCTTTGATTTTACCCACCAATCTCCTATGTGGGACCTTATCAAATGCCTTCTGAAAATCGAGGTACACGACATCCACTGGATCTCCCTTGTCTAAATTCCTGGTTACATCCTCGAAAAACTCAAATAGATTAGTCAAGTATGATTTACCCTTGGTAAATCCATGCTGTCTCGGCCCAATCTTATCACTGCTATCTAGATATGCCACTATTTCATCTTTAATAATGGACTCTAGCATCTTCCCCACTACTGATGTTAGGCTGACAGGTCGATAGTTCTGTTTTCTCCCTCCCTCCTTTCTTAAAAAGTGGGATAACATTAGCCATTCTCCAATCCTCAGGAACTGATCCTGAATCTACGGAACATTGGAAAATGATTACCAATGCATCCGCAATTTCCAGTGCCACCTCCTTTAGTACCCTAGGATGCAGACCATCTGGACCTGGGGATTTGTCAGCCTTCAGTCCCATCAGACTACTCATCACCGTTTCCTTCTTAATGTCAATCTGATTCATTTCCTCTGTTACCCTATGTCCTTGGCCCATCCATACATCTGGGAGATTGCTTGTGTCTTCCCTAGTGAAGACAGATCTAAAATACTTATTAAATTCTTCTGTCATTTCTCTGTTTCCCATAACAATTTCACCCAATTCATTCTTCAAGGGCCCAACATTGTTCTTAACTATCTTCTTTCTCTTCACATACCTAAAAAAGCTTTTGCTATTCTCCTTTATATTCCTGGCTAGCTTGCGTTCGTACCTCATTTTTTCTCCTCATATTGCCTCTTTAGTTAAGTTCTGTTGTTCCTTAAAAATTTCCCAATCATCTGTCCTCCCACTCACCTTAGCTCTGTCATACTTCCTTTTTTTTTTAATGCTATGCAATCTCTGACTTCCTTTGTCAACCACTGTGGCCCCTTCCCCCCTTTGAATCCTTCCTTCTCCGGGGGATGAACTGATTTTGCACCTTGTGCATTATTCCCAAGAATACCTGCCATTGCTGTTCCACTGTCTTTTCTCCTAGGATATCCATCCAGTTAACTTTGGCCAGCTCCTCCCTCATGGCTCCATAGTCTCCTTTGTTCAACTGCAACACTGACACCTCCGATCTGCCCTTATCCTTCTCAAATTGCAGATAAAAACTTATCATATTATGGTCACTACCTCCTAATGGCTCCTTTACTTCAAGATCGCTTATCAAATCCTGTTAATTACATAACACTAAATCCAGAATAGTCTTGTCCCTGGTCAGCTCTCGTACAAGCTGTTCCAAGAATGCATCCCTTAGGCACTCTACAAACTCCCTATCCTGGGGTCCAGCACCAACCTGATTCTTCCAGTTCACCTGCATGTTAAAAGCCCCCATAACTACTGCGGCATTACCTTTGCCACATGCCAAAGTTAACTCCCTATTCAACTTGCACCCAATATCCATGCTACTGTTTGGTGGCCTATAGACAACACCCATTAGGGTCCTTTTGCCCTTACTGTTCCTCAATTCTATCCACACAGACTACACTTCTCCTGATCCTATGTCCCCCCTTGCAAAGGACTGCTAAACCTATATACCTATCTAATTTTACTTTAAATGACAATACCAAACCTGCCTCTACCACTTCTACTGGAAGCTCGTTCCACACAGCTACCACTGTCTGAGTAAAGAAGTTCCCAATCGTGTTACCCCTAAACTTTTGCCCATTTATGTACAAATGTTTGTAAAATTGCTGTTTTAACACACAAGATAATGGGAATAAAGTCAGACAGACTACCTAAGTAGAAAATCTGAAAGTAGCAAACACAATTCAGTCAACCTTGCTCAATATTTTAAGAATGCCTTTAACTTTGGAGAACAGTCCTACAAACCAGTCAAACAACAGTCTGACATAGCTGTACTGTACTGTATTCACAAAGAGTTATTGTACAGACATCACCAGGCTCTCTCGATGTGTCTCTCCAATGAGCAACACAGATTCACCGTTGCAGTATTCAAGGATATGGTTATACCCATGAAGTTCTCATGGCATCAAATCAAAGACCGGCAGAAAGCACTATGACTCTTTCATCAGCCACTGGTCCTCCAAAACCCACTGTGCCACTGTTGTGTATGGATGTTCTTCTGTTTGAAAGTCTGTGACCTGTGGTGTTATACAGTGATCAGAGCTGGCATCTTTGCTGGTTGTGATACATATTAATAATAGGAGGGAATGTAAAACGAGTACCCAAGCTTTTTTATGCCATGGGCCCCTCCATTAACCAGGTTGGGGACCCCTGATGTAGAAGGAATGATTGAAAAGTTTTCCCTAGAACTGAAATAAGATTATAAGGTTATTACAAAACAGAAATTGGATAGTCATAAGCTGCCCTATTTAGCTTTCATTTCAAAAAGATTAGCAGATAAAAGCAAGGGTGTAATGCTGAGGCACTGGTCAGACACCATTTGAAGTGTTATGAGCAGTTTTAGGCCACTTATTGAAAAATGGTGTGCTGACATTGGAGAGGGTCCAGAGGAGGTACACGAGTATGATTCTGGGAATAAAGGGGTTAACATATTGTTGGCCAGAAGAAACTGCAGTCTGATCAAAGACGGGGAAGCAGACAAGCCAGTTGTTTTTGTTTCTCCCATTTTGTGGACTCTGAACAGTTTCTTGGTCTTGGATAACCTGATCAGAGTAACTGAATGTGGACACAGGAAGCTTCAGGTAATGATCTGCTAAACCCGAGACCACTCTCAAACAAATAGCCATTTGTTATGTAAAGGGAATGGACTCTGAACTGATCCTTGCGCTGGGACAATCTTATCAGAGCAATATACCTGAGACCAATAGAAATATTAAAAAACCTACAGCACAATGCAGGCTCTTCGGCACACAAAGTTGTGCTGAACATGCCCCTATCTCAGAATTACTAGGGTTACCCATTGCTCTCTATTTTTCTAAGCTCCATGTACCTCTATGGTAAGGCCAAATTTGAAGTATTATGTACAGTCTGGCTAGGAGAGCTATCTTGTTACACTGGAAAGATTCTTATCCGCCTACTGTTTTTAATGACTCTCCTCCATTATGTCATGTCTAAGTTTGAAGAAAATTAGAAGCCAGACGTTTGATACATCTTTTAATTTTGAGCCAGTCTGGCGACCTTTTATTCAATATTTTCATATGATTTAATTTATTTTTTCTTCATTTATTTTTCTTAATTCTCTTTAGGGAAAATCCTTATCTGTGAAGGTTCAGAGGTGACTGGAAGGATGTTTTCTCTCTTTTTCTACTAATTTTATCCTCAAATGGACTGCCCAATCTTTCTTTTCTTTTTTCTTTTTTTTGTTCCATTTTAGTTTAGTCGGTTTTTTTCTTTTATTAAATAAAATTTCCAAACTTTTTTTTAACAATTTGTTAAGAGGAGTTGTGGTTTCTTGATTATATTGTATATATAACAGCATAACATTTTACCTATCTGATTTTGACAATATATACTTATTTACTACTGTTTATAGCTGTTTATATATCTTTTGTATTATCTATTTACCAAACTTCTCCTCTGACTTGTATAATTTTTACTGGAAAATTAATACAAAGATTGAAAAATTTAAAAAAAGAAATATTAAAAAACCTACAGCACAATACAGGCTCTTCAGTGCACAAAGTTGTGCCGAACATGTCCCTATCTCAGAAATTACTAGGGTTACCCATAGCCCTCTATTTTTCTAAGCTCCATGTATCTCCATGGTAAGGCCAAATTTGAAGTATTGTGTACAGTTCTGGTCACCGAATTATGGGAAAGATGTCAACAAAATAGAGAGAGGACAGAGAAGATTTACTAGAATGTTACCTGGGTTTCAGCACCTAAGTTACAGGGAAAGATTGAACAAGTTAGGTCTTTATTCTTTGGAGCGTAGAAGGTTGAGGGGAGACTTGATAGAGGTATTTAAAATTATGCGGGGGATAGATAGAGTTGACGTGGAGAGGCTTTTTCCATTGAGAGTAGGGGAGATTCAAACAAGAGGACATGAGTTGAGAGTTAGGGGGGAAAAGTTTAGAGGTAACACGAGGGGGAACTTCTTTACTCAGAGTGGTGGCTGTGTGGAACGAGCTTCCAGTAGAAGTAGTAGAGGCAGGTTCGATATTGTCATTTAAAGTAAAATTGGATAGGTATATGGACAGGAAAGGAATGGAGGGTTATGGGCTGAGTGCAGGCCAGTGGGACTAGGTGAGAGTAAGCGTCTGGTACGGACTAGAAGGGCCAAGATGGCCTGTTTCCATGCTGTAATTGTTATATGGTTATATACCTACAGTATCCAAAAGTCTCTTAAAAGACCCTATCGTATCCACCTCCACCACTTTTGTCGGCAGCCCATTCCACGCACTCACCGTTCTCTGCATAAAAAACTTACCCCTGACATCTCCTCTGTACCTACTCCCAAGTATCTTAAACCTGTGCCCTTTTGTGGCAGCCATTTTGGCCTTGAGAAAAAGCCTCTGACTATCCACACGATCAATGCCTCTCGTCATCTTATACACCTCTATCAGGCCACCTCTCATCCTCTGCCTCTCCAAGGAGAAAAGGCCAAGTTCACTCAACCTATTCTCAAAAGGCATGCCCCCCAATCCAGGCAACATCCTTGTAAATCTCCTCTGCACCCTTTCTATGGCTTCCGCCATTCTCAGAGGAGTAGCTACTTGTTATGTAAAATGCCAGACCTGCAATTGGTAATCTCGTTAGACTCTGTCTGGGTTGCCTCATTTAACTGGTTTGGACCGTCAGAGTGTAAAGACACAAATACACAAGGCTGGGGTGGACAGAACCATGAAACAGTGTTGGCTGTAGCCCTCTACAATGACCAGTAATAAGGTGACCCAAGTAGGTCAGGTGACCAACGGAGTGGAGATCCAATGGTTGGAACGATGAGGAACCGTATAAGACTCAGGAGCTCCAAATACGCAGGGGCGATAACTCTCCAGCAGCCAGAGACAAACTATCGCGGATAACAAGGACCCCACAGACACGTGGAGATTGGGACCACGAGGAACCTGGCCAGCGTAGACTCCTTCCCCACGTAATATCCTTTTCTCTTCATTGACTGTTCAGGGACTTACAGGGAGTTCTAGTATGATGCACACAGCGACAGTTCGTAAACCCACGTGCTCTTAGTTGAAACAATAAAAGTTACTTGTCAGTAACTACAAATTCTCTGTGCCTCACTGATCATTATTACAAGGGGTGATTCTTGTAACCGTATGAAGAGCATTTGAAGTCTCTGGGCTTATACTCGCTAGAGTTTAGAAGAATGGAGAAGGATTTCATTGAAACCTATTGAATATTGAAAGGCCTAGATGGAGTGGACATGTAGAGATAATGAGTCATCCCACTAGGGCCAGAGGGCATAGCCTCAGAATAAAAGGAAATCCCTTTAGAAGAGAGAGAAGGCTGAATTTCTTTAGCCAGAGGGTGATGAATCTGTGGAATTCATTGCTACAGGTGGCTGTGGAGCCCAAGTGATTGGGTATATTTAAAGCGGAGATTAATAGGTTCTTGATTAGTCAGGGTGTCAAAGGTTAAGGGGAGAAGGCAGGAGAAAGAAGTTGAGAGGGCTAGTGAAGTAACCACGATGGGATGATGAAAGTGTTGTGATGAGCCAAATGGCCTAATTCTGCTCCAATGCCTTATGGTCTCTATTTAAAACTAGAGGACATAGGAGGAAGGAGTTTTAAAGGGGATCTGAGGTGTAAGCTTCAACTTGTGTTTCTTCCTCCCCTCCCTTCTAATTCGGACTAATCTATTTTTCTCCAGTCCTGCTGAAGGGTCTCAGCCAGAAACATCAACTGTACTCTTTTCCATAGATGCTGCCTGGCCTGTTTTTGGGACCGGCTTTTGAGAAGCGGGGTATATGTGTCCAGGCAGAGATTAGTGGATCGTGTTTGTGTTTTAAAGGAGTGTTGTTTGTGTGGGGGCATGATTAGAGCAGGAGCAGAGATTGAACTTGGGTGATGATTGACCCAGGGTGAGGTTAGAGAGGGAGCTGGCTTGATTGGGTCGGGGTTTGACCCAGGGTGAGGTTAGAGGGACGGTGGGCTTGATTGGGTCAGGGTTTGACCCAGGATGAGGTTAGAGGGACGGTGGGCTTGATTGGGTCAGGGTTTGACCCAGGGTGAGGTTAAAGGGACGGTGGGCTTGATTGGGTCAGGGTTTGACCCAGGGTGAGGTTAGAGGGACGGTGGGCTTGATTGGGTCAGGGTTTGACCCAGGGTGAGGGTAGAGGGACGGTGGGCTTGATTAGGTCAGGGTTTGACCCAGGGTGAGGTTAGAGGGGGAGCTGGTTTGAATGGGTCAGGGTTTGACCCAGGGTGAGGTTAGAGGGGGAGCTGGTTTGATTGGGTCAGGGTTTGACCCAGGGTGAGGTTAGAGGGGGAGCTGGTTTGATTAGGTCAGGGTTTGAGCCAGGGTAAGGTTAGAGGGGGAGCTGGTTTGATTGGGTCAGGGTTTGACCCAGGGTAAGGTTAGAGGGACGGTGGGCTTGATTGGGTCAGGGTTTGACCCAGGGTGAGGTTAGAGGGGGAGCTGGTTTGATTGGGTCAGGGTTTGACCCAGGGTGGGTTAGAGGGACGGTGGGCTTGATTGGGTCAGCGTTTGACCCAGGGTGAGGTTAGAGGGGGAGCTGGTTTGATTGGGTCAGGGTTTGACCCAGGGTGGGTTAGAGGGACGGTGGGCTTGATTGGGTCAGGGTTTGACCCAGGGTGAGGTTAGAGGGGGAGCTGGTTTGATTGGGTCAGGGTTTGACCCAGGGTGGGTTAGAGGGACGGTGGGCTTGATTGGGTCAGGGTTTGACCCAGGGTGAGGTTAGAGGGGGAGCTGGTTTGATTGGGTCAGGGTTTGACCCAGGGTGAGGTTAGAGGGGGAGCTGGTTTGATTGGGTCAGGGTTTGACCCAGGGTGGGTTAGAGGGACGGTGGACTTGATTGGGTCAGGGTTTGAGCCAGAGCGGTTTTTGATTGGGCCGGACTTTGAACAGGGGCGGGGTTTGCGCGTGCGAGGTTTTTGATTGGGTGAACTTTATGGGGGCGTGGATTGTGCCTGGGAGAGGTTTTTGATTGGGGCAAGGCGCGGTGACATCGGAACGGCGCTGTTTTTCGCTGGCGTGCGGGATCTGTGACGGAGGCGACACGTGAGGAGTTTGAACCAACCATTAGCCTGGCTTGTTCTCGGCGGCAAACGCGATTCTAACCGCAATGCGCGCGGCTTGGCCGTTAATGAGAGCGTGACGGAGCGGGAGAGAGAAAGGGGAGGGAGGGAGGAGAAGGGGAAGGGGTGAGGCAGGGAAAGGCGAGTGAGTGAGAGTGTCGGTGAGTGGAGGATAGGGCAGAAGAGGGAGGGAGGGAAGGAAGAGGCGGTGTGGGAGAACATCGAAGGCAATGTCGGGCCAGCGGGCTGAATCCGGAGATCGATAGAAAGTGGAATTTGGGAGGGGGAGAGGGTCACAGAGACAGGCTGTAAGGGTAAAAGGGGATGGAGACTGAGTGGAGCTAGGGAAGGGTCACGGAGACTAGAGTTGGAGACGGGAGAAAGGGTCACAGAGAGTGGTGCTGGGGAGGGGAGAGAGGGTTACAAAGATAAGTTGTAAGGGTAATTGGGGACAGAGACAGAGTTATTCCAACCAGAGAGGGGAGTTGCCTGGGAAGAGAGAAAACAGGTAATGAATTAGGGGTCAAAACAGATAAGAAGAAAGGGGTTAGAAGGATTGAGAGAAACTGACAGGCATAGAGAAAAATGTAACAAGGAGAAGGGGAAGAGTGAGGGTGAGGAACAATGGGGAGAAGGTGAAGGAAGAAGATCCAGCTGGAAGTACAGGCTTAGGTTAAAGCAAAGCTATGCAGCAAATAATAACACTGAAAGCAAAAGAGAATAGGGTATTGAGAATGAAAGGAAAGGACCAGTAAAACTTATCTGACATAAAAATATTAACACACTAGGATAGAACAAGGAGGAATCAAGGCAAGGAGACAGCTTTAAAAAAGTGGGCAGAAGACACCAGAAGGAGAGGGAATAGTTGCCTGAGAGGATTCAGACAGTTCAAGGTTATCTTAACCACTTCAAATGTTTATTAGAGGTATAATTGTGATTTTAGGGATTTGGTCCCAGGTTGCAATTTCATTGCCTCTCATTAAAAAGACTTTTGTTGATGCTCCACAAAAGGAAGTATTTAATGTTGGATCAAAACAAAAAATAACAGAGGAATTCTCAGGAGCTCAGTTGTTCCCTGATCTTCATCTTAACCAAACTGGATTGCAGGCACAAGCAGGTAAAAATGAAGAACCTTTACCAAATGTGGATTAAGATAAGATTAATTAACACAGCTAGAAAAATGGTGCAGTTAATCCATTGGTAGAAGGATAATGAGAGGATGTTATTCCCAAAATGTGTACAGGACAACTTTGTGTACAGTTCCTACTCAACCCGATTCTGCTCAACCCTCTGATTCACTCCACCAGGTGGTTTGTTGTGATGTGAGTCTACTTTTTTTAAAAAGTGATCCATGTGTAAGATTGAGAAAGCAGAAATTTGACAGCCCCCATAAAGAATTTTTAAAAAGCTTGAAAGCACTCAAACGGTACTGTGAGGACCACAAGGATTCATGGCAAGTAGGACTATAAAATCCATATACATTTTATACATGCACTATAAACAAGTGGGAGGCTCAGGAGGGAGTAAGATCACTCAAGGATGAAAGAGAATTTATGTCTGAAACCAGAGGATACTAAACAATACTACACATCGGTACACACCAAGGAGGAGGACAGCAAGATCAGGGAAGAGAATCCTGATAATGCTGAGATCAAAAAGGAGGTGATATTGGGTCTATTGATGAGCATTGTTGGATAGGTTCCCAGGGCCTAATGGGGATCTATATGAGGTAGGAGATTGACAAAGACCTCTGTATCCTCTCTAACCAAAGGCCATATTGCAGAGGACTGGAGAATTGACCACAATCATTTTTTTTTAATATATGAAGGACTGTTGAGGTTTTCTAGGAAATTGTAGTCTGGTGAACCTCACATCAGTGGCAGGAAAGCTATTGGGGTGAATTATTAGCAATAGGGTTTATGTCTATGCGGTGTGAGATATATTGGTCTAAGGCATTGGTCAGACGCACTTGAAGTACAGTACCTGTACTATATTGTGAGCAGCTTTTATCTAAGAAACAGTGTGGCGGCATTGAACAGCATCCAGAGGAGGTTCATGAGAATGATCCTGGGAATGAATGGGCTAACATATAAGGCACGTTCGATGGTTCTGGGCCTATACTTGCTGGAGTTTATAAGAATTAGGGGGATCTCAATGAAACATTGAATATTGAAAGGTCCAGACAGAGTGAATGTGGAGAGGATGTTTCCTACAGTGGGAGAGACTAGGACCAGGGGGCACAGCCTCAGAATAGAGAGGCATCCTTTTAGAAAAGATGAGAAGTTTCTTTAACCAGGGGTTGGTGAATCTATGGAATTTGTTGTCACAGACAGGTATAGAGGATAAATTATTGGATGCTTAAAGTGGAGGTCGATTGGTTTTTGATTAGTCAGGGTGTCAAAAATTATGGGGAGAAATCAGAACAGGTTTGATGTACCCAACTCTTTCAAGTAGCCTCTACTTATACCAGTGTCTAATAAAAACATAGTAACTGCCTCCATAACTATCATTCAGCAGCACTTCCATCCACTGTGATGAAGTATTTTGAGAGGGTGGTGATGAAACATCAACTCCTGCCTGAGAAGCAACTTGGATCCTCTCCAATTTGCCTACCATCACAGCAGGTCCACGGTAGATGCCATCTCTTTGGCTCTTCACTCAACCCTGGAACACCTGGACAGCAAAGATGCAAACATTGGGATACTCTTTATCGACTATAGCTATCGACTATTCAGTCCCATCATCCCCTCCAAACTAATCAATAGGCTTCAAGACCTTGGCCTCAATACCTCCTTGTGCAATTTTATCCTCGATTTCCTCACTTGTAGACCCCAGTTTAGACTGGCAACAACATCTCCACAATCTCCATCAGCACTGGTGTGCCACACAGCTGCGTACTCAATCCCTGCTCTACTTGCTTTTTACATATGACTGTGTAGCTAAGCACAGCATCAACGCTATGTTCAAATTTGCTGACAGCAATACTGTCGTAGGCCAAATCAATGGTAGTGACAAATCAGCATACAGGAGGGAATTTGAAAATCTGGCTGAGTGGTGTCATAACAATAACCTCTTACTCAATGTCAGCAAGACCAAGGAGCTGATTATTGACTTCAGGAGGAGGAAGCCAGAGGTCCATGAGCAAGTCCTCTTTGGAAGATCAGAGATGGAGAGGGTCAGCAATGTTAAATTCTCCAAGTTGCTAGTTTGGAGGATCTCCCTTGGGGCCAGCACGTTCAGTTCAATTACAAAGAAACCACACCAGTGCCTCTACCTCCTTAGGGGTTTGTGAAGATTTGGCATGACATTTAAAATGTTGACACACTTCTATATATGTGAGGTCGAGAGTATACTTACTAGCTGCATAACAACCTGGTATGGAAGCACCAATGTTCTTGAATGGAAAATGCTACTAAAAGTAGTGGATATGGCCCAGTCCGTGATCGGTAAAGCCTTCCCCATCATTGAAAACATGAAACATTGCAGGAAAGCAGCATCCATCATCAGGAACTCCCACCACCCAGGGCATGTTCTCTTCTTGCTGCTGCCATCAGGAAGAAAATGCAGGAGCCTCAGGACTCTCACCGGGTTCAGGAACAGTTATTAGCCCTCATGAACCAAAGGGGATAACTTCACTCAACTTCACTTGCCTCATCATTGAAATGTTCTCACATCTGTGGACTCACCTTCAAGGACTCTTCATCTCATGTTCTCGATATGTTTTCCTTATTTATTAATTATTATTATTATTTATTTTTGTATTTGCATAGTTTTCTTTTCCACACTGGCTGAACACCTAAATTGGTGCGATCTTTCATTGATTCCATTATGGCTAATATTTTATTTTGGATTTATTGAATACTGTATTCCTATAAGAAAATGAATCTCAGGGCTATATATGGTGTCATATATGTACTTTGATAATAAATTTACTTTGAATTTTGAGAGTGTTAATAAACCAGCTGTAGTGGAATGGCGGAACAGGTTGGGCAAAAATTGTTTTATTTTGCTCCTGTCTTATGATCTTATAATCTTCTGGTCTCATCAGTCCATTGTTTCCATAATTATCCCTATTTTCCTCCTTGAACAATGGAACTACATTAGCTAATCACCAGTCCTCTGGGACTTTGTGGCTATGGAGGACACAAGGATCTTGATCAAGGCCTCATCAATCTCATCTTGTACCTCTTCTAATGCCTAGCCCTAGGGATTTTTTTAACTGAATGTTCTTTAAATGACCTACCATTACATCCTTCATCTTGAACTGCCCTAATGTATTAGCATGCTGCATACTGATCTCCCTATCTTCACATTCTTTTCCTTGGTAAGCACTGATGCAAAGTACTCAGTTAAGTCCTGACCGGCATCCTCCCTCCCAAGCTCATTCCCCCCTTTAACTTTGAGTGGTCCTACCCTTTCCCTAGTTTATCCTTTTGCTCTTGGTATATGTGTGGAATCACTTTAATCCTAATTGTCATGGATGTTCATGCCCCTCCTGTAGGATAGTCACACACTATAGAAACCTTTCAAAAGCAACTCAACAGGTTCTTGATGAAGGGCTTTGTGGAGAAAGGTAAAGTACAAGGCTGAATTGGATGGTCCTGTCAATGAGCCAGATCCAAGTACCATGTGATGAACAACCCCTTTCTAAGATGTTGTAATTTTAAGAAGCATTTAAAATGGGTGGCCTTTGAATAGGAGACTACTTGAAGATCAAAAAATACTTGGAGTGCATTACCTGGAAAGATAATGGAAGTTACTTTCAGAATAACATTCAAAGAGAATATGGATAAATGCAGAAAATATTTTATGAAAAGTGTGGTAAGGGAAAGAAAAGGCAGCTAATGAAATAACCTGTTGGAAGAGCATGCATATTCGCAAAGTCAAATGGTCTCTCCTGTTCTGTATAAATCTGTGAATGTCTGTTAGTGAGCTGATTCTAATCACTTACATTCTTATCTTTTATACTAACAGCTATTAAAGGATTTCCACACAGTTTAAATTGTGCACCAGGTAAGGAATTTCACTTTTTAGGAATTTAAAATGCTGAATTAACAATTGAGATAATCTAGACAGCAAAAGAACCTGCAGCTATAAAAGACAATAACTACAAATTTATTAAGGAAATATAAACAGACTTTGTTTTGAGAGTAGTTAGAATGTGGAAGTTGTGGTGATCTCAAAAGACAGAGGAACAAGGCGAGAGTCAGCGGGACTTTTAGTGAGCAACACACACAAAATGCAGGTTAGGCAGCATCTACAGTATGAAGGGAGATAAACAATTGACGTTTCAGACCAAGACCTTTCATCTCAGCTGGAAAGGAAAGGGGCAGAAACCAGACAGTGATGGAACATTGAATAATACAGCTAAGGAATAGGCCTATGGTCCACAATGTTGAGCAGAACTATTTAAATTAGCTATGGAATGCCTACTAACCAAACATCCCTGGTGCCTACACAATATTTATATCCCTTCATTCTTTATATATCCATGTGCCTATGTAAGAGCCTCCTAAAAGCATCTATCAGACTTGCCTCTACTGCCACCCCTGGCAGTATATTTCAGACACTACCACTCTGTATTTTTTTTTAAACTTGCCCACACATCCCCTTTGAACGTACTAATACGAGACACGCAGGTTCATACTGTGAGTGTTACTTTAAGAGCACCTGAGTGAGGCGGGACTATGACGTCAGTCACAGGCTGCTGCAGATTTAAACTCATATTACCTCACAGTCTTCGCAAGACTTGGATCTACGAACTGTCGGGGCAAGTTTGCTCCAGAATGGGTAAAGTCTAATGCTTTCCCATTACCCAAAAGGTTGAGTTAATCAATGTTACTGGGTACAACAAACGTGTGACTGTCACTTCGTATAATCCATAGGAGTGGATTATGGAATATCCTGTGGGACCACTTGTGTAACCCTTGCCCGGGCATGTTGTGTGGTAACCACTCGAAGACAATATTACTGTGACAGATCACTCTTGGTGATAATTCGTATGTGGATACGGACGGATTCCATGGACAAGGTCTTCGGTGGCTATTACTTTGTTTACCTGACGTGGAGTACTTTGTACTTACCTTCTCTCTACATTACAACATGGATTACAAAAATCTCTCCATCATTTATTCCATGGATTACTGAACCTTACTAATTTGCCATCCTAAGACTTTAATAACTATTCCTATGAACTGTAATGTTTTAGAAACAAATCAGCAGCAAGAGATTTCACACTGAGTCCGGTTTTAATAATAAAACCACTATCTTTATTAGTATCTACTTATAATATAGTAACTTAATGAGATAAACAAAAGTTAACAGTGTTATGTGTGTGTGTAACTATCAAGTTTAGGAATAATGATTTAAGTTTTAGGATGGCAAATTAGTAAGGTTCAGTAATCCATGGAATAAATGATGGAGAGATTTTTGTAATCCACGTTGTAATGTAGAGAGAAGGTAATTACAAAGTATTCCACATCAGGTAAACAAAGTGACAGTCATACGTTCATTGTACCCAGTAACATCAATTAACCCAACCTTTTCGGTAATGGGAAAGCCATAGACTTCACCCATTCTGAAGCAAACTTATTTTTTTAAACAAAATATACTTTATTCAAAAATGAAATTATGTACAATAAACCATTCAATGACTCTCAGGCATCAACTGCCCCGGCAGTTCGTAGTTCCAAGTCTTGCGAAGACTGTGAGAGTAATTGTTCTCTCTCTTTCTCTATATGAGTTTAAATCTGCAGCAGCATGTGACTGACGTCATAGTCCCACCTCACTCAGGTGCTCTTAAAGTAACACAGTATATATTAGCTGTTAATCTATGCCCACACATCTCCTTTGAATGTATCCCTCTCTCATACTTTATTGGACATTTCACCCTGGGAAAAATACTGACTGTTCATCCATGCTTCTCATAATTTTCATATCAGGACTCCCCTCAGCCTCTGCTGCCTCAGAGAATATAACCCTAAATTGTCCAACCTCTTATAAACACATGCCCTCTAATCGATGCTGCATCCTCTTCAAAGCCTCAACATCCTTCCTTCAATGGCGTGACCAGAACTGTATGTAATACTGGAGTTTTATAAAGCTGCAGCATAATTTCCTGACTTTTGAACTCATTTCCTTGACATAAAGCTAAACATGCCATTTGCCCTTTACCACCCTATCAATTTGTGTAGCCACTCTCGGGGAGCTATAGACATGGACCCAAGATCCCTCTGCTGATCCACAATGTTAAAGGTCCTGCCATTAACAGTATACTATCTAATTATATTTGTTCTCCCTAACTGAAACTCTCCACGTTTAGCCATGTTAAACTCTGCCCATATCTATATCCAGCTATATTATTTACCAGTCTTCTATGCTACCCACAACACCACCAATCTTATTGTTTCCAGATTTTCTACCCACCCATCTACACTTTCATCCAGGTCACTTATATACATCACAAACGGCAGAGGTCCAGTACAGATCTCTCTGGAACATCACTAATCACAGACCACCAGCCAGAATCAGTCACATTGACAACTACCCTCTGTGTTCCATCACTGAACAATCCCTCAGCAATTTTATCTTGGACAATTGCCATTATGTTCTTGATCAGAAATGCATCTTCCCTCTCCTCTCTTTGCTCCACCTCTATCCCAATGAAGCACTTGCTCCCTGCAACATTCAGCTGTGTCTTGTCATTCCGTAAGCCATGGTTCTCCAACAGCTATTATATCTCAATCCAATGAAGTTATCTGTGTCCTGAGTTCATAAGACCACAAGACAAAGGAGCAGAAGTCAGCCATTTGGCCCATCGAGTCTGCTCTGCCATTTTATCATGAGCTGATCCATTCTCCCATTTAGTCCCACTCCCCCGCCTTCTCACCATAACTTTTGATGCCCTGGCTACTCAGATATCTATCAATCTCTGCCTTAAATACACCCAATGACTTGGCCTCCACTGCCACCCGTGGCAACAAATTCCATAGATTCACCACACTCAGGCTAAAAAAATTTCTTCACATCTCTGTTCTGAATGGGCGCCCTTCAATCCTTAAGTCATGTCCTCTCATACTAGACTCCCCCACTATGGGAAACAACTTTGCCACATCCACTCTGTCCATGCCTTTCAACATTCAAAATGTTTCTATGAGGTCCCCCCTCATTCTTCTAGACTCCAAGGAGTACAGTCCAAGAGCAGTCAAATGTTCCTCACATGTTAACCCCCTCATTCCTGGAATCATTCCGGTGAATCTTCTCTGAACCCTCTCCAATGTCAGCACATCCTTTCTTAAATAAGGAGTCCAAAACTGCACACAGTACTCCAAGAGAGGTTTTACCAGTGCCTTATAGAGCCTCAACATCACATCGCTGCTCCCATACTCTATTCCTCTAGAAATGAATGCTAACATTGCATTCGCCTTCTTCACCACCGACTGAACCTGGAGGTTAACCTTAAGGGTATCCTGCACGAGGACTCCCAAGTCCTGTTGCATCTCAGAACGTTGAATTCTCTCCCCATTTAAATAATAGTCTGCCCGTTTATTTCTTCTACCGAAGTGCATGACCGTACACTTTCCAACATTGTATTTCATTTGCCACTTCTTTGCCCATTCTCCTAATCTATCTAAGTCTCTCTGCAGACTCCCTGTTTCCTCAGCATTACCGGCCCCTTCACCTATCTTTGTATCATCAGCAAACTTAGCCACAAAGCCATCTATTCCATAATCCAAATCATTGACATACAACGTAAAAAGAAGCAGCCCCAACACAGACCCCTGTGGAACACCACTGGTAACCGGCAGCCAACCAGAATGGGATCCCTTTATTCCCATTCTCTGTTTCCTGCCAATCAGCCAACGCTCTATCCACATATGTAACTTTCCCGTAATTCCATGGGCTCTTACCTTGTTTAGCAGCCTCATGTGCGGCACCTTGTCAAAGGCCTTCTGAAAATCCAAATACACAACATCCACTGCATCTCCCTTGTCTAGCTTACTTGTAATTTCCTCAAAAAATTGCAATAGGTTTGTCAGGCAGGATTTTCCTTTAAGGAAACCATGTTGAGTTCTGTCTATCTTGTCATATGCCTCCAGGTACTCCGTAACCTCATCCTTGACAATTGACTCCAACAACTTCCCAACCACCGATGTCAAGCTAACAGGTCTATAATTTCCTTTTTGCTTCCTTGCCCCTTCTTAAATAGCGGAGTGATATTTGCAATCTTCCAGTCCTCCAGAACCATGCCAGAATCTATTGACTTTTGAAAGATCATTGCTAATGCTTCTGCAATCTCCACAGCTTATGCAATCTTCCTTCAGAACATGAGGATGCATTCCATCCGGTCCAGGAGATTTATCTACCCTTAGACTATTCAGCTTCCTGAGTATTTTCTCTGTCGTAATTGTGACTGCGCACACTTCTCTTCCCTGACATCCTTGAGTGTCCAGTATACTGCTGATGTCTTCCTCAGTGAAGACTGATGCAAAATACTCGTTCAGTTCCTCCGCCATCTCCTTAACTCCCATTACAGTTTCTCCAACATCACTTTCTATTGGTCCTATATCTACTCTCACCTGTCTTTTACTCTATATACTTGAAAAAGCTTTTAGTATCCTCTTTGATATTATTTGTTAGCCTCCTTTTATAGTTCATCTTTTCCCTCTTAATGACCTTCTTAGTTTCCTTTTGTAAGCTTTTAAAAACTTCCCAATCCTCTGTCTTCTCACTAATTTTTGCTTCCTTGTATGCCCTCTCCTTTGCTTTTACTTTGGCTTTGATTCCCTTGTCAGCCACGGTTGCATCCTTTTTCCATTCGAAAATTTTTTCTTTTTTGGAATATATCTGTATTGCACCTTCCTCACTTCTGGCATAAACTCCAGCCACTGCTGCTCTGCCGTCCTTCCCGCTAGTGTCCCTTTCCAGTCAACTTTGGCCAGTTCCTCTCTCATGCCACTGTAATTTCCTTTACTCCACTGAAATACTGACACATCGGATTTCGGCTTCTCTTTCTCAAATTTCACAGTGAACTCAATCATGTTATGATCACTGCCTCCTAATGGTTCCTTCACCTCAATCTCTCTAATCACCTCTGGTTCATTACACAATACCCATTCCAGTACAGCCAATCCCCTAGTGGGCTCAACAACAAGCTGTTCTAAAAAGCCATCTCGTAGACATTCT
Source organism: Hemitrygon akajei (assembly GCF_048418815.1). NCBI lineage: Eukaryota > Metazoa > Chordata > Chondrichthyes > Myliobatiformes > Dasyatidae > Hemitrygon > Hemitrygon akajei. The sequence goes on along the minus strand of NC_133127.1, from coordinate 2,037,714 downwards.
ACAAATTCTCTCCCTTGAGATCCAGTGCCGACCTGATTTTCCCAATCCACTCGCATGTTAAAATCCCCCACAATTATCATAACACTGCCCTTCTGGCAAGCCTTTTCTATTTCCTGTTGTGATTTGTAGTCCACATCACTGCAGCTGTTAGGAGGCCTGTATATAGCTGCCATCAGGGTCCTTTTACCCTTGCGATTTCTTAGCTCAACCCATAAAGATTCTGCACCTTCTGAACCTATGTCACCTCTTTCTAATGATTTAATATCATCTCTTACTGTTAAAGTCATGCCACCTCCTCTGCCTACCTGCCTATCCTTCCAATACACCGTGTATCCTTAGACGTTCAGCTCCCAGAGACATGCATCCTTCAGCCACGTCTCAGTGACGGCCACGGTATCATACCTGCCAATCTGTAGCTGTACGACAAGATCATCCACATTATTCCTTATGCTGTGTGCATTTAAGTATAAAACCTTAAGTCCAGTATTTGGTATTTTTTGCTTTGATTGCCCTGCAACTCATCCCAATGGCTGCAAATTTGTCCCATCACCTGCCTGTCCTCCTTGACATCTTTACTGCTCACTATCTTAGATTTATTCCCGTTTTCCACTCCACCGCTCTATCATTTCAGTTCCCATCCCCCTGATAAATTAGTTTAAACCCTCCCTAACAGCTCTATTAAACTTCCCTGCTAGGATATTGGTCTCCTTCGGGTTCAGGTGTAACCCGTCCTTTTTGAACAGGTCATACTCCTCCCAGAAGAAGTCCCAATGATCCAAGAATCTGAAGCCCTGCCCTCGCTAGCACGTGGCACAGGTATCAGTCCTGAGATTACTACCCTGGAGGTCCTGCTTCTCAGCTTCCTTCCTAACTCCCAGAAATCTCTCCTCAAGACCTTCTCCCTTTTCCTATCTATTTCATTGGTGCCAACATGTACCAAGACAGCTGGCTGCTCGCCCTCTCCCTTCAGAATATTCTGGACCCGATCCAAGACATTCTGTACCCTGGCACCTGGGAGGCAACACACCATGCAGGTAACTCTATCAGGCTCACAGATCTCCTGCCTGTTCCCTTGACTATGGAATCCCCTATGACTACCGCATTCCTCTTCTCCCTCCTTCCCTCCTGCACAACAGCGCCAGGCTCAGTGCCAGAGACCCGGTCACCGTGGCCGTCCCGTCAGGTCATCTCCCTCAACAACATCCAAAAACGATATACTTGTTGCTGAGGGGGGCAGCCACAGGAGTGCTCTCCACTATCTGGGCATTTCCCTTCCCTTTCCTGACACTCACCCAGTTTTCTGACCCCTGTAGCCTAGGGATGACTATCTCCCTGTTGCTCCTGTCTATCACCTCTTCACTTTCCCTAATAAGCAGTAGGTCATCAAGCTGCAGCTCCAGATCCCTAACACGGTCTCTGAGGAGCTGCATCTCAGTGCACCTGGCGCAGATGTGGCCATCAGGGAGGCTGGAGGTCTGCCTTACTTGGAAATAAATTCATCTTAATTCAATGCATGCCTCAAATGCCATCTATAAATTTGCTGTTGTTGGCAGAATCTCAGATGATGAGGAGGAAGGAGTACAGGACTGAGCAATTTCCACCACTTGCTTAACTACAATCCTCCTCACAACTTACACTGCCACCATTTGTGTCTCTCAGTTTCATCAGGCTGCACCCTATCATAGACCTTCCCTTATATTCTCCTCACCCCATCCCTTTCTCTGTAACTTAAAATTTGTTTTATTTCTAATTTTTACTGTTGAACGTCATTGAACACAGTACTAATTCTGTTTCTTTATCAATTGATGCTAGTTGATCGCCTGAATATTTCCCATACATTCTCTTTAAGTAATAGTTTCTCCAGATCTGTCCAGTTTTAGAATAATGTTCAGGGTAGAGCTCATTAAGTAATTTCACTTTGTCGTTCTTCCCTTTGCCAAGGTACTCCGCTTTGGCTCATATGCCTTGTAGTGCTGGTACTGGTTCTACTTATTACAGATGGAATCTTGATGTTATTCGTGTGCAAGAAGTGTTGTAGAACTACTTCACAGTGAACATTAACCTCCATTGCCTAGAAAAGTTCCAGGTAAATTGCAATTCAATATACAATTTATAATTAGTCTATGCTCTTACATGCCAAATGTACATCATGCATTACTGATTTTGATTTGACAATACAGTTTAGAATTTTCAAATATTAAAAGTATTAAAATGCCCAATTTGTGCTTGGAATAAATGATTACAACTAGTGGTTTACACTTAGCATCTAAGTGCAGGGTCTTACAGGATGGATATGGAGAGAACGTTTCCTCTTGTAGGGGAATTTAAAACTAGAGGTCTGAGATAATCACACGTTTAGGGCTTACATGAGGAGAAGTATTTTCTTTCAGGTGGTGGCTCCTCCTCAAAGGGCAGTGAAACCAGCACTTTCCAATATTTTGAAGATTGAGGTTGACAGAAACATGACAAACAGGGTATGAAAGGCCCCAGCATGTACACTAAAATGCAAAATTGAGGTTACAATAAGATCAGCCATGAGCAGAGGAGGATTGACATGCTTTGAGGCCTGCTCCTATACTGCCACGATGAGGTCATTCTTGGGTTGGAGGGGCAATGTCTCAATCTCCGGCTGGCTGGATAGCCTCCAACCTGATGGCATGAACATTGATTTCTCCAACTTCTGTCAATTCTCCCCCCTCCTCATCTCTCTTTTTTTAAGAGTCATTGAGAAGTACAGTACAGAAACAGGCCCTTTGGCTCAGCTAGTCCATGCCAGAACCATATAAACTGCCTGCTCCCTATACCTGGACCACAGCCCTAAATGTCCCTACTACCCTCTTAAACTTCGAAATTAAGCTTGCATGTCCCACTCGTGCTGGCAGCTCATTCCACAATCTCACAACCCTTTGAGTGAAGAAAGTTTCCCTCATGTTACCCTTAAACTTCTCACCTTTTACACTTAACCAATAACTTCTGGTTGTAGTCCCACTCAATCTCAGTGAGAAAAGCCTGCTTGCATTTATCCCATCTATACCCTCATTATTTTGTGCACCGCTATCAAATCTCCATTCAATCTCCTACATACTAAAGAGTAGAGTCCTAACCTATTCAATCTTTCCTTATACCTCAGGTCCTCCAGACCCAGCAATATCCTTGTAAATTTTCTAGGCACTCTTTCAAGCTTGTTTACATCTTTCCTTCAGGTAGGTGACCAAAACTGCACACAATACTCTAAATTGGGCTCACCAATGTCCTGTACAACTTCAACATAATGTGCCAAAAGCTTTCATGATGATCCTACCTAACTGTGACATTATTTTCAACAAATTATGTGCACGTATTCACAGATCTGTTTTGTTCTACCACACTCCTCAGTGCCCTACTGTTCACAATGTAAGACCTACCCTGGTTGGTCCTATCAAAGTGCAAAACTTCACACTTGTCTTCCTTAAATTCCATCTTCCATTTTTCAGCCCATTTTTCCAGTGATGCAGATTCCTCTGCAAGCCATTATAACCTTCCTCACTGTTCATTACTGCCCCAATCTTGGTGTCATCTGCAAATTTGTTGATCCCGTAAACCACATTATCATATGATATATATATATATATAACATTCTGGGAAAGGTTTTGCTGCTAACTTAATGGTCTTTCAAACAACAAAGAACCCAGCACGGATCCCTGCGGCACACCAGTAGTCACAGGCCTCCAGTCAGAGAAGGAACCCTCTATTACTACTCTCTGGCTTTTCCCATAATTCAATGTTCAATCCAATTTACTACCACACAGTACATAGAAATTTACAGCCTGTTAGAGGCCCTTCAGCCCACAATGTTGTACCAACCATGTAACCTACTCTGGAGACTGCTCAGAATTTCCCGAGCACAGAGCTCTCTATTTTTCTAAGCTCCATGTACCTATCTAAGAGGATCTTAAAAGACCCTATTGTATCGGCTTCCACCACCACTGCCAGCAGTGCATTCCATGCACCCACTATTCCGTGTGTGGAAAAACTTACCTCTGGCATCCCCTCGGTACCTACTTCTAAGCACCTTAAAACTATACCCCCTCGTGTTAGCCATTTCAGCCCTGGGAAAAAGCCTCTGCCTACCCACACGATCAACGCCTCTCATCATCTTATACATCTCTATAAGGTCACCTCTCATCCTCCGTTGCTTGAAGGAGAAAAGGCCAAGAACACTTATTCTCATAAGGCATGCTCTCCAATCCAGGCAACATTCTTGTAAATCTCCTCTGCACTCTCTCTATAGTATCCACATCCTTCCTGTAATGAGATGACCAGAACTGAACACAGTACTCCAAGTGGGATCTGACCAAGGTTGTGTAGCTGTATAGCTTATATAGCTGTAACATTACCTCACAGCTCTTGAACTCAACCCTGTTGATGAATGCCAACACACCATATGCTTTCCTAACAACAGTTTTGAGTGTCCTATCGAAACAGACCCCAAGATCCCTCAGATCTTCCACACTGCCAAGCGTCTTACCATTACCAAGTGCGAATGGGTAACTATGATGTTGTTGGGATAACGGAGACATGGCTGCAGGGAGATCAGACCTGGGAAATGAATGTACAAGGGTATGTGTGCTATCGTAGGGACAGAAATGTGGGCAGAGGAGGTGGGGTGGCCCTGTTGGTGAGGAATGAGATTCAGTCCTTTGCAAGGGGGGACATAGGATCAGGAGAAGTAGAGTCTGTGTGGATAGAACTGAGGAACAGTAAGGGCAAAAAGACCCTAATGGGTGTTGTCTACAGGCCCCCAAACAGTAGCATGGATATTGGGTGCAAGTTGAATAGGGAGTTAACATTGGCATGTGGCAAAGGTAATGTCGCAGTAGTTATGGGGGATTTCAACATGCAGGTGAACTGGAAGAATCAGGTTGGTGCTGGACCCCAGGATAGGGAGTTTGTAGAGTGCCTAAGGGATGCATTCTTGGAACAGCTTGTACAAGAGCCGACCAGGGACAAGGCTATTCTGGATTTAGTGTTATGTAATGAACAGGATTTGATAAGCGATCTTAAGTAAAGGAGCCATTAGGAGGTAGTGACCATAATATGATCAGTTTTTATCAGCAATTTGAGAAGGATAAGGGCAGATCGGAGGTATCAGTGTTGCAGTTGAACAGGGGAGACTATGGAGCCATGAGGGAGGAGCTGGCCAAAGTTAACTGGATGGATATCCTAGGAGAAAAGACAGTGGAACAGCAATGGCAGGTATTCTTGGGAATAATGCACAAGGTGCAAAATCAGTTCATCCCCCGGAGAAGGAAGGATTCAAAGGAGGGAAAGGGGCCACAGTGGTTAACAAAGGAAGTCAGAGATTGCATAGCATTAAAAAAAAGTATGACAGAGCTAAGGTGAGTGGGAAGACAGATGATTGGGAAATTTTTAAAGAACAACAGAACTTAACTAAAAAGGCAATATGGGGAGAAAAAATGAGGTACGAATGCAAGCTAGCCAGGAATATAAAGGAGAATAGCAAAAGCTTTTTTAGGTATGTGAAGAGAAGATAGTTAAGAACAATGTTGGGCCCTTGAAGAATGAATTGGGTGAAATTGTTATGGGAAACAGAGAAATGGCAGAAGAATTTAATAAGTACTTTAGATCTGTCTTCACTAGGGAAGACACAAGCAATCTCCCAGATGTCTGGATGGGCCAAGGACATAGGGTAACAGAGGAAATGAAACAGATTGACATTAGGAAGGAAATGGTGATGAGTAGACTGATGGGACTGAAGGCTAACAAATCCCCAGGTCCAGATGGTCTGCATCCTAGGGTACTAAAGGAGGTGGCTCTGGAAATTGTGGATGCATTGGTAATCATTTTCCAGTGTTCCTTAGATTCAGGATCAGTTCCTGAGGATTGGAGAATGGCTAATGTTATCCCACTTTTTAAGAAAGGAGGGAGGGAGAAAACTGAGAACTATCGTCCTGTCAGCCTAACATCAGTAGTGGGGAAGATGCTAGAGTCCATTATTAAAGATGAAATAGTGGCATATCTAGATAGCAGTGATAGGATTGGGCCAAGCCAGCATGGATTTACCAAGGGCAAATCATGCTTGACTAATCTATTGGAGTTTTTCGAGGATGTAACCAGGAAGTTAGACAAGGGAGATCCAGTGGATGTACTGTACCTCGATTTTCAGAAGGCATTTGATAAGGTCCCACATAGGAGATTGGTGGGTAAAATCAGAACTCATGGCATTGGGGGGAAGATATTGACATGGATAGAAAACTGGTTGGCAGATAGAAAGCAAAAGGTAACGGTGAATGAGTGTTTCTCGGAATGGCAGGTGGTGACTAGTGGGGTGCCACAGGGCTCGGTATTGGGACCACAGCTGTTTACGATTTACATCAACGATTTAGATGAAGGCATTGAGAATAACATCAGCAAGTTTGCTGATGATACTAAGCTGGGTGGCAGTGTGACATGTGATGAGGATGTAAGGGTAATTCAGGGTGACTTGGATAGACTGGGTGAGTGGGCAGATACTTGGCAGATGACGTTTTATGTGAATAAGTGTGAGGTTATCCACTTTGGGAGTAAGAACAGGAAGGCAGATTATTATCTGAACGGTGTAGATAGATAGATAGATAGATACTTTATTCAGAGTTAGGTAAGGGAGAAATACAAAGAGATCTAGGAGTCCTTGTTCATCAGTCTCTGAAGGTGAATGAGCAAGTGAAGAAGGCTAATGGAATGTTGGCCTTTATTACAAAGGGAATTGAGTACAAGAGCAAGGAAATCCTTTTGCATTTGTACAGGGCCCTGGTGAGACCACACCTGGAGTATTGTGTACAGTTGGTCTCCAGGGTTAAGGAAGGACATCCTGGCTGTAGAGGAAGTGCAGCATAGATTCACAAGGTTAATTCCTGGAATGTCAGGACTGTCTTACGCAGAGAGGTTAGAGAGACTGGGCTTGTACACGCTGGAATTAAGGAGATTGAGAGGGGATCTGATTGCAACATATAAGATTATTAAGGGATTGGACAAGATAGAGGCAGGAAATATGTTCCAGATGCTGGGAGAGTCCAGTACCAGAGGGCATAGTTTACGAATAAGGGGTAGGTCATTTAGGACAGAGTTAAGGAAAAACTTCTTCTCCCAGAGAGTTGTGGGGGTGTGGAATGCACTGCCTCAGAAGGCAGTGGAGGCCAATTCTCTGGATGCTTTCAAGAAGGAGCTAGATAGTTATCTAATGGATAGGGGAATCAAGGGATATGGGGACAAGGCAGGAACCGGGTATTGATAGTAGATGATCAGCCATGATCTCAAAATGGCGGTGCAGGCTCGAAGGGCCGAATGGTCTACTTCTGCACCTATTGTCTATTTATATTATATTCTGTCTTCCAATTGGACCTACCAAAATGAACCACTTAACACTTATCTGGGTTGAACTCCATCTGCCACTTCTCAGTCCATTTCTGCATCCTATCAATATCCCACTGTAACCTCTGATAACCCTCCAGATGATCCACAACACTCCCAACCTTGTGTCATCCGCAAACTTCTTCATTTACGTCATTAATAAAAATCACAAAGAGGAGGGGTCCCAGAACAGATTGCTGCGGAACCCCACTGGTCACCAACCTCTGGGCAGAATACGAACCATCTACAACCACCCTTTGCCTTCTGTGGGCAAGCCAATTCTGGATACACAAAGCAAGGTCTCCTTGGATCCCATGCCTTACTTTCTGAAAGAGCCTTGCATGGGGAACCTTATCAAATGCTTTACTGAAATCCATATACACTACATCCACTGCTCTACCTTCATCAATGTGTTTTGTTACATGCTCAAAGAATTCAATCAGGCTCATAACGCATGACCTGTCCTTGACAAAGCCATGCTGACTATCCCTAATCAGATTATGTCTCTCCAAATGCTCATAAGTCCTGCCTCTTAGGATCTTCTCCAACTACTTGCCCACCACTGAAGTCAGACTCAGTGGACTAAAATTTCCAGGGTTATCTCTTCCCCTTCTTGAACAAGGGAACAATATTTGCAATCCTCCAATCTTCCGGTAGAAACATAGAAAATAGGTGCAGGAGTAGGCCATTCGGCCCTTCGAGCCTGCACCGCCATTCAGTATGATCATGGCTGATCATCCAACTCAGAACCCTGCATCTGCTTTCTCTCCATACCCCCTGATCCCTTTAGCCACAAGGGCCATATCTAACTCCCTCTTAAATATAGCCAATGAACTGGCCTCAACTGTTTCTGTGGCAGAGAATTCCACAGATTCACCACTCTCTGTGTGAAGAAGTTTTTCCTCATCTCGGTCCTAAAAGGCTTCCCCTTTATCCTTAAACTATGACCCCCTCATTCTGGACTTCCCCAACATTGGAAACGATCTTCCTACATCTAGCCTGTCCAATCCCTTTAGAATTTTATATGTTTCAATAAGATTCCCCCTCAATCTTCTAAATTCCAGCGAGTATAAGCCTAGTCGATCCAGTCTTTCTTCATATGAAAGTCCTGCCATCCCAGGAATCAATCTGGTGAACCTTCATTGTACTCCCTCTATGGCAAAAATGTCTTTCTTCAGATTAGGGGACCAAAACTGCACACAATACTCCAGATATGGTCTCACCAAGGCCTTGTACAACTGCAGTAGAACCTACCTGCTCCTGTACTCGAATCCTCTTGCTATGAATGCCAACATACCATTTGCCTTTTTCACTGCCTGCTATACCTGCATGCCCACTTTCAATGACTGGTGTACAATGACATCCAGGTCTCGTTGCATCTCCCCTTTTCCTAATCGGCCACCATTCAGATAATAATCTGTTTTCCTGTTCTTGCAACCAAAGTGGATAACCTCATATTTATCCACATTAAATTGCATCTGCCATGAATTTGCCCACTCACCTAACCTATCCAAGTCACCCTGCATCCTCTTAGCATCCTCCTCACAGCTAACACCGCCGCCCAGCTTCGTGTCATCTGCAAACTTGGAGATGCTGCATTTAATTCTATCATCTAAATCATTAATATATATTGTAAACAACTGGGGTCCCAGCACTGAGCCTTGCGGTACCCCACTAGTCACTGCCTGCTTCTCCCATCCCTATTGATGATGCAAAGATCATTACAAAAGGCTCAGTAACCTCCTCTCTCACTTCCCACAGTAACCTGGGGTATATCTCATCTGGTCCCGGTGACTTATCTAACTTAATGCTTTTCAAAAGCTCCAGCACATCCTCTTTAACATCTATATGCTCAAGTGTTTTAGTCTGCTGTAAGTCATCCCCGCAATTGTCAAGTTCTTTTTCTCTTGTAAATACTGAAGCAAAGTATTCATTAAGTACCTCCACTACATCCTCTGACTCCATGCACACATTTCCACTATTGTACCTAATTGGTCCTATTCTCACACGGCTCATACTCTTGCTCTTCACATACTTGTAGAATGCCTTGAGGTTTTGCTTAATCCTGCTTCCCAAGGCCTTCTCATGACCCCTTCTGGCTCTCCTAATTTCATTCTTAGGCTCCTTCATGCTAGCCTTATAATTTTCTTGATCTCTATCATTACTTAGTTTCTTGAACCTTTTGTAAGCTTTTCTTTTCTTCTTACCTAGATTTTCGACATAGATTGTACACCATCTTGAATGTCAAGCGACTAAACCTTCTTGACCAGCCTCCCATTTGGGACGTTGTAAAATACCTTACTAGAATCCATGTAGACAACATCCACTGCTTTGCCTTCATTCACTTTCCTGGGAACTTCCTTGAAAAACTACCATGCGCAAAGCTACGCTGACTATCCTTAATCAACCTATATCTATCCAAATACTTACGTATCCTGTCTCTTAGAATATCTTCCAATAACTTTCCCACAACTGATAACAGACCCACCAGCCTATAATTTACAGGTTTCTGTTTAGAGCCTTTTTTAAACAGTGGAACAACATTAGCTATCCTCCAATCACAAACAAGAGAAAATCTGGAATTCCAAGCAACACACACAGAATGCTGGAGGAGCTCAGCAGGCCAGGCAGCATCCATTGAAAAGAGTACAGTCGACAGGGGCTGAGACCCTTCAGCAGAACTGGAGGAAAAAAAGCTGAGTAGATTTAAAAGGTGAGGGAAGGGAAGAGAGAAACTCAAGTTGATAGGTGAAACCTGAAAGGGGAAGGGTGAAGTAAAGAGCTGGGAAGTTGATTGGTGAAAGGGCCGCAGAAGGGGGAGTCTGATAGGAGAGGACAGAAAGCCAAGGAAGAGAGGGGGAGGAGCACAGAGCAAGGTGATGGGCAGGCAAGAAAATAAAGTGAGAGGGAAAAGGTGAAGGGGAGGGGAGCATTTGAGAAATCGATGTTCATGCCATCAGGCTGGAGGCTACCCTGACAGAATGTAAGCTGTTGTTCCTCCCTGAGTGTGGTCTCATTGGGACAGTGGAGGAGGCCATGGATAGACATATTGGAATGGGAATGGGAGCGGGATTAAAATGGGTGGCCACTGGGAGATCTCGCTTTTTCTGGCAGAGCGAGCATAGGTACTCAGTGAAGCGGTCACCCAATCTACGTCCAGTCTCACCGATACACAGGAGGTGAAATCAGGAGAGATAGAGTCAGAATAATGAGAGAAGGGGATGGTCAGGGTCAGAATCAAAATCAGGTTTATTATCACCGGCATGTGATGTGAATTTTGTTAACTTAGCAGCAGCAGTTCAATGCAATAAATAATCTAGAAAAGAGAAAAATAATAAGTATATCAATTACAGGATATGTATATTGAATAGATTTAAAAATATGCAAAAAAATCAAATACTGTACATTAAAAAAGTGAGGTAGTGTCCAAGAGTTCAATGTCCATTTAGGAATCAGTTGGCAGAGGGGAAGAAGCTGTTCTTGAATTGCTGAGTGTGTGCCTTCAGGCTTCTGTACCTCCCACCTGATGTAATAGCGAGAAAAGGGCATGCTCTGGGTGCCAGAGTCCTTAATAATGGATGCTGCCTTTTTAAGACTCCTTGAAGATGTTCTGGGTACTTTGTAGGCTAGTACCCAAGATGGAGCTGACTAGATTTACAACCCTCTGCAGCTTCTTTTGGTCCTGTGCAGTACCAGACAGTGCTGCAGTCTGTCTGAATGCTCTCTATGGTACATCTATAGAAATTTCTGAGTGTATTTGTTGACATGTCAAATCTCTTCAAACTCCTAATGAAGTATAGCCGCTGTCTTGCCTTCTTTATAACTACATCAATATGTTGGGACCAGGTTAGATCCTCAGAGATCATGAAACTGCTCACTCTTTCCAATTCTGATCCCTCTATGAGGATTGGTATACGTTCCTTTGTCTTATCCTTCTGAAGTCCACAACCAGCTCTTTCATCTTTCTGATGTTGAGTGCCAGATTGTTACTGCTGCAACACCACTCCATTAATTGCCTTATCTCACTCCTGTATGGCCTCATGTCACCATTTGAGATTCTACCCACAATGATTGTATCATCAGCAAATTTATAGATGGTATTTGAGCTATGCCTAGCCACACAGTCATCTGTATATAGAAAGTAGAGCAGTAGGCTAAGTACACACCCCTGAGGTGTGCCAGTGTTGATTGTCAGCGAGGAGAATGTGTTATCAACAATCCGCACAGATTGTGGTCTTCCGGTTAGGAAGTTGAGGATCCAGTTGCAGAGGGAGGTACAGAAGCCCAGGTTTTGAAATTTCTCAATCAGGATTGTGGGAATGATGGTATTAAATACTGAGCATCCTGACGTAGGTGCTTGTGTTGTCCAGATAGTCTAAAGCCGTGTGGAGAGCCATTGAGATTGCGTCTGCTGTTGACCTATTGTGGCAATAGGCAAATTGCAATGGGCCCAGGTCTTCACTGAGGCAGGAGTTCAATCTAGTCATGACCAACCTCTCAAAGCATTTCATCACTGTTGATGTGAGTGCTACCGGGCAACCGTCATTAAAGCTGCTCACATTATTCTTTTTAGGCACTAGAATAATTGTTGCCTTTTTGATGCAAGTGGGAACTTCTGCCCGTAGCAGTGAGAGGTTGAAAATGTCCTTGAACACTCCAGCTAGTTGGTTGGCACAGGTTTTCAGAGCCTTACCAGGTACTCCATTGGGACCTTCCACCTTGTGAGGGTTCACTCTTTTTAAAGACTGCTTAACATTGGTGTTTTTACAAGTAACAGGGTGGGAGGAGGTGTAGTCAAGGGAGCTGTGAGAGTCTGTGGGTTTGTAATAGATATTAGTAGATAAGCTATCTCCAGAGATGGAGACAGAGGTTGAGAAAGGGGAGGGAGGTGTCAGAAATGGACCAGGTAATTTTGAGGGCTCTCAATTACTCCGTCTCCACTGCATCTGCTCTCAGGGTGAGGCTTTTCATTCCAGAACGAAGGAGATGTCCTCCTTCAAAGAAAGAGACTTCCCTTCCTCCACCATCAATGCTACCCTCAGCTGCATCTCTTCCATTTCACACGTTTGCTCTCACTCTATCCTCCCGCCACCCTTCCAGGGATAGGGTTCCTTTTGTCCTGACCTACCACCCAACTAGCCTCCAAACCAGCACATAATTCTCCACAATTTCCACTACCTCCAATGGGATCCCATCACCAAGCACATCTTTCCCTCCACCCCCCACCCTTTCTGCTTTCCGCAGGGATCATTCTCTACACGACTTCTTTGTCCGTTCATCCCTCCCCACTGACCTCCCTCCTGGCACTTATCCTTGCAAGTGGAACAAGTGCTACACCTGCCCCTACTCCACTGCCCTCACTACCATTCAGGGCCCTTAACAGTCTTTCCAGGTGAGGCGAAACTTCACCTGAGTCTGTTAGAGTCATGTACTGTGTCCAGTGCCCCATGTGTGGCCTCCTATCAACTTCCCTACTCTTTACTTCATTCCTCCCCGTCCAGGTTTCACCTATCACCTTGAGCTCTCACCTCCTTTGACGTCTACTCAGCTTTTTTTCTCTAGTCCTGACGAAGGGTCACGGCCCAAAATGACTGTACTCTTTTCCATAGATGCTGTCTGGTTTGCTGAATTCCTCCAGCATTTTGACTGTGTTACTATCCTCCAATCCTCTGTCACCTCTCCTGTTGCTAAGGATATTTTAATATATTTGCTAGGACCCTGGCAATTTCTGCACTTGCCTCCCATAGGGTCTGAGGGAACACCCTGTCAGGCCCTGGAGATTTATCCACTCTGGTTTGCCTCAGGGTAGCAAACAAATCCTCTGTAATCAGTACAGGGTCCATGAAGTTGATGCCACTTTGCATCATTTCTATGGACTCTGTATCAAGCTCCTGAGTAAATACAGATGCAAATAAATCATTTTAGATCTTCCCCATCTGTTTTGGCTGCACACATGGATCACCATTCTGATCTTCCAGAGGACCAATTTTGTCCCTTACTCTTCACATATCTGTAGAATCCCTTAGGATTCTCCTTCACCTTGTCTGCTAGAGCAATTTCATGCCTTCATTTCACCTTCCTGATTTCTTTCTCTTATACTTCATAAGCACCTCATTTGTTCCTATTTGCCTATACCTGCTATGCACCTCCTTTTTTCTCTTAACTAGGATCTAAATATCTCTTGAAAACTGAGGTTTTCTACACTAGTTATCTTTCTTTTATTCTGAAAAGCACATACAAACTTTGTACTCTCAAAATTTCATTTTTGAATGCCTCCCACTTACCAAGTACACCTTTGCCAGAAAACAGCCTGTCCCAAACCACATTTGCCAGATAATTTCTGATACCAAGATTGACCTTTCTACGATTTATTTATTTACTTTGAAATTAATGGCATTGTGGTCACTGGATGCAAAATGTTCCCCTACATAAACTTCTCTCACCTTCACTGTCTTATTCCCTAATAGCATGCTCTGTCATTGGGACTTCTACGCACTGAGGAAGGATGCTTTCCTGAACACATTTGTCAAACTCTATCCCATCTAGTCCTTTTACAGTATGGGGTTCCCAGTCAATAAGTGGAATGTTAAAATCACCTACTATAATAACATTGCATTTCTTTGCAACAGCTACAATCTCTTTCCAATTTGTTCCCCTAAATCCCTAGGACTGTTGGCTGATCTGTAATACAGCCCCATTAAAGTGGTCATTCACCCCCTTCCTTTTCAGTCCTGAGTAAGGGTCTCAACCCAAAACATCAACTGCTTATTCCCCTCCATAGGTGCGGAATTCTCCCAGTATTTTGTGTGATTTCTTCAGTCCCAGCCTTCCAGTCATTTCCTTGTAACTATCTCTCTACCACCTCCCTGACTTTCCTGCCACCCAACAGCAACTCATTAACCTAACATCAGCACCCTTTTGGGATGGGAAAGCCCATACTGTGGGCCAGGTAGCATCTAGTTTACTATTGAAGCTGATGCACTAACTGACGCTGTGTAATCATAGAGATAAGATACTGCAAATGAAATGAGCAGAGTTAGGCCATTTGGCCCATCAAGCTGCTCCTCCATTTCATCATTAATCCATTTTTCCTCTCAGTCCCAAACTCCTTCCTTCTCCCAGTATCCCTTCATGCCCTGACCAAACAACAATCTATCGACCTCTGCTTTACATATATATACAGATTTGGCCTCCACAGCTGCCTGTGGGAACAGATTCACCACTCTCTGGCTAAAGAAATTCCTCCTCATCTCTGCTCTAAAAGGATGTCCCTCTGAAGCTGTGTCCTTTGGTCTTAGACCACCCCATCATTGGAAACATCCCCTCCACATCCTTCACCATTCGATACGCTTCAATGAGACCCTCATCATTCTTCTGAATTCCAGTAAGTACAGGCCCAGAGCCATCAACAGTCCTCCTATGTTAACCCTTTCATTTTTGGGATAATTTTCATGAACCTCCTCTGGGCCCTCTCCAATCTTGGCACATCCTTTCTAAAATAAGGGGCCCAAAACTGCTCACAATACTGCAAGTAAAGCCTTACCAGTGTTTTATAAAGCCTCAACATTACATCCTTGCTTTTATATTCTAGTCCTCTGAAAATGAATGATAACATCACATTTGCATTCCTCACCACCAAATCAATCTGCAAATTATTCTTTAGGGAATCCTGCACAAGAGCTCCTAAGTCCTTTTGCATGTTGGATTTTTGAATTTTCTCTCCAATTAAAAAATAGTCTACACTTTTATATTTTCTATGGAAGTGCACGACCATACACTTTACAACACAGTTTTCCATCTGCCACTTCTTCGTGCACTCTCCCAATCTAAGTCCTTCTGCAGACTCCCAGGACAAGCTGAAAGATGATGGCAAAATGAGTGGGTGGGGAAGGAGTGAAGTGAGAAGCTGGGAGGTGAGAGATGGAAAAGGTAAAGGGCTGAAGAAGGAATCTGTTCGGAGAGGACAGGGAACCATGGAAGAAAGGAAAGAATGTGGGGAACCAGAGGGAGGAGATGGACGGGGAACCAAAATGGGGAAATAAAAATTACTCGAAATCGGAGTAATCGATGTTCCTGCTGTCAGGTTGGAGGTTATCCAGATGGAACGTGAGGTGTTGCTCCTCCAACCCGAGTTTGGCTTCATCGAGGCAGCAGAGGAGGAAATGGACAGACAGAAATCGGAAGTGGCCGCCTGGAGCTGATGCAGGGAAGTGCTGTCGAGCTCCATTCTTCCTGATTTTGTTAAACAGCCTGCTCACTCCCGGATCATGCGTCTTTGCATCGCTCTGAACCTGCCACTGCCCTCGGCGCTTGACTCGGAGTGCGAGTCCTCCGAACATCGGCTCTTGCCGACCCGACGTTACTCTTGTCGGCAATGAAGTGCCACTGGCAGCATTGTGATTGGCGGAGTGAATGCAGATCCGGTGAGCTACTGGCCTGCGGTTAGTCAGCGGGCTGGGCTGCGATCGGGGTTTGGACCTGGGCACCTGGCTGCATGAGGGGAACGCTCCGTCAGGGCAGGGGGTAAGTGCGGCACCAAAAAAAGGGGCTCAGATGTCTACTTCATAACGGATGGTGTATGCTTGCAGTCCTCGGCCATCGCTGGTCTTTAGTCATCTGTCGTTTCACTTACTCATAGATTACATTCTGGATGCCTATCAATCCGATATTGAAAAAAGGTACTAGGAACAACAGTTGGATTTGTGTATCCATTGTCAGATAGTTTCCGTCCTTTGGAGTACAGTCGTTGCATACCAATTCACATGGACTTTGATAAAGCTTTCGAGAAGGTCCCTCAAGGTAGGCTGTACCAGAACACCAAGACGGATTTTAAATTGGGTTGGTCATATAAGACAGAGGGTAGTGGTTATGTCTGTGCCCAGTGGTGTTCTGCAAGGGTTGGTACTGGGACTTTTGTAATATAATAAATGATTTCAACCAAAATGTACTGTGCAAATCAAAACCCACTTTATCCTCACTGATTTACAGTGGAAAGGCAGAATTACTGTAAATCGCGAAATAATTATGCAAAAATGAGGATGAATCATTCAGAAATCTGGAGGAATGAAGCTGTTCCTAAATTGTTGGGAATGGGTCAACAATTTAGGCTGCTGTACCTCCTGCCCGATGGTCATAACAGGAGTAAGGACACAAACATTGGCAGAGTTGTTGACAGTGAGGTGAGAAAGTTGTCAAACAATTCAATCAGATAGAGACCAGTTGGAAATATCAGCAGTTAAAAATAGCAGGTGCTGTTTTAGAACAGTACAACACAGGAACAAGTCCTTCAGCCCACGAGATACTGAATTAATTAAAGCAATAACTCCTGATGAGCTCATGCCTCTTCCCTGCACATTAACCATATGCCTCCCTTGTCTGCCTATTCATGTGCCTGTCTAAGAGTCTCTTAATCACCCTGATATTAGCAGCCTCTTCCACTACTTCATCAGGATGGGGGCATTCCAGGCCCCCATCACTCACTGAGTAAAATAATCACCTTTATACTTTTTTCCCTCTCTCACCTTAAACACATGCCCTCTAATACGAGATATTTCAATCCCTGAGGAAAACTGGCATTCTTCTCAATCTATGCCTTGCATAACTTTATAAACTTCCATCAAACCTCTCCTCAGCCTCTGCCACTCTCAAAAAAACAGCTCAGCTTGTCCAACCTCCCCTCATAGCACAGCATCCTAGTTAACCTCCATGAGGCCACCAAAACTGAATACAATACGGTAAATGTGGCCTGACCAGAGCTTTATAAAGCAGTGATATAATTCCCCATCTCTTGAATTTAATCCCTCAACTAATAAAGGGAAGAATCCTGTCAACCTGTCAGGCACTTTTATGGAGCCACGTACCTGAACCCATGATGCCTCTATTCAGGATCCTGACATTAACTGTGTACTCTTCCTTTATGTTTGACCTCCTGAAGTGCAGCACATCACAGTTGCCTGAATTAAACTCCATCTGTCATTCTCCACCCTTACCTGCTGAATCACTTAGCAATTCTTTAATCCACAAATTATTGTGTCATCTAAACTTACTGAGCCACCTTACTATATTTTCATATGACAAACGAGGTCCCAATACAAATCCCTGCTGAACAGCGCTAGTCACAGACCACTATCCAGAACACGTCTGGTTTCCATGGCAGAAATACCAATATTGAATCCAATCAACCAAGTCAGTATAGATCCTATGCATCCTAATGTTCTGGATGAGCCTACCATGTGAGACCCTATCATATGCCTTACAAAAATCTATGTAGACAACATGCACTCCTCTACCTTCATCAATCACCTTTGTCATGTCTTTGAAAAACATTGACAAATTGTACTATGCAGTGACAATAAAGATATTTCAAAAACTCAGATTGGTGAGGCATGATCTGTCCTGCACAAAGCCATGCTGACTGTCCCTAATTAGACCATGGTTTTACAAATGTCCATAAACCTGATCCCTAAGAATCCTCTCAGTTGTGGGAAAGTTATTGGAAGGCATTCTAAGGGACCAGATACAAATATATATTTGGATAGATATGGATTGATTAAGGATGGTCAGCATGGCTTTGTGAGTGTTAGGGTCAAGTTCAACCAATCTTACAGTTTTTCTGAGGAAGTTACCAGGAAAGTGGATGAAGGCAAGGCAGTGGATGTTGTCTACATGGACTTTAGTAAGACATTTGACAAGGACTTACGTGGGAGGTTGGTCGACAAGGTTCAGCTGCTCGGCATTTAAGATGAGTTGGTAAATTGGATTAGACATTGGCTTTGTGGGAGAAGCCAGTTGGTAGTAGATGGTTGCCTCTCTGAATGGAGGCCTGTGATTAGCGGAGTGCCACAGGGATCGATGCTGGGTCCGTTTAGTGTGTCATCTGTATCAATGATCTGGATGGTAATGTGGTTAACTGGATCAGCAGATTTGCAGATGACACCAAGATTGGGGGTGCAGTGGACAGTGAGGAAGGCTATCATGGCTTGCAGAGGCATCTGGACCAGCTGGAAAAACAGGCTGAAAAATGGCAGATGGAAATTAATACAGACAATTTGGTCTTGTGCAGTGAATGGTAGAGCACTGAGGGATGTGGCAGAACAAAGGCATCTGGGAATACAGGTCCATAACTCATTGACAGTGGTAGATAGGGTCGCAAAGAAAGCTTTTGGAACATTGACCCTCATAAATCAAAGTATTGAATACAGGAGATGGAATGTTATGTTGAAGTTGTTTAAGGTGTTGGTCTATCCTAATTGACATTATTGTGTGCAGTTTTGGTCACCTGCGGAAAAGATGTAAACAAGGTTGAAAGAATGCAGAAAAAATTTACAAGGATGTTCCTGGGAGGACCTGAGTTATAAGGAAATATTGAATAGGTTGGGACTATTCTTTAGACGTAGAAGATTGAGAGGAGATTTGATAGAGGTATACAAAATCATGAGGGGTATAGATAAGGTAAATGCAAACAGGCTTTTTCCACTGAGGTTGGGTGGGACTACAACCAGAGGTCATGGGTTAAGGGTGAAAGGTGAAATATTTCAGGGGAACATGAGGGGAAACTTATTCACTCAGGGGTGAGTGTGAAATGACCTGCCAGTGCAAGTATTCCATGCAAGCTCGATTTCAACATTTATGAGAAGTTTGGATAGGTACATGGATAGTAGGGACATTGAGGGCTGAGGTCCAGGTGCAGATCATTGGGAATAGGCAGTTTAAATAGTTTTGGCATGGACTAGAAGGGCCAAAGGGCCTATTTTTGTGCTGTACTTCTCTATGACTCTCATTTAATCTCCCTACCACTGATGTGAAATTCACCAGTCTATCAAACATAGAGCACTACAACACCGAAACAGTCCCTGCTGAACTGTTATTCTGCCTCGTCCCATCAACCACACCTGGACTATAGCCATCCATTCCCTACCCATCCAAACATTTATCGAAATTTCTCTTATATTTTCATAGAACATAGAAAATCTATAGCACATTACAGGCCCTTCAGCCCACAATGTTGTGCCGACTATGTAACCTACTCTAGAAACTGCCTAGAATTTTCCTACTGCATAGCCCTCTATTTTTATGAGGTCCATGTACCTATATAAGAGTCTCTTAAAAGACCCTATTGTATACGCCCCTACAGCCTTCACTGGCAGTAGCACACTGGCACACACCCACCACACTCTGTGTGGAAAAACTTCTCTTTGACGTCGCCCCTCAGTACCTATTTTCAAGCACTTTAAAACTATGCCCGCTTGGGTTAGCCATTTCAGCCTGGGGAAAAAGCCTCTGGCTATCCACACAATCAATGCCTCTCATCATCTTATACACCTCTATCAGGTCACTTCTCGTCCTCCATCGCTCCAAGGAGAAAAGACCAAGTTCACTCAGCCTATTTTCATAAGGCATGCTCTCCAATCCAGGCATGTAAATCTCCTCTGCACTCTCTACAGCATTCACATCCTTCCCGTAATAAGATGACCAGAACTGAACAGGTTTATTCCTATTTCCCTTGAGCAAAAAAACAATATTAGCGACCAACTAGTCTTCCAGCACCGCCCATTGCTGGTGAAGATGTGAAGAAGTTGGTCAAGGGCCCAGCAGTCTCGCCGCTCACCTCTCTCAATAACCTGAGGTATCTCCCATCTGACCCTGGGGACGTAGCCATCTTAATATTTTTCAAAACATCCAACACTATCAGAATCAGATTTATTATCACCAGCATGTGATGTAAAATTTGTACATTTGCAGCAGCAGTTCAATGCAATCCATAATCTAGCAGGGAGAGAAAATAATAATAAATAAAATAAAACCTAATAAATATATAAGTAAATCAATTAAGTATATTGAATAGATTTTTAAAAAATGAGCGAAAACAGAAATACTGTATATTTTTAAAAAGTGAGGTAGTATCCAAGAGTTCAGTGTCCATTTAGGAATCAGATGGCAGAGGGGAAGAAGCTGTTCCTGAATCACTGAGAATGTGCCTTCAGGCTTCTGTACCTCCTACCTGATGGTAACAGTGAGAAAAGGGCATGCCCCGGGAGCTGGAGGTTCTTAATAATGGACGCTGCCTTTCTGAGATGTCACTCCCTAAAGATGTCCTGGGTACTTTGTAGGCTAGTGCCCAAGATGGAGCTGACTGGTGCACAACCTTCTTTCTTTATCTTGTAATGCCCTAGCATCAATGTTCCCTCTTAATTGTTTTTTACAGCTGTCATGGACCAACCATTACTCTGAGCAGGAAATTTTTACATAGTCAGAAAATTGCGCAGCTGACCTTTTTTGTGATATGCATACTATGAATAGATGAAGAGTAGAGTTAAAAGGTGGAAGAAGGAAGGGAGAAACATAAGGTGATAGGTGAAACTGGGGTGAAGTAAAGCGCTGGGCAGTTGACTGGTATAAGAGATACAGGGCTAGAGTAGGGGATATCAGGCTCTAATAGGGGAGGACAGAAGGCCATGGACGAAAGAAAGGGGGGAATGGGGGGAAGGAGCACCAGAGGCAGGCAACGGGTCCTATACTCAATAAGTTGATTTATGAAAGCCAGTGTACCAAAAGCTTTCTTTATGACTGACTACCTATTTCATGACTTTCAAGGAATTATGGATTTGTATCCCCAGATCCCACTGCAGTGTCTTACTAATCACTGTATAAGTCCTACCTTGGTTTATCCTCCCAAAGTGCAATGCCTCATTTGTCAGACCATTTTTCCATTTGGTCCAGATCCCAATGCAAGCTTTGATAGTCTTCCTCATCGTCTACAACATTCCGAATCTTATTGTCATCTGCAAATTTGCTGATCCTGTTTACCACATTATCATCTAAATCATTAATATTGGATGACAAACAACAGTGGACCATATACTGACACCTATGGCACATCACCAGTCACAGGCTTCAAGTCAGAGAGGCAACCAACTACTACAACTCTGGCTGATCCCACTAAGCCAGTGTTGCATCAAGTTCACTACTTCACCTTGAATCCCATGCGACTTAACCTTCTGCAGCAGCCTCCCGTGACTAGAGGTAATGGGTTAAGGATGAAAAGTGAAATGTTTAAAGGAAACATGAAGGGGTAACATCACTTAAAGGGTGGTGCGAATGTGGAACAAACTGCCAGCGGAAATGGTAGATGCAGTTTCAGTTTCAACATTTTAAGAGAATTTGGATAGGTAAATGTATGGGGGGGTTGTAGAGGGCTATGGTCCAGGAGCAGGTTGTTGGTCTGCTTTAGTGCTCTATGACTCTTGACTTTTTGCATAAATGTAGAAATCATCCACCACCTTTTCTTAACCGTATAACCATATAACAATTACAGCATGGAAACAGGCCATCTCGGCCCTTCTAGTCCATGCTGAACGCTTACTCTCACCTAGTCCCACCGACCTGCACTCAGCCCAAACCCTCCATTCCTTTCCTGTCCATATACCTATCCAATTTTTAAAAAATGACAATACGGAACCTGCCTCTTCCACTTCTACTGGAAGCTCGTTCCACACAGCTACCACTCTGTGAGTGAAGAAGTTCCCCCTCGTGTTACCCCTAAACTTTTGCCCCTTAACTCTCATCAACTATCCTGGTAACCTCCTTGAAAAACTACATAAGTATTGTTTAACCTGTATATAACCTGTTTAACCTGTATAATAAGTATTGTTTAACTTAACCTGTTCTTCAATAGATTTGACACTGTGGCCCCTGCCCATCCCCCACATGATTCATCTGTTGTCGGCCCCCAACCAACACATACTCCACTCTCCCTTCCTACCCCTCCTCACAGCCCCCCACCCTGCTCTCGTGACGACACCCCTCCCTCACCTGAAACCACCACGGTGGGCTTCACAGCTGAACAGGTGAGAAGACAGCTGAAACATCTCCATCCAAGCAAGGCTGCAGGCCCAGATGGTGTCAGCCCCAGGGTGCTCAAAGACTGTGCCCCCGAGCTATGTGGAGTACTTCACCATGTTTTCAACCTGAGCCTGAGTCTCCAGAGGGTTCCTGTGCTGTGGAAGACATCCTGCCTCGTTCCTGTGCTGAAGATGCCACGCCCCAGTCGCTCCAATGACTACAGACCGGTGGCATTGACCTCCCACATCATGAAGACCCTGGAGAGACTTATTCTAGAGCAGTTCCGGCCTATGGTTAGGCCACAGTTAGAACCCCTCCAGTTCGCCTATCAGCCCCGACTAGGAGTTGAGGATGCCATCGTCTACCGGCTGAACCGTGTCTACACCCACCTGGACAAGCCGGCGAGCACTGTGAGGGTCATGTTTTTTGACTTCTCCAGTGCGTTCAACACCATCCACCCTGCTCTGCTGCATGAGAAGCTGACAGTGATGCAGGTGGATGCTTCCCTGGTGTCATGGATTATTGATTACCTGACTGGCAGACCACAGTACGTGCGCTTGCAACACTGTGTGTCAGACAGAGTGGTCAGCAGCACTGGGGCTCCACAGGGGACTGTCCTGTCTCCCTTTCTCTTCACCATCTACACCTCGGAGTCTTGCCATCTTCAGAAGTTTTCTGATGACTCTGCCATAGTTGGATGCATCAGTAAGGGAGATGAGGCTGAATACAGGGCTACGGTGGAAAACTTTATCACATGGTCACATGGTGCGAGCAGAATCATCTGCAGCTTAATGTGAAAAAGACTAAGGAGCTGCTGGTGGACCTGAGGAGGGCTAAGGCACCGATGACCCCTGTTTCCATCCAAGGGGTCAGTGTGGACATAGTGGAGGATTACAAATACCTCGGGATACGAATGGACAATAAACTGGACTGGTCAAAGAACAGGCTGTCTACAAGAAAGGTCAGACCAGTCTCTATTTCCTGAGGAGACTGAGGTCCTTTAACATCTGTCGGATGATGCTGAGGATGTTCTACAAGTCTGTGGTGGCCAGTGCTATCATGTTTGCTGTTGTGTGCTGGGGCAGCAGACTGAGGGTAGCAGACACCAACAGAATCAACAAACTCATTCGTAAGGCCAGTGATGTTGTGGGGGTGGAACTGGACTCTCTGACGGTGGTGTCTGAAAAGAGGATGCTGTCCAAGTTGCATGCCATCTTGGACAACGACTCCCATCCACTCCATAATGTACTGGTTAGGCACAGGAGTACATTCAGCCAGAGACTCATTCCACCAAGATGTAACACTGAGCGTCATAGGAAGTCATTCCTACATGTGGCCATCAAACTTTACAACTCCTCCCTCAGAGTGTCAGACACCCTGAGCCAATAGGCTGGTCCTGGACTTATTTTTCCACTTAGCATGATTAACTTATTATTATTTAATTATTTATGGTTTTATATTGCTATATTTCTTCACTATTCTTGGTTGGTGTGGCTGTAACGAAACCCAATTTCCCTCAGGATCAATAACATATGTCTGTTTGTCTGTTTAGGCTCAATCTACCACACACACACAACCATAAACAAGAAAATCTGAGCAACACAGACAAAATGCTGAAGGAACTCAGCAGGCCAGGCAGCATCTATGGAAAAAAGTACAGTCGACATTTTGGGCTGAGACCCTTCAGCAGGACTAGAGAAAAAAAGCTGAGGAGTAGATTTAAAAGGTGTTGGGGGGGGGGGGAGAGAGAAACAGCAGGTGACAGGTGAAACTTGGAGGGGGAGGGATGAAGCAAAGAGCTGGGAAGTTGATTGGTGAAAGACAGAAGGGCATAGAAGAAAGAAAAAAGGGGAGGAGCACCAGAGTGAGGTGATGGGCCGGCAAGAAGATAAGGTGAGAGAGGGAACGGGGGATGTGAAATATGAAAGGGGTGAACTGGGGTGCATTACTGGAAGTTTAAGAACTCAATGTTCATGCCGTCAGGTTGGAGGCTACTCAAACAGAATATAAAGTGTTGTTCCTCCAGCCTAAGTGTGGTCTCATCACGACAGTGGAGGAGGCCAAGGGTGGATATATTGGAATGGGAAGCGGAATTAAAATGGGTAGCCACTGGGAGATCCTGCTTGTTCTGGTGGATCACGTGATCTCCCACAAAACGACGTTGACAATCCCTAATCAGGTCCTGTCTATCCAATACTTACACATATATCCTGTCCCTTAAAATGCCTTCCAATAATCTACCTATTGCAATAACAGGCTCACCAGCCTATATAACCATATAACAACTACAACACGGAAACAGACCATCTCATCCCTTCTAGTCTGTGCAGACTCTTACTCTCACCTAGTCCCACTGGCCTGCACTCAGCCCATAACCCTCCATTCCTTTCCTCTCTATATACATATCCAATTTTACTTTAAATGACAATACCGAACCTGCTTCTACCACTTCTACTGGAATCTCATTCCACATAGCTACTACTCTCTGAGTAAAGAAATTCCCCCTTGTGTTACCCTTAAACTTTTGCCCCCAACTCTCAAATCATGTCCTCTTGTTTGAATCTCCCCTACTCTCAATGGAAAAAGCCTATCCACGTCAACTCAATCTATCCCCCTCATAATTTTAAATACTGGTACCTCTATCAAGTCCTCCCTCAACCTTCTATGCTCCAAAGAATAAAGACCTAACTTTTTCAACCTTTCTCTGTAACTTAGGTGCTGAAACCCACGTAACATTCTAGTAAATCTCCTCTGTACTCTCTCTATTTTGTTGACATCTTTCCTATAATTCGGTGACCAGAACTGTACACAATACTCCAAATTTGGCCTCACCAATGCCTTGTACAATTTTAACATTACATCCCAACTCCTATACTCAATGCTCTGATTTGTAAAGGCCAGCATACCAAAAGCCTTCTTCACCACCCTATCCACATGAAATTCCACCTTTATTCTATGCCTTTAGAACCATTATTCCTAGATCACTCTGTTCTACTGCATTCCTCAATGCCCTACCATTTAATATATATGTCCTATTTGGATTAGTCCTACCAAAATGTAGCACCTCACACTTATCAGCATTAAACTGCATCTGCCATCTTTCAGCCCACTCTTCTAACTGGCCTAAATCTCTCTGCAAGCTTTGAAAACCTACTTCATTATCCAAAATGCTACCTGTCTCAGTATCATCTGCATACTTACTAATCCAATTTACCACCCCATCATCCAGAACATTTCCCAGTTTGTTCTTAGAACCTTTCTTGAGCGATGGAACAACATTTGCTACCCTCCAGACTTCTGGCAACCCACTCATGACTAAGGATGTTCAAAATATCTTCGCAATTTCTGCACTAGCCTCTCAAGGTCTGAGGGGACATCTTGTCAGGCTTTAGGGAGTTATCCACCCTAATTCACCTCAAGACAGCCAGCACCACCTCTTCTGTAATCTGGATATGGTCTGTGACCTCACTGTTCCTTTTCTTCAGTTCAATTGTCTGTGTCTATCTCTAGAGTAAAGACAGATGTAAAAAAAATAATTAAAAATCTTTCTCATTTCTTTTGGCTGTAAGCTAGATGACCACACTGATCTTCAAAACGAATATTGTCCCTTGCTTTTGCTTTTAATATTACATTAGAAACCCTTGGGATTCTCTTTTGATTTGTTGAGTCAATGGTAAGAAAGGCAAATGCAATATTAGCATTCATTTTGAGAGGGATAGAATATAAGAGCTTTGTAAGACATTGGTCAGACTGCACTTGGAGTGTTGTGGGAAATTTTGTGCCCCTCATCTAAGAAAAGATGTGCTGCCATTGAGAGGGTCCAAAGAAAGTTAACAATAATGATTCTTTGTATGTGACCTACCAGCGGCATCAACACAGCTTTACCAAGAGGGATTTCTCGCAGGTCGGTGGCGTTTATTTAAAAAGGGAGCTTCAAGAGCGTTTGTCCATTGTACGTGGCCTATCAGTGACTATAATTGGAGCACCAATCATGAGTTAGTTAGCAGGGAAGGTTCAGGCATAAAAGGGAGATACTGCCAAGCGGAGCAGTCATTGACAGAGTGATCTGAGACAGAGTGGTAGGGCTTTGGCTCATTCGGGCTTTGCAGATAGCGGTTTGAGGCGAGGTAAGTTACCTGTGAGGAATAGAAACAGGAAGTATGTCTGTGAGGCCAGTGTTCTATACTGGGTGTCAAATGTGGGAAGTCCGAGAGAGTCCCAGCCTTCTAGACGGCCACATCTGCACCAGATGTATTGAGCTGCAGCTCCTTCGGGACCAGGTTAGGGAACTGGAGCTGCAGTTTGATGACTTTTGTCTGGTCAGGGAAAGTGAAGAGGTGATAGAGAGGAGCTATAGGAAAGTAGTCACACCGGGGACTCGGGAGACAGTTAAGTAGGTAACAGTCAGGAGAGGGAAGAGCAGGGGTCAGAGCTAGAGAGTACCCCTGGGGAAAGCAACAGTGGCCGTGCCTCTGGCACAGAGTCTGGCCTTGTGGCTCAGAAGGGTAGGGAAAGGAAGAAGATGGCAGCAGTGATAGGGGACTCTATAGTTAAGGGTTCAGAAAGGTGATTCTGTGGACACAGAAAAGAAACACGGATGGTAGTTTGCTTCACAGGTGCCAGGGTCCTGGCTGTTTCTGATCGCGTCCACGATATCCTGAAGTGGAAAGGTGAACAGCCAGAGGCTGGTACACATTAGTACCAATGACATAGGTAGGAAAAGGGAGGAGGTCCTGAAAGCAGACTACAGGGAGTTAGGAAGGAAGTTGAGAAGTAGGACCTCAAAGGTAGTAATCTTACAATTACTGCCTGTGCCATGTGACAATGAGTATAGGAGTAGAGTGAGGTGAGGTTAAATGCGTAGCTGAGGGATTAGAGCAGGGGGCAGGGATTCAGATTTCTGGATCGTTGGGGCCGGCATGATGTGTACAAAAAAGATGGGTTGCACTTGAATCCAAGGGGAACAATATCCTGGCAGGGAGGTTTGCTAAGTCTATTGGGGACAGTTTAATCTAGAACCGCTGGGGGGTGGGAACTGAACTGAAGAAACAGAGGAAGGGGCAGTTGGCTCAGAAATAAAGAAAGCTTGGAGTCAGTGCAAGAGGGAAGATAGGCAGGTGATAGAAAAGGGATACACTCAGACTGATGGTTTGAGATGTGTCTATTTTAAAGCAAGAAGCATCATGAACAAAGTGGCTGAGCTTAGAGCATGGATCAGTACTTGGAGCTATGATGTTGTGGTCATTAAAGAGACTTGGATGGTTCAGGGGCAGTAATGGTTACTGAGAGTGTCAGGCTTTAGATGTTTCAGCAAGGAAAGGAAGGGAGGCAAAAGAAGTGGGGGTGTGGCACTGCTGATCAAAGATAATGTCACTGCTGTAGAAAAGGAGGAAGTCATGGAGGGATTATCTCCTGAGTCTCTGTAGGTGGAAGTTAGAAACAGGAGGGGGTCAGTAACTCTACTGAGTGTTTTTTATAGACCACCCAATAGTGACAAGGACATCAAGGAGCCGATAGAGAGACAGATTCTGGAAAGGTGCAATAATAACAGGGTTGTCATGGTGGGAGATTTTAATTTCCCAAATATTGATTGGCTTCTCCCTAGAGCAAGCGCGTTAGATGGGGTAGAGTTTGTTAGATGTGTTCAGGAAGGTTTCCTGACACAATATGTAGATAAGCCTACAAGAGGAAAGGCTGTACTTGATCTGGTATTAAGAAATGAACCTGGTCAGGTGTCAGGCCTCTTGGTGGGAGAGCATTTTGGAGATAGTCATCACAGTTCAATTTCCTTTACCATAGCATTGGAGAGAGAGAGGAACAGACAATTTAGGAAAGCGTTTAATTGGAGTAAGGGGAAATATGAAGCTATCAGGCAGGAACTTAGGAGCATAAATTGGGAACAGATGTTCTCAGGGAAATGTACAACAGAAATGTGGCAAATGTTCAGTGGATATTTGCGTGGTGTTCCGCATAGCTACTTTCCAATGAAATGAAGAAAGGATGGTAGAGTTTGTATGTTTCTGTCAGGATTAAAGGGAAAGTGAATAAGAATAAGGAACCTTGTTTCTCGAGGGATATTGGAACTCTGATATCTCCAGTCATAACCCAAACACTGCTGCTACAGAACAACCATTACATTAGCAGTGAAAACTTTCCCAGGGCGTTACACCTGATATATGCGACCTTTTTCTTTACCAGAGCTCTCTAAACCTGTTAGCCTTGGCTTTTGTTCTAACAGGAACAAAGTCCTCCAATTTACTAAGCATTCCTTTGCCAGAAAATAGCCTACCCCAATCTACACTTGGCAGATCCCTTCTGATGCCATCAAAATTGGCCTTTCTTCAATTTAAAATCTTAACCCAAGGGCCAGACTTGTCTTTCTCCATAATTATCTTGAAGCTAGTAGAATTATGATTGCTAGATCTGAAGTGTTCTACACAGACTCTTGTCATCTACCCTGTCTTGCTGTCTAAGAGAGATCCATTATAACGCTGTCTATTTGGGATCTCCACACATTGATTAAGGAAATTCGGATTCATACTTATCCTCATTCAATTGTGATTGTTGTTCCCTAAATGTTCTCTCACTGAATGGCCAGTCACCTGGTCAGGCTCATTCCACAGTACAGGATCTGGTTTACTCTCCCCTCCAGATTTAAGAAACACAAACCTATGAATAGGTAGAAGATGGACCACGTGCTGGCTGATGTGACAGTTTAAATTGTCATTTTTGTTGGCACAGACATGGTGGGCTGAAAGGCCTGTGCCTTTGCTGTACTGTTCTATCTTCTATATATGCTATGTTCTCTCTTCCCCCAGAGTAAAGAATGGCACGGCAGAGGCTGAAAAAAGAGAGGCTGCTTGATACAAAAGTGGATGGTAAAAATGGAAAGAATACAGGAATTCATAAGAAGGCTCCAGCCAAGGAGAAGAAGAAAAAGTCCAACTTGGGGAATATCTTCATCAACATAGCAATCGTTTTATGTACTGTGAGCTGTGTCTGGTTTTGCTATGCTATTTACATGAGATCGTGGTTTGCTAACAGAATCATAACACCTCACCCTTCATTCAGGATATTGAACAGCAACAGCTCTAGTCCCACATTGTCACCAGAAAGATACTGGGGATCGTACCGACCTCAGGTATACTTTGGAATGAAAACACGGAGTCAGAAATCCATTGTAACAGGTAGAGTGAATTTATTGTATCATGACAGGCAGGTTTTCCAAGTCTTGTGTTCTTTTGTGAGTGTCCATGCTTAATTTTAAGTGGCATAGAAAAGGCACATGGAAAAACAATATTGCGTGATCATGGGAACTTAAGTATGTAGGTAGACTGAGAAAATCAGGTAGGGCTCTGTGAGAAAATGGATTTGTGGAATGTCTACAAGGTGACTTTTTAGAGCTTGTGGTAGAGCCCAATAGGGTGGCACGATAGCATAGTGCTTAGTGCAACGTAATTGCCAGTCAGGGTTCTGTTCCACTGCTGTCTAAGGAGTTTGTACAGTACTTTGCAGAACTCTTAGGCCCCCTAGCTCAACTCTCAGTAGCACATGGCACATGCGTCATTCTAGAGAATACTCCCCTGGAGGTCCTGCTTTTCAGCTTTCTACCTAACACCCTATATTCTCTCTTCAGGACTTCCTCTCTCTTCCTATCTATGTCATCGGTGCCAATAAGCAAACTGGCTGGTCACCCCACCCTTTACAATGCTTTTAACCTACTCCGGATCAATCTAATCTTTTCTTCCTGCATAGCCCTCCATTTTACTTTCATTAATGTGCCCATATAGGAATCCTTTAAGTATCCCTAATGTATCTGCCACAATTTCTACCCCTACACCAGGCAGCATATTCCATACGTTTACTACTGATGATTATATCAACAAAATACAAATTTTTCTGAACTACAGCTTTTTGATACCACCACTGAAACAGATCAAAGAAGAAATGTATCAATAAACAATGAATTGATTCAAAATATGTTACAATAATTCATCAACATATTTTATCAGAATAGTATACCTACACCTAACTGGCAAAGACAAATTTCCAAAATAAATGTCTAACTCACCAGTGAATTGCAGTGTTTCTTGAGCCGAGTTGTAGTTAACCTAAATACTTTCAGGGCTATTCATTAAGTGTAGTGTATGAATACACTTCTCAGTTACCACTTTCATTGCATCAGTAAGAGGTTCCAAAAGTGGTTTTAGTTACATAAAGCATAAAAGAGAGACTAAGGTGGCCATTGGACTGCTTGTAAATAATGCTGGGGATATAGTAATGAACTTTGAAGTACTTATTTAATTCCCCCACCATTGCGCTTGGGTTCCTCCTTCACATGTCAGAAATTTGAGAGTCAGAGCCAGAGTGAGTATTGTGGCCATTACTAAGGAAACGGTGATGGGGTTGCTGAAATGCTAAAGGTGGAAAGATCAGCTGGACTAGATGGACATGTTACAGTTGGTTAAGATGTTGGTGAGACCTAATTTGGAGAATTATGTGCAATTCTGGTAAACTACCTGCCTAGAAAGATGTCGATAAGATTGAAAGAGTTCAGAGAAAATTTACATGGATGTTGCTGGGATGTGAGGACCTGAGTTATAGGGAAAAATTGAATAGATTAGGACTGTATTCCCGGACATATAGGAGAATGAGGGGAGATTTGATACAGGTATAAAAAATTGAGAGCTATAGACAGGGTAAATGCAAGCAGGCTTTTTCTACTGAAGTTGGGTGAAGTTATATATGGAAGTCATAGGTGTGGGGTTGAACCTGAGTTGCACTGCAAACGATCGCCAACGGGAGTACATAAAGAGAGCTACCTTTTCAGTCAGGTCCACAATCTAGAGTTAAAAGGCACAGCTTCGCAGCAGTTCCTCAAAGAGTTGCACTGCAACCAATTTCCAAGTGGGATTCATTAGAAAGGGCAAATAAAAATAACACATGCAAGCAGAGCGGCAGAGTGTACTGGTGTTTAGAGTTGCTTAGGCACGGTGCAGTATCTGGTCATTTTCTTTTTTCTTATTTGTTCATTCCTCCTCTGTTAGGGCAGGTGAATGCATGGCTGAGGAACTGGTGCAGGGGGCAGGGGATCTGATTTATGAATCATTGGGATCTCTTCTGGGAAAGGTGCAACCTGTAGAGGAGGAACGAATTACACTTGAATCTGAGGGGGACCAATATCCTTGCGAACAGGTTTGCAAGAGTTGTTTGGGAGGATTTTAACTATTTGGCAGGGGGATGGGAAACAGAGTGATAGTGCTGAGGATGAGGTAGTAGGTTTACAAACAAAGTGTGTAGCGAGGCACTGAGAAAGGAGAGGCTGATGATAAGGTAGAATTGCAGTCAACAGGGTGAGTTCTGTCGTAAAAGGTGGACAAAATCAGGAAGGGTGAATAAAAGACTAAAGGTGTTATATTCATGCGCAGTATACGGAATAAGGTATCTGAACTTGGGGCATGTATGCTGTTCTAGGCATCACTGAATTGTGGTTGAAAGAATATTATATCTAGGAGCTTAACGTCCAAGAATACACATTGTATCGAAAGGACAAGCAGGTCGGCAGAGGGGATGGTGTGGCTCTGTTGGTAAAGAAAAATGAAATTGAATCATTAGAGGTGACATGGGGTTGCAAGATGTTGAATTATTTTGGGTAGATCTAAGGAAATGCAAGGGTAAAAAGACCCTGGGAGTTGTATACAGACCCCCAAACAGTGATAGGGATGTGCTGTACAAAAAACAACGGTAAATACAAAATGCGTGCCAAAAGGGCACTGTTACAATAGTCATGGGGGATTTCCATATACTGGGAAATTGGAAATTCAGGTTAGTGCTGGATACCAAAAGGGGTAATTTCTAGATGTTGCTTTAGAGCAGGTTGTGGTTAAGCCCACCAGGTGATCATCTATTCTAAATTGGGTGTTGTACAATGAGCCAGAATTGATTAGAAAGCTTAAGATAAAAGAACCCTTAGGGCCAAGTAATCAAAATATGATAGAATTCGCCCTGAACATAGAACATAGAAATTTACAGCACATTACAGACCCTTCAGCCCACAATGTTGTGCTCACCATGTAACCTACTCTAGAGACTGCCTAGAATTTTCCTAGCACATACCGGTAGTCCTCTATTTTTCTAAGCTCCATGTACCTATCTAAGAGGCTCTTAAAAGACCCTATTGTATTCGCCTCCACCACCGTCACCGGTAGTGCTTTCCATGCACCCCCCACTCTCTGTGCAAAAAACTTACCCCTGACCTCCCCTCGGTACCTATTTCCAAGCACCTTAAAACTATACCCTCTTGTTAGCCATTTCAGCCCTGGGAAAAAGCCTCTGGCTATCCACATGATCAATGCCCCACATCATCTTACACACCTCTATCAGGTCACCTCTCAGCCTTTGTCGCTCCAAGGAGAAAAGGCCAAATACACCCATTCTTCTCACCTGAAATTTAAGATAGACAATTTAAAGTCAGATGTATCAGTATTGCAGTGGAGTAAAGGGAATTACCCAGGCATGAGAGAGGAGTTGGCCAAAATTCATAGGAAAAGAACACTGGCAGGGGTGAGAGCAGAATAGCAGGAATTTCTGGAAGCAATTTGGAAGGTACAGGATGTATACACCCAAAGAGGTCAAAGTATTCAAAAGGAAAAATGACCCAACCTTGGCTAACAAAAGGTCAAAGCCAATATTAAAGCTAAAGAGAGGATATATAATAGAGCAAAATTTAGAGGGAAGTTAGAGGATTAGAAAGCTTTTACAAACCAACAGAAGGCAACTTAAAAAGTCATTAAGAAGGAAAAGATATGATACCAAAGTAAGCTAGCCAATAATATTAAAGCAGATACCATAAGTTTCTTCAGATACATAAAGTGTAAAAGAGAGGGAAGAGTGGATATTGCACCGCCAATAAACGATGCTGGAGAGGTAAAATGGGGGACAACAAAATAGTGGACAAACTGAATGAGTATTTTGCATCAGTCTTCACTGTGGAAGACACTGGAAGTTCTAGAGTGTTAGGAGTCATGAAGTGTGAAATTACTAGAGAGAAAGTTCTCGGGAAACTGAAAAGTCTGAAGGTAGATAGGTCACCTGGACCAGACGGTGCCCACCCCAGGGCTCTAAAGGATGCTGAAGAGATTGTGGAGGCATTCGTAATGATCTTTCAAGAATCACTAGGTTCGGGAATGGTCCCGAAAGTCAGGAAAATTGCAAATGTCACTCCACTCTTCAAGAACGGAGAGAGGCAGAAGAAGGGAGAATTATAGGCCAGTTAGTCTGACCTCAGTAATTAGGAAGAGAGTTGGGATACCTGGGTATTTCTCTGGTTGGCAATCAGTGGTGAGCGGTGTGCTGCAGGGATCGTTGCTGAGCCCACAACTGTTCATGATATACATTAATGATCTGGAAGAGGGGACTGAGTGTAGTGCATCAAACTTTGCTGATGACACTAAATTGAGTGGAAAAGCAAATTGTACAGAGGATACGGAGAGTCTGCAGAGAGATATAGATAGGTTAAGTGGGCAGGGGTCTGGCAGATGGAGTACAATGTTGGTAATGTGAGGTCATCCACTTTGGAAAGAAAAATGGAAGATCAGATTATTATTTAAATGGTAAAAAGATTGCAGCATGCTTCTGTGCAGAAGGACTTAGGAGTGCTTGTGCATGAATCACAAAAGGTAGGTTTGCAGGTGCAGCAGGTTATCAAGAAGGCAAATGGAATGTTGGTCTTCATAGCCAGAGGGATTGAATTTAAGGGTGGGGTTATGCTGCAACTGTACAGGATACTGGTGAGGCAGTATCTGGAGTACTGCATGCAGTTCTGGTCCCCTTGAAGGATATACAGGCTTTGGAGGCAGTGTACCAGGATGATTCCAGAGATGAGGGGGTTAGACTAAGAGGAGAGATTGAATAACCTGGGACTGTACTCGCTGGAATTCAGAAGGATGAGAGGAGATCTTGTAGAAACATAAAATTATGAAAGGGATAGATAAGAAAAAGGCAGGCATTCTGGCATTGTACCGGATGACTGGAAATTTGCAAAGTTGCACTCCGTGACTTAAGAAGGGTGGGAGGCAGCATAAAGGAAACTATAGATCTGTTAGCCTGACATCAGTGATTGGGAAGTTGCTGGAATCAATTGTTAGGAATGAGATTACGGTGTACCTGGAGGCACATGACAAGATAGGCCAAAGCCAGCATGGTTTCCTGAAAGGAAAATCTTGCCTGAAAAACCTACTGCAATTCTTTGAGGAAATTACAAGCAGGGTAGACAAAGGAGATGCAGTAGACATGGTGCAGAAGGCCTTTAACAAGGTGCTGCACATGAGGCTGCTTAGCAAGATAAGAGCCCATGAACTACATGAAGGTTAAAAGAATAGGTGGAATATGGCTGATTGAAAGAAAACAGAGAATGGGAATAAAGGGATCTAATTCTGGCTGGCTGCCAGTCACCAATCAAATTCCACAGGGGTCAGTGTTGGGAATGCTGCTCTTTACAATGTATGTCAATGATTTGAACTACGGTATTAATGGATGATACAAATTTGCCAATGATACAAAGATAGGTGAAGGAATGGGTAGTGTTGAGGAAACAAAGCGCCTGCAGACAGTTTAGGGGAAGGGCAAAGAAGTGGCAAATGAAATACAATGTTGGGAAGTGTATGTTCATGCACTTTGGTGGAAGAAATAAACGGGCAGATGATTATTTAGATGGGGAGAGAATTCAAAATGCAGAGATGCAAAGGGACTTGGGAGTCCTTGTGCAAGATACCCCAAAGGTTAACCTCCAGGTTGAGTTGGTTGTGAAGAAAGCGAATGCAATGTTGGCATTCATTTCTAGAAGTATAGAATATAAGAGCAGGGATGTGATGTTGAGGCTCTATAAGGCACTCATGAGACCACACTTGTGTTTCGGGTTCTTATTTCAGAAAGGATATATTGACATTGAAACATAGAAACATAGAAAACCTACAGCTCAATACAGGCCCTTCGGCACACAAAGTTGTGCCGAAAATGACCCTCTTAGGAATTACCAGAGTTACCCATAGCCCTCTATTTTTCTAAGCTTCATGTACCTATCCAAGAGTCTCTTAAAAGACCCTATCGTATCTGCCTCCACCACTGTTGCTGGCAGCCCATTCCACGCACTCACTACTCTCTGCGTTTAAAAAAATTTACCCCTGACATCTCCTCTATACCTACTCCCCAGCACCTTAAACCTGTGCCCTCTTGTGGCAGCCATTTCAGCCCTGGGAAAAAGCCTCTGACTATCCACATGATCAATGCCTCTCATCATTTTATACACCTCTATCAGGTCACCTCTCATCCTCCATTGCTCCAAGGAGAAAAGGCTGCGTTTACTCAACCTGTTTTCATAAGGCGTGCTTCCCAATCCAGGCAACATCCTTATAAATCTCCTTTACACCCTTTCTATGGTTTCTACATCCTTTCTGTAGTAAGCCGACCATGCTGGGCAGTACTCCATCTGCCACTTCTCAGTCCAGTTTTGCATCCTATCAATGTCCCGCTGTAACCTCTGACAGCCCTCCACACTATCCACAACACCCCAACCTTTGTGTCATCAGCAAACCTACCCATCCCTCCACTTCCTCATCCAGGTCATTTATAAAACTCACAAAGAGTAAGGGTCCCAGAACAGATCCCTGTAGCACACCACTGGTCACTGACCTCCATGCAGAATATGACCCGTCTATAACCACTCTTTGCCTTCTGTGGGCAAGCCAGTTCTGGATCCACAAAGCAATTTCCCCTTGGATCCCATGCCTCCTTACTTTCTCAATAAGCCTTGTATGGGGTACCTTATCAAATGCCTTGCTGAAATCTATATACACCACATCTACTGCTCTACCTTCATCAACATGTTTAGTCACATCCTCAAAAATTCAGTCAGGCTTGTAAGGCATGACCTGCCTTTCACAAAGCCATGCTGACTATTCCTAATCATATTATACCTCTCCAAATGTTCATAAATCCTCCCTCTCAGGATCTTCTCCATCAACTTACCAACCACTGAACTAAGACTCACTGGTCTGTCTCTATTCCCTTTCTTGAATAAGGGAACAACATCTGCAACCCTCCAATCCTCTGAAACCTCTCCCGCACCCATTGCTGATGCAAAGATCATCGCCAGAGTCTCAGCAATCTCCTCCCTCGTCTCCCACAGTAGCCTGGGGAAAATCTCATCCGGTCACAGCAACATATCCAAATTGATGCTTTCCAAAAGCTCCAGCACATCCTCTTTCTTAATATCTACACGCTCAAGCTTTTCAGTCCACTGCAAGGCTACACTACAATCACCAAGATCCTTCTCTATAGTGAATACTGAAGTAAAGTATTCATTAAGTACCTCTGCTATTTCCTCCAGTTTCATACACACTTTCCCACTGTCACACTTGATAGGTCTTATTCTTTCACGTCTTATCCTCTTGCTCTTCACGTATTTGTAGAATGCCTTGGGGTTTTCCTTAATCCTGCCCACCAAATCCTTCTCATGGCCCCTTCTGGCTCTCCAAATGTCCTTCTTAAGCTCCTCAAATAAGTTGCTGAGGCAGGATCTTCCCTTCATGAAATCATGCTGGCTTGGGCCTATCTTGTCATGCACCTCAAGGTATTTCATAACCTCGTCCTTGGAGGATCGACTCCAATAACTTTACAACTACCGATGTCAGACTAATAGGTCTGTAATTTTTTTTTTGCTGCCTCCCTCCTTTCTTAAACAGCGGAACTACATTTGCGACCTTCCAGTCCTCTGGAACCATGCCAGAGTCTATTGATTCCTGGAAGATCATTTCCAATGCCTCCACAATCCCCAATGTCACCTCCTTCAGAACCACCTAGCAAACTCAACCCCATCTAAACCCCTTGCTCTAGGGAGATGCCAATCAAAAATGGGGAAATTAAAATCTCCAATCATGACAACTCTGTTATTATTACACCTTTCCAGGATCTGTTTCCCTATCTGCTCCTCGATGTCCCTGTTCTATTGCCTATAAAAAACACCCAGTAGAGTTATTGACCCCTTCCTGTTCCTAACTTCCACCCACATAGACTCCGTAGACAATCCCTGCATGATGCCACCTTTTCTGCAGCTGTGATACTATCTCTGATCCACAGTGCCATGCCCCCACCTCTTTTGCCTCCCTTTCTGTCCTTTCTGAAAAATCTAAAACCTGGCACTTGAAGTAACCATTCCTGTCCCTGAGCCATCCAAGTCTCTGTAATGGCCACCACATCATAGCTCCAAGTACTGATCCACGCTCTAAGCTCATCCGCTTTGTTCACTATACTCATTGTGTTAAAATAGACACATCTCAAACTATCGGTCTGAGCACATCCCTTCTCTATCACCTGCCTATCCTCCCTCACACACTGTCTCCAAGCTTTCTCTATTTGTGAGCCAACCGCCTCTTCCCCAGTCTCTTCATTAGAGGGAGAGCGTTCAGAGAAGATTAATGAGAATGATTCCAGGAATGAAAGGGTTACCGTATGAGGAGCATCTAGCAGCTCTTGAGCTGTATACCTGGAGTTCAGGAGAATGGGGGGGGGGGGGGGTCTCACAGAAACATTGTCCCACTTGGTGGCACAATAATATCAGCACCGGACTCTGGAGCGAAGGTTCTCGAGTTGGAATCCAAGTCAGGTTGAGCGTCGAGCTAGCAACTCGACCTCATAAAAGCAAGAATAGCTTGATACGGAAACACCGTCATGACGGTGCCCCGATAACTCCACTGCCGACTTAAGGGCTATTTTTCTTCTTCATAGAAATATTCCAAATGTTAAAATCTTAAATGTATCTATTTTAATGCTAGGAGCATTGTAAGAAAGGTGGATGAGCTTAAAGTGTGGATTGATACCTGGAATTATGATGTTGTAGCTATTAGTGAAACATGGTTGCAGGAAGGGTGTGATTGGCAACTAAATATTCCTGGATTTAGTTGCTTCAGGTGTGATAGAGTAGGAGGGGCCAGAGGAGGAGGTGTTGCATTGCTTGTCCGAGAAAATCTTATGGCGGTGCTTCGGAAGGATAGATTACAGAGCTCCTCTAGGGAGGCTATTTGGGTGGAATTGAGGAATGGGAAAGGTGTAGTAACACTGATAGGAGTGTATTATAGGCCACCTAATGGGGAGCGTGAGTTGGAAGAGCAAATGTGTAAGGAGATAGCAGATATTTGTAGTAAACACAAGGTGGTGATTGTGGGAGATTTTAATTTTCCACACATAGATTGGGAAGCTCATTCTGTAAAAGGGCTGGATGGTTTAGAGTTTGTGAAATGTGTGCAGGATAGCTTTTTGCAACAATACATAGAAGTACCGACTAGAGATGGGGCAGTGTTGGATCTCCTGTTAGGGAATGCGATAGGTCAGCTGACAGATGTATGTGTTGGGGAGCACTTCGGGTCCAGTGATCACAATAGCATTAGCTTCAATATAATTATGGAGAAGGACAGGACTGGACCTAGAGTTGAGATTTTTGATTGGAGAAAGGCTAACTTTGAGGAGATGCGCAGGGATTTAGAGAGAGTGGATTGGGTCAAGTTGTTTTATGGGAAGGATGTAATAGAGAAATGGAGGTCATTTAAGGGTGAAATTATGAGGGTACAGGATCTTTATGTTCCTGTTCGGTTGAAAGGAAATGTTAAAGGTTTGAAAGCGCCATGGTTTTCAAGGGATATTAGAAACTTGGTTCGAAAAAAGAGGGATGTCTACAATAGATATAGGCAGCATGGAGTAAAGGAATTGCTCGAGGAATATAAAGAATGTAAAAGGAAACTTAAGAAAGAGATTAGAAAAGCTAAAAGAAGTTACGAGTTTGGTTTGGCAAATAAGGTGGAAGTAAATCCGAAAGGCTTCTACAGTTATATTAAAAGCAAGAGGATAGTGAGGGATAAAATTGGTCCCTTAGAGAATCAGGGTGGTCAGCTATGTGTGGAGCCGAGGGAGATGGGAGAGATTTTGAACGATTTCTTCTCTTCGGTATTCACTAAGGAGAAGGATATTGAATGGTGTAAGGTGTGGGAAACAAGTAAGGAAGTTATGGAACCTATGACAATTAAAGAGGTGGAAGTACTGGCGCTTTTAAGAAATTTAAAAGTGGATAAATCTCCGGGTCCTGACCGGATATTCCCCAGGACCTTGAGGGAAGTTTGTGTAGAGATAGCAGGAGCTCTGACGGAGATCTTTCAGATGTCATTAGAAACGGGGATTGTGCCGGAGGATTGGCGTATTGCTCATGTGGTTCCATTGTTTAAAAAGGGTTCTAGAAGTAAGCCTGGCAATTATAGACCTGTCAGTTTGACATCAGTGGTGGGTAACTTAATGGAAAGTATTCTTAGAGATAGTATTTATAATTATCTGGATAGACAGGATCTGATTAGGAGTAGCCAGCATGGATTTGTGCGTGGAAGGTCATGTTTGACAAACCGTATTGAATTTTTTGAAGTAGTTACGAGGAATGTTGACGAGGGTAAGGCAGTGGATGTAGTCTATATGGACTTCAGCAAGGCCTTTGACAAAGTTCCACATGGAAGGTTAGTTAAGAAGGTTCAGTCGTTAGGTATTAATGCTGGAGTAATAAAATGGATTCAACAGTGGCTAGATGGGAGATGCCAGAGAGTAGTGGTGGATAATTGTTTATCGGGATGGAGGCCAGTGACTAGCGGGGTGCCTCAGGGATCTGTTTTGGGCCCAATGTTGTTTGTAATATACATAAATGATCTGGATGATGGGGTGGTAAATTGGATTAGTAAGTATGCTGATGATACTAAGGTAGGAGGTGTTGTGGATAATGAGGTGGGTTTTCAAAGCTTGCAGGGAGATTTATGCCGGTTAGAAGAATGGGCTGAACGTTGGCAGATGGAGTTTAATGCTGAGAAGTGTGAGGTTCTACATTTTGGCAGGAATAATCCAAATAGAACATACAGGGTAAATGGTAGGGCATTGAGGAATGCAGTGGAACAGAGAGATCTAGGAATAACAGTGCATAGTTCCCTGAAGGTGGAGTCTCATGTAGATAGGGTGGTGAAGAAGGCTTTTGGAACGCTGGCCTTTATAAATCAGAGCATTGAGTACAGAAGTTGGGATGTAATGTTAAAATTGTACAAGGCATTGGTAAGGCCAAATTTGGAATATTGTGTACAGTTCTGGTCACCGAATTATAGGAAAGATATCAATAAATTAGAGAGAGTGCAGAGACGATTTACTAGGATGTTACCTGGGTTTCAGCACTTAAGTTACAGAGAAAGGTTGAACAAGTTAGGTCTCTGTTCATTGGAGCGTAGAAGGTTGAGGGGGGATTTGATCGAGGTATTTAAAATGTTGAGAGGGATAGATAGAGTTGACGTGAATAGGCTGTTTCCATTGAGAGTAGGGGAGATTCAAATGAGAGGACATGATTTGAGAGTTAGGGGGCAAAAGTTTAAGGGAAACACGAGGGGGTATTTCTTTACTCAGAGAGTGATAGCTGTGTGGAATGAGCTTCCTGTAGAAGTAGTAGAGGCCAGTTCAGTTGTGTCATTTAAGGTAAAATTGGATAGGTATATGGACAGGAAAGGAGTGGAGGGTTATGGGCTGAGTGCGGGTAGGTGGGACTAGGTGAGATTAAGAGTTCGGCACGGACTAGGAGGGCCGGAATGGCCTGTTTCCGTGCTGTGATTGTTATATGGTTATATATGGTAAAAGGCCTGAGCAGATTAGATATGGCAAAGTTATTTCCCCGGTAGGGAAGTCTAGGACAAGAGGGCACATCTTTAGGATTGAAGGACGTCCATTTAGAACTGAGATGTGGAGAAATTTCTTTAGTCAGAGGGCAGTAAATCTGTGGAATTTGATACCATGAGCGGCTGTGGAGGCCAAGTCATTTGTTGTATTTAAGGTAGAGATAGGTTCTTGATTAGATAGATAGATACATAGATAGATACTTTATTCATCCCCATGGGGAAATTCAACATTTTTTCCAATGTCCCATACACTTATTGTAGCAAAACTAATTACATACAATACTTAACTCAGTAAAAATATGATATGCAT
This sequence comes from Hemitrygon akajei, assembly GCF_048418815.1. Taxonomy (NCBI): domain Eukaryota; kingdom Metazoa; phylum Chordata; class Chondrichthyes; order Myliobatiformes; family Dasyatidae; genus Hemitrygon; species Hemitrygon akajei. Next base: position 1,996,437 of record NC_133127.1, on the reverse strand, counting down.
CTAAAATCACCCTCTCAAAAAGCATTAATATAGCTTTTAAAAAGTTCTTAAGTAGTTTACTTAAATACATTGAGTCCTAACCCCGGCACTTTAACATATTTTACTCCTGGCGGTTGTATTGGACATCAAAGGGTATGGAGAGAAGGCAGGGGAGTGGGGATGACTGGAAGAATTTGATCAGCTCATGATTGAATGGTAGAGCAAACTCAATTGGCCGAATGGCCTACTTCTGCTCCTATATCTTATAGGAAAGTTGTTTCCACTGGTATGTGAGAGTAAACTAGGTGACATAGCCTGAAGATTTGGGGGAGTTAATTTAGGATGCAGATGAGGAGGAACTGCTTTTCCCAAAGAGTGGTGAATCTGGAATGCTCTGCCCAATGAAGCAGTGGGGGCTACTTTAGTAAATATATTTAAGGCAAAGTTGGATAGATTTTTGCATAGTAGGGGAATTAAGGTTATGGGGAAAAGTCAAGTGGATGGAGATGAGTCCATGGTCTTATCAGCCATGATCTTATTGAATGGTGGTGTTGCTCAATGGTTCGGATGACCTACTCCTCCTATTTCTTATGTTGAAGTCAATTGTTAAGAATGTGGTTTCAGAGTACTGGAGGCACATGATAAAATGGGCCATAGTTAGCATGGTTTCCTCAAGGGAAAATCTTGCCTGACAAATTTGTTGGAATTTTTTGAAGAAATAATAAGCAGCATAGACAAAAGAGAATCGGTTAATGTTGTGTACTTGGATTTTCAGAAGGCCTTGGATAAGGTGCCACACATAAGGCTGCTTAACATGCTATGAACTCATGGTATTACAGGAAAGATTCTAGCATGGATAGAGCAGTGGTGGATCGGCAGGAGGGAAAGAGTGTGAATAAAGGGAACCTTTTCTGGTTGATGCCAGTGACTAGTGGTGTTCCATAGGGGCCTGTGTTGGGATCAGTTCTTTTTACATTACACGTCAATGATTTGGATTTTGGAATTGATGGTTTTGTTGCAAAGTTTGCAGGCAATATGAAGATAGGTGGAGGGTCAGTTTAGGAGAATGGGCATAGAAGTGGCAAATGGAATACAGTGTCGGGAAGTGTATGGTCATGCACTTTGGTAGAAGAAATAGGGTTGACTTTTCTAAATAGAGAGAAAATGCAGAAAACTGAGGTGTAAATGGACTTGGAAGTCACTGTGCATGATACCCTCAAGGCTAGCTTGCAGGTTGAGAGTGATGAGGAAGGCAAATGCAATGTTAGTGTTAATTTCAAGAGGACTAGAATATAAAAGCAAGGAAGTAATGTTAAGGCTTTATAAGGCATTGGTCAGACCACACTTATAGAGTATTGTGAGTAGTTTTGGGACATTTATCTAAGAGAGAATGTGCTGAAACTACAGAGGGTTCATAGGAGGTTCACAAATGGTTCTGTTATTGAAAGGCTTGTCACACGAGGATCATTCAATGGCTCTGGGTCTGTACTCAATGAAGTTCCAAACTCGCAATGAAACCTATGGAATGTTGAAAGGCCTCAATAGAGTGGATGTGGAGAGGATGCTTCCAATGATGGTAGAGTCCAGAGGACACAACCTCAGAACAGAGGGATGTCCATTTAGAACGGAAATGTGGAGGAATTTATTTATCCAGAGAGTGATGTACCTATGGAATTTGTTGCCACAGGTGGCTGTGGAGGCCAAGTCATTGGGTATATTTAAGGCAGAGTGTGAGAGAATCTTAATTAGTCAGTGCTTGAAGGATATGGGGAGAAGGCGAGAGATTTGAGCTGAGAGGAAACTGGATCTGCATGATGAAATGGTGGAGCAGACTTGATGGGCCAAATGGACTAATTCTGTTGCTCCTATATCTTATGGTCTAATGGATACTGTTTCGGGGAGTGGGGGGTGTGGATCAACCTATGAGGGGGAAGCTGTGGCGACCAGGTCTCTGGGACTGAGGGTGGGAGGAGAGGAGAGCAGTGGTGATAAGACATTCATTACTTAGAGCAGGCAGGAGATTTTGCGGGTGTGAAAGAGACATCCAGATGGCATGTTGCCCCTCAGGTGCCAGAGTCAGGAACGTCTCAGATCACATCCACGGCATTCTGAACAGCCAGAAGTCATGGTACATATTAGTTCTAATGACATAGGTAGGAACAGGACTGAGGTCTTGAAGGGAGAATATAGGGAGCTAGGTAGAAAGCTGTAAAGCAAGACCTCGAGGTCTAATGTGAGGGGAGGGAAGGGTTGGATTGATTGTAGAGTTGGTTAAAATGTTGGCATATAATGGTGGGCTGAAGGGCCTGTAGTTTGCTGTAGTGTTCTATTATGGATGTACAAAATGTTGATGGAACTGCACTCTGCAGCTCAGGTTACTATACTAAAGGAAGGATGTGATTAAACTAGGGAGGATGCAAAAAAATTTTCAAAAATGTTGCTGACGTGACCTGCTGAGTTCCTCCAGTGTTTTGCGTGTGTTGTTGGGATTGAAGGGAATAAATTATGGTTTTATAGATAGGCTGGCACTGTCTTCCTGGAGTGAAGGAGACTGAGGGGTGACCTTATAGAGCAATAGATGTAAGGGATTGTTACAGTGTTTTCCCAGAGTTGGGGAATCCCTAACTGGAGACATAGGTTTGGAATGATAAGGGAAAGATTTAAAGGGAACCTGAGGAACAACTACTTCACACAGAGGATGGTGGGTGTTTGGAACAAACTGCCAGAAGAAGTGGTAGAGATAGAATATAACATTTATGAGACATTTGAAAGATGCATGGGTAAGAAAGGTTTAGAGGAATTTTGGCCAAACACAGTCAAATGGGTCAAACACAGTCACATTCCATGGGTTAGCTTAGGTAGGTACCTTGGTCATGATGGACCTACAGGTAGGGCGGAAGGGCCTGTTTCTGTGCTATATATCTCTATGACTACAAAACTCAAGCATAATGTTTGCCGCCTTAATTCCCCATGTGCCTGCATGTTAACTTTCAGTAGTTATGTACAAGGACACTCAGATCAACACTAATGGATGCCACTGTAGCATAGCAGCAGCGTGACGCTATTACTTCCCAGGCTGTTCTGGAGTTGAGACTGCAATTCCCATGCCGTTCTGTGTGAATCATTGTGCTGCTCCCTATGGAATGTGTGGGTGTTCCAGTTTCCTCCCACTGTACCGGGTAGGTTAATTGAGCATTGTAAATGGTCCCGTGACATGATTAGCTTAGGGTTAATAGGGGTTGTGGGGTTGCTGAGGCACTGTGGCTCAAAGGGCCAGAAAGGCCTATTACTCCACATTGTATACTAAATTAAAAAACTGCCTTTGTTTATAATTGATCTAATGTGAACTTGTTTGTGATTTTAGGATTGATGTGGCTCCAGCAGTTCAAGGCAGAGGTGAACTTGCGCCATACATGTGAACAGGGTGATCGGCTGCCCAGCTATGGCTGGCTAATGCATGATGGCATCAACTTTGGGGTGCAGGAAATTAAGGAGAATGATTTCATTTTAACAACTGAGTTTGTGAAACGTCTTGGTGGGCAACATGGTGGTGATTGGACTTGGAGAATTACTGCCAAACCACAGGTGTGTTCATTGTATAAAGAAATCTAAATCTTACTTTTATTATTCATGTGATAATCTATCTGCACTGAAACATCATACTGAGAAAGTTTCATTAAAAATAGAAACTCCACACCGAAGTACTCTTCCACATGTATTGTTCCTCAACTGTCTTGTCTACAAGCCACGTAAAGCACTACATCTATTCAGATCATTTTTCCTGATTTCATTTGCAGTCATTTCTTCGCATCATCTCTCTGCAAATGTGATCTTTCAGTCAAAGTCATGAAGTCACCAGTACCACATGAATGTGTGCCTGAAGAGTTAGTTCGGGAGGCAGGGAATAAGATTTTTGATCTCTTCTGGGACACAGGTGACCTGTACCAGAGGGCAGTGTGCACCTGAGCTGGAGAGGTCCAATATCTTGGCAGGCAAATGGGCTTGTACTACTCAAGAGAGTTTAAGCTTAATTGGCTGAGAATGAGATCTAAGCAGCAGTGATGTAGATGGGAGACTGAAAATTGATACAAAATTGAGTGGGAGCCAGAGAACGGGGTCAGAAAGTAAAGTGAAGTGATTGAGTAAAGTGCAGGTTTGCAGGTGCAGCAGGCCATCAGAAGGTAAATGGGATGTTGGCCTTCATTGCTAGAGGGATTGAAATTAAGAGCAGGGAGGTTATGCTGCAACTATACAGGATACTGATGAGGCTGCACCTGGAGTATTGCATACAGTTCTGGTCTCCTTACTTGAGGAATGAAATACTGGCAGTGGAGATGGTGCAGAGGAGGTTCACCAGGTTGATTCCAGAGATGAGGGGGTTAGACTATGAGGAGAGATTGAGTCATCTGGGATTGTACTCACTGGAATTCAGAAGAATGAGGGGATCTTATAGAAGTAGATAAAATTATGAAAGGACTAGATAAGATAGAGACTAGATAAAGTTGTTTCCTTTGATAGATGAGACCAAAACTAGGGGATATAGCCTCAAAACTCGGGGGAGTAGATTTAAGATGGAGATGAAGAGGAACTGCTTTTCCCAGAGAGTAGTGAATCTGTAGAATTCTCTGCCCAATGCAGTATTGGAGGCTACCTCAGTAAACATATTTAAGACAAGGTTGGATAGATTTTTGCATAGTAGGGGAATTAAGGATCATGGGGAAAAGGCAGGTAGGTAGAGATGGGGCCATGGCCAGATCAGCCATGATCTTATTGTATGGTGAAGCAGGCTTGACGGCCAGATGGCCTACTGCTGCTCCTATTTCTTATGTTCTTGACAGGCAGGAGCAAAGTAGTAGACATTAGAGCAAGGGTGCTTATTTAAATGCAAGGAGAATTAAGGATAAGAGAGATAAACTTAGAGCATGGAACAATGATGTGTCCATTACAGGGGCTTAGTTGAGAGAGAGAGATGTTTATTATTCCAGGAAATGATAGAGAAATAAGTTAAAAAGGGGAAGGAGCTGCAAAATGAATCAGGGACAAAATCACAGCTGCACTCAGAAGGGGACATAATGGAGGTCTCATCCACAATATGGGTTGAACTCAAAAATAGGAAGTGCAATCCTAACCATCCCTCCCCCTCAAAAGCTACTGGCACATTGATCACAGATATGCCAGCAGATTAGGGAAAGGTACAAAACAACAGTTCTTGTAGGTGGTAGTTTACTGTTCCTCAATTTAGATTGGGACCTCCTTAGCACAAGAGGATTAGTTGGGATTGGAATTTATGAGGTATGTCAAAGAGATTTCTTCATACTGTATGGGAATAGTCAAAGTAATGGAGGGGGCCATACTGGACCTGGTATTAGGGCATGACCTGGCCAGATGACTTAACATTTGAGTGGAAGAACATTTACGAAACTGTAATCATAATTCTATCTTAGATTGGGTGTTGTGTAATAACCCAGATCTTATTAGGAAATTTAATGTAAATGAATCCTTAGGAGGCAGTGATAACAATATGATTGTGATAATAATACTGCAATTTAAGAGGGAGAAGCATAAGTCAGATGTATCAGTATCACAATGAAATAGAAAGAATTACAGAGGCATGAGAGAGCAGCTTGTCCAGGTGGATTGGAGGAGGATACTGGCGGGGATGACGGCAGAGCAGAGATGACTGAAGTTTCTGGGAATAGTTCACAAGGTGCAGGATAGATATGTCCCACAGAGTTCTCAAATGGCAGGGGTAGACAACCACAGCTGACGAAGGAAGTTAAGGACTGCATAAAAGCCAAGGAAAGGGCAAATAAGGTAGCAAAAGTGAGTGGGAAGCCGGATGATTGGGAAGCTTTTAAAATCCAACAGAAGGTAACTAAAAAGCTATAAGAAGGAAAGAGGTGAACTATGGGGGCAATCTAGCCAATAGTATAAAGCAGGATACTAAAAGTTTTCTGAGTTATATAAAGAGTAAAAGGGAGGTGAGAGTTGATATTGGACCACTGGAAAATGATACTCGTAAGGTAGTACTGGGGGATGAAGAAACGGCTGATGAACTTAATAGGTACTTTACATCAATCTTCACTGTGGAAGACACTGGCAATGTGCCAGAGGTCCATGAGTGTCAGGGAACAGGAATGAGTGCCATTGCTATTACAAAGGAAAAAGTGCTAGGCAAACTGAAGGGTGGATAAGTCACCTGCACCAGATGGACTACATCCCAAAGTCCTGAGAGAGGTTGCTGAAGAGATAACAGATGCACTGGTCATGATCTTTCAAGAATCACTTGATTCTGGCATGGTCCTGGAGGACTGGAAAATTGTAAATGTGTCTCCACTCTTTAAGAAGGGAGGAAGACAAAAGAAAGAATTTATAAGCCAGTTAGCCTGACCTCAGTGGTTTGGAAAGTGTTGGAGTCTATTATTAAGGATGAGGTTTCAGGGTACTTGGAGACTAATGATAAAATAAGTCAAAATCAGTATGGTTTCTTGTTACGAACCCCGTAACTGGGTCACTTACCAGCAAAGATAGAGAGGTCCACTGAAGTCTGATGGTACTATTTTTAAAACGTTTTTATTTATAAAGGGGCACAAAAGTAAGGTTAATACAAACATTCAGATAATATACGTCGTCAATACTCAATCTAAAGCGCGGGTATAGTAATAATCAACAATAAGAAGTAGCTCTATCGTTTGTCTAGGAGTAAAACTATTGTCCGATGGAAATATCAAAGTCTCGGAAGTTCATACAGGCTTTTAGCCTTTCGGGGACCGCTGGGGTCTCACGTGTTGGAGAGAGAAAATAGACTTGCCAGCCTTTTGGACTCAACTCGTTGAATCGGGAACATGGGTTCCCCGTTGTCATTTCGAAGTCTTTTTCGGGGTTATCAGCCACTCGTTCCCCAAGCTAGGGGAACCGAATCACACATGGCTCCCGAACAGCTTCCCATCCTCACGGGAGCGATGAGCGATGGTCTCTCCTTCTGGTGCGTCGCTGGGGTACTGCCTCCTGCAGTCTCCTTTTTATCATGACTGGCAGATTTGTAAATGTCAATCAAGGTAGGGTGATACAATCCCCACCCCACATTGCCCGAGGTGTCCATGTCCCTGATAGCTGGCACGTACTATAGAGTTGCAATTCACACAGGTGTCTCTAAGAATAATGGTCAAATCCGTTGCATTGTCTCTCATTTCCTGGGTCCAAGACCCGAATTAATCGCGATCTTGCGATTCTCCGGAAGGAGGGGGCTGGTCCCGCACCCTTCGGCCCCTCAGAGCTGTGGTACATTCATAACATCTATAAATGTGAAATCTTGCCTGACAAATCTGTTGGAGTTCTTCGAGGAAGTAACAAGCAGGGTAGACAGAGGAGAGGCAGTGGATGTCATTTACTTGGATTTTCAGAAGGTGCTTGATATGGTGTCACAAATGACGAGTCAAGTCAAGTCACTTTTTATTGTCATTTTGACCATAACTGCTGGTACGGTACACAGTAAAAACGAGACGTTTTTCAGGACTATGGTGCTACATGAAACAGTACAAAAACTACACTGAACTACGTAAAAACAACACACACAAAAAACTACACTAGACTACAGACCCACCCAGGACTGCATAAAGTGCACAAAACAGTGCAGGCATTACAATAAATAATAAGACAATAGGCACAGTAGAGGGCAGTAAGTTGGTATCAGTCCAGGCTCTGGGTATTGAGGAGTCTGATGACCTGGGGGAACAAACTGTTACATAGTCTGGTCGTAAGATCCCAAATGCTTCGGTGCCTTTTCCCAGATGGCAGGAGGGAGAGGAGTTTGTATGAGGGGTGCGTGGGGTCCTTCATAATGCTGTTTGCTTTGCAGATGCAGCGTGTAGTGTAAATGTCTGTAATAGCAGGAAGAGAGACCCTGATGATCTTCTTAGCTGACCTCACTATCCGCTGCAGGGTCTTGCGATCCGAGATGGTGCAATTTCCAAACCAGGCAGTGATGCAGCTGCTCAGGATGCTCTCAATACAACCCCTGTAGAATGTGATGAGGATGGGGGGTGGGAGATGGACTTTACTCAGCCTTCGCAGAAAGTAGAGATGTTGCTGGGCTTTCTTTGCTATGGAGCTGGTGTTGAGGGACCAGGTGAGATTCTCTGCCAGGTGAACACCAAGAAATTTGGTGCTCTTAACGATCTCTACTGAGGAGCTGTCGATGTTCAATGGGGAGTGGTCGCTCCGTGCCCTCCTGAAGTCAACAACCATGTCTTTTGATTTGTTCACATTCAGAGACAGGTTGAAATGAGGCTGCTTAACAAGATAAAATCCTGTGGCGTAACAGGAAAGGTACTGGCATGGATCAAGGAATGGCTGACAGGCAGGAGGCAGTGAGTCGGAATAAAGGGGGCCTTTTGTGGGTGGTTGTCAGTGACTAGTGGTGTTCTTCGGGTCAGTATTGGGACCGCTACTTTTCATATTGTTTGTCAATGATTTAGATAATGGAATTGATGGCTTTGTGGCAAAGTTTGTAGATGATATGAAGATAGGTGGAGGGGAGAGATAGTGCTGAGGAAGCAATATGATTGCTGCAGAACTTTGACAAGTTGGAAAAAATGACAAAAAAGTAGCAGAGTTAATACAGTGTTGGGAAATATACAATGTTGCATTTTGTTGTTAGTGCAGACTATTTTCTAAATGGAGAGAAGGTTCAAATATCGGAGCTGCATGCAAAACTCCCAGAAGGTTAATTTATAGAGTGAATCTGTGGTAAAGAAGGCAAATGCAATGTTAACCATATGACAATTACAGCATGGAAACAGGCCATCTCGGCCCTTCTAGTCCGTGCCGACGCTTACACTCACCTAGTCCCACTGGCCCGCACTCAGCCCATAACCCTCCATTCCTTTCCTGTCCATATACCTATCCAATTTTACTTGAAATGACAATACCGAACCTGCCTCTACCACTTCTACTGGAAGCTCATTGCACACAGCTACCACTCTCTGAGTAAAGAAATTTCCCCTCGTGTTACCCTTAAACTTTTGCCCCCTAATTCTCAAATCATGTCCTCTTGTTTGAATCTCCCCTACTCTCAATGGAAAAAGCCTATCCACGTCAACTCAATCTATCCCCCTCATTGTTTTAAATAACGATTGAACCTTCCTAACTTACCTTCCATGCGGAACCTTGTCAAAGGCCTGACTGAAGTCCATATAGACAACATCGACTGCTTTACCCTCGTCAACTTTCCTCGTAACCTCTTCAGTAAGATTTGTCAAACATGACCTTCCACACACAAATCCATGCTGACTTTTCCTAATCAGACCCTGTCTATCCAGATAATTATATATACCATCTCTAAGAATACTTTCCATTAATTTACCCACCACTGACGTCAAACTGACAGGCCTATAATTGCTAGGTTTACTCTTAGAACCTTTTTAAACAATAGAACCACATGAGCAATATGCCAATCCTCTGGCACCATCCCCATTTCTAATGACATTTGAAATATTTCTGTCAGAGCCCCTGTTATTTCTACACCAACTTTCCTCAGTCCTAGGGAATATTCTGTCAGGACCTGGAGATTTATCCACTTTTATATTCCTTAAAAGTGCTAGTACTTCCTCCTCTTTAATTGTCATAGTTTCTATGACTTCCCTACTTGTTTCCCTTACCTTACACAATTTAATATCCTTCTCCTTAGTGAATACTGAAGAAAAGAAATTGTTCAAAATCTCCCCCATCTTTTTCGGCTCCACACATAGCTGTCCACTCTGATTCTCTAAGGGACCAATTTTATCCCTCACTATCCTTTTGCTATTAATATAACTGTAGAAACCCTTCAGATTTATTTTCACCTTACTTGCCAAAGCAACCTCGTATCTTCTTTTAGCTTTTCTAATTTCTTTCTTAAGATTCTTTTTACATTCTTTATATTCCTCAAGCACCTCATTTACTCCATGCTGCCTCTATTTATTGTAGATCTCCCTCTTTTTCTGAACCAAGTTTCCAATATCCCTTGAAAACCATGGCTCTCTCAAACTTTTAACTTTTCCTTTCAACCTAACAGGAACATAAAGATTCTGTACCCTCAAAATGTCACCTTTAAATGACCTCCATTTCTCTATTACATCCTTCCCATAAAACAAATTATCCCAATCCACTCCTTCTAAATCCTTTTGCATCTTCTCAAAGTTAGCCTTTCTCCAATCAAAAATCTCAACGGTGGGTCCAGTCCTATCCCTCTCCATAATTATATTGAAACTAATGGTATTGTGATCACTGGACCCGAAGTGCTCCCGTCCGTCCATCACAATCTCCCACAATCACAACCCTGTGCTTACTACAAATATCTGCTATCTCCTTACAAATTTGCTCCTCCAATTCTCGCTCCCAATTAGGTGGTCTATAATACACCCCTATAAGTGTTACTACACCTTTCCCATTCCTCAATTCCACCCAAATAGTCTCCCTAGATGAGCCCTCTAATCTATCCTGCCAGAGTACCGCTGTAATATTTTCTCTGACAAGCAATGCAACACCTCCTCCTCTTGCCCCTCTGTTTCTATCACACCTGAAGCAATGAAATCCAGGAATATTTAGTTGCCAATCACACCCCTCCTGCAACCATGTTTCACTAATAGCTACAACATCATAATTCCAGGTATCAATCCACGCTTTAAGCTCATCCACCTGTCTTACAATGCTCCTAGCGTTAAAATAGATGCAATTAAGATACTCTCCACCTCTTCCTCTCTGTTTATTCCGAACGATGCGATCAACTTTATTATCTTTTTCTTCCTTCTCCCCTACATCTTCGGTCTGAGCGCTCCCCTTCTCTATCACCTACCTATCCTCCCTCACACACTGTCTACTAGCTTTCTCTATTTGTGAACTAACCTCCTCTCCAAATTGATTCCCACCCCCCCAACCATTCTAGTTTAAAGTCTCTCCAGTAGCCTTAGCAAATCTCCCTGCCAGGATATTGGTCCCCCTATGATTTAAGTGCAACCTGTCCTTTTTGTACAGGTCACACCTGCCCCAAAAGAGGCCCCAATGATCCAGAAACTTGAATCCCTGCCCCCTGCTCCAATCCCTCAGCCATGCTTTTATCCTCCACCTCATTCCATTCCTACTCTCACTGTCACTTGGCACAGGCAGTAATCCCGAGATTACTACCTTTGTGGTCCTTCTTCTCAACTGCCTTCCTAACTCCCTATATTCTCCTTTCAGGACCTCTTCCTTTTTCCTACCTATGTCATTGGTGCCTATATGTATAATGACCTCTGGCTCCTCACCCTCCCACTTCAGGATATATTCGACACGATCAGAAACAGCCCGAACCCTGGCACCAGGGAGGCAAGCTACCATCCGGGTCTCCTGACTGCATCCACAGAATCACCTATCTGACCCCCTAACTATCGAGTCCCCTATCACTACTGCCTTCCTCTTCCTTTCCCTACCCTTCTGAGCTACAGGATCAGACACTGTGCAAGAGGCACAGCCACTGTTGCTTCCCCCAGGTAGGCTGTCGTCATCCCCCAACAGTACTCAAACAGGAGTACTTACTGTCAAGGGGTACAGCCACTGGAGTACTCTCTGGTACCATCCCCTTCCCCATCCTAACCGCGACCCAACTGTCTGCCTCCCGTGGTCCCGGTGTGACCACCTGCCTGTAACTCCTATCTATCAACTCCTCACTCTCCCTGACCAGACGTTGGCATTCATTTCAAGGGGAATAGAAATTAAATAGAGTATTGTCAATAGTTTTGGGCCCCATATCTCAGAAAGGATGTGTTGTCATTGGAGAGAGTGCAGAACAGGTTCACAAGGATGATTCCGGGAATGAAGGAGTTAACATGTGAGGAGCTTTTGGTAGCTTTGTGCTTGTACTCATTGGAATTTAGAAGAATGTGGGTGGGGGGTGGATCTCATTGAAACTTACTGAACATTGTAAGGACCAGTTAGGGTGAATGTGGAGAGGATGTTTCTTACGGTGGGGAGTATCCAGAACTGGAGGTAAAGAGGAATTTTTTAGCCAGAGAGTAGTGAATCTGTGGAATGCTCTACCACAGACTGGAGGCCAAGTCTGTGAGTATAATTAAGGGGAAGTTAATCATTTCCTGATCAGTCAGGGCATCAATGGATGTGGCGGGAAAGCAGGTTTATGGGGTTGAGTGAGATCTGGGAACAGTCATGATGGAATGGTGGAGTGGGCTTGATGGTCTGAGTACCCTTACTCTGCTCCTATGTCTTATGGTCTAAGATGTGAGTGAGGCCACATTTGGAAAATTGTCTTTAGTTTTGGTCACACTGCTGTAAAACAGGTGCCATTAGGCTGAAAAGAGTGCAGAGAAGTACTGCAAGAATGTTGTTGGGACTCCAGGGACTGGGTTATGGAAAAATATGCAACTGGTTGGGACTTTATTCATTGATGCAAAGGAAAATAAGTGATCTTATAGAGGTCAGTCTCTATAGAGAGGGTGTTTCCTATGGTAGAGGAGTCTTGGACCAGATGACACAGCCTCAGAATAGACATCCATTTAGAACAGAGATGCGGAGGAATTTCTTTAGCCAGAAGGCAGTGAATCTGAGGAATTTGTTGCCACAGGTGGCAGTAGAGGCCAAGTCATAGGATATATTTAAGGCAGAGGTTGATAGATTCTTGATTGCTCAGGGCATGAAGAGACACAGAAAGAAGGCAGGAGAATGGGGCCGAAAGGAAAATTGTATCAGCCATGATGAAATAGCGGAGCAGACTCAATGGGCCAAATGGCCTAAGTCTGCTCCTTTATCTATGGTCTTAGATATAAAATCATGAGGGACACAGATAGAGTGAATGTGTAGTCTTTTTCCTAGGTTTGAGGAATAAAGTACTAGAAGGCATAGTTTTAGGGTTAGAAAATCCTCTGGAGAGGATTCTTAAGGACAGAATTTAAATCCTCCTCTTACTTGCCCCTCAAACAGGATCCCACTAAGGAGCATCAGGCCATTATCTCCCACACCAACACAGACCTTATTAGCTCTGGAGATCACCCATCCACTGCCACCAACCTCATAGTTCCCACACCCCGCAGCTCCTGTTTCTATCCTCCCTAAGATACACAAACCCGCTTGTCCAGGTAGACCCATTGTTTAAGCTTATCCCTGCCCTACTGAACTCATGTATTGACATAGCTCAACTTTGTCTTATCTTCCCCCCCACCCTCCCAGTTCAGTCCCTTCATACCTACATCCAGGACACTTCACATGCTCTGGATCTGTTCAATTATTTCAAGTTCCTTGGCCCCCATCATCTTTTCACTATGGATATACAGTCCCTATCCACTTCCATCCCCCACCAGGAAGAACATAAGAACATAAGAGATAGGAGCAGGAGTAGGCCAATCGGCCCCTCAAGCCTGCTCCGCCATTCAACAAGATCATGGCTGATCCAATCTTAACTCTAGTTTTCACCGAATCCCACAAGGCAACAGTGCCAACCAACAGGGCACCATGCCGCCCATTTTATTTTATCATTCATCCCGCCCAAACCCATGTGATCACCCGGGGGAAAAAAAACCGAGTTGCCAATTGAGGAGAAAAAATCTGGAAAATTCCTCTCCGACCCATCCAGGCTATCAAAAACTGGTCCAGGAGATCACATGGCTGATCTAAACCTAGCCTCATGTCCACTTACCTGCTCGCTCACCGTATCCCCTAATGCCATTTTTATCCAGGAAAATGTCTATCTCCGTTTTGAATTTATTGAGTGTAGTAGCTTCCACAGCTCTCTGGGGCAGTAAATTCCACAGCCGCACTACCCTCTGAGTGAAGAAATTTCTCCGCATCTCAGTCCTGGAACGGCATCCCCTTATTTTAAGATTATGCCCCCTAGTCCTAGTTTCACCCATCATTGGGAACATTCTCCCCGCATCCACCCGATCAAGCCCCTTCACAATCTTATATGTTTCAATAAGATCGCCTCTCATTCTTCGGAACTCCAATGAGTAGAGTCCCAATCCACTCAACCTCTCATCATACATCAACCCACCCATCCCTGGAATTAACCTAGTGAACCTTCTCTGCACTGCCTCAAGAGCCAGTATGTCCTTTCTTAAATATGGACACCAGAACTGCACGCAGTACTCCAGGTGTGGTCTCACCAATACCCAGTACAACTGCAGTAAGACCTCCCTGTTCTTATACTCCATCCCCCTAGCAATAAAAGCCAGCATTCCATTGGCCTTCTTGACCACCTGCTGCACACAAGGCCTCAAAGTTCTCTGTTTCTTTCAGGACTCCAGACCCAACCAGTTCCCCTCCACCACCACTCTCCTCCATCTAGCGGAACTTGTCCTCACCCTTAATACTTTCTCCTTTGTCTCCTCCCACTTTCCTCAAACAAAAGATATAGCTATGGGCACTCACATAGGTCTCAGCTTTGTCTGCCTTTTTGTTGACTACGTGGAACAGTCTTTGGTGTCTGTCCTCCACTTTTCCTACACTACATTGACGACTGCATTGGTGCTGCTACCTGCACCCATGCAGAGCTTGTTGACTTCACCAACTTTGCTTCCAACTTCTACCCTGCCTTCAAATTTACTGGTCCATTTTTGACACCTTCCTCCCCTTCCTCGATCTCACTGTCTCTAACTCTGGAGACAGCTAATCTACTGATGTCTATTATAAACACACAGACTCTCATAGCTATCTGATCTATACCTCTTCCCACCCAGTTACTTGTAAAAACACCATCCCCTTTTCTCAATTCCTTCATCTCGCCTCTTCCACTCTCAGGATGAGGCTTTTCATTCTAGAACAAAGGGGATGTCCTCCTTTTTCAAAGAAAGGAGCTTTCCTTCCTCCACCATCAATGCTGCATTCAACCATTTCACGCACATCTGCTTTTACCCCAATTGTCCCGCCATTCTTCTGAGGATAGGGTTCCTCTTGTCCTCATTTACCAGTCCACCACCCTCCGCACCCAGCACATAATTCTCCGGAACTTCCACCATCTCCAACAGGATCCCACAACCAAACACATCTATCCCTCCCCCCCCCCACCATTTCTGCTTTCTGCAGGGATCGCTCCATACATGACTCACTTGTCCATTCATCCCTTCCCAATGATCTCCTTCCTGACATTTACCCTTGAAAGTGGAACAAGTGCTACACCTGTCCCACTCTTTCTCCCTCACTACCATTCAGGACCCCCAACAGCCCTTCCAGTTGAGGCAATACTTCACCTGTGAGTCTGCTAGGGGTATATACTGTGTCTGGAGTTCCTGATGTAGATTGGGAGACCATTTTGCTGAGCACCTACGCTCTGTACACCAGAAGAAGCAGCCTCTCCCAGTGGCCACCCATTTTAATTCCACTTCCCATTCCGGTAATGCCCCCCACCCCTTCACCATTCCCCATCACCTTCTCCCTCCCTCCTTGCCTGCTCATCACCTCCTTCTGGTGCTTCTCCCCACTTTTCTTTCTTCCATGGCCTTCTGATCTCTTCTATCCAACTCCCCCTTCTTCAGCCCTGTATTTCTTTAACCAATCAACTTCCGAGATCTTTACTTCATCCCTCCCCCTCAAGGTTTCACCTAGCACTTTATGTTTCTCCCTTCCCTCCCCCACCTTTCAAATCTACTCATCAGCTTTTTTCTCTAGTCTTGCTGAAGGGTCTCGGCCCAAAAGGTTGACTGTACTTTTTTTCATAGATGCTACCTGGCCTGCTGAGTTTCTTCAGCATTTTGTGTGTGACGCTCGGATTTCCAGCATCTGAAGGTTTTCCCTTGTTTGAGATTAAAATTGTTTTTTTTTATCATTGACACATGTCATGAGATTTGTTGTTCTGTGGCAGTGGTAAAGTTCAAGCCATTAAAAAAATTGCTATAAGATAAAATAAAAGAGGAATAGTGAGGTAGTATTCATGAGCTTCCTGTAGAAGTAGTAGAGGCCAGTTCAGTTGTGTCATTTAAGGTAAAATTGGATAGGTATATGGACAGGAAAGGAGTGGAGGGTTATGGGCTGAGTGCGGGTAGGTGGGACTAGGTGAGATTAAGAGTTCGGCACGGACTAGGAGGGCCGGAATGGCCTGTTTCCGTGCTGTGATTGTTATATGGTTATATGGTTCCCCTGTGCTTCACTGTGTTGGTAATAATGAGAAGAAGGCATGTTCCGGATGGTGAGTGTCCTTATGATGGACGTGTAACACACTGTGAGGTTTCATTGCTAATGTAATGGTTTCTCTGTAGCAATATTTGGGTTATGACTAGAGATGACGGGGCTTTGGATTGAGGGGCTATCCAATGAGAGGGATGTTGTTTTTTCTTGTGGGACTGGGAAAAGGGGTTTTGTGGTCTTTTGCCGGAGAGAGATGAGAAAAGACGCAGATGGAGAGAGTTGGTAGACCGCCGAACAGAGTGGACTTGGAGTGAGGATCCGAGGGTCGGCTTCGCTCGGAGTAGGTCGACAGGAAACCAGTGGACTGAACAGTGAGCTCCAATGTTGTGCATTAGACTGTTTCATGAGAATGGGCTCTTTTCTTTGTTTTATTTCTTTACTAAATATATAGTCAAATTAAGAATTATAAAGCTCAATCATTTAATCGCATATTGTGTACTGTTTGTAATTTCATGGTACTGATTTGTAACGGGGGTCACATCACACAGCATCCACCCAAACAAGATTTCTTAAGTTTGGCTGGGCTGAGGGCTGTCTTCCCCTAGATTAAGCCACTAGCCAAACCGAGAGTTACAGATGCTACCTTGAGGCACTGTCTTTTGAAGATGGGTGATGGAGCTGACTTAGTCTACAACCCTGTTGACAAAGTTGATTGATGAAGGTAGATGTATGGATTTATACCACGTGGACTTCGGTAAGGTGGTTGATAAGGTCCCTCGTAGGAGGCATGTTCAGAAGATTTAAGATGTATGAAATCCATGGTTATTTGGCCATTTGGATTCGGAATCGACTTGCCCATAGAAGGTAATGGTTGATGAAACTGACTATGGTTGGAGGTCTGTGACCAGTGGTGGTCTTTAGGCATCTCTGTAATGGGTCTTCACTGTTTGTGATATCAGACTCTGGGAATGATGCTTGTGAACTATCACTGGTAAGCACTTAATCACATGATCAACCAATCTCACTTCTACACAGTTTAAAATAATTGTCTGCTTTCTTTATTACCACACCAAAGAATACTGGGCATGCTTTTGAATTAAGTAGATTTGGACAGTGTCTGTCAAGAAACATGACAACTCTACTGTACCAAATGATAAATCTGGACCAAATGTCATGTAAGTGAAATCCTACAACATGTACATTTATAAATTACCACAGGAAAATGTTGATGTGATTTTCATAGCTAACCTATTTTATTATAGAGCTCTACTCCAGAGAACCTAGTGATATCGCTGCTATTTTATGTCGCTAGTGATGGACAGGGAGTTCTACAGCCACACATTGAGGAGAAGAGGAGGTTAGTGGCTGTGTCTGGGTCATCAGAGGATTTGGGAAAATTCACAATTACTTTCCTGACACCAACTGATCTTAAATCCAGGAACTCCAAATATGCCAGGTGAGATTGTCCCTCATTGTCAATAAAACTGAAATGCCCATTTCTCTAAACAGGGCAGAATAAGCTGTTATGTCATTCTGGGTGTATATATGCATATGTATGGGATTGCACATATTTACATATTTTGAAGCTACTTTCCTTCCTTGCATTTAGGTTTTATAATGAGGTCAATTTGTGTTGAGATATATTTTTATGAAAATTTATTTATAAATATTTTAACTTCCTCAGTATTGACTGGGGCTTTCTTAATACCAGGAGCACAGAAGAGTGACGGATGACCTCATAGAAGTTTATAAAATCATGAGGGGTATGGATGAGGTGATCTCTTATAATCATGATCTGCTTCCTGCACCCATGCTGAGTTCGTCAATTTCAATTTTGCCTCCAACTTCCATCCTGCCCTCAAATTTACTTGATAAACATCTTCCCTTCCCCCACCTGGTCTCAGCTATCACCTGCCAGCTTGTACCATTTCCCTCCCTCCCCCCACCACTTTTATCTGGTTTCTGCCCCCTTTCTTTCAAACCTGGTGAAAGATCTCAGCCCAAAGCATCAACTGTTTATTCCCCTCCATAGATGCTCCTTGACTTGCTGAATTCCTCCAGCATGTGTTGCTCAGTCATAGTCATTTTTCCAAGATTGTGGAGCCCAAAACTAGGGGGCAGTGATACAAGATAAGAGGGGAGATATTTAAAAGCCATCTGGCAGGTTATGTGTTTACACAGAGGCTAGCAACTACCTGTATTAAGCTTCCAGAGGAAGTAGTCGAGGCAGGTACAATTGCAAAATATGAGAGGGTTTGTAGGATTATGAGCTGGATGCAGGCAACTGGGACTAGCTGGGAGGATACTGTGGTCAATATGTACAGTTGGGACATAAGACTCTATTTCCATCTTGCATCACTCTAAGACTCTGATTAATTCCAATAAGTGTAAGGTCTTGAACTTTGTAAAGTCAAACCAGGATAAAGTAAAAGGTCAGGCCCTGCGGAGGCACCTAGGAGTACAATTATATGGTTCCCTAAAAGTGGTGTCACAGGTAGACAGGGCATTTGCCATTCTCACCTTCATCAGCTGGGACTCATTCCATGGAATGTAGGGAAGGGAATGGGTGATCGTAATAAGTTGTACAACATTGTGCCCCAGGGAATCTTTTTTTTCTGCCCCAGGAAATCAAAACATAGTGAGCTTAAGGTGAGAGGAGAAAGGTTTAAGAGGGACCTGTAAGTTACTCTCTGTGTTCTTAGTGCATAGTATACTTAAATTGGCTACGGGGCAGTGTTCTGTACTGTGTGTGAGATGTGGGAAGTCTGGGAGACCTTCTGTCTCCCAGATAAACACATCTGCACCAAGTGCACCAAGCTGCAGCTTCTGAAGGAACACTTTAAGAAACTGGAGCTGCAGCTCGATGACCTGCGATGCATATGGGAGAATGAGGAGGTGATAGAGGCTACAGGGAGGTAGTTACCCTTGGGTTGTAGAAGAAGGGTAACTGGGTGACTGGAGAAGGTGGGGAAATGCACATCCAGAGCAGAGTACACCTGTGGCAGTTCCCTCAATAATAAGTATATAACTTTAGATACTATTGAGGGGGATGACCTACCGGAGGGGAAACACATCGACCAGGTCTCAGGCACCGAGTCTGCGGCTGTGACTCAGAAGAGCAGAGAGCTGAAGGGGGCTGCAGTGTTGATGGGAGATTCCACAGTCAAAGGAACAGAGACAAGATTCTATGGGCGTGATAGAGAAACCTGAATGGAATGTTGCCAAGACCAGGGTTGTCTTGAATTAATTTTCAAGAGTGAGGGTGACCAGCCAGAAGTCCTGGTACATATCAAGTCAAGTCAAGTCAAGTCACTTTTATTGTCATTTCGACCATAACTGCTGGTACAGTACATAGTAAAAATGAGACAACATTTTTCAGGACCATGGTGTTATATGACACAGTACAAAAACTAGACTGAACTATGTAAAAAAAAACAACACAGAGAAAGCTACACTAGACTACAGACCTACACAGGACTACATAAAGTGCACAAAAACAGTGCAGACATTACAATAAATAATAAACAGGACAATAGGGCAAGGTGTCAGTCCAGGCTTCAGGTATTGAGGAGTCTGATAGCTTGGGGGAAGAAACTGTTACGTAGTCTGGCAGTGAGAGCCCAAATGCTTCAGAGCCTTTTCCCAGACGGCAGGAGGGAGAAGAGTTTGTATGAGGGGTGCATGGGGTCCTTCATAATGCTGTTTCCTTTGCGGATGCAGTGTGTAGTGTAAATGTCCGTGATGGTGGGAAGAGAGACCCCGATGATCTTCTCAGCTGACCTCACTATCTGCTGCAGGGTCTTGCGATCCGAGATGGTGCAATTTCCAAACCAGGCAGTGATGCAGCTGCTCAGGATGCTCTCAATACAACCCCTGTAGAATGTGATGAGGATGGGGGGTGGGAGATGGACTTTCCTCAGCCTTTGCAGAAAGTAGAGACATTGCTGGGCTTTCTTTGCTATGGAGCTGGTGTTGAGGGACCAGGTGAGATTCTCCGTCAGGTGAACACAAAGAAATTTGGTGCTCTTAACGATCTCTACCGAGGAGCTGTCGATGTTCAGCGGGGAGTAGTTGCTCCGTGCCCTCCTGAAGTCAACAACCATCTCTTTTGTTTTGTTCACATTAAGAGACAGGTTGTTGGCTCTGCACCAGTCTGTTAGCCGCTGCACCTCCTCTCTGTAAGCTGACTCGTCGTTCTTGCTGATGAGACCCACCACGGTCGTGTCATCAGCGAACTTGATGATATGGTTCGAGCTGTGTGTTGCAGCACAGTCATGGGTCAGCAGAGTGAACAGTAGTGGGCTGAGCACGCAGCCCTGGGGAGCCCCCGTGCTCAGTGTGATGGTGTTGGATATGCTGCTCCCAATCCGGAATGACTGAGGTCTCCCAGTCAGGAAGTCTAGGATCCAGTTGCAGAGGGAGGTGTTCAGGCCCAGTAGGCTCAGCTTTCCAATCAGTTTCTGAGGGATGATTGTGTTGAATGCTGAACTGAAGTCTATGAGCAGCATCCGAATGTATCTGTCTTTTTTGTCCAGGTGGGTTAGGGCCAGTGGAAGGTGGTGGCAATGGCGTCATCTGTTGAGCGGTTGGGACGGTACACAAACTGCAGGGGGTCCAGTGAGGGGGGCAGCAGGGTCTTGATATGCCTCATGACGAACCTCTCGAAACACTTCATGATGATGGATGTAAGTGCATATTGGTACCAATGACATGGGTAGACAAGGTGAAGAGGTCCTGACAGGAGATTTTAGGGAGCTAGGTAGAAAACTGAGAAACAAGACCTCCAGAGTAGCAATCTCTGGGTTGATGCCTGTGCCATGTACCCGTGAGGGTAAGAATAGGGTGATTTGGCAGGTGAATATGTGGCTGAGGATCTGGTGCAGTGGGGCAGGGGTTCAGATTTATGAATCATCAGGATTTCTTCTGGAGAAGGTATGATCAATACAAAAGGGATGGACTACACCTGAACCCATGGGGGTCCAATATCCTTGTGGGCACATTGGCAAGAGTTGTTCAGGTGGGTTTAAACTAATTTGACAGGGGAATGAGAACCAGAGTGATAATGCTGAAAATGAGGTAGTTGGTTTACAAACAGAGGCAATGTGTAGTGAAACTCCTTGCAAGGAGAGACTGATGACAGGACAAAATTGCAGTCAACAGGCTGAGTTAAAAGGCAGACAAAATCAAAAAAGGTGAATACAGGACTAATGTGTTATATTTGAACGCACATTATGCAGAATAAAGTCTATGAACTTGAAGCACAGTTACAGATTGGCAAATATGATTTTGTAGGCATCACTGAATCATGGCTGAAAGAAGATTATAGCTGGGAGTTTAAAGTCCAAGGATACACATTGTATTGAAAGAATAGGCAGAAAGGCAGAGGAGGTGGCGTGGCTCTGTTGGCAAAAACAATTAAATCATTAGAAACAGGTGACATAGGGTCAGAAGGTGTTGAATTGTACAACGTTTGTGGATAGAGCCAAGGAACTGCAAGGGTACAAAGATTCTGATGAGAGTTATATACAGACCCCCAAACAGTAGTAAGGATATGGACTACATGTTACAGCGGGAGATAGGAAATGCATAAAGGGCAATGTTACAATAGTCATTTGGGGATTTCAATATGCTGTGAAATTGGGAAATTCAGGTTGAGGCTGGAGCCCAAGAGGGGTAATTACTAAAATGCCTACGAAATGTCGCTTCAGAGCAGGTCGTGGTTAAGCACACTAGGGGATAATCTATTCTAGACTGGGTGTTTTGCAATGAACCAGAATTTATTAGAAAGCTTAATGTAAATGAACCCTAAGGGACAAATTATCATATTATGATACAGTACACCCTGGCATTTGATAAGGAGAAACTATCAAATGTACCAGTATTACAGTGGAGTAAAGGGAGTTACAGAGGCATAAGAGAGAAGGCACAGGATATATACATCCCAAAGAGGAAGAAGTATTTGAAAGGCAAGATGTCACAACCATGGCAAACAAGGGAAGTCAAAGCCAAAGAGAGGGCATACAATAGACCAAAAATTAGTGGGAAGTTAAAGGGTTGGTAAGCTTTTAAATACAAACAGAAGGCAACCAAAAAAGTCATTAAGAAGGGAAAGGTGGAATATGAAAGTTAACTGTCCAGTAATATTAAAAAGCATATCAAAGTTTCTTCAGATACGTAAAGTGTAAAGAGAGGCGAGAGTGGATATCGGACCGCTGGAAAATGATGTTGGAGAGGTAGTAATGGCAGACAAACTGAATAAATATTTTATAACCATATAACAATTACAGCACGGAAACAGGCCATCTCAGCCCTTCTAGTCCGTGCCGCACTTACACTCACCTAATCCCACTGGCCCGCACTCAGCCCATAACCCTCCATTCCTTTCCTATCCATATACCTATCCAATTTTACTTTAAATGACAATACCAAAACTGCCTCTACCACTTCTACTGGAAGCTCATTCCACACAGCTACCACTCTCTGAGTAAAGAAGTTCCCCCTCGTGTTACACCTAAACTTTTGCCCCCTAACTCTCAACTCATGTCCTCTTGTTTGAATCTCCCCTACTCTCAATGGAAAAAGCCTATTCACGTCAACTCGATCTATCCCCCTCATTATTTTATTATCCCCCATCTCTTTCGGCTCCACACATAGCTGTCCACTCTGATTCTCTAAGGGACCAATTTTATCCCTCACCATCCTTTTGCTATTAATAGAAACCCTTCGGATTTATTTTCACCTTACTTGCCAAAGCAACCTTGTATCTTCTTTTAGCTTTTCTAATTTCTTTCTTAAGATTCTTTTTAAATTCTTTATATTCCTCGAGCACCTCATTTACTCCATGTTGCCTATATTTATTGTAGATCTCCCTCTTTTTCTGAACCAAGTTTCCAATATCCCTTGAAAACCATGGCGCTCTCAAACTTTTAACCTTTCCTTTCAACCTAACAGGAACATGAAGATTCTGTACCCTCAAAATGTCACCTTTAAATGACCTCTATTACATCCTTCCAATAAAACAAATTGTCCCAATCCACTCCTTCTAAATGCTTTCGCATCTCCTCAAAGTTAGCCTTTCTCCAATCAAAAATCTCAACCCTGGGTCCAGTCCTATCCTTCTCCATAATTATATTGAAACTAAAGGTATTGTGATCACTGGACCCGAAGTGCTCCCCAACACATATGTCCGTCACCTGACCTATCTCATTCCCTAACAGGAGATCCAACACTGCCCCTTCTCTAGTTGGTACCTCTATGTATTGCTGCAAAAAACTGTTCTGCACACATTTTACAAACTCCAAACCATCCAGCCCTTTTACAGAATGGGCTTCCCAGTCTATGTGTGGAAAATTAAAATCTCCCACAATCACAACCTTGTGCTTACTACAAATATCTGCTATCTCCTTACAAATTTGCTCCTCCAATTCTCGCTCCCCATTAGGTGGTCTATAATACACCCCTATAAGTGTTACTACACCTTTTGCATCAGTCTTCACTGTGGAAGACACAGTATAGTAGAAGTTCCAGGTGGCAGGAGGAGTGATGTGTGTGAAATTACCATTTCTTGAGAGAAGGTTCTTAGGAAACTGAAAGGTCTGAAGTTAGATAAGTAACCTGGACCAGATGGTATACACTCCAGGATATGAAAGAGGTGGCTGAAGAGATTGTGGAGGAATTCGTAATGTTTTTCAAGAATTACTAGATTCAGGAATGTTTCCGAAAGACTGGAAAATTCCATAGGTCTCTCCACTCTTCAAGAAGGGAGAGAGGCAGAAGAAAGGAAATTGTAGCCAGTTAGTCTGACCTCGGTGGTTAGAAGTCTATGAAGAAATAACAAGCAGAATAGACAAAGGAGAATCAGTTGTTGTGTACTTGGATTTTCAGAAAGCCTTTGACAAAGTACCACACATGAAGCTGCTTAATAAGCTATGAGCACATAGTATTACAGGAAAGATTCTAGCACGGATAAAGCGGAGGTTGACTGGCAAGAGGCAAAAAGTGGAAATGAAGGGAGCCTTTTCTGGTTGGCTGCCAGTGACTAGTGGTGTTCTACAGCGGTCTATGTTGGGACCGATTCTTTTAATGTTATATGTTAGTGATTTGGATGATGAAATTGATGCCTTTGTTGTAGTTTTGAGGAAATAAGAAGGCTACAGAAGGATTTAGATTAAGATAATAGGCAAAGAAGTTGCATATGGAATAAAGTGTCAGGAAGTGTATGGTTATGGACCCTGGTAGAAGAAATGAAAGGGTTAACTATTTTCTAAATGGAGAGAAAATACAAAAATCTGAGACACAAAGGCACTTGGGAGTCCTTGTGCAGGATTCACTAGAAGTTAGTTTTCATGTTGAATCTGTGGTGAGGAAGACAAATGCAATCTTAGCTTTCATTTCATATAAAAGCAAAGATGTTGAGACTTTACAAAGCCCTGGTGAGGGCTTACCTGGAGTATTGTGAGCGGTTTTGGGCCCCTTATCTTGGAAAGGACGTGCTGAAACTGGAGATGCTTCAAAGGAAGTTCAAGGGAAACTTCAGCCATCTCTGCTTTGCCGTCATCCCCGCCAGTATCCTCCTCCAACCCATCTCGGCAAGCTTCTCTCTCATGCTTCTGTTACTCCCTGTATTCCATTGCGATACTGATACATGTGACTTATGCTTCTCCCTCTGAAATTGCAGTATGAATTCAATCATATTGTGATTACTGCCTCCTAAGGGTTCCTTTACATTAAGCTCCCTAATAAGATCTGGGTTATTACACAACACCCAATCTAAGATAACCTTTCCCTGAGAAGGCTCAAGCATGCTGCTCTAAGAAGCCATCTTGTAGGCATTCAACAAACTCCCCCTCTTGTGATCCGACACCGACCTGATTTTCCCAATCCCCTTGCATATTGAAATCCCCCATTACAATTGTGTCATTACCCTTATATGCCTTTTGCAGCTCCTTTTGCAATCTCAAACCCACATCTTGGCTACTATTTGGAGACCTATTTATGATACCCAAAATGATTTTTTTACCCTTGCAGTTTCTTAATTCCACCCACAAAGATTCAACATTCTCTGGCCCAATATCACCTCTTTCTGATATAATTCCATCTCTTACCAACAGAGCCATACCACCGCCTGTGCCTTCTTGCCTGTCCTTTCAAAACAAATTATATCCTTTAATGTTAAGCTCCCAATTATTGCCTTCTTCCAGCCACGACTCAGTGATGCCTACAATGTCATACCGACCAATCTGTTATTACGCTATGAGTACATCCACCTTATTCTGAATGCTACACGCATTTAAATACAGCACCTTCAGTCCTGCATTATTCACGATTTTGAAGTTTGCTTCTATGGTACAATTTAAGTCTTTGCTCTGTCCGCATTTGTACCCAATTATCGCTTTGTCCTTTCTTATATTCATATTACATATTACATCATCTACTTGTAAACCTGCTGGCTCATCCTCAGCTCTGTCATACTGGTTCCCATCCCCCTGCCGTATTAGTTTAACCACTCCCAACAGCTCTAGTAAACCAGCCCGCATGAATATTAGTCCCCCTCAGATTCAACTGCAACCCGTCCCATTTGTCTGTACAGGTCCCATCTGCCCCACAAGAGGTCCCAATTATCCAGAAATCTGAATCCCTGCCCTTGCTCCAATTCTTTAGCCTCACATTTATCTGCCACCTCATCCTATTCCTATCCTTACTGTCGCATGGCACAATCAGTGAGATTACTACCCTTGAGTCCTGCTTCTCAGCTTCCTTCCCAACTCTCTGTGTTCTTTTTTCAGGACCTCCTCCCCTTTTCTACCTACATCGTTGGTACCAATATATACCACAACTTCTGGCTGCTCACCCTCCCTTTTCAGGATATTGTGGATACATACAGAAACATCACGGACCCTGGCACCTGGGAGGCAAGCTACCATCCATATTTTCTTTCTGCATCCACAGAATTGCCTATCTGTCCCCTGACTATAGAGTCCCCGATTAATGCTGCCATCCCCTGCAGTTCCCTACTCTTCTGAGTCACAGGGCCAGACTCAGTGCCAGAGGCATGGCCACTGTTGCATACCCCAGGTCATCCCTTCCAACAGTACTTAAAAATGAGTACCGTAGATTCCGGACTACAGAGCGCACCTGATTTTAAGCCGCTGGCACTAATTTTAGAAATAAAATCATTTTTTTAAATGTAAAGGCCGCACCGGATTTTAGGCCGCACCGGATTTTCGGCCGCAGGTGTCCCACGTTGTAATATGAGATATTTACACAGAAAGATATTACACGTGAGGATTTTTTTAACTTTTAATTAAATCCATATGGTAACAAAAACAAATACATATTGCAAATGCTTTTTTTCGAACCGTGCCCGTACGCGGCTACTTTTAAATATACGTTGCGTATACTTCTTTACTGAACAACATTCCAATATCTCCTAACGACTGGTAAAAAATATATATACTGCAGCCTACCAGGAAAAGTTATTGATACCTTTAACTTAAAAGCAGAGTTCGCTCGGATCCAAAGCCGCTCGCGTAATCCGCTCCCCCCTCCTTTCCGTTTCATCGCAAACGGCATTTAAAAGCAGATTTCGCTCGGATCCAAAGCCGCTCGCGTAATCCGCTCCCCCCTCCTTTCCGTTTCATCGCAAACGGCATTTTCCCACAAGACACCGCGAAACCGGGTGTGTCGTCATAGCATCCCGCGATGTAGTACAGAAAACAAATATAGTTTAAACTAAGTAGGGTAGGTAGCACAATGCTTCGAGTGTTTTCCATGTTGATGAGGGTGAGTACAAATGACTGATTTACAATAATTTAATTGTGAAAGTGCGCTTGATTTATCGTACAATTTCATTGGACCTCTGTGAACTACTCATCAATTTTATTGGTCTACTGTTACGAGGCAAAATGTTTACGAGGCGGCATGAAAAAAACCTTGCATTAGCCGCTTCGGATTATTGGCCGCAAAGTTCAAAGCTGTTCAAAATGTGGGAAAAAAGTAGCGGCTTAAAATCCGGAATCTACGGTACTTATTGTTCAGAGGGGCGACCACAGGTGCGCTCTCCACTATCTGACCTTCTCCCTCCCTTTTGACTGTCACCCTGTCTCCTGCAGCTCCTGTCTATCACTGCTTCACTTTGGCTAACATGCCGAAGGTCATTGAGCTGCAGCTCCATTTCCCAAACATAGTCTCTAAAGAAATGCATCTTGATGCGCCTGGTGCTGATGTGGCCATTGGGAAAGCTAGGAGTTTTCTGGAAATCCCACATCAGATACCCAGAACAGAACACTATCTCTGTAGACACTTTCTTTATTCTCTCAAGAGTTAAATAAGAAATATGGACTAAACTTATCCACTTACCTTGCCTCCACCTATTCTCACTGAAGCCTTGTTGATCCAAAGCCTTACTACTCAGATGATGACCGCTCCACAAGACAGTACCCCTCATTTATGGAGACTGTGTTTTTAAAGCTCTACGCTGGACCTGTGTGGCATTGCTTCTGTTGTGTCTGCGCAGTACTCCAATTTTATGGTCTTATGGCAACAATTTCTTGCAGAAATTGGTCAGTATATGGAACAGACTGCCCGAGGAAGTGATTGAGATACAATAACAATATTTAAATGGACATTTGAACAGGTACATTTCTTTGTAAATGTATTCGGCATCAACACTTTGGTCACAGAAAGCAGTATTACAGCCAGGGATTATCAGATAAATGTGAGGGGTTCATTTTGTTAGGTCAAATATGATGGCAGAATATAGTATGAATGGTAGGACTCTTGGCAGTGTGAAGGATCAGAGGGATCTTGGGGTCCGAGTCCATAGAATTCTCAAAGCTGCTGCGCAGGTTGACTCTGTGGTTAAGAAGGCATTCATCAACTGTGGGATTGAGTTTAAGAGCCAAGATGTAATATAATCCCCATTGATGATGCAAATATCATTGTCAGAGGGTCAGCAATCTCCTCCCTCGCCTTCCACAGTAGCCTGGGGTACATCTTGTCCAGTCCCAGACACTTATCCAACTTGATGCTTTCCAAAAACTCCAGCATATCCTCTTTCTTAATATCTATATGCTCAAGCTTTTCAGTCCACTGTAAGTCATCCCTAGAATTGCCAAGATCCTTTTCCACAGTTAATACTGAAGCAAAGTATTCATTAAGTACCTCTGCTATCTCCTCCAGCTCCATACACACTTTTCCATTGTTACACTTGATCGGTCATATTCTCTCACGTCTTTTCCTCTTCCCCTTCACATACTTGTAGAATGCCTTGGGGTTTCCCTTAATCAATGAAACCCCAAGATTTCCTTCTCATGGCTCTTCTGGGTCTCCTAATTTCATTCTTAAGCTCTTTCCTGCTAGCCTTATAATCTTCAAGATCTCTATCATTACCTAGTTTTTTGAACCTTTCATAAGCTTTTCTTTTCTTCTTGACTAGATTTAAAACGGCCTTTGTACACCACAGTTCCTGCACCCTACCATAACTTCCCTGTCTCATTGGAACGTACCTATACGGAATTCCACACAAATATAGAACATAGAATAGTACAGCACAGTACAGGCCCTTCGGCCCACAATGTTGTGCCAACCCTCAAACCCTGCCTCCCATATAACCCCCCACCTTAACTTCCTCCATATACCTGTCTAGTAGTCTCTTAAGCTTCACTAGTCTATCTGCCTCCACCACTGACTCAGGCAGTGCATTCCACGTACCAACCACTCTCTGAGTGAAAAACCTTCCTCTAATATCCCCCTTGAACTTACCTTCCCTTACCTTAAAGCCATGTCCTTTTGTGCTGAGCAGTGGTGCCCTGGGGAAGAGGCACTGGCTGTCCACTCTGCCTATTCCTCTTAATATCTTGTACACCTCTATCATGTCTCCTCTCATCCTCCTTCTCTCCAAAGAGTAAAGCCCTAGCTCCCTTAATCTCTGATCATAATCCATACTCTCTAAACAAGGCAGCATCCTGGTAAATCTCCTCTGTACCCTTTCCAATGCTTCCACATCCTTCCTATACTGAGGTGACCAGAACTGGACACAGTACTCCAAGTGTGGACTAACTAGAGTTTTATAGAGCTGCATCATTACATCACGTCTCTTAAACTCTATCCCTCGACTTATGAAAGCTAACACCCCATAAGATTTCTTAACTACCCTATCTACCTGTGAGAAACTTTCAGGGATCTGTGGACATGTACCCCCAGATCCCTCTGCTCCTCCACACCACCAAGTATCCTGCCATTTACTTTATACTCTGCCTTGGAGTTTGTCCTTCCAAAGTGTACCACCTCACACTTCTCCGGGTTGAACTCCATCTGCCATTTCTCAGCCCACTTCTGCATCCTATCAATGTCTCTCTGCAATCTTCGACAATCCTCTACACTATCTACAACACCACCAACCTTTGTGTCGTCTGCAAACTTGCCAACCCACCCTTCTACCCCCACATCCAGGTTGTTAATAAAAATCACAAAAAGTAGCGGTCCCAGAACAGATCCTTGTGGGACACCACTAGTCACAACCCTCCAATCTGAATGTACTCCCTCCACCACGACCCTCTGCCTTCTGCAGGCAAGCCAATTCTGAATCCACATGGCCAAACTTTCCTGGATCCCATGCCTTCTGACTTTCTGAATAAGCCTACTGTGTGGAAACTTGTCAAATGCCTTACTAAGATCCATGTAGATCACATCCACTGCACTACCCTCATCTATATGCCTGGTCACCTCCTCAAAGAACTCTATCAGGCTCGTCAGGCACGATCTGCCCTTCACAAAGCCATGCTGACTGTCCCTGATCAGACCATGATTCTCTAAATGCCCATAGATCCTATCTCTAAGAATCTTTTCCAACAGCTTTCCGACCACAGACGTGAGGCTTACTGGTCTATAATTACCTGGAAGATCCCTACTACCTTTTTTGAACAAGGGGACAACATTCGCCTCCCTCCAATCCTCCGGTACCATTCCCGTGGACAACGAGGACATAAAGATCCTAGCCAGAGGTTCAGCAATCTCTTCACTGGCTTCGTGGAGCAGCCTGGGGAATATTCCATCAAGCCCCAGGGACTTATTCGTTCTAATGTATTTTAACAACTCCAACACCGCCTCTCCCTTAATATCAACGTGCTCTAGAACATCAACCTCACTCATATTGTCCTCACCGTCATCAAGTTCCCTCTCAGTGGTGAATACCGAAGAGAAGTATTCATTGAGGACCTCGCTCACTTCCACAACCTCCAGGCACATCTTCCCACTTTTATCTCTAATCGGTCCTACCTTCACTCCTGTGATCCTTTTGTTCTTCACATAACTGAAGAATGCCTTGGGGTTTTCCTTTACCCTACTCGCCTAGGCCTTCTCATGCCCCCTTCTTGCTCTTCTCAGCCCCTTCTTAAGCTCCTTTCTTGCTACCCTATATTCCTCAATAGACCCATCTGATCCTTGCTTCCTAAACCTCATGTATGCTGCCTTCTTCCACCTGACTAGATTTTCCACTTCACTTGTCACCCATGGTTCCTTCACCCTACCATTCTTTATCTTCCTCACCGGGACAAATTTATCCGTAACATCCTGCAAGAGATCCTTAAATATCGACCACATGTCCATAGTACATTTCCCTGCAAAAACATCATCCCAATTCACACCCGCAAGTTCTAGCCTTAATAGCCTCATAATTTGCCCTTCCCCAATTAAAAATTTTCCTATCCTCTCTGATTCTATCCTTTTCCATGATAATGCTAAAGGTCAGGGAACGGTGATCACTGTTCCCCAGATGCTCACCCACTGACAGATCTGTGACCTGACCCAGTTCGTTACCTAATACTAGATCTAGTATGGCATTCCCCCTAGTCGGTCTGTCAACATACTGTGACAGGAATCCATCCTGGACACACTTAACAAACTCTGCCCCATCTAAACCCTTGGAACTAATCAAGTGCCAATCAATATTAGGGAAGTTAAAGTCACCCATGATAACAACCCTGTTATAACCATAACCATATAACCATATAACAATCACAGCACGGAAACAGGCCATTCCGGCCCTCCTAGTCCGTGCCGAACTCTTAATCTCACCTAGTCCCACCTACCCGCACTCAGCCCATAACCCTCCACTCCTTTCCTGTCCATATACCTATCCAATTTTACCTTAAATGACACAACTGAACTGGCCTCTACTACTTCTACAGGAAGCTCATTCCACACAGCTATCACTCTCTGAGTAAAGAAATACCCCCTCGTGTTTCCCTTAAACTTTTGCCCCCTAACTCTCAAATCATGTCCTCTCGTTTGAATCTCCCCTACTCTCAATGGAAACAGCCTATTCACGTCAACTCTATCTATCCCTCTCAACATTTTAAATACCTCGATCAAATCCCCCCTCAACCTTCTACGCTCCAATGAACAGAGACCTAACTTGTTCAACCTTTCTCTGTAACTTAAGTGCTGAAACCCAGGTAACATCCTAGTAAATCGTCTCTGCACTCTCTCTAATTTATTGATATCTTTCCTATAATTCGGTGACCAGAACTGTACACAATATTCCAAATTTGGCCTTACCAATGCCTTGTACAATTTTAACATTACATCCCAACTTCTGTACTCAATGCTCTGATTTATAAAGGCCAGCGTTCCAAAAGCCTTCTTCACCACCCTATCTACATGAGACTCCACCTTCAGGGAACTATGCACTGTTATTCCTAGATCTCTCTGTTCCACTGCATTCCTCAATGCCCTACCATTTACCCTGTATGTTCTATTTGGATTATTCCTGCCAAAATGTAGAACCTCACACTTCTCAGCATTAAACTCCATCTGCCAACGTTCAGCCCATTCTTCTAACCGGCATAAATCTCCCTGCAAGCTTTGAAAACCCACCTCATTATCCACAACACCTCCTACCTTAGTATCATCAGCATACTTACTAATCCAATTTACCACCCCATCATCCAGATCATTTATGTATATTACAAACAACATTGGGCCCAAAACAGATCCCTGAGGCACCCCGCTAGTCACTGGCCTCCATCCCGATAAACAATTATCCACCACTACTCTCTGGCATCTCCCATCTAGCCACTGTTGAATCCATTTTATTACTCCAGCATTAATACCTAACGACTGAACCTTCTTAACTAACCTTCCATGTGGAACTTTGTCAAAGGCCTTGCTGAAGTCCATATAGACTACATCCACTGCCTTACCCTCGTCAACATTCCTCGTAACTACTTCAAAAAATTCAATACGGTTTGTCAAACATGACCTTCCACGCACAAATCCATGCTGGCTACTCCTAATCAGATCCTGTCTATCCAGATAATTATAAATACTATCTCTAAGAATACTTTCCATTAATTTACCCACCACTGATGTCAAACTGACAGGTCTATAATTGCCAGGCTTACTTCTAGAACCCTTTTTAAACAATGGAACCACATGAGCAATACGCCAATCCTCCGGCACAATCCCCGTTTCTAATGACATCTGAAAGATCTCCGTCAGAGCTCCTGCTATCTCTACACAAACTTCCCTCAAGGTCCTGGGGAATATCCGGTCAGGACCCGGAGATTTATCCACTTTTAAATTTCTTAAAAGCGCCAGTACTTCCACCTCTTTAATTGTCATAGGTTCCATAACTTCCTTACTTGTTTCCCACACCTTACACCGTTCAATATCCTTCTCCTTAGTGAATACCGAAGAGAAGAAATCGTTCAAAATCTCTCCCATCTCCCTCGGCTCCACACATAGCTGACCACCCTGATTCTCTAAGGGACCAATTTTATCCCTCACTATCCTCTTGCTTTTAATATAACTGTAGAAGCCTTTCGGATTTACTTCCACCTTATTTGCCAAACCAAACTCGTAACTTCTTTTAGCTTTTCTAATCTCTTTCTTAAGTTTCCTTTTACATTCTTTATATTCCTCGAGCAATTGCTTTACTCCATGCTGCCTATATCTATTGTAGACATGCCTCTTTTTTCGAACCAAGTTTCTAATATCCCTTGAAAACCATGGCGCTTTCAAACCTTTAACATTTCCTTTCAACCGAACAGGAACATAAAGATTCTGTACCCTCATAATTTCACCCTCATCCACCTTTCTTACAATGCTCCTAGCATTAAAATAGATACATTTAAGATACTCTCCACCTCCTCCTCTCTTTTCATCCCTAGCAATGCATTCAAATTTATTATCCTTTTCTTTCTTCTCCCCTACAACTTCGGGCTGAGCACATCCCTTCTCCATCACCTGCCTTTCCTCCCTCACACACTGTCTACTTACTTGCTCTACTGGTGAACTAACCTCCTCTCCCATAGTTTCCTCAAATTGATTTCCGCCCCCCCCATCTTACTAGTTTAAAGTCTGCCCTGTAGCCCTAGCAAACCTCCCCGCTAGGATATTGGTCCCCCCAGGATTCAAGTGTAACCCGTCCTTCTTGAATAGGTCACGCCTGCCCCAGAAGAGGTCCCAATGATCCAGAAACTTGAATCCCTGTCCCCTGCTCCAATCCCTCAACCACGCATTCATCTTCCACCTAATTCCATTCCTACTCTCACTGTCGCATGGCACAGGCAGTAATCCCGAGATTACTACCTTTGCGGTCCTTCTTCTTAACTGCCTTCCTAACTCCCTATACTCTCATTTCAGGACCTCTTCCCCTTTCCTACCTATGTCATTGGTACCTACATGTACCACGACCTCTGGCTCCTCACCCTCCCACTTCAGGATATCTTGGACACGATCAGAAACGTCCCGGACCCTGGCACCAGGGAGGCAAACTACCATCCGGGACTCCCGATCACCTCCACAGAACCCCTGACTATCGAGTCCCCTATTACTATGGTCCTCTTTCTTCTATCCCTACCCTTCTGAGCTACAGGGCCGTCCTCTGTGCCGGAGGCCCGGCCGCTGTCACTTCCTCCATGTAGGCTGTCCCCCCCAACAGTACTCAAACATGAGTACTTATTGTCAAGGGGTACAGCCACTGGGGTACTCTCTAGTACCTGCCCCTTCCCCTTCCTGACCGTGACTCACCTATCTGCCTTCCGTGGCCCCGGAGTGACCACCTGCCTGTAACTCCTCTCTATCCTGACCAGGCGAAGGTCATCGAGCTGCAGCTCCAGTTCCCTAACTCGGTCCCTCAGGAGCTGCAGTTCGGCGCACCTGGCGCAGATGTGGACGTCTGGGAGGCTCGGAGACTCCAGGATCTCCCACATCCGACACTGAGAACAACAAGCTGCCCTCACACTCATACTTCCCGAATAACTGAAAATAACAAGAACTAAAAGATAAGCCTACTGTGCCCTCTTCCGCCTAAGCCCTCTGAGCCCAAGCCCTACACTCTGCTCCCGGCTCACTCCGCTGCCCGCAAACAAAGCTGCCCGCTGCTTAAGGCTGCGTTCTTTTTATATCTTCCCTCCTTCCCAAGCCTCCTTCACGCGCCTGCGCAGTCCCGCCTCTCAGAACTCCGATCTGAGAAGCAATTTGAAAATGGCCGCCGCTGCACTTCTTCTCAAAGCTTCGCTGTCCTCTTCCAAAAGAGAACTACCTCACTCCTTCTCTCCTTTTTATATCTTCCCTCCTTCCCAGGCCTCCTTCACGCGCCTGCGCAGTCCCGCCTCTCTGAACTCCGATCTGAGAAGCAATTTGACAATGGCCGCCGCCGCACTTCTTGTCAAAGCCTCGCTGTCCTCTTCCAAAAGAGAACTACCTCACTCCTTCTCTCCTTTTTATATCTTCCCTCCTTCCCAGGCCTCCTTCACGCACCTGCGCAGTCCCGCCTCTCAAAAGGTTATTTTTGCACCTTTCCAAAATCTGCCTCCCAATCTGCTCCTCAGTATCTCTGCTGCTATCAGGGGGCCTATAAAATACCCCCAGTAGAGTAACTGCTCCCTTCCTGTTCCTGACTTCCACCCATACTGACTCAAAAGAGGATCCTGCTACATTACCCGCCCTTTCTGCAGCTGTAGTAGTATCCCTGACCAGTAA
Source organism: Hemitrygon akajei (assembly GCF_048418815.1). Lineage (NCBI taxonomy): Eukaryota > Metazoa > Chordata > Chondrichthyes > Myliobatiformes > Dasyatidae > Hemitrygon > Hemitrygon akajei. Next base: position 1,961,385 of record NC_133127.1, on the reverse strand, counting down.
TGCCACCCCTCATCCCCTTTTTCTCCCCTCTCTATCCCTTTTAAAGCACTGAAATCCAGGAATATTGAGAATCCATTCCTGCCCTGGTGCCAGCCAAGTCTCCGTAATGGCTACTACATCATAATTCCATGTATTTATCCAAGCTCTCAGTTCATCAACTTTGTTCCTGATGCTTCTTGCATTGAAGTACACACACTTTAGCCCTTCTACCTTACTACGTTTATACCCTTTATTCTGCTGCTCTTTCCTCAAAGCCTCTCTATATGTTAGATTTGGCTTTACTCCTTGCACTTCTTTCACTGCTCTATCGCTCCGGGTCCCATCCTTCTTGCAAATTAGTTTAAACCCTCCCGAACCATGCTAGAAAACCTACCAGCAAGGAAATATCCCCTGAACATTTGCCACATTTCTGCTGGACATTTCCCTGAGAACATCTGTTCCCAATTTAAGCTTCCAAGTTCCTGCCTGATAGCCTCATGTTTCCCCTTACTTCACTTAAACGCTTTCCTAACTTGTCTGTTCCTAGCCTTCTCCAATGCTGTGGTAAAGGAGATAGAATTGTGATCACTTTCTCCAAAATGCTCTCCCACTCGGAGATCTGACACTTGACCAGGTTCATTTTCCAGTACCAAATCAAGTACAGTCTCTCCTTTTGTAAGCTTATCTACATATTGTGTCAAGAAACCTTCCTGAACACACCTAACAATTTCCGTGCCATCTTAACCCTTTGCTCTAAGGAAATGCCAGTCAATACTTGGGAAATTAAAATCTCCCACCACGACAACCCTGTTGTTATTACACCTTTCCAGGATCTGTCTCCCTATCTGCTCCTTGATGTCCCTGTTACTGTTGGGTGGTTTATAAAAAAATACCCAGTGGAGTTATTGACCCCTTCCTTTTCCTGATTTTGTCCTTTTTTGCAGCTGTGACTCTATCTGTGATTAACCGTGCCACGCCCCCATCTCTTTTGCCTCCCTCTCTGTCCTTTCTGAAACATTTAAAGCCTGGCACTCTAAGCAACCATTCCTGCCCCTGAGCCACCCAAGTCTCTGTAATGGCCACAGCATCATGGCTCCAAGTACTGATCCATGCTCTAAGCTCGTCCTCTTTGTTCATAATGCTCCTTGCATTAAAATAGACACACCTCAAACCATCAGTCTGAGCGCACCTGTCTATCCTCCCTCTTGCACTGTCTACAAGCTTTCTCTATTTGTGAGCCAACCACCTCTTCCTCCATCTCTTCAGTTCAGTTCACAAACCCAGCTATTCTAGTTTAAACTCTCCCCAATAGCCTTAGCAAATTGCCCCGCCAGGATATTGTTCCCCCCTGGGATTCAAGTGCAACCCGTCCTTCTTGTACAGGTCACACCTGCCCCAAAAGAGATCCCAAGGATCCAGAAATCTGAATCCCTGCCCCCTGCTGCAATCCTCAACCACACATTTATCCTCTACCTCATTATATTCCTATACTGGCACAGGTAGTAATCCCCAGATAACTACCTTAGAGGTCCTGCTTCACAACTTCCTTCCTAACTCCCTGTAGTCTGCTTTCAGGACCTATTCCCGTTTCCTACCTATGTTTTTGGTACCAATATGTACCATGACCTCTGGCTGTTCTCCTTCCCGCTTCAGGATATTGTGGATGCGATCAGAAACATCCCAGACTTGGCACCTGGGAGGCATGCTACCATCCGTGTTTCTTCCTTGCATCCACGGTATCGCCTGTCTGATCCCCTAACTATAGAGTCCCCTATTACTGTTGCCATCCTCTTCCTTTCCCTACCCTTCTGAACCACAGGACCAGACTCTGTGCCAGAGGCACGGCCACTGTTGCTTCCCCCAGCTAGGCCATTCTGCCCCCCCCCCCCCAAACAATACTCAAGCAGGAGTACTTATTGTTAAGGGGTATAGCCACAGGGGTACTCTCTAGCATCTGACTCTTGCCCTTCCCTCTCCTGACTGTTATCCACTTATCTGTCTCCCAAGGCATTGGTGTGACTACTTGCCTATAACTCCTTTCTATCACCTCCTCACTCTCCCTGACCAGATAAAGGTCATCAAGCTGCATCACCAGTTCCCTAATGCGGTCCCTAAGGAGCTGCAGCTCGACGCACCTGGTGCAACTGTGGCCATCCAGGAGGCTGGGAGTCTCCCGGACTTCCCACATCCGACGACAAGCACAGAACACCAGCCTCACACACATACTTCCTGCAACACACACAAAATGCTGGTGGAACACAGCAGGCCAGACAGCATCTATAAGGAGAAGCACTGTCGACGTTTTGGGCCGAGACCCTTCGTCAGGACTAACTGAAAGGAAAGTTAGTAAGAGATTTGAAAGTAGGAGGGGGAGGGGAAAATGTGAAATGATAGGAGAAGACCGGAGGGGTGAAGCTGAGAGCCAGAAAGGTGATTGGCAAAAGGGATACAGATCTGGAGATGGGATCATGGGACGGGAGGCCTAGGGAGAAAGAAAGGGGGAGGGAAGCACCGGAGGGAGATGAAGAACAGGCAGAGTGATGGGCAGAAAGAGAGGGGGGAAAAGGGGGGGAAAAAACTAAATGTATCAGGGATGGGGTAAGAAGGGGAGGAGGGCCACAAACAGAAGTTAGAGAAGTCAATGTTCATGCCATTAGGTTGGAGGCTACCCAGCCGGTATATAAAGTGTTGTTCCTCCAACCTGAGTGTGGCTTCATCTTGACAGTAGAGGAGGCCATGGATAGACATATCAGAATGGGAATGGGACGTGGAATTAAAATGTGTGGCCACTGGGAGATCCTGCTTACTCTGGTGGACAGAGCATAGGTGTTCAGCGAAACGGTCTCCCAGTCTGCGTCAGGTCTCACCAATATATAAAAGGCCACACCGGGAGCACTGGACGCAGTATACCACATCAGCCGACTCACAGGTGAAGTGTCGCCTCACCTGGAAGGACTGTCTGGGCCCTGAATGGTGGTGAGGCAGGAATTGTAAGGGCAGGTGTAGCACCTGTTCCGCTTACAAGGATAAGTGCCAGGAGGGGGATCGGTGAGAAGGGATGGGGGGAATGAATGGACAAGGGAGTCGCGTAGGGAGCAATCCCTGCGGAAAGCAGAAAGTGGGGGGGAGGGAAAGATGTGCTTGGTAGTGGGATCCCGTTGGAGGTGGCGGAAGTTACGGAGAATTATACGTTGGACCCAGAGGCTGGTGGGGTGGTAGGTGAGCACAAGGGGAACCCTATCCCAAGTGGGGTAGTGGGCGGATGGGGTGAGGGCAGATGTGCTGGAAATGGGAGAGATGCGTTTGAAAGCTGAGTTGATGGTGGAAGAAGGGAAGCCCCTTTGTTTAAAAAAGGAAAACATCTCCTTCGTCCTGGAATGAAAAGCCTCATCCTGAGAGCAGAGGCGGAGGAATTGTGAGAAGGGGATAGCATTTTTGCAAGAGACAGGATGGGAAGAGGAATAGTCCAGGTAGCTGTGAGATTCTGAAGGCTTATAGTAGATATCAGTAGATAAGCCGTCTCCAGAGATGGAGACAGAAAGATCAAGAAAGGGGAGGGAGGTGTCGGAAATGGACCAGGTAAATTTGAGGGCAGGGTGAAAGTTGGAGGCAAAGTTAATGAAGTCAAGGAGCTCAGCATGCGTGCAGGAGGCAGCGCCAATGCAGTCGTCGATGTAGCGAAGGAAAAGAGGGGGACGGATACCCGTATAGGCTTGGAACATGGACTGTTCCACAAACCCTTCATCAGATTTCGACCCGAAACGTCGTCACTACCTCCTCCCATAGATGCTGTCTGGCCTGCTGAGTTCTGCCAGCATTTTGTGTTTTTATTTATTTCCAGCATCTGCAGATTCACTCGTGTAACATAGGTTCATTGTCTATTCAGAAATCTGATGGTGGAGGGGAAGAAGCTGTTCCTAACACGTTGAATGTGTTCAACTATTCTCCTAACTTCAGGCTTCTATACCACCTTCCTGATGGTAGTAAGGAGGAGAGGTCATGTCGTGGGTGATGGGGTTCCTTAATGATACATGCCGCCTTTATAAGGCAGCTCCTTTTGAAGATGTTGGGGAAGCTACTCCGCTTGATGGAGCTGCCTGAGTTTGCAACTTTGCAGTTTTTTCTGATCCTGTACAGTGGCCTCTCCACACCAGACAGTGATGCAACCAGTTAGAATGCTCTCCATGTTGTATCTGTAGAAATCTTTGTTGACATACCATATCTCTTCAATCTCCTAATGAAATATAGCCACTGTCATGCCTTCTTTATGTTGAAATCATGAAAGATTATCATAGATGTTGACACCCGGGAATCTGAAACTGCACACCCTTTCCACTGCTGATCCTTCAAGTATCAAAATAAGAATCAGAATCAGGTTTATTATCACCAGCATGTGCTGTGAAATTAGTTAACATAGCAGCAGCAGTTTAATGCAATACATAATATTGAATAAATGAATAAATAAATAAATAAATAAATCGCAGTATATGTATATTGAATAGATTTTAAATTGTGCAAAAGCAGAAATAATATATATTTAAAAAGAGAGATAGGGTTCATGGGCTCAATGTCCATTTAGGAATCAAATGGCAGGGGGGAAGAAGCTGTTCCTGACTCGCTGAGTGTGTGCCTTCAGGCTTCTGTACCTCCTACCTGATGGTAATAATGAAAAAAGGTATGCCCTAGGCGCTGGGGGCCCTTAATAAGATGGCTGTGGAGACCAAGTCATTGAGTATATTTAAAGCTGAAGTTGATTTGTTCTGCTTGATTAGTGGAAGGTTCTTGACTAGTTGGGGCATCAAAGGTTATGGGGAGAAGGCAGGAGAATGGGGTTGAGAAGGATCAGTCGAGATGTAATGGTGGAGCATCTTGATGGGCTGAATGGCCTGACATTATTATAGGAAGGATGTCAAAGCTGTGGAGAGGGTGCAGAAGAGATTTACTAGGATGCTGCCTGGATTAGAGACCCTGAGGGACAAACTGATTATTTTCTCTGGAGTGACGGGGGTTGAGAAGAGATCTAATAGAGTTTATATGGTTAGCACAACACTATTATAGCATCAGAGTTTGTACATTCTCCCTGTGACCACATGGGTTTCCTCTGGGGCGGGCAAGAAGTGGTGACCCTACCAGAAATGACCAAGTTCCAAAAAAGGAATAAATAAAAGATAAACGAGACACCTGGACACACATTGACTCCACTATAAAATCTGAATGTATAGTATCTGTAGATAAAATGCCAACGTATATCATTGCAATTAAAATTAATTCATGGTAGTGCTGTAATCAGCAGCGAATTCTTTAACTTAATTCCCAGGTCAACGTTGCAGTCTCATTGTTTTGTTACTCCATATCTCTCTGGTTTTCTTTTCTCTTTAACAGTTACAACCATCTCCAAGCACCTTGTCCAAGTCTGGAGATGGTGACAGACATTGTGAAAAGCAGCTTGAATGGCCGTTTTGTCTACAGTGCCGCCTCTACAAGCAGGCGCTACTACATTGGTGTGGACAGTTACAGACCACCCCCGAAACAAGATGGGGACACCACATCAAACAAACTCCTGGTTCATCAAGTGACGGTGCAAGTTCCCTTTGAGGTTGAAGTCCTGTTTGAATCAGGAAGTTTTACACAACGATCAAATCAATTTTCTGGTGAGGTTTTCTCAAATGAACTTGAAAGGTGGAAGCAATCATTTGACGAAAAATTTGACAGCACTTTTCACTTGTCAAATAAAGGCTTTTCTCCGCAACAAATTAAATTTGCTAAAGCAGTTTTCAGTAATACAATTGGTGGAATGGGATATTTCTATGGTCAGTCATATGTTCAATCCAAATACAATGAGTATCCTTTGCCTTATCTGGAGGGCCCACTCTACACTGCAGTTCCATCCCGGTCATTTTTCCCCCGAGGATTTCTTTGGGATGAAGGATTCCATCAACTCCTGATTAGTAAATGGGACCGGTCTATTAGTAAGGAAGTGATTGGACATTGGTTAGATATGATGAACGTAGAAGGTTGGATACCCAGAGAGCAAATCTTGGACAATGAAGCACGGAGTAAAGTGCCAGCAGAGTTCATTGTACAGAGAAATGAAAATGCCAACCCTCCTACACTCTTCCTGACTTTGCAAAAGCTAATAGAAGATTTAAACGGGAAGTTGACTGAAGAAGACAGGTCCTACCTGAAGAAGCTGTTTCCGCGTTTGAAGACTTGGTATGATTGGTACAATTCAACACAAGTTGGACCTCTACCATCGACTTATCGGTGGAGAGGCCGTGACACTGACACCAATCTGTTCCTCAATCCTAAAACTCTGACCTCTGGACTTGATGATTACCCTCGGGCATCGCACCCTTCTGAGGATGAACGTCATGTGGACCTCCGCTGCTGGGTGACGTTGGCATCAAAGGTCATGACGGATATCACCAAAATCCTCAGTTTACCACATCAGGAGTATCAGGACATGTATGAAACCTTGAGTGACAACACTTTGCTTCAACAACTGCACTGGTCTGAAGATCTGAAGGCATTCTGTGATTATGGGAATCATTCTCAGTCTATCTTTCTGGAGCGAGAGAAGATCTATGTGCCCCCGGGTCAGCCTCGACAAACTGGCCATGCAGCCAGGCTTGTGCGCTCCGTTCGGAAACAGCCAAAGCTGCAGTATGTGAATGCGTTCGGCTATGTGAGTCTGTTCCCGTTCCTGCTACATATCTTGAAACCTGATTCTCCAAAGCTTCAGCACATCTTAAAGGATATAAAGGATGAAGAGAAGCTCTGGACCCCTTATGGCCTACGCTCACTTTCAAAATCTAGCCCTCTCTACTTGAAACGGAACACTGAATATGACCCACCTTATTGGCGGGGGCCTATTTGGATTAATTTGAACTACCTTGTAGTTCGAGCACTATATTACTACTCTACTCAGACTGGACCATATCAGGAAATGGCAGCAACACTCTATCAGGAGCTGAGGACTAACCTCATATCGAATCTGTATAAGCAGTATGTACAAACTGGTTACCTGTGGGAGCAATATAATGATAGTACTGGCAAAGGGCAGGGTAGTCACCCCTTTACTGGTTGGTCTTCCCTTATAGTTCTGATAATGGCTGAGCAATATTAAACTTCCTACCGCTTTCATCCTGTATAAAAGTTTAAGACTGATTATTTGGTATTAAATATTTCATTATTTCAATGATTGATTCAGTTATGGTTAAACTCCCCAGCATCCTAATCAGAGAGAAATTCAACCTGCAGGTATTACATGGCATTAACATAAGAGCAGGCACTGACAAGTTTAGTAGTACATCAACCAAACTCTGTACGCAGTGACTGCTACATTTTCAGGGATTTTTTTCAGGCTGCGAAAGCATTAGTTTCCCTTAAGAAATATTAATAAGGCGCCTGTCTATGTTTAATATCCCATGGAGAATCAGCATTCAACAAAATAGGTAGCAGCTATAGTCCATGCAGGTTTCACTGGACGACAGCCACAACTTTTAAAAATACTTCCTGTAACATGGTCTGCTGTTGACCCTTCAAACTTAGTGTGAGCTATTGTTGGCCCACAGTTCACCTCCTCATACCCTGTATCCTCCACTCCATCCAGCAGCATTGACAGTGAACCTCATCCTCCCACTTCTCAGTCTTCACTAAGAAGTAAATTAAAGGTGAAGATTTGTAATTGTCTACCAAAATACTCGTCTATAAGATTTAACATCACAGCACCTTTTCTATTCAGCTGAGTGTTAGTGTACTCAAATCTAAAGGAACCAAAAATATGCAGAGTCCTGTTTGATCTACACAATCTCAGCATGGGATTTAGTAGGGCTCTGCATTTCTTCCACTGTTAACAGACCAATTTTTCTATATTTAATTGTACTAGAATCTGAAAGGCTGGACCAATATGTATCACAGTAACTGGGCTTTTTTAGGAAGACTTTGGAATTTGCTGTTCAATTCCTTCCAGTGCCTCATGGACCCATTGCTGGTTCTCTCATTTTGTGTGGCATTTGTAAATAAATAAATTGACATGTTAAATAAATCAATTTGTGGCAACTTCAACACAAACAGTCAAAAATATAAGATGTGTACCTCTTTATAGGAACTATTATGCATTAAACTTAAAATTGTCATGGTTACCTCAGACAAAGTTTCATTTTATAAAGATTATAACACAGAATCTGAAAATACATTTGTCCATTTGATTCTGGTCTATGCATGTTTTTTTGTCGTTCATTCCATTCCCATTCATCCCATTCTTTCCACATCCCCCTGTATTTTCCTACTTTGACTGCTCTTGGGAAGACTTGCTGATTCTGGTTTGCTCACCTGACAAGTTGGCTATTTACTTGTTACCTAAACTGAGAGTGGCCTGAGGAAAAGAAACTTTATCACAAGGGAAAGTCATGATGTAAAGATGCAGTGAAAGGAAGTTTCATCATTGGCTTCAAATGGAACAGATTCCTCCAGATCCTACATCATCACATTTCCTATCAGTCTTCTAGTTGTTTGAGAAAAGGGTCAATGTTCCGTTACAGACAGACAGACAGATGTACTTTATTCATCCCGAGGGAAATTGGGTTTTGTTACAGCCGCGCCAACCAAGAATAGTGCAGAAATATAGCAATATAAAACCATAAATAATTAAATAATAATAAGTTAATCATGCCAAGTGGAAATAAGTCCAGGACCAGCCTATTGGCTCAGGGTGTCTGACACTCCGAGGGAGGAGTTGTAAAGTTTGATGGCCACAGGCAGGAATGACTTCCTATGACACTCAGTGTTACATCTCAGTGGAATGGGTCTCTGGCTGAATGTACTCCTGTGCCTAACCAGTACATTATGGAGTGGATGGGAGTCATTGTCCAAGATGGCATGCAACTTGGACAGCATCCTCTTTTCAGACACCACCATCAGAGAGTCCAGTTCCACCCCCACAACATCACTGGCCTTACGAATGAGTTTGTTGATTCTGTTGGTGTCTGCTACCCTCAGCCTGCTGCCCCAGCACGCAACAGCAAACATGATAACACTGGCCACCACAGACTCGTAGAACATCCTCAACATCGTCCAGCAGATGTTAAAGGACCTCAGTTTCCTCAGGAAGTAGAGACGGCTCTGACCCTTCCTGTAGACAGCCTCAGTGTTCTTTGACCAGTCCAGTTTATTGTCAATTAGCCTTTTTAAAATACTTAAGCTTTGTATATATGTATATGTATGTATATATATATATATATATATATATATATATATATATAGACACACACACACACACACACACATACAGTATCTAGTCAGGTACAATGTTTGTTCCTCTGCAATTTCCAATCTTTTGTTTTTCCAAAAGAAAGATTCTGATTGCTTTTTCTTGGATCTGAATGTGATCCAGTAGGATGGCTTGGAGCTGCTGTAGAAACCAAATGTTCCAAAACATAGCTCACAGCTCCAGAGACTTTCATTCAGCCCCAGACGTCAGTGCTGTTTCCCTCTGACTGCATGGGTTCTCCAGTCTACTGCTTTCTCCCTCCGCAGGTGTGTTAGACACTGAATGGTCACCATAAACATAATATTTCTGTCAGTGGGCCTTAGGAGATTCCAAGGGATTAATGAGCATGTAAGAGAAACTGTCACAAGAAATATGGAGCAATGAATGTATTAAGTGCCAGCATAGATTTGACGGTAGAATGACCTCCAATGTCAATGTCATAAGGACTTGGGAAATATGAGAACAAAGTCATCTGCTGTTCAGTAATATATCTTTACTCCCGTACAGGACATCGACTTCTTATATTTATTCTTACATTTCTTACATTTCTAAACAGGCTGTAAGTGTATCAGATATTTTTAGATATAACAGGACCTTAAGAACTGTATTCAAATCTTATTCCAGTGTTTTCATTTAGTCATGAAAATCTTGCTATCTCCTGTAGTTGCATCAGAATGATTGGGGTCAGTAATTGAAAAGAAAATCATTTCCATCCACATTTTGTGCTGTGCATAAATAATTATTTGACAGTCTATATGTATTTGTTGAACTTTAAAAAATGTAGTTTAAATTAGTAAAGTTAGTACTTGCGTCATACTGACCTTGCAGATCTTCACATTGCAACGTGCTCAGTATGTAAATACAATTCTCAGGAAATTGCAGCCTAACCTGCCAATAGTGCTGCTTCAGGGAAGTGCAGGCCAACAGGCTGGATGGAATAAGGGAAATTAATCTAATTATCTCTCATTTAATGATGGTTATGATGTTTGAAGTGTAATTGTTTATATGTAATCTGCCTGCATTGTAAGCTGCAATTTGTTTTGATCAGTGATCTGGAAAAGCCAAAATTAACAGCTCACCCAAGAAAAATTACTGTTTTTCACAACTTTAGATAAATCCAGGTAAATGTACTTCACAAGTGGATATTCACTGAACATATCTTGAACCATAATGCTTGCACAACAATCAATAAAATCTTTCCTTCTCACAATTTTGGTTAAAAAAACAAAAATATTGCCTATTTATAGTGATGTATGGGAACAGATGTGCCAATTCCATCTGATATCTAAACATTCTTCCTTATCTAGCCCAATTCTATGCATTCCACTTGTTGATAAATATTACTGCTTGACCCATACTGGGTATTGTTCCTTGCTAATTGATGCATCATTGCAAAATATTCTTTGTTTGAAAAGGAAATCTGTCATCTGGTTTATTTTTGTAAATACTGAAATCTCCAGCAGGGGGTAGCCCTGACATACGTGCTGGTTAAGACGGGTCATTTGTAAGACAGGACAGAGGTGGTTATGAGTCAAACTTGGGTAAAGCACGGGTGAGGTTGTTTCAGAGAGAATGAACAGAGTTTAATAATGATTAAAATTTTTAGTTAGGCCTCATTTAGAGTATTATATCTAGTTCAGATCGCCCCCTCCCCCACTACAAAAAGGATGTAAAGCTTTAGAAAATATGTAAAATAGGATATCTGCTGGATTTGAGGGCCTTAACTGTAAGAAGAAACTGGACAAACCTGGAGTTTCAGAGGCTGAAGAGCAACCTAATGTATAGAATTATGAGAAAACAGATGGGGTAGAATCCTTTTACCAGGGTAGAAATGCCACACACAATAAATGCCAGGCTTAGCTTTGAGGTGATACAGGGAAGTTTATTCATGGGGCAATCTTTTTTTACACAATGGTGAATGCTGGAATGTGCTGCCAGGAAAGCGGTGGAGGCAAATGCAATAGCAGTGTTAGACAGATGCATGAACAAACAGGATATGGGCCATACGCAAGTTGAGCTTAGCTATTATGGCCTTTGATATTTTTCACATTTATAAACGGTGAAGGACTACAGCCAAAGTTTTGTTTGTACCCTTAACCAGCTATTCAAAAGTGTAAAGCAGCAGCCAGTAGATAAGACTCCCTTCCAGCCCATCTGTGTTTAATAATACAGTTGTGATCAACAACTGCTGGAGATGAGCTGGCAGATGGAGTGATCAAAAGCACAGCCCACGCACCACACTTCCAGAATACCAGTGCAAAAGTATCAACAGTAAATGCTCAGCAGGTCAGGCGGAGGCAGTGGAGAGAGAATATAGCTAACTTTTTGGGTCCACACGAGACTGCAGGTATTTGGAATCTGGATCAGGAAGTCGGTGAATCAAGCAGGGCTAAAGGAGCTGTCAGTGTTTCAGGTTGAAACCCTGCACTGAGAGTGGGAAGGGCAGATGGCCAGCAGAGAGGCATGAAGGGAAATGGTGAGGCAGGAGCCCAAGGAAGTTGGTGTACTGAGGAGCAGTGAAGAATTTTGGACAGGTGGAGTTGAGTCGGGGAGTGAGGAGGTGGAATTGGGAGACAGAGACATTGGGAATACCCAAGTGCTTGAAACTGATAAATAAAGCAGGTAACGAAAGAGATGAAGAACAGATGGAACTAGACATGAATGGGAGATATGTGGGCTGAACCTCGTGTTGCACAGGCAGGAGGTGGAAGATAAACAATGGGAACTGATCTGTCTTTGGGATTGAATATAATTCTAGTTTGCAGATGGTCATGAGGATATTAATCTGTTGGTAAAATGGCCTGAGCAATAGCAGATAAAATGTAATCCTGATATTTTGGGGGTGCTGCGGTTGCAAGACGCTATTGCAATTCAGAGTTAAACCCTGGCATCCTTTGTAAGGAGTTTGTATGTCTTCCCTGTGGAATATGTGGGTTTTCTCTGGGTGCTCCAGTTTCCTTCTACAGTCCTAGCAGTTAGGTTAATTGGTCTTTGTAAATTATCGGCTAAGATTGAATTGGGAAATTGCTGAACAACGTGGCTCGAAGGGCTTAATCTGTGCTGAATCTCTAAATAACTACATAAATGTGAGGCGATATACTGACTAGGGATTAGCAAGAGCGGGGATATATACAGTGAAATGCAGGGCTGCATGCAACAGCTCAGTGTACAAGTCCAAGGCATCCTGAAGATGGCAGCACAGGTAGATAAGGTGGTGGTGAAGGCAGATGGGTTGCAGGTAATGGGAGCCAGGGAGTGGTGCTGGTAGGTGGCCCAACCCAAACATCTCTACATTGGGAAGTAGGCTCCGGCTGTCCACCTATGTCTCATAATTTTATATAGCGCTATGATACCATTTCACAGACAGGCCCATTCCTAATTATAACTCACATCCTCCAACAAGGCAACTCTTTGTGAATCTTTCCTGCACCCTTTCTAGCTTAATCACATCCTTCCTACATGATGCTGTACAGAATACTCCAAGTGAGGCCTAACCAACATTTTGGTCAATGGTAACATGATGTTCCAACTCTTATACTTAGTGTCTTGGCTGATGATGGCAAACATGCTGTATGCCTTCCTCACCAGTCATTGCTATTTTCAGGGGTCTACAGTAGTGCTAGAAAGTTTGTGAACCGGGTTCCGATGACGTCATTGTCGAGAATAGCAGCTTAAGTCACTAGCTCCTCTGGGAAAACGCGTATTAAGCCCCGTTATCCCATCAAATATAATATTTTTTGAAAACTATTTGAACTGAAAAGAGGGGCAAGAATGGGGAAAAAGAACGGAAATAAAAAAAGCAACACTGCGGAGCCTGCGGCCAAGAGGAGTGCAGTGAGCGGCTCTCCTACCCGACCACGTGTTAGCGAGGCGGACGCTGGGCCTCGTTCAGGTGAAGCAGCGAATATCTTCGAAATCCTGAAAGAAATAATGGTCCAGAAAGATTAAAAAACAGCAGCTCCATGATATTAAGTCAGAGCTCACCAGCGTCAATCAAAAAATAGTGGTGGCAGAGACTCGAATTGAGAAGGTGGAAGATCATGTTCAAAACGTGGAATGGATACTGAGTAAGACAAAAATATTACATCACCAAGAAGGTAAACTGCTTGACCTGGAGGGAAGATCACAGCGGAAAAATATCAGAATCTACAACGTTCCCGAAGGAGCGGAGGGCTCGTCTATGACGGAAAGCTCGTCTATGAGTTTGTCGGAAAGTTACTGTGAGATGCGCTGGATATTGCCTCGGCTATGAAGCTGTAAGTCGAAAGAGCCCACCGCGCGCTTGTCCCAAAACCTACCCAGGATAGAAAGCCACGCTCAATAATAATAAAATTCCTTCAGTACAACACCAAGGCAAAGATTATACGAAGGGCCTGGGGTAAGAAGAGAGTGTTTTTCGACGATAAATTAATATATTTCGACCAAGATTACCCCGCCCCCCACAATCCTGCAGAAACGCAAAGATTACTCTGAAGTAAAGCGAGTACTAAAGCAAAAAAAGATTAAATTTCAAACTCCGTACCCTGCTAAACTTTGAGTGTTTTATGACAACGGGACGCAGTTGTACCAGACAGTGGAAGAGGCGACTACAGACATGAAGGCCAGAGGGTTGCCCGTCAGCATGACCAAAACGAAGGAAAGCCTGACTGAGGAATTGTCCTGCTTCACTTCACTCAGGAATGATCCCGCTCCGCTTGGGAAATAGTGCGAGAATCGAGAAGGCAGGAGATGGGAGGGGGCTGAGAGAAATATATCAGGAAGAGACCAGGGGTTTCCTAAAGACAGTCCTCACCCCCTTCAGAAGAGCCATAAGGTTTGACTAACTTTAAAAATGTTGAGAAGCTAAACGGAAGCAAAAGTACACGGTGATATAACTATCTCGAGAAATACTTATTATAATGTGGATTTTTTAATATTACTTAGTTGTTATTCTTTATTTGCTCACTTACTCCTTTTTCCCCACCAAAATGAGAATATATATATAGATATAGATATATATATATATATATAATGTATGTGTGTGTGTATATATATATATCTATATCTATATATATATTCTCATTTTGGTGGGGATTATCATATTTGAAAAATTCTTCGAATATTCTCATATTTGTGTGTGTGCATATATATATAGATATATATAGGAGGAGTACACGGAAATCTTTTCTGTGTAATGGATTTGTTCACTGACTTATGAATACTGCAATGGGGACCCTCAACTCACAAGTAGGAGGAGTTATCCCCCACAGCTAGACATTTCCTCTAACTCAACGCAGGGTCATCTACTAGAGACCTCAGTCTTGGAATCACACGTTCTTTGCCATTTTTGTTATTATTTGCATTTCTTGGTTCTTATTTGTTCAGGGAGTAGATCGATTAAGTTTTATTCTAATTTCAGTGATACAGTGGCAGATAAATACAGATGGCTAAGGACAAGGTAAAATTCATTTCTTTTAATGTCAATGGGCTATTAAATCCAAACCAATGTAAGAGAATTTTATCCAATTTAGAACAATTTGATTCATAATGGGAAAATGGTTTAACTACATAATGCCTCATAGGCCTGATTTTATTCTCACAAATCAATGAATCTGTGGTAAAAAAAAAGATCACTCCCTACTTGTACATAGTTCTTTCCTTTTGCTTGTTTTTTCTTTCCACTCTTTTCTATGAGTGTATACCTCAGATAAATACTTTGTGGAGATTTGTGATATATATGATTATATGATATATATGTACAATGTCTGAAATACATCTTATGGAAATGTTTGTTTGAAGATGAACTTCAATAAAAAAATAAATTACAAAAAAAAGAAAGTTTGTGAACCCTGCAGAATTTTCTCTATTTCTGCATCAATATGACCTAAATATGATTAGATCTTCACACAAGTCCTAAAGCTAGATAAAGAGAACCCAGTTTATTAAATCTCACAAAAATATACTTGTTCATTTATTTATTGAGAAAAAGTTATCCATAATTGCATGTATTTGTTGGAAAAAGTATGAAAACCTCTGGAGTAATGCCTTCTATAAAAGCTACTTGGAGTCAGGTGTTCCAATCAGTGAGATGAGATTCCAGGTGTAGGTTGCAGATGTGCCCTGCCCTATAAAAACAGATACACAAAGTCAGGTTACTAACAGAGCCTAACTTTTTCAAGAAAGATCTGTTTATGTGCACCATGCCTCGACCAAAACAACTTTCAGAGGAGCTCGGAAGAATTGTAGAGATGTATGAAGCTGAAAACAGCTACAAAGGCATTTCTGAAGACCTTAGAGTTCAGTAAGAGAAATTGTCTACAAATGAAGGAAACTCAGTACTGTTGCTACCCTCTCTAGGAGCGGGCATCCTGTAAAAATTACACCAAGAGCACAACATGCAATGCTGAAGGAAGTAAAAAGAACCCAAGGGTAACAGCAAAAGACCTGCAGAAATCTCTAAAACTTGATATGTGTCCACTGCTCGCCAAAAAAAACATTGCTACACGTCTCAAGTTTGCAAAACACCACCTCGATGTTCTACAACACTTCTGGGACAATGTTCTATGGACAAATGAAACAAAAGTAGCAGTAGAGATTGTGGAGGCATTGGTAATGATCGTTCAAAAATCATTGTACTCTGCATGGAGCCAGAGGACTGGAAAATTTCAAATGTCACTCCACTCTTTAAGAAAGGAGGGAGGCAGCAGAAAGGAAATCAGTGGTTGGGAAGATGTTGGAGTCAATTGTTAAGGATGAGGTTATGGAGTAGTTGGTGACATAGGACAAAGCCAGCATGGTTTTCTTCAGGGAAGATGTTGCCTGGTGGACCTGTTGAAATTTTTTTGACGAGATTACACATAGAATTTAATTGACTTTATTTCTTACATCCTTCACATACACGAGGAGTAAAAATCTTTAATTATGTCTCTGTCTAAATGTGCAATCAGTAATTTATAATAAATGGAACAGTCAATGTAATATAGAAATACCCTCAATTAAGCATGAGTTAATCAGTCTGATGGCCTGGTGGAAGAAACTGTCCCAAAGCCTGTTGGTCCTGGCTTTTATGCTGTGTTACCATTTTCTGGATGGTAGCAGCTGGAATAGATTATGGTTGGGGTGACTCAGGTCCCCAATGATCCTTCAGGCCCCTTTTTTCATATCTGTCTTTGTAAATATCCTGTATCACAGGAAGTTCACAACTACAGATGCACTAGGCTGACCACCACTCTCTGCAGAATCCTTTGATTAAGAGAGGTACAGTTCTCATACAACCAGTCAGGATTCTCTCAATTGTGCCCCTGTAGAAAGTTCTTAGGATTTGGGGGTCCATACCAAACTACCTCAACTGTCCGAGGTGAAAGAGGTGCCATTGTGCTTTTTTCAGCACACGGTTAGTGTGAAGTCTCAGTAATGTGGATCCCAAGGAACTGTTTACCCTCTCAACCCCATATCCATTGATGTTGATAGGAGTTAGCCCATCTCCATTCCTCCTGTAATCCACAACGAGCTCCTTTGTTTTTGCAACATTGAGGGAGAGGTTGTTTTCTTGACACCACTGTGTCAGAGAGATGACTTCTTCCCTGTAGGCCGTTCAATGTAGTGTGGTCAGCAAATTTAATTAGCAGATTAGAACTGTGGGTGGCCACACAGTCACGGGTATACAGGGAGTAAGGGAGGGGACAGCACATAGCACTGAGGGTCTCCTGTGTGGAGAGTAAGAGGGGTGGAGGTGAGGGAGCCCACTTTTACCACCTGCCAGCAATCTGACAGGAAGTCCAGGATCCAGCTGCACGAGGCAGGGTCAAGGCCCAGGTCTCTGAGCTTCCTGTCAAGCCTGGATGGAATTATGGTGTTGAATGCTGAACTGTAGAAGAAGAGCATTCTCACATAAGCATCCTTCTTCTCCGGATGTGTAAGGACAGCATGTAGAGCTGTGGCTATTGTGTCGTCTGTCAATTGGTTGTGTCGGTAGGCAAATTGTAGGGGGTCCAGTTTGGGTGGTAGCAAGCTGCAGATGTAGTCCTTGACCAGCCTCTCAAAGCATTTGCTTATTATTGAGGTGAGTGTGACAGGATGTCAGTCGTTTAGACATGTTACCTTGGGCTTTTTTGGTACAGGGGCAATGGTGGATAATTTGAAGCAGGAGGGCACTCTAAACTGGAAGAGGGAGATGTCTGTAAACACACCTACAGGTTGTGCTGCGCACATCCTGAGTACTGGCCCTGGGATGATGTCTGGTCCCAGAGCCTTCTGATTGTCCACTCGTTAGAAACATCTGTGTACCTCAGCCTCAGAGATGACCAGGTTGCAGGCTGTAGTAGTGGCTTTCCTCAGAGGCTCAGAGCTAGTGACGTCAAAACAAGCATAAGAGCGATTGAGCTCATTTGGGAGAGAGGCCGCGATGTTGTCGTCACCACGACATTTGGCTTTGAAGTCTGCTATGGTATACAATCTTCGTCACTAGTCGATAAATAAAAGGGATGCAGTGGATGGTGTATATTTGGACTTTCAGAAGGCTTTGACAAGGTGCCACATGTGAAGTTGTTTACCAAGTTGAGAGTCCATGGTATTACAGGAAAGTTACTGGCATGGTTAGAGCACTGCTGATTGGTAGGAGGCAGTGAGTGGGAGTAAAAGGATCCTTTTCTGGTTGGCTGCCAGTGAGTAGTGGTGTTCCGCAGGGGTCAGTGTTGGGATCACTTCTTTTTATGCTGTATACCAATGATTTAGATGATGGAATTGATGGCCTAAAATTGCTCCAAGTCGATGTGCAGGACTGATCAACAGTTACCGGGAACGTTTGGTTGAAATTATTGCTGAACAAGTGGTGGTGGGGATTGGGGGGCACACCAGTTACTGAAAGAAAAGGTTCACATACGTTTTTTCAACAAATATATGTAATATTGGATCACTTTTCTCAAATAAACTGAACAAATATAATGTTTTTGTATTATTTATTCAATTGGGTTCTCTTTATCTAGTTCTAGGGCTTGTGTGAAGATCTGATTACATTTCAGGTCATACTAATGCAGAAATAGAGAAAATTCTACAGGGTTCACAAACTTTCTAGCACCACAACATACCCCAAGGTCTCTGTTCAGTAATACTCCATTCACTCTGTATTATCCTGCCCTTCTTCAACTTTCCAAAACACAAAATTTCACGCCACCTACCTTAGTATCATCTGCATATTTACTAATCCAATTTACCACACCATCATCCAGATCATTAATGTATATGACAAACAACATTGGACCCAGTACAGATCCCTGAGGCACACCACCAGTCATCAGCCTCCAACCTGACAAACAGTTATCCACCACTACTCCCTGGCATCTCCCATCTAGCCACTGTTGAATCCATTTTACTACTTCAATATTAATACCTAACAATTGAACCTTCCTAACTAACCTTCCGTGCGGAACCTTGTCAAAGGCTTAACTGAAGTCCATATAGACAACATCCACTGCTTTACCCTCATCAACTTTCCTAGTAACCTCTTCAAAAAATTCAATAAGATTTGTCAAACATGACCTTCCACGCACAAATCCATATTGACTGTTCCTAATCAGACCCAGTCTATCCAGATAATTATATATACCATCTCTAAGAATACTTTCCATTAATTTACCCACCACTGACGTCAAACCTACAAGCCTATAATTGCTAGGATTACTCTTAGAACCCTTTTTAAATAATTGAACCGCATGAGCAATACACCAATCCTCCAGCACCATCCCCGTTTCTAATAACATTTAAAATATTTCTGTCAGAGCTCCTGCTATTTCTACACTAACTTCCCTCAAGGTCCTAGGGATATCCTGTCAGGATCCGGAGATTTATCCACTCTTATATTCCTTAAAAGCGCCAGTACTTCCTCCTCTTTAATCATCATAGTTTCCATAACTTCCCTACTTGTTTCCCTCTTTTTCCGAACCAAGATTCCAATATCCCTTGAAAACCATGGTTCTCTTAAACTTTTAACCTTTCAACCTAACAGGAACATAAAGATTCTGTACCCTCAAAATTTCACCTTTAAATGACCTCCATTTCTCTATTACATCCTTCCCATAAAACAAATTGTCCCAATCCACTCCTTCTAAATCCTTTCGCATCCCCTCAAAGTTAGCCTTTCTCCAATCAAAAGTCTCAACCCTGGGTCCAGTCCTATCTTTCTCCATAATTATATTGAAACTAAAGGTATTGTGATCACTGGACCCGAAGTGCTCCCCAACACATACGTCTGTCACCTGACCTATCTCATTCCCTAACAGGAGACCCAACACTACCCCTTCTCTAGTTGGTACCTCTATGTATTGCTGCAAAAAACTATCCTGCACACATCATTGGTCCCTACATGGACCACGACATCCGGCTGCTCACCCTCCCTCTTGAGAATACTGAGAACTCGATCCAAGATATCGCGGACCCTGGCACCAGGGAGGCAACAGACCATCCGGGATTCTCAATCTCTCCCACAGAACCTCCTATCTGTCCCCCTAACTATCGAATCCCCTATCACTACTGCTCTCATCTTTTCCCTCCTTCCCTTCTGAGCTGAGGGTCCAGTCTCGGTGCCAGAGACGCAACCACTGCAACTTGTCCCTGGTAGGTCGTCCCCATCAACAGTATCCAAAACGGTATACTTATTGTTGATGGGAATGGCCACAGGGGTGCTCTGCTCTTCCTGTCTATTCCCCTTCCCTCTCCTGACAGTCACCCAACTACCTGTCTCCTGACTCCTAGGGGTGACTATCTCCCTGAAACTCCTGTCTATTTCTGCCTCTGCCTCCCGAATGATCCGAAGTTCATCCAGCTCCAGTTCCCTAACACAGTTTGTCAGGAGCTGCAGCTGGATACACCTTTTGCAGGTGTAGTCATCAGGGACAGCTGTGCTCACCCTGACTTCCCACATACTTCAAACGGAGCACTCAACTGCCCTAACTGCTTCCTCCATTACCTACTCCTAAGCTAATTAGATTAATTAAAGGAGCTTACCCGGCCTTACCTCACCTGGAGTGAAGCTCGTACTCAGCCTCTGCTCGCTTTTTAAACTCTTCCCGCTGATCTCAGAGGCCGACTTTCACGTGCTTGCGCAGTCGTGCCCCGTTCAAACCTCGCCTCTGCCTGTTCTCGCCGAAGCCTGATTGAGCCAAAGCCGTCCCACTCTGCCTCAGTCCACTCCGATGATGGCCGCTGTATGTGGCAGTCTTTCTTTTAAACCTTTGGCGCGCTACTTCACACGCCTGCGCAGTCTAGCCTCTTTTCACCGATCAGTTTAAAAAAACAGCTTCTCTCTGAGATGCCTTTACTTCTTCCCTCTCCACCTCTTGCTTCAATTTAGTCGACGTTTCAGGCGGAGATGTCATCTGAACTTTTTTCCATAGTTGCTGCCTGGCCTGCTGAGTTCCTCCAGCACTTTGTGTTGCTCTGATTTCCAACATCTGCAGATTTTCTTTTATTTGCATACTGACTCCCAAGTCCGTCCCTACCTTTCCAAGTGAACAGAAATCTTATCCATTAGAATTCATTCCAGTCATTTCCTACTGATAAATGGCTCATTGTCCTATAATTGTCTGGTTATGCCTGTGATCCTTTCTGGTTTAGGGACCAACTTTTGCTGTCTTTCAGTCTTCTGGTATAACCAACAAAACCCTTTCTCAGAGCTCTGGCGACTGAAAAATATTAGCTTGTAACCTAGGTTGTCTTCCCCATCAGCAATGCAAACTGTTTTAGTGTCATCTGCATACTTAATGATCACACCCTCTGCATTCACATCAAAGGATCCCAACACTAAAATATTGAGTTTCTTTTTCTATCGATTCAACCTGACCTGCCTAAATTTTGCAGAATTTTGTGTTTTTATTTCTAATGTGCAGCACCTTTTTAACTTCCAAAAATAATTTAGAAGGATTATTAAACTGAATTAGTATCTCTATTTCTATTAACTCTAATGCTATCAACTTGCTAGTTATTGCCAGAAATTCCTGTCGTAATTTTCTCCTTCATGGCAAGCACAGATAACACTTTGCTGCTGTAATTCCAGATGTTTCCCTTGTCTTTTGCATCTCAGAGTTTTACATACCTTTTATTCATCAAAGAGAAGGCCATTGTTTTGAGCTGTTTTCCAAGAACAGTAACCACCATTCCTTCAGACAGGAATTTTTTTTTTAAACTGCAGATATCAGAAATTTGAAGTGAAATCAAAAGATGCAACTCACCAGATCAGGAGGCACGTGTAGAAAGAAGAGTTAACATTTCATGTCTGAACCCCTAGGTGTTGACTGATGGGAGGGGCTGAAATATGTGAGATCAAACCCTAATTCTCAGATACGTGCCCTGGGCTGCATCTTCTCCTCATCTTGTGTTTGAGACTTTTTAATATAATGGAAATAAACACATTGATATGCCCATTATAACACTCATCCATCTGTAATAAATGTAGAATGCCAACATTTTATATTTCTGGTGAACTGGTCCAGTCTGTGCTCACATTAAGTCACACCTTATTGGTTTGAGTCTTCAACATGGACAGAACATTTAGACTTCCATGGTCCTGCTGTAGAAAGTGGGGACAGGGGTTTCAGCGCTGGTATTCAAGATTGTTTAATGTCATTTCCAGTACATGTGTACAATGTCCTGTATATGTTACTCAAAATAGCTTCTTTGGTTTGTTAAGAGTAGGAATGCTTCTTTGTCTGATAAGTGTTTCTCTCGCAGTTGTTTAGCTTTAGACTTGCTGATATGGGGATTGTATTCATTTGTTAACCAATGGGGAATGTTATTTTGTCTGGTGAGGCTGGGAGCTGGGGGGTTTTTGCAGTTTTTTCAGGGGAGTTGGGAAGAAGACGCCGAGGACGGTGGACGTGCGCTGCACTGCTCGGTTGACCACCGGGGTGGTCCCAGGTGCGAAGACGTGGAGGTCGGAGGAAAGTGACGAGGGGTCGAATGGTTCGATGGTTGAGCTCCAAAGATGTGCACTAAACTAACTGAACTTTGATAAGTTGGCGCCTTTTACTTTTTCTTTTCTTTCATATATACTGTATTGCATAGTACTCTTTTAGTTTTAGTAAAATCTTTAAAGTGTATTTCATAACAGTATCTGGTGTGAGTTTGATACTGTGTGTGTGCGCGCGGCATAAACTTGATTCTCACAGCACCTGCGTGTACGGGAGGTGGGTTGGTGTGTGGCTGGATCTCCTTTTCCCCTAGACATATACCAGCCTGTTGGGTAAGTGTTACACATGTGTAAAGGAGAACAAATTAATTGTTACTCTGGATCCGATGCATCTCAAAAAATAAGATAAAGAGCACAATAATAGTTTATTAAAACTTTAAATATAAATGCATACGATAGCTTATAATAATTGTATATCCATGAAGTGTCGCCAGGCACAGGAGTGTCTGTACATACAGTGACTCTGACAGGAGATGATAAAGTAGTGGTGTTTGGGGGTGTGGAGGGTGGGTTAGTGGGTGGGGCTGTTGACCAGCTGTGCGTTTAGCACTGATCCACTCTCAGCAAGATTAACAAGTCATTATTGCAAACGACTTTTCCTTGTACAGCTAACATATTTAACTTGGCTTGATTCACAAATTAATTACAGGAAACATGAAGGGATCAGAGATGCAGCTTCTCAAATTTCAATCTTATCCGCTACGATAAGGCACCAGTGATCCGATACTGGCATCATGCCACAGGCATCAAACAGAGTCAACAGTTCCCCAGCTGCTCTTTCAGCCTCAACTTGCTGACTCACAACTATTTCAAAATTACATTTAGCAGAGATTACAGAAAGAAGGGTAGAGAATAAAGACTGATGTTCACAGTTCCAAGAAAAGTTACCACATTGGAGCAATTCCCAAAATAATTGCAAACAATTTATTTCTGGAGAAGAGTCACACAGAACTGCAGCACAGAAACGAGCCCTTCCACCTACATAGTCCATGCCGAATTGTTATTCTGCCCACAACTGGACTATAGTCCTCCATAGCCCTCCCACCCATGTACCTATCCAATTTTCTTTTAAGTATAGAAACTGAACTCGTATCCACCCAACCTCCGTGGAAAAAGTCCTAACCTATTCAGTCTTCCCTTCTTACTCAGGTCCTCCAGACCTGACAACATCCATGTAAATTTATCTGTACTCTTTCAACCTTATATCTCTCCTTTAGGTAGGTGACCAAAACTGCACAGACACCAAATTAAGCCTCAGCAATGTCTTACACAACTTCAAGAAAACATCCCATTTTCTGTACTCTGTACATGAGGAAGACGGCAAATGCTGGAAATTCAAAGCAGCTCACGAGAAGCTAGACTGGACTGCCAACACAGATGCCTTGTGCAGGAAGGCACAGAGTCGACTGTACTTCCTTAGAAGGTTGGCGTCATTCAATGCTTGTAGTGAGATGCTGAAGATGTTCTATAGGTCAGTTGTGGAGAGCGCCCTCTTCTTTGTGGTGGCGTGTTGGGGAGGCAGCATTAAGAAGAGGGACGCCTCACGTCTTAATAAGCTGGTAAGGAAGGTGGGCTCTGTCGTGGGCAAAGTACTGGAGAGTATAACATCGGTAGCAGAGCGAAGGGCGCTGAGTAGGCTACGGTCAATTATGGAAAACCCTGAACATCCTCTACATAGCACCATCCAGAGACAGAGAAGCAGTTTCAGCGACAGGTTGCTATCGATGCAATGCTCCTCAGACAGGATGAAGAGATCAATACTCCCCAATGCCATTCGGCTTTACAATTCAACCGCCAGGAGTAAGATATGTTAAAGTGCCGGGGTTAGGACTCAATGTATTTAAGTAAACTACTTAAGAACTTTTTAAAAGCTATTTATTAATGCTTTTTGAGAGGGTGATTTTAGATGCATATCATATTTTTACTGAGTTAAGTATTGTATGTAATTAGTTTTGCTACAATAAGTGTATGGGACATTGGAAAAAATTTTGAATTTCCCCATGGGGATGAATAAAGTATCTATCTATCTATCTATCTATCTAAAATGCTGGAGGGAGGAACTCGGCAGCATCGATGGAAGCAGGCAATGTTTTGGATGCAGACCCTTCTTCAGGACCTGTATTCAATATTTTGATTTGTAAAGGCCAATGTGGCAAAAGCTTTTTTTTAATAACTATCTACCTGTGACGCCACTTTGAATGAACTATGAGTCTGTATTCGCAGATCCCTTTGTTCTACCACACTCCTCAGTGCCTTCCCATTCACTGTGTAAAACCTACACTGGTTGGTTCTACCGAAGTGCAAAACCTCACAGTTGTCTGCATTAAACTCCATCTGTTGCTTTTCAGCCCATTTTTCCAGCTGGTCCAGATCCCTCTGCAAGCCAAAATAGATTTCCTTACTGTCCACTACACCCCCAATCTTACTGTCATCTGCAGATTTGTGATCCAGTTAACTACATTCTCATCAGATCATTGATATAGATGACAAACAGCAAAGCACCCAGCATCGATCCCTGTGGCACTCCACTAATCATAGACCCCCCCCCCAATCAGAGAGGCAACCATCTACTACCACTCTCGTTTCTCCCACAAAGCCAATATCTAAACCAATTTACTACCTCATCATGAATGCCGAGTGACTGAACCTTTTTTACAAACCTCACATACAGGACCTTGTCAAATGCATTACTAAAGTCCACGTAGACAACATCCACTGCCTTATCTTCATCCACTTTCCTGGTAACTTCCTCAAAAAGCTCTAAAGGACTGGTCAGACATCACCTACCACTTACAAAGCCATGCTGACTCTCCCTATGTCCATCCAAATATTCATATATCTGGTCCCAACGAATACCTTCTAATAACTTTCCCACTACTGTTGTCAAGCTCACCTGCCGATGATTCCCTGATTTATTCTTAGAACACTTCTTAAACAACAGAACAACAATAACTACCCTGCAATCCTCAGGTACCTCCCCGTCACTAAGAATGGTTTCAATATCTCTGCTAGCTCCCCTGCAGTCCCTGCACTTGCCTCCCTCAGGGTTCGAGGGAATAAGTTGTCAGGACCTAAGGATTTATCCACCCTAATTTGCCTCAAGTCAGTGAACACATCCTCCTCTGTAATCTGTACAGGGTCCATGAAGTCGATGCTGCTTTGCCTCACTTCTATAGACTCTGTGTCTGTCTGCCGAGTTAATACAGATACAAAAAAAATTATTTAAGATCTTCTCTATTTCTTTCTGCTCCATGCATAGATTACCATTCTGATCTTCCAGAGAACAGATTTTGTCCCTTGCAATCGTTGTGCTCTTAACATATCAGTAGAATCTGTTAGGCCTCTCCTTCATCTTGTCTGCTAAAGCAACATCATGCCTTCTTTTAGCCCTCCTGATTTCTTTCATAAGTGTTCTCTTGCATTTCTTATACATTACTGTACCCCATAAATACCTAATTTATTCCTATTTGCCTATACCTGCCATTCACATCCATTTTTATTTAACCAGGTCCCCAATATCTCTTGAAAATCAAGGTAACCCAAATCTGTTACCTTTATGTTTTACTCTGACAGGCCTCCCAAGTGCCAGGTTCCGGGATGTTTCTGATCACATCCATGACATCCTGAAGTGGGAAGGTGAACAGCCAGAGGTTGTGGTAATATTGGTACCAGTGACATAGGTAGGATATGGGAAGAGACCCTAAAATCAGACTACAGGGAGTTAGGGAGGAAGTTGAGAAGCAGGACCTCAAAGATAGTAATCTCAGGATTACTGCCCATGCCACGCGACAGTGAGAATAGGAATAGAATGAGGTGGAGGATAAATGCGTGGCTGAGGGATTGGAGCAGGGGGAAGGGATTCAGATTTCTGGATCATTGGGACCTCTTCTGCAGCAGGTATGACTTGTAATAAAAGGACAGGTTGCACTTGAATCCCAGGGGGCACCAATATCCTGGCGGGGAGGTTTGCTAAGGCTATTGGGGAGGGTTTAAACCAGAATTGCTGGAGGGTGGGAACTGAACTGAAGAGACAGAGGAAGAGGAGGTTGGCTCACAAATAGAGAAAGCTTGTAGACAGTCCAAGAGGGAAGATAGGCAGGTGACAGAGAAGGGACACGCTCAGACTGATGGTTTGAGCTATGTCTGTTTTAATGCAAGGACTATTATGAATAACGCGGTTCAGCTTAGAGTGTGGATCAGCACTTGGAGCTATGATATTGTGGCCATTACAGAGACTTGGATGGCTCAGGGGCAGGAATGGTTACTTAGAGTGCCAGGCTTTATATGTTTAATAAAAGACAGGGAGAGAGGCAAAAGAGGTGGGGGTGTGGCACTGTTGATCAGACATAGTGTCACGGCTGCAGAAAAGGAGGAAGTCATGAAGGGATTGTCAACCGAATCTCCGTGGGTGAAGGTTAGGAATAGGAAGGGGTCAATAACTCTACTGGGTGGTTTTTATAGACCACCCAATAGTAGCAGGGACATCAAGGAGCAGATAGGGAGACAGGTTCTGGAAAGGTGCAATAATAACAGAGTTGTCATGGTGGGAGATTTTAATTTCCCAAATATTGATTGGCATCTTCCTAGAGTGAGGGATTTAGATGGGGTGGAGTTTGTTAGGTGTGTTCAGGAAGGTTTCTTGACACAATATGTAGATAAACCTACAAGAGGAGAGGCTGTACTTGATCTGGTATTGGGAAATGAACCTGGTCAGGTGTCAGGCCTCTCAGTGGGAGAGCATTTTGGAGATAGTGTTCACAGTTCTATTTCTTTTACCATAGCATTGGAGAGAGATAGGAACAGACAAGTCAGGAAAGCGTTTAATTGGAGTAAGAGGAAATATGAGGCTATCAGGCAGGAACTTGGAAGCATAAATTGGGAACAGATGTTCTCAGGGAAATGTAAGGAAGAAATGTGGCAAATGTTCAGGGGATATTTGCATGAGGTTCTGTACAGGTACGTTCCAATGAGACATGGAAAGGATGGTAGGGTACAGGAACAGTGGTGTACAAAGGCTGTTGTAAATCTAGTCAAGAAGAAAAGAAAAGCTTACAAAAGGTTCAAAAAACTAGTTAATGGTAGAGATTTAGAAGATTATAAGGCTAGCAGGAAAGAGTTTAAGAATGAAATTAAGAGAGCCAGAAGGGGCCATGAGAAGGCCTTGGTGGACAGGATTAAGGAAAACCCCAAAGTATTCTACAAGTATGCGAAGAGTAAGAGGATAAGACATGAGAGAATAGGACCAGTAAAGTGTGACAGTGGAAAAGTGTATAAGGAGCCGGAAGAGATAGCAGAGGTACTTAATGAATACTGTGCTTCAGTATTCACTACAGAAAAGGATCTTGGCATAAGTAGGGATGACTTACAGTGGATTGAAAAGCTTGAGCATATAGATTTTAAGAAAGTGGATGTGCTGTAGTTTTTGGAAAGCATCAATAATCAAATAATAACAATTACAGCACGGAAACAGGCCATCTCGGCCCTTCTAGTCCGTGCCGAACGCTTACTCTCACCGAGTCCCACCGACCTGCACTCAGCCCATAACCCTCCATTCCTTTCCTGCCATTTACCTATCCAATTTTTTTTAAATGACAAAATTGAACCTGCCTCTACCACATCTACTGGAAGCTCGTTCCACACAGCTTCAAGTTGGATAATTGTCTGGGACCGGATGGGATGTACCCCAGGCTAACGCGGGAGGAGATTGCTGAGCCTCTGGCCATGGTTCCTTCACCCTACCATTCTTTATCTTCCTCACCGGGACAAATTTATCCCTAACATCCTGCAAGAGATCCTTAAACATCGACCACATGTCCATAGTACATTTCCCTGCAAAAACATCATCCCAATTCACACCCGCAAGTTCTAGCCTTATAGCCTCATAATTTGACCTTCCATGATAATGCTAAAGGCCAGGGAGCGGTGATCACTGTCCCTCAGATGCTCACCCACTGACAGATCTGTGACCTGACCCGGTTCATTACCTAATACTAGATCTAGTATGGCATTCCCCCTAGTTGGCCTGTCAACATACTGTGACAGGAATCCATCCTGGACACACTTAACAAACTCTGCCCCATCTAAACTCTTGGAACTAATCGAGTGCCAATCAATATTAGGGAAGCCTAAATCACCCATGATAACAACCCTACATCATAATTCCATGTATGTATCCGAGCTCTCAGTTCAACACCTTTGTTCCTGATGCTTCTTGCATTGAAGTACACACACTTTAGCCCTTCTACCTTACTACCTTTACACCCTTTATTCTGCTTCTCTTTCTTCAAAGCCTCTCTATATGTTAGATCTGGCTTTACTCCATGCACTTCTTTCACTGCTCTATCGCTCCGGGTCCCATCCCCCTTGCAAGTTAGTTTAAACCCTCCCAAACCATGCTAGCAAACCTACCTGCAAGGATATTGCTCCCCCTCGAGTTCAGGTGCAACCCATCCAATCTGTACAGGTCCCACCTTCCCCAGAAGAGATCCCAATGATCCAAAAATCTAAAACTCTGCCCCCTGCACCAACTCCTCAGCCACGCATTCAACTGTCATCTCCTCCAATTCTTACCATCACTATCACGTAGCACTGGATAGGTACATGGAGCATAGAAAAATAAAGGGCTATGGGTAACCCTAGGTAATTTCTAAGGTAAGAACATGTTTGGCACAACTTTGTGGGCCGAAGGGCCTGTATTATGCTGTAGGTTTTCTTTGTTTCTATTTTTCTACATACAAACTTTATATTCTCAAAACTTCACTTTTGAAGGCCTCTCACTTACCATGTATACTTTGGCTAGAAAACAGCATGTCCCATCCGCACTTGCCAGTTCCTTTGTGATACCTTCAAGACTGGCCTTTCTCCAAATTTGAATCTCAACCCACGGACTAGACCTCTCTTTTTCCATGTTTACTTTGAAAGTAATGGCATTGTGGTCACTGGATACAAAGTGTTCCCCTCTGTCACCGATCCTGTCTCATTCCCTAAAAGCAGATTCAGTACTGCACTCTCTCTCTCATTGGGACCTCTACAAACTGATTAAGAAAACTTTCCTGAACACATTTGACAAGCTCTATCCCATCCAGTCCTTTTACAGTATGGGACTCTCAGTCAATTTGTGGACATTTTTAAATCATCTACTATAACAACCTTATTTTTCTTGCAACAGTCTGCAATATCTCTACAAATTTGTTCCTCTCATCCTTAAGACTGTTGGGTTTTCTGTATTGTAACCCCATCAACATGGTTGTACCTTTCTTATGTCTCAGTTGACCTAACAGAGGAAAGTCTCCAACCTGTCTTGACTGAGCACTGACTCGTAACACCACCCTTTCCTGTGTGTACAACGGAACCCCAGCATTCCAGGTGTTGATCCAAGCCCTGAGTCATCCACCTTTCCTACGATGCTTGCATTGAAATATACACAGCTCAGGACACCAGTCACACCATGCTCAACCTTTTATTCCTGACTTTGTTTGAAGTCTTAACCAATATCTGTCTCCACAATCTTTACACTAACTTATCAAGTTGGATAAATCACCGGGACCAGGCTCCTGTGGGATTGCTGAGCCTCTGACGATGCTATTTGCATAATCAATGAGGACAGGAGAGGTTCTGGAGGATTGGAGGGTTGCAGATGTTGTTCCTTTATTCAAGAAAGGGAGTAGAGATAGCCCAGGAAATTATAGACCAGTGAGACTTACTTCAGAGGTTGGTAGGTTGATGGAGAAGATCCTGAGAGGCAGGATTTACGAACATTTGGAGAGGTATAATCAACCTCTGGAGAGGAGAGGAGTGGTCAACATGGCTTTGTGAAAAGCAAGTCGTGCCTTACGAGCCTGATTGAATTTTTTGAGGATGTGACTAAACACATTATTGAAGATAGAGCAGTAGATGTAGTGTATATGGATTTCAGCAAGGCATTTGTTAAGGTACACCCATGAAATGGTTCATTTTGGTAGGTCAAATATGATGGCAGAATATAATACTAATGGTAAGACTCTTGGCAGTGTGGAGGATCAGAGGGATCTTGGGGTCCGAGTCCATAGGACGCTCAAAGCTGCTACACAGGTTGACTCTGTGGTTAAGAAGGCGTATGGGGTATTGGCCTTCATCAATCGTGGACTTGAATTTAGGAACCGAGAGGTAATGTTGCAGCTATATAGGACCCTGGTCAGACCCTACTTGGAGTACTGTGCTCAGTTCTGGTTACCTCACTACAGGAAGGATGTGGAAACCATAGAAAGGGTGCAGAAGAGACATACAAGGATGTTGCCTGGATTGGAGAGCATGCCTTATGAGAATAGGCTGAGTGAACTCGACCTTTTCTCCTTGGAGCGATGGAGGATGAGAGGTGACCTGATGGAGGTGTGTAAGATGATGAGAGGCATTAATCTTGTGGACAGTCAGAGGCTCTGTCTCAGGGCTGAAATGGCTAACACAAGAGGGCACAGTTTTAAGGTGCTTGGAAGTGGGTACAGAGGAGATGTCAGGGGTAAGTTTTTTTACTCAGAGAGTGGTGAGTGTGTGAAATTGGCTGCCAGCGATTGTGGTGGAGGCTGATATGATAAGGTCTTTTAGGAGACTTTTAGACAGGTACATGGAGCTTAGAAAAATAGAGGGCTATAGGTATGCCTAGTAATTTCTAAGGTAAGGACATGTTCAGCACAACTTTGTGGGCTGAAGAGCCTGTATTGTGCTGTAGGTTTTCTATGTTTCTAATAACACTTTGGATACTGTTGAGGGGGTTGACCTAACAGAGGAAAGTCACAGTGGTTCAGGTCTCTGGCTCTGAGCCTAACACTGTGACTAAGAAGGGAAGCAGGGAGAAGAGGCACACTGTGATGATAGGGATTCATTAGTTAAGGGATCAGAAAGGAGGTTCTGAGGGCAAGAATAAGATTACTGGATATTACGTTGCCTCCTGGGTGCCAGGGTATGGGATATCTCAGATCGAGTCCTCAGCATTCTTAAGTAGGAGGGTGAGCAGCCAGAAGTTGTACTCTATGTAGGTACCAATGACATAGGTAGGATGAGTGATGAGGTTTAGGATAGAGAATTCAAGGAATTAGGGGTTAAGTTAAAGGGCAGAATCTCCAGGGTTCTGATCTCAGTATTGCTACTCGACCATGTAAGCGCGTGAGGCCAGAATTAGGAAGATCACACAGTTTAACACGTGGCTAAGGAGTTAGTGTATCCGGGCAACATCCTTGTAAATCTCCTCTGCTCCCTTTCTATGATTTCCACATCCTTCCTGTAGCGAGGCGACCAGAACTGAGCACAGTACTCCAAGTGGGGTCTGACCAGGGTCCTATATTGCTGCAAATTACCTCTCAGCTCCTAAATTCAATCCCACAATTGATGAAGGCCACTAGACCATATGCCTTCTTAACCACAGTCAACCTTCGTAGCTGCTTTGAGGGGAGTGGCCACAGGGGTTACTCTGCACTGACTCCTTAACCCCTTCCCCCTTCCTGACTGTCACTCAGTTTCCTGTGTCCTGCACCATGGGTGTAACTACCTCTCTTTATGTACCATCTATCACGCCCTCAGCCTCCTGAATGATCTGGAGTTTGTCCCGTTCCAGCTCCAACTCCTTGACATGGATTGTTAGAAGCTGCAGCTGGATGCTCTTCTCGCTGTTGAAGTCATCGGGGACACTGCCTTCCCACATCTGCAAGAGAAGCATTTCTTTATCCTGCCAGGCACCTCTGCTGTCCTCGCTGAGCAGATATAAAGAATGAAAAATAATAAATCAATTGTGGGAAAAAAATTTACCTACAGTTTTTCGCTTTCTCTCAATCAAGCCTTTCCTTGCTGGGGCCTCAAAGAGCTGAAATTCCACTCCAACAAAGGCTGTTATGCTCACCCGCCTCGTTTTAATTTATTCTTCCCATCAATCCCAATCACTGATTGGCTGCTGCTCATCACACCAAACTAATGGCTTGATACTCAGTCAGCAAACCTGAGTGACCTACATCATCTCACACTTCGGACCTCCGGTCAGCCACTGCTCAAAACTGGTCTGAGTGAATCACTTCCACTGTCCCAACAGCTCAGATCAGTATACCTTCCCAAGTTCTTGACTGCCCAGTTCTGGGAAAAAGACTATGTATTCACCTTGCCTTGACCCTCATGACCTAAAACACACTGGAAGATCAAGCTGTGCAATCAAGTCAGTCAAGATTTGAATAGCTCAGCAGAAAGCCGTTGATTAGACAATCGAGATTTGAATAGCTGAGACTCAGCAGAAAGCAGCTGATTGGGCAATTGAGGTCAGGTGACCATGCAGTTTGAAAAGCTCAAACAAATATATAGAGGGGTAGCTCAGGCAGAGCGGCCTGGGGAAAGCGGCCAGTGAGTGAGTGGACCAGTGAAGGAGTGGAGATTTGAGACTTTGACTCGAGAGGCTTCGATGAGAAGAGGCGGAGGACGAGCTTGTTCCCAGTTAGTCTTTACAATGCCTCCTGAGACGGTGATGTGCCTCTCCTGTGAGATGTGGCAGTCTTGGGGGATCTCCCCTCTCCTGCAGAGTCACATCTGCCAGAAGTGCTTGCGGCTGGGCGATCTGGATGACCGTGTGAGGAATCTGGAGCATCAGCTGGATGACCTTCGACTCATAAGGGAGAATGAGGCAGACATAGATGAGAGCTACAGGGAGGTAGTCACACCTAGGCTGCCGGAAGCAGGTCGTTGGGTAACAGTCAGAGGGGGGAAAGCGAAGGAGAGTAGACAGGTAGCGCAGAGCACCCCTGTAGCCATTCCCCTGAATAATAAGTTTACCGTCCTGGATGCCGTTGGTGAGGACAACCGACCAGGTGTGAGCCACGGTGGCAGGGCCTCTAGCACTGAGTCTGACCCTGTGGTGCAGAAGGATGGGACGGAGAAGAGGAGAGCTGTCGTCATTGGAGACTATAGTCAGGGGAGCAGACAGGAGATTTTGTGGACGTGAGAAGGAAACCCGCATGGTCTGTTGCCTCCCGGGTGCCAGGGTCCGGGATGTCTCTGACAGAGTGCATGACATCCTGGTACGAGAGGGAAAGCAACCACAAGTCATGATACAAGTTGGTACCAATCACATAGGCAGGAAGAGGGATGAGGTCCTGAAGTGTGAGTTTCAGGAACTAGTCAGAAGACTGAAGAACAGGACCTCAAGGGTGGCGTTCTCAGGATTGCTGACAGTGCTACGTGATAGTGATGGTAAGAATTGGAGGAGATGGCAGTTGAAGGTGTGGATGAGAAGTTGGAGCAGGGGGCAGGGTTTTAGATTTTTGGATCATTGGGATCTCTTCTGGGGAAGGTGTGACCTGTACAGATTGAATGGGTTGCACCTGAACTCGAGGGGGAGCAATAGTTTTTTGAATCTACTTTTTGTGATTTTTATTAATGACCTGGATGTGGGGGTAGAAGGGTGGGTTGACAAGTTTGCAGACAACACAAAGGTTGGTGGTGTTGTAGATAGTGTAGAGGATTGTCGAAGATTGCAGAGAGACATTGATAGGATGCAGAAGTGGGCTGAGAAGTGGCAGATGGAGTTCAACCTGGGGAAGAGTGAGGTGGTACACTTTGGAAAGACAAACTCCAAGGCAGAGTACAAAGTAATTGGCAGGATACTTGGTAGTGTGGAGGAGCAGAGGGATCTGGGGATACATGTCCACAGATCCCGGAAAGTTGCCTCACAGGTAGATAGGGTAGTTAAGAAAGCTTATGGGGTGTTAGCTTTCATAAATCGAGGGACAGAGTTTAAGAGTCGTGATGTAATGATGCAGCTCTATAAAACTCTAGTTAGGCCACACTTGGAGTACAGTGTCCAGTTCCGGTTGCCTCAGTATAGGAAGGATGTGGAAGCATTGGAAAGGGTACAGAGGAGATTTACCAGGATGCTGCCTGGTTTAGAGAGTATGGATTATGATCAGAGATTAAGGGAGCTAGGGCTTTACTCTTTGGAGAGAAGGAGGATGAGAGGAGACATGATAGAGGTGTACAAGATATTAAGAGGAATAGACAGAGTGGACAGCCAGTGCCTCTTCCCCAGGGCACCACTGCTCAGTACAAGAAGACATGGCTTTAAGGTAAGGGGAGGGAAATTCAAGGGGGATATTAGAGGAAGGTTTTTCACTCAGAGAGTGGTTGGTGCGTGGAATGCACTGCCTGAGTCAGTGGTGGAGGCAGATACACTAGTGAAGTTTAAGAGACTACTAGACAGGTATATGGTGGAATTTAAGGTGGGGGGTTATATGGGAGGCAGGGTTTGAGGGTCGGCACAACATTGTGGGCCGAAGGGCCTGTAATGTGCTGTACTATTCTATGTTCATCCTCCTACACCAAAGGAAAATTTCTGACAATGCTGAGCATTCTTCTATAACACAGTCTCCCAAGGCCCAACATCACCCTGTAAACCTCCAGCTGTAGATAAACCCACACTAAACACAATATTGCAAATGTGGCCTTTCCAAAATAGTGTATAATTCCTTCCTCCTGCGACCTCCCCTACACCCCCCTTCCCTCCACCACCTCCCCTACACCCCCTTCCCTCTGCCACCTCCTCTACACCCCACTTCCCTCCGCCACCTCCCCTACACTCCCCTTCCCTCAGTCACCTCCGCCTACGGTATAATAATTATACCATTTTGGATACCGTTGGTGGGGACGACCTACCAGGGACAAGTTGCAGTGGTTGCGTCTCTGGCACCGAGACTGGACCCTCAGCTCAGAAGGGAAGGAGGGAAAAGAGGAGAGCAGTAGTGATAGGGAATTCGATAGATAGGGGGACAGATAGGAGGTTTTGTGGAAGAGATCAAGAATCCCGGATCGTCTGTTGCCTCCCTGGTGCCAGGGTCTGCGATATCTCAGATCGAGTTCTCAGTATTCTCAAGAGGGAGGGTGAGCAGCCGGATGTCGTGGTCCATGTAGGGACCAATGACGTGGGTAGGAAGAGTGAGGAGGTCCTGAAAGTGAGTTTAGGGAGCTAGGTGCCAAGTTAAAGGACAAGACCTCCAGGATAGCAATCTCAGGATTGCTACCAGTGCCACGTGCAGCTGGGTTTAGAAATAGTAAGATAGTGCAGATCAACACATGGCTGAAGACATGGTGCAGGAGGGAGGGCTTCAGATTTATAGATAATTGGGCAGTTTTCCAGGGAAGGTGGGACCTGTTCCGGCAGGACGGTTTACATCTGAACTGGAGGGGGACAAATATTCTTGCAGGTAGGTTTGCTAGAGAGGCTCCAGTGGATTTAAACTAGATACAAGGGGGGAGGGGAACCAGAGTGTAGGAACAGAAGTATGGGAGAAGGAAGAAAAAGAAGACAGTAAAGTTCTTCGTACTGTTAGAGATAAACAGAGAGGAAGAAGTGGAGAATTTCTTAAATGCATTTATTTTAATGCTAGGAGCATTGTAAGAAAGGTGGATGAGCTTAGAGCATGGATTGATAGCTGGAAATATGATGTAGCTATTAGTGAAACATGGTTGCAGGAGGGGTGTGATTGGCAACTAAATATTCCTGGATTTCATTGCTTCAGGTGTGATAGAATTGGAGGGACAAGAGGGGGAGGTGTTGCATTGCTTGTCAGAGAAAATATTACAGCGGTGCTCTGGCAGGATAGATTAGAGGGCTCGTCTAGGGAGACTATTTGGGTGGAATTGAGGAATGGGAAAGGTGTAGTAACACTTACAGGAGTGTATTACAGACCACCTAATGGGGAGCAAGAATTGGAGGAGCAAATTTGTAAGGAGATAGCAGATATTTGTAGTAAGCACAGGGTTGTGATTGTGGGAGATTTTAATTTTTCACACATAGACTGGGAAGACCATTCTGTAAAAGGGCTGGATGGTTTGGAGTTTGTAAAATGTGTGCAGGATAGTTTTTTGCAGCAATACATAGAGGTACCAACTAGAGAAGGGACAGTGTTGGATCTCCTGTTAGGGTATGAGTTAGGTCAGGTGACGGACGTATGTGTTGGGGAGCACTTCAGGTCCAGTGATCACAATACCATTAGTTTCAATAAAATTATGGGGAAGGATAGAACTGGACACAGGGTTGAGATTTTTGATTGGAGAAAGGCTAACTTTCAGGAGATGCAAAAGGATTTAGAAGGAGTGGATTGGGACAATTTGTTTTATGGGAAGGATGTAATAGAGAAATGGAAGTCATTTAAAGGTGAAATTTTGAGGGTGCAGAATCTTTATGTTCCTGTCAGGTTGAAAGGAAAGGTTAAAAGTTTGAGAGAGCCATGGTTTTCAAGGGATATTGGAAACTTGGTTCGGAAAAAGAGGGAGATCTACAATAAATATAGGCAGCATGGAGTAAATGAGGTGCTCGAGGAATAACCATATAACCATATAACAATCACAGCATGGAAACAGGCCATTCCAGCCCTCCTACTCCGTGCCAAACTCTTAATCTCACCTAGTCCCACCTACCCGCACTCAGCCCATAACCCTCCACTCCTTTCCTGTCCATATACCTATCCAATTTTACCTTAAATAACACAACTGAACTGGCCTCTACTACTTCTACAGGCTCATTCCACACAGCTATCACTCTCTGAGTAAAGAAATACCCCCTCGTGTTTCCCTTAAACTTTTGCCCCTAACTCTCAAATCATGTCCTCTCGTTTGAATCTCCCCTACTCTCAATGGAAACAGCCTATTCACGTCAACTCTATCTATCCCTCTCAACATTTTAAATACCTCGATCAAATCCCCCCTCAACCTTCTACGCTCCAATGAATAGAGACCTAACTTGTTCAACCTTTCTCTGTAACTTAAGTGCTGAAACCCAGGTAACATCCTAGTAAATCGTCTCTGCACTCTCTCTAATTTATTGATATCTTTCCTATAATTCGGTGACCAGAACTGTACACAATATTCCAAATTTGGCCTTACCAATGCCTTGTACAATTTTAACATTACATCCCAACTTCTGTACTCAATGCTCTGATTTATAAAGGCCAGCGTTCCAAAAGCCTTCTTCACCACCCTATCTACATGAGACTCCACCTTCAGGGAACTATGCACTGTTATTCCTAGATCTCTCTGTTCCACTGCATTCCTCAATGCCCTACCATTTACCCTGTATGTTCTATTTGGATTATTCCTGCCAAAATGTAGAACCTCACACTTCTCAGCATTAAACTCCATCTGCCAACGTTCAGCCCATTCTTCTAACCGGCATAAATCTCCCTGCAAGCTTTGAAAACCCACCTCATTATCCACAACACCTCCTACCTTAGTATCATCAGCATACTTACTAATCCAATTTACCACCCCATCATCCAGATCATTTATGTATATTACAAACAACATTGGGCCCAAAACAGATCCCTGAGGCACCCCGCTAGTCACTGGCCTCCATCCCGATAAACAATTATCCACCACTACTCTCTGGCATCTCCCATCTAGCCACTGTTGAATCCATTTTATTACTCCAGCATTAATACCTAACGACTGAACCTTCTTAACTAACCTTCCATGTGGAACTTTGTCAAAGGCCTTGCTGAAGTCCATATAGACTACATCCACTGCCTTACCCTCGTCAACATTCCTCATAACTACTTCAAAAAATTCAATAAGGTTTGTCAAACATGACCTTCCACGCACAAATCCATGCTGGCTACTCCTAATCAGATCCTGTCTATCCAGATAATTATAAATACTATCTCTAAGAATACTTTCCATTAAGTTACCCACCACTGATGTCAAACTGACAGGTCTATAATTGCCAGGCTTACTTCTAGAACCCTTTTTAAACAATGGAACCACATGAGCAATACGCCAATCCTCCGGCACAATCCCCGTTTCTAATGACATCTGAAAGATCTCCATCAGAGCTCCTGCTATCTCTACACAAACTTCCCTCAAGGTCCTGGGGAATATCCGGTCAGGACCCGGAGATTTATCCACTTTTAAATTTCTTAAAAGCACCAGTACTTCCACCTCTTTAATTGTCATAGGTTCCATAACTTCCTTACTTGTTTCCCACACCTTACACCATTCAATATCCTTCTCCTTAGTGAATACCGAAGAGAAGAAATCGTTCAAAATCTCTCCCATCTCCCTCGGCTCCACACATAGCTGACCACCCTGATTCTCTAAGGGACCAATTTTATCCCTCACTATCCTTTTGCTTTTAATATAACTGTAGAAGCCTTTCGGATTTACTTCCACCTTATTTGCCAAACCAAACTCGTAACTTCTTTTAGCTTTTCTAATCTCTTTCTTAAGTTTCCTTTTACATTCTTTATATTCCTCGAGCAATTCCTTTACTCCATGCTGCCTATATCTATTGTAGACATCCCTCTTTTTTCGAACCAAGTTTCTAATATCCCTTGAAAACCATGGCGCTTTCAAACCTTTAACCTTTCCTTTCAACCGAACAGGAACATAAAGATTCTGTACCCTCATAATTTCACCCTTAAATGACCTCCATTTCTCTATTACATCCTTCCCATAAAACAACTTGACCCAATCCACTCTCTCTAAATCCCTGCGCATCTCCTCAAAGTTAGCCTTTCTCCAATCAAAAATCTCAACTCTAGGTCCAGTCCTGTCCTTCTCCATAATTATATTGAAGCTAATGCTATTGTGATCACTGGACCTGAAGTGCTCCCCAACACATACATCTGCCAGCTGACCTATCGCATTCCCTAACAGGAGATCCA
The DNA here is from genome assembly GCF_048418815.1 of Hemitrygon akajei. Taxonomy (NCBI): domain Eukaryota; kingdom Metazoa; phylum Chordata; class Chondrichthyes; order Myliobatiformes; family Dasyatidae; genus Hemitrygon; species Hemitrygon akajei. The sequence goes on along the minus strand of NC_133127.1, from coordinate 1,922,534 downwards.
ACACTGCCCCATCTCTAGTCGGTACTTCTATGTATTGTTGCAAAAAGCTATCCTGCACACATTTCACAAACTCTAAACCATCCAGCCCTTTTACAGAATGAGCTTCCCAATCTATGTGTGGAAAATTAAAATCTCCCACAATCACCACCTTGTGTTTACTACAAATATCTGCTATCTCCTTACACATTTGCTCTTCCAACTCACGCTCCCCATTAGGTGGCCTATAATACACTCCTATCAGTGTTACTACACCTTTCCCATTCCTCAATTCCACCCAAATAGCCTCCCTAGAGGAGCTCTCTAATCTATCCTTCCAAAGCACCGCCATAAGATTTTCTCGGACAAGCAATGCAACACCTCCCCCTCTGGCCCCTCCTACTCTATCACACCTGAAGCAACTAAATCCAGGAATATTTAGTTGCCAATCACACCCTTCCTGCAACCATGTTTCACTAATAGCTACAACATCATAATTCCAGGTATCAATCCACACTTTAAGCTCATCCACCTTTCTTACAATGCTCCTAGCATTAAAATAGATACATTTAAGATACTCTCCACCCCCTTCTCTCTTTTCATCCCTAGCAATGCATTCAAATTTATTATCCTTTTCTTTCTTCTCCCCTACATCTTCGGGCTGAGCACATCCCTTCTCCATCACCTGCCTTTCCTCCCTCACACACTGTCTACTTACTTGCTCTACTGGTGAACTAACCTCCTCTCCCATAGTTTCCTCAAATTGATTTCCGCCCCCCCCCATCTTACTAGTTTAAAGTCTGCCCTGTAGCCCTAGCAAACCTCCCCGCTAGGATATTGGTCCCCCTGGGATTCAAGTGTAACCCGTCCTTCTTGAACAGGTCACGCCTGCCCCAGAAGAGGTCCCAATGATCCAGAAACTTGAATCCCTGCCCCCTGCTCCAATCCATCAGCCACGCATTCATCCTCCACCTAATTCCATTCCTACTCTCACTGTCGCGTGGCACAGGCAGTAATCCCGAGATTACTACCTTTGCGGTCCTTCTTCTTAACTGCCTTCCTAACTCCCTATACTCTCATTTCAGGACCTCTTCCCCTTTCCTACCTATATCATTGGTACCTACATGTACCACAACCTCTGGCTCCTCACCCTCCCACTTCAGGATATCTTGGACGCGATCAGAAACGCGGTCAGACCCCACTTGGAGTACTGTGCTCAGTTCTGGTTGGCTCACTACAGGAAGGACATGGAAACCATAGAAAGGGTGCAGAGGAGATTTACAAGGATGTTGCCTGGATTGGGGAGCATGTCTTATGTAAACAGGTTGAGTGAACTTGGCCTTTTCTTCTTGGGCCGACGGAAGATGAGAGGTAACATGATAGTGGTGTATAAGATGATGAGAGGCATTGATCATGTAAATAATCAGAGGCTTTGTCTCAGGCTGAAATAGCTAACACAAGAGGTCACAGTTGTAAGGTGCTTGGAAGTAGATACAGAGGAGACGTCAGGGGTAAGTTTTTCACGCAGAGAGTGGTGAGAGCGTGGAATGGGCTGCCAGCAATGGTGGTGGAGGCGGATACGATAGGGTCTTTTAAGAGACTCCTGGATAGGTACATGGAGCTTAGAAAAATAGAGGGCTATGGATAACCCTAGGTAATTTCTAAAGTAAGTACAAGTTCAGCACAGCTTTGTGGGCCGAAGGGCTTGTATTGTGCTGTAGGTTTTCTATGTTTCTAAAGTCTGATATAGCAGAATTTCTGTGGACTAAGGGAAATTACAGTGGTGTGAGAGAGGAGCTGGCCAAAGTAAATTGGAAGGAGCTGCTGGCAGGGATGACAGCAGAGCAGCAATGTAGTGCACTTCTGGGAAAAATCTGGAAGGTGCAGGACATGACCATTCCAAAAATGAAGAAGTACTCAAATCGGTTCAGCTAGCGGCTTAATCTAGGGGAAGACAGTCCTTGGCCCGGCCAAACTTGAGAAATCTTGTTTGGGTGGATGCTACACAATGTGTCCCCTGTTACAAATCAGTGCCATGAAATAACAAACAGTACACAATATGCAATTAAACGATTGAGCTTTATAATTCTTAATTTGACTATATATTTAGTAAAGAAATAAAACAAAGAAAAGAGCCCATTCTCATGAAACAGTCTAATGCACAACATTGGAGCTCACTGTTCAGTCCACTGGTTTCCTGTCGACCTACTCCGAGCGAAGCCGACCCTCGGATCCTCACTCCAAGTCCACTCTGTTCGGCGGTCTACCAACTCTCTCCATTTGCGTCTTCTCTCATCTCTCTCCGGCAAAAGACCACAAAACCCCTTTTCCCAGTCCCACAAGAAAAAACAACATCCCTCTCATTGGATAGCCCCTCAATCCAAAGCACCTTTATCTCTAGTTATAATCCAAACGTTGCTGCTACAGAGAAACCATTACATTAGCAATGAAACCTCACAGCGCGTGACAAGTACAACTGTAGCTGACAAGGGAATTTAAAGATATCGTAAAAACAAAAGAAAGGACATACAACAAAGCAGAAATTAGAGGATTTGGAAGTTTAAAAAAACCTATAGAGAGCATCTAAAAAAATCATTGGAAGGGAAAAGATGAAATATGAAAGCTAGAACCATAGACCATTACAGCACAGAAACAGGCCTTCTGGCCCTTCTTGGCTGTGCCGAACCATTTTTCTGCCTAGTCCCACTGACCTGCACCTGGCCCATATCCCTCCAAATCCCTCTCATCCATACACCTGTACAAGTTTTTCTTAAATGTCAAAAGTAAGCCCACATTCACCACTTCATCTGGCAGCTCATTCCACACTCCCACCACTCTCTGCATTAAGAAGTCCCCCCCCCCCCCCAATGTTCCCTTTAAACTTTTCCCCCTTCACCCTTAACCCATGACCTCTGGTTTTTTTCTCCCCTGTCCTCAGTGGAAAAAGCCTGCTTGCATTCACTCTATCTATACCCATCATAATTTTATATACCTCTATCAAATCACCCCTCATTCTCCTACGCTCCAGGGAATAAAGTCCTAACCTATTCAACCTTTCTCTGTAACTCAGTTTCTCAAGTACTGGCAACATCCTTGTAAAACTTCTCCGCATTCTTTCAACCTTATTAATATTCTTCCTGTAATTAGGTGACCAAAACTGCACACAATACTACAAATTTGGTCTCACCAATGTCTTATACAACCTCACCATTACATTCCAACTCTTATACTCAATACTTTGATTTATAAAGGCCAATGTACAAAAAGCTCTCTTTATTACCCTATCTACTTGTGACGCCACTTTTAGGGAATTATGTATCTGTACTCCCAGATCCCTCTGTTCTACTGCACTCCTCAGTGCCCTACCATTTACCTTGTATGATCTACCTTGGTTTGACCTTCCGAAGTGCAATACCTCACACTTGTCCGCATTAAACTCCATCTGCCATTTTTCTGCCCATTCCTTCAACTGGTCCAAATCCCTCTGCAAGCTTTGAAAACCTTCCTCACTGTCCACTACACCTCCAATCGTTGTATCATCAGCAAATTTGCTGATCCAATTTGCCGCATCATCATCCAGATCATTGATATAGATGGATAGTGGACCCAGCACTGATCCCTGTGGCACACCACTAGTCACAGGCCTCCACTCAGAGTAGCAATCCTCCACTACCACTCTCGGACTTCTCCCACTGAGCCAATGTCTAATCCAATTTACTACCTCACCCTGTATACCTAGCGACTGAATCTTCCTAACTAACCTTCCATGCGGAACCTTGTCAAAGGCCTTACTGAAGTCCATGTAGACAACTTCCATTGCCTTCCCTTCATCCACTTTCCTGGTAACTTCCTCGAAAAACTCTAATAGATTGTTTAAACATGAGCTACCACGCCCAAAGCCATGCTGACTTTTTCTAATAAGTCCCTGTCTATCCAAATACTTGTAGATCCTATCTTTTAGTATTCCTTCCAATAATTTACCTACTACCGATGGCAAACTTACCGGCCTATAATTTCCCAGCTTACTTTTTGAGCCTTTTTTAAACAACGGAACTACATGAGCAATCCTCCAATCCTCCAGCACCTGACCTGTGGATACCAACATTTTAAATATTTCTACCAGGGCCCCTGCAATTTCAACACTAGTCTCCTTCAAGGTCTGAGGGAATACCCTGTCAGGTCCTGGGGATTTATCTACTCTGATTTGCCTCAAGACAGCAAGCACCTCCTCCTCCTTAATCTGTATAAGTTCCATGACCTCCCTAATTGTTTGCCTTGTTTCCATAGACTCCATTCCAGTTTCTCTAGTAAATACAGATGCAAAAAACCCATTTAAGATCTCTCCCATTTCTTTTGGTTCCATACATAGCCGACCACTCTGATCTTCAAGGGGACCAATCTTATCCCTTACTATCCTTTTGCTGTTAACATACCTGTAGAAGCTCTTTGGATTATCCTTCACCCTGACTGCCTAAGCAACCTCATGTCTTCTTTTAGTCCTCTTAATTTCTTTCTTAAGTATTTTCTTACTCTTTTTATACTCCTCAAGCATCTTATTTCCTCCCTGTTGCCTATACATGTTATACATCTCTCTCTTCTTCTTTATCAGAGTTCCAATATCCCTCGAGAACCAAGATTCCTTATTCTTATTCACTTGACCTTTAATCCTGACAGGAACATACAAATTCTGCACTCTCAAAATTTCTCCTTTGAAGGCCTCCCACTTACCAATCACATCCTTGCCAGAGAACAACTGTCCTAATCTACACTTTTTAGATCCTTTCTCATTTCTTCAAATTTGGCCTTTTTCCAGTTTAGTACTTCAACCCGAAGACCAGATCTATCTTTATCCATGATCAAATTGAAACTAATGACATTATGATCAATGGAACCAAAGTGTTCCCCTACACAAACTTCCATCACCTGCCCTAACAACGTTGTGCTATCCATGTAACCTACTCTAGAAACTGCCTAGAATTTCCCTACTGCATAGCCCTCTAATTTTCTAAGCTCCATGTAGCTATCTAAGAGTCTCTTAAAAGACCCTGTTGTATTCATTTCCACCAGCATCACTGGCAGTCCACCCAGCACTGTCTGTGTGAAAAACTTACCTCTGCCATTCCCCCCACCCACCGTTATACCTACTTCCAAGCACCTTAAACCTGTGCTCCATCGTGTTAACCATTTCAGTCCTGGGAAAAAGCCTCTGACTATACACACGATCAATGCCTCTCATCATCTTATACACCTCTATCAGGTCATCTCTCATCCTCCGTCGCTCCAAGGAGAAAAGGCCGAGTTCACTCAGCCTATTCCCATAAGGCATGCTCCCTAATTCAGGCAACATCCTTGTAAATCTCCTCTCCACCCTTTCTATGGCTTCCACATCCTTCCTGTAGTGAGGTGACCAGAACTGAGCACAGTACTCCAAGTGGGGCCTGACCAGGGTCCTATATCGCTGTAACATTACCTCTCAGCTCTTGAACTCAATTCCACGATTGATGAAGGCCAATGCACCATATGCTTTCTTAACCACAGAGTCAACCTGCGCAGCAACTTTGAGTGTCCTATGGACTCAGACCCCAAGATCCCTCCGATCCTCCACACTGCCAAGAGTCTTACCATTAATATTATATTCTGTCTTCAAATTTGACCTACCAAAATGAACAACTTCACACATTTATCTGGGTTGAACTCCATCTGCCACTTCTCAGCCCAGTTCTGTGTTCTATTGATATCCCACTGACAACCCTCTGGACTATTCAGAACACTCCCAACCTTTGTGTCATCAGAAAATTTACTAACCTGTCCCTCCACTTCCTCATCTAGGTCATTTATAAAAATCACAAAGAGTAAGGATCCCAGAACAGATCCCTGAGGCACTCCACTGCTGACCAACCTCAATACAGAAGATGACCCGTCTACAACCACCCTTTTCCTTCTGTGGGCAAGCCAGTTCTGGATCCACAAAGCAATGTCCCCTTGGATTCCATGCCTCCTTACTTCTGAATGAGCCTTATCAAATACCTTACTGAAATCCATGTACACTACATCCACTGCTCTACCTTCATCAATGTGTTTTGTTACATCCTCAAAGAATTCAATCAGGCTTGTAAGGTACGACCTGCCCTTGACAAAGCTATGCTGGTTATCTCTAATCAGATTATGTCTCTCCAAATGTTTAAAAATCCTGCCTCTCAGGATCTCCTCTAACAACTTGCCCACCATGAAGTAAGACTGACTGGACTATAATTTCCTGGGTTATCTCTACCCACTTTCTTGAACAAGGGAACAGCACTTGCAACCCTCCAATCCTCCGGAATCTCTCCCATCCCCGTCGATGATGCAAAGATCATCGCCAGAGACTCAGCAACCTCCTCCCTCACTTCCCACAGTAGCCTGGGGTATATCATGTCTGGACCTGGAAACCTATCTAACTTAATGCTTTTTAAAAACTCCAGCACATCCTCTTTCTTTCTTTATTAATTAAGTACCTACGCTACCTCCTCTGACTCCATGCCTATGTTTCCACTATTGCACCCGATTGGTTCTATTCTCATACGGCTCATCCTCATGCTCTTCACATACTTGTAGAATGCTTTGGGTTTTCCTTAATCCTGCCCGGCAAGGTCTTCTCATGACCCCTTCTGGCTCTCCTAATTTCATTCTTAAGCTCCTTCATGGCAACCTTTTATTTTCCTAGAGCTCCAAACAGTACCTACCGGTAGTTTCTTGAACCTTTCGTAAGCTTTTCTTTTCTTCTTAAATGGTTTCAGTCTCAAGATGCTGGGGAGTAGGTACAGAGGAGATGTCAGGGGTAAGTTTTTTTACTCAGAGAGTGGTGAGTGTGTGGAATGGGCTGCCGGCAATGGTGGTGGAGGCGGATATGATAGGGTCTTTTAAGAGTCTTTTAGATAGGTACATGGAGCTTAGTAAAATAGAGGGCTTTTGGTAAGCCTAGTAATTTCTGAGTAGGGACATGTTCGGCACAACTTTGTGGGCTGAAGGGTCTGTATTGTGCTGTAGGTTTTCTATGCTTCTAACTAGATTTTGCACATCCTTTGTACACCATGGTTCCTTTACTCTACCATCCTTTCCCTGCCTCAATGGAAACATACCTAAGCAGAACAGCATGTTCCCTGAACATTTGCCACATTTCTTCAGAGGAGCGTTCCACTGTCATATCCGCCATCCTGCCTGTACTGTACAATGGGCAACCAAGGCCAATTCAGCAATAATGAAAGGAAAAATCGACCCTCCCTACCTGTTTCTTTGTCCTCAGCCTCTTCTTGTCAAAGCCTCTAAGTTCCCACTCTGAAGATTGCTGCCCCCCTAGACCCCACCTCTCTTCTATGATTTTACAAAAGCCTGTTTGCTGGTGCTCTGCCTGCCTCTCACTGCTTCCATTGCCTCTGATGCTTCCCGCGCCTGGGCGCTGGCTACCAACACCCCCACACAAGAAGAAAGAACTCACCACATTTGGTTAACAAGGGAGAAAGAGGTGTCTTTCTCGCCGCAGTGAGAAGGAAGAGCATCGGCCCTCTGAGTCATGTTACAGTCTGCCGTGCCGCTTCCCCAACTCAAGAAGCAGCAGAAAACGTGTGAGAGAGAGAGAGAGAGAGAGAGAGAGAGAGAGAGGGAGGGAGGGAGGGAGGGAGGGAGGGAGGGAGGGAGGGAGAGAGAGAGAGAGAGAGAGAGAGAGAGAGAGAGAGAGAGAGAGAGAGAGAGAGAGAGAGAGAGAGAGAGAGAGAGAGAGAGAGAGAGAGAGAGAGAGAGAGAGAGAGAGAGAGAGAGAATGAGAATGAATTCATTTGAGTGCAGAGACCTTCAACAGCCGCACCCACTCTCTCGGTGTTCCCATCTCCCATGACTCTGGGGAGGAACAGATCATCCACGGGGCCACACTCCAAAGGTACATGTCGACCAGGCCACTCCTGGAAATATCAAAGACACTGGGCCACTTGGCAAGCTCTGAGGGCAGGAACCCACCGCCATGAAGAACCACAGTTTGAGTACAACTGTAGATCACGGACTCTCGTGGGACCCCATGAGTTATGGGGGATCTGAGTTATAAGGAAATATTGAATAGGTTAGAACTTTATTCCTTGGAATGTAGAAGATTGAGAGCAGATTTTATTGAGGTATACAAAATTTTCCACTGAGGTTGTGTGGGACAACAACCGGAGGGCATGGGTTAAGGGTGAAAGGTGAAAAGTTTAAGGGGAACATCAGATGAAATGCCTCACAGAAGGTTGTAAGTGTGTGGAATGAACTACTGACACATGCAGTGCATGCCAGCTCGATTTAAGAAAAGTTTACGTACACAACGCTGGAAGAACTCAGCAGGTCAGGCAGCATCCATGAGAAAAGATTAGTCAACGTTTCGGGTTGAGACCCTTCATCAGGAATGATAGCTACATGGATAGTAGAGATATGGAGGGCGATGGTCCCGGGTGCAGGTCAATGGGAGTAGGCAGTTGAAATGGATCGGCACAGACAAGATGGGCCAAAGGGCCTGTTTCTGAGCTGTACGTTTCTATAATTCTACGGCATATGGTGAGCTACAGTGAAAAAGTGGTGTATCATTCACTTCATCACTTTTGTGTACTGTAATGAGGTAGAACAATCACAGAGTGCAGAATAAAGTGTCTTAGCGACAGAGAAAGTGCAGTGCAGATAGGCAACAAGGTGCAAGGTCACCTCGAGGTAGATTGTAAGGTCAAGGGTCTATCTTAGAGAGATGTGGGGGTCAGGAGTAGTTGCAGAAGATAGAGGTGAGGATCCTGTAACAGTCACCCCTGGGTGACCATCAGTGCCAGTGCCAGAGGGTTAAAGCTGGGGCAGGTGTCACTATCAGGGTCAGGATGGAGCCTGTGCCAGGGGTCAATGCAAGAAGTATCCTCCATAATAGTGCTGAAGATGAGGCGACTGGTTTTCAAACAGAGGCACTGTATAGTGAGGGCAAAATTGCAGTCAACAGGAGGATTTCAATGTAAAAGGTGGACAAAATCAAAAAGGGTGAATACGGGGCTGACGGTGTTGCATACGACCTCTCGCAGTTTATGGAATAAGGTCGATGAACTTGCAGCACAGTTGCAGATTGGCAGGTATGTAGGCATCACTGAATCATGGCTAAAAGATTATAGCCGGGAGCTTAATGTCCAAGGATACACATTGTATTGAAAGGACAGGCAGGAGGCAGAGGGGGCAGCGTGCTCTGTCGGTAGAACGAAGTGACATAGAGTCAAAAGGATTTGAATCATTGTGGATCGAGCTAAGGAACTGCAGGGGTAAATCCTGCCAGGGGTGGGAACTGAACTGAAGAGAGTGGAGAAGAGGAAGTTGGCTCACAAATTGAGAAACCTTGGAGACAGTGTGAGAGGGCAGATAGGCAGGTGATAGAGAAGGGATGTGCTCAGACCGATGGTTTGAAATGTGATTATTTTAATGCAAGGAGTATCATGAACAAAGCAGATGAGCTTAGAGTGTGGATCAGTACTTGGAGCTACGATGTGGTGGCCATTACAGAGACTTGGATGGCTCAGGGACAGGAATGGTTACTTAGAGTGCCAGGCTTTAGATGTTTCAGAAAGGACAGGGAGGGAGGCAAAAGAGGTGGGGGTGTGGCATCGCTGATCAGGGATAGTTTCACGGCTGCAGAAAAGGAGGAAGACTTGGAGGGATTGTCTATGTAGTCTCTGTGTGTGGAGGTTAGGAACAGGAAGGGTTCAATAACTCTACTGGGTGTTTTTTATAGACCACCCAATAGTAACAGGGACATTGAGGAGCAGATAGGGAGACAGATTCTGGAAAGGTGTAATAATAACAGGGTTGCTGTGGTGGGAGATTTTAATTTCCCAAATATTGATCGGCATCTCCCTAGAGTGAGGGCTTTAGATGGGGTGGAGTTTGTTAGGTGTGTTCAGGAAGGTTTCCTGACACAATATGTAGATAAGCCTACAGAGGAGAGGCTGTACTTGATCTCCTTTACCATAGCATTGGAGAGGGAGAGGAACAGATAAGTTAGGAGAGCATTTAATTGGAGTAAGGCTATCAAGCAGGAACTTGGAAGTGAAATTGGGAACAGATGTTATCAGGGAAATGTACGGAACAAATGGGGCAAATGTTTAGGGGATATTTGTGTGGAGTTCTGTACAGGTACGTTCCAAAGAGACAGGGAAAGGATGGTAGGGTACAGGAACCGTGGTGTACAAAAGCTGCTGAAAATCTAGTCAAGAAGAAAAGAAAAGCTTGAAAAAGGTTCAAAAAACTAGGTAAGGATAGAGATCTAGAAGATTATAAGGCTTGCAGGAAGGAGCTTAAGAAGGAAATTAGGAGAGCCAGAATGGGCCATGAGAGGGCCTTGGCGGGCAGGATTAAGAAAACCCCAAGGCATTCTACATGTATCTTAAGAACAAGAGGATAAGACGTGAGAGAATAGGATCAATCAAATGTGACAGTGGAAAAGTGTGTATGGAACCGGAGGAGATAGCGGAGTTAATTAATGAATACCTTGCTTCAGTATTCACTATGGAAAAGGATCTTGGCAATTGTAGGGATGACCTACAGTGGATTGAAAAGCTTGAACATACAGACATCAAAACAGAGGATATGCTGGAGCTTTTGGAAAGCATCAAGCTGGATAAGTCACTGGGCCCGGATGAGATGTACCCCAGGCTACCGTGGGAGGCGAGGGAGGAGATTGCTGAGCTTCTGGCAATGATCTTTGTATCTTCAATGGGGATGGGAGAGGTTCCAGAGGATTGGAGGGTTGCAGATGTTGTTCCCTTATTCAAGAAAGAGAGTAGAGATAGCCCAGGAAATTATAGACCAGTGAGTCTTACTTCAGTGGTTGGTAAGTTGATGGAGAAGATCCCGAGAGGCAGGATTTATGAACGTTTGGAGAGGCATAATATGATTAGGAATAGTCAGCATGGCTTTGTCAAAGGCAGGTCGTGGCTTACGAGCCTGATTGAATTTTTTGAGGATGTGACTAAACACGTTGATGAAGGTAGAGCAGTAGATGTAGTGTATATGGATTTCAGCAAGGCATTTGATAAGCTACCCCATGCAAGGCTTATCGAGAAAGTACGGAGGCATGGGATCCAAGGGGACATTGCTTTGTGCATCCAGAACTGGCTTACTCACAGAAGACAAAGATTGGTTGTAGATGGATCATATTCTGCATGGAGGTTGGTGACCAGTGATGTGCCTCAGGGATCTGTTCTGGGACCCTTACTCTTTTTGATTTTTATAAAAGACCTGGATGAGGAAGTGGAGGGATGGATTAGTAAATTTGCTGGTGACACAAAGGGTTAGAGGTGTTGTGGATAGTGTGAAAGGGCTGTCAGAGGTTACAACGGGACATTGATGGGATGCAAAACTGGACTGAGAAGTGGCAGATGGAGTTCAACCCAGATAAGTGTGAGGTGGTTCATTTTGGTAGGTCAAATATGATGGCAGAATATAGTATTAATGGTAAGACTCTTGGCAGTGTGGAGGATCAGAGGGATCTTAGGGTCTGAGTCCATAGGACACTCAAAGCTACTACACAGGTTGACTCTGTGGTTAAGAAGGCGTACTGTGTATTGGCCTTCATCAATTGTGGAATTGAGTTTAACAGCCAAGAGGTAACATTACAGCTATTCAGGACCCTAGTCAGACCCCACTTGCAGAGGAGATTTACAAGGATGTTGCCTGGTTTGGGGAGCATGCCTTAGAATAGGTTGAGTGAACACCAGAGGGGCAGAGAGACTTGGGAGTCCTCATGCAAGACTCCCAGAAGATTTACAGGTTGTGTCTGTGTTAAAGAAGCCAAATGCAAATGTTGGCATTTATTTCAAGGCCCCATATCTCAGAAAGAATGTGTTGTCATTGGAGAGAGTCCAGAGGAGGTTTATGAGGATGATTCTGGGAATGAAGGGGTTAACATATGAGGAGCGTTTGGCAGCTTTGGGCCTGTACACACTGGAATTTAGAAGAATGTTGGTGATCTCATTGAAACCTACCCAATGTTGAAAGGACGGGATAGGGTGGATGTGGAGAGGATGTTTCCTTTGGTGGGGGTGACCAGAACTAGAGGGCACAGCCTCAGAATTGAGGGGCGAGTCTTTAGAACAGAGGTAAGGAGGATATTTTTTTCGTCAGAGAGTAGCAAATCTGTGGAATGCTCTCCAGACGACAGTGGAGACCAAGTCCGTGCGGATATTTAAGGCAGAAATTGAAGATTAGAGGGAGGAAAAGAGGCGATATGAGAAGGAGTGAGGTAGGAAGAAAGGATGAGAAAGAGGCATTGAGGACAAGAGGAAGGGAGGAGGAGAGGAGGATATGAGTGAGATTAGAGGGAGGGAGGTGGGGTGGATCAGAGGGAGCGTGAAGGGAATGGTGAGAGGGGAGGGGAGGGAGTGAGGATGAGAGGGAGGAAGGGAAGTGGGGAGGATGAGAGGGATGGAGAAGGGGATGATTAGAGCAATGAGTGGGAGAGATGGAGTGGAGGAAGGGGAGATACAAAGGGAGGAGGAGGGAAGGAAAAGAAGAGGATTAGTGAGGGAGGTAGAGGGGAGGATGAGAGGGAGGGAGGAGGGGGATGAGAGGAAGGTGGGAGGAAGAAAGGATGAGAGAAAGGGACTGAGGTGAGGTGGACAAGAGGGAGGAAGGAGGAGAGGGGGAGGGGTGGATGAGAGGGAGTGAGGGGGAGGGAGCAAGGAGGGGAGGATTAGAGACAAGGATGAGATAAAGGGACTGAGGTGAGGTGGACAAGAGGGAGGAAGGAGGAGAGGGGAGGGGTGGATGAGAGGGAGTGAGGGGGAGTGAGGGGGAGGGAGGAAGGAGGGGAGGATTAGAGACAAGGATGAGATGAAGGATCAAAGGGAGGGATGGGAGGGGAAAGTGCATAAGGGGGATGGAGGGGAGAATTAGAGGGAGGGAGGATGAGAGGGAGGGAGGAGGGTGGGGAGAATGAGGGAGGAGTAGAGGGGAGGATTAGAGTAAGGTTGGAAGTTGAGAGGGGGAGAAGGGGAGAGGAAAGGTGGGAGGGAGGGGAGGGGAAAGTGCATAAGGGGGATGGAGGGGAGAATTAGAGGGAGGGAGGATGAGAGGGAGGAAGGAGGGTGGGGAGGATGAGGGAGGAGTAGAGGGGAGGATTAGAGTAAGGTTGGAAGTTGAGAGGGGGAGAAGGGGAGAGGAAAGGTGGGAGGGAGGGGAGGTTTAAAGGGAAGCAGCCTGGAGTAGAAGATGCGAGGGAGGGAGGAGGAGCGGGGGAAGAGGTTGGGAGGGGAAGAATAGAGGGAAGGAGAGATGAAGAGGGAGAGAAGGGTAGGAAGAGGAGGGAGGAAAGGAGGATCTGAGGGAATGGGGAGGAAAGGAAGGGAGAAGCGTAGGATGAGAGGGAGAGATGGAGTGGAGAATGAGGGGAAGGTAGGGAGGGAGGAGGAGGTGAGGAATAGAGAAAGTGGAGGATGTGGGAGGGTGGGCAGTGGAAAGGATTAGAGGGAGGGGAGGATGAGAGGGAGGGAGAAAGGGGGAGGAAACACAGAGGGAGGAAGGGAGGATGAGCGGGAGGGAGGGAGGGAGGGAGGAGATGAGAATAAGAAGGAGGAAAGGAGAAGGGGACAATTAAAGCAAGAGATTGAGGAGAATGAGAGGAAAGGTGGTGGAAGAGGGGTGGTTGAGAGGGAGTGGGGAGGGAAAGCTGAGAGGGCAGAAGGCCAGAGGAGTAGTTGAGAGGGAGGGATGAGGGAAGAATGAGAGGGAAAGAGGAGGGGAAAGAGGAGGGGACGATGAGAGGGGGAGGAGGGTGTCTGAGAGGGAGGGAGGAGTGGAGTATGATGGAATAGAGGTGGGGAGTATGAGGGACAGGAGGAAGGGGAGGATGAGGGAGGAGGGGATTAGAGGGAGGAGAGAAGGATTAGAGGGAGTGAGGGAGGAAGCAAAAAAGAGGGGGATGGCAGGATGAGAGGGAGAGTGGGAAGAAAGGAAGATGAAAGGGAGGGAGGAGGGGAGGATGAGAGCGAGGGTGGGAGGAGGGGACGAAAAGCAGGAGTGAAAATTGGAGGATGACAGGGACGGAAGGATTAAAGGGTGGGAGGGGAGGAGGCGGAGAGGATGGGTGTAGGGGAGCATGAGAGGGAGGGAGGAGAGAAGAATCAGAGGGAGGAAGGAGGAGGGGAGGATGAGAGGGAGGGAGGGAGTAGGAGAGAATGAGAGGGAGGGAAGTAGAAATGGAGGATTAAAGGGAGAGATTGATGAGGGATGGCATGGGGAAGAGGAGAGGGCAGAAGGCTGGAGGAGTGGATGAGAGGGAGGGAGGGTGGGAGATGAGGGTGAAAAGGAGGGAGGAGGGGAGTAAGCGAGGGACAGGAGGATGAGAGGGAGGGATTGAGGAGGGGAATAGCAGACGGGGAGGATGAGAGGGAGGAGGGGAGTATGAGAGGGAGGGTGGGAGGAGAGAGGATGAGAAGAGGATGATTAGTGGGAGGGAGGAGGGGGAAGCCAGAGGGATGGGGGGAAAGAGGAGGATGAGAGGGGCAGAGGAAGGAGAAGAGAAGGGAGGGAGGGGATAATGAGAGGACAGGAGGGATGGATTGGAAGGAGGGTATAGTGGGGAATGAAAGGGAGAGAAGGAGATGAGAGGGAGGCAAGGCAGAGGGATGTGTGAGGTTAGGAGGGGAGGATGAGAGGGAGAGAGAGGGGAGGAGGAGGAGGTTAGAGGGAGCAGAGGAGGGGAGGATGAGAGAGAGAGTGGGGAGGAGGAGAGAATGAGAGGGAGAGAGAACGGAGGGGAAGAAAGAGGGTGGGAGGCAGGAGGGGAGAATTAGGAGGAGAGTGGAGAATGATAGGGAGGTAGGAAGAGAGGATGAGCTGATGAGGAGGGGAGAATGAGAGGATCTGAGGGAGGGAGAAATAGAAGTAGAGGGAATGAGGGAGGGTGCAGAGAATGAGAGGGAAGGAGGAAGTACTGGAGGCTGAGAAGGAGGGCAAGAGAAGTGGATGATGAAAGTAAGGGAGGAGGGGAAGATGAGCGAATTGGAGGGAGGGCATAAGGGAGAATGAAAGGATGGATGAAAGAAGGGGAGTATTAGATAGAAGGAATGAGGAGGGTGGATGAGAGGGAGGAGGGGAGTACGATGGTGAGGGAGGTTGAAGGGGAAGGAGAGGGATTGGGAGGATGAAATGGAGGGTGGAGGGGGGAGGGGACAATGAAAGAGACGGGGAGGGGAGAATTAGAGGGAGCAGGATAGGAGGTGAGGATGAAGGGGAGGATGGGAGGCAGAGGCAGGAAGGGGTGGTGGATGAGAGGAAGGGAAGGTACAGTGGAGAATGAGAGAGTGGGGAAGATGAGAGGGCGGGAGGGAAAAGGGTGTATGAGCTAAGGAGGCGAGAGAGTAATGATGGGAGGGAGAGGGAGGGGACTATTGCAGCAGGGGTGGATGAGAGGGGAGGGAGATGGAGCGGGATGGGGAGGGTGAGAGGGATGGGGTAGGGGGTGTGAGAGGGATGGGGTAGGGGGGTGTGAGAGTGTGAGAAGGTTGGGGAGGGGAGTCTGAGAGGGAGGGAGGTGGCTGGATGAGAAAGATGTAGGGAGCAAGATGAGGAGGAGGATGAAAGGGGGAGGAATGAGGGGAGGATGGGGAGGGAGAAGGACTGTTAGAGGAAGGGAATGTGGAGAGTTGGATGAGAGAGGGGCAGGATGAGGGGGTGGGTGTGAAGGAGAGGGTGTGGAGGAGGAAGGGGAGGATGAGGGGGTGTGGAGGATGAGGTTGAGGGAGAGGGAGGGGGAAGATGGGGGGAGGGAGGATAGGACGGAGGGTTGCGGGTAAGGAGAGGACCTCTCTCCAGAGATGGCAGAGAGGGGATTCCGGGGGCTTGGGACAGAATCTGGTCGGGCGTACCGGCGGTGAAGGGCTTTCTCGGGGGATATGCAGAGATACCGGCGCTTTACGGATGGGTCTGGGCAATGGAAGACCCATTGCATTACCTGAGCTGAGTGTCCTGAATCACCCAGCTGGTGGGAGAGATGCCCCATAAGGTGAGGCAACTCCGTAGCTGGTTCAGTGGGGATGCTGAGCACATCAGGAGCGATTCGGAACGGGGAATGACGAACTGCCGGAAAGAGAGCGTAAGCAGTGGTAGATGAGGGGCCCATCCCAGGAGGGGGGAAGGACCTGGGTCTCTGTAACAAAGGGTGAATACTGGGGATCCAGCTCCGAGGGGTGAGTTGTGTCACTTGGCCTGGTTCTGACTTGGGGCCCGGGTTCCCACCGCACCTCGCATCCCGCACGGTGAACGGTGCCGGTCCGTTCCCTGGTGAATCCCTTGGGCAGGGTCCGGAGCCGTAACCCAGGGGTCCCATATCCGGGGTGGGGTGCGTCAGTTCCATCACTGAGGGTGCGAGGGCCGGTCGCGTATCTCAGGGTCGTTTCCGAAATGGGTGGGTCCGAAACCGGGAAGGGGCGGGCTGGGGGTGGTCCCGGGCACTCCTGGCTCTGACGCCCGCCGTTGGGCTTCGCACTCGGACTCGGACTGCCACGGCCGGCCGTACCGCCCGGACCCACCGAGCCGTCGGGATGGAGTCGCGGATCCTCACCCTGCTACTCGTCCTCCGTCTCCCGGCTCTGCTCCCCGGCGCGTCCATCCCACCCGAGCCGCGAATGTCCCCGGGTCCCGGGACGCCCAGCTATCCAAAACCGTCCGCTCCACCGTCCGGCAGCGCGGAGACAGGTGAGACCGGACACTCGGTCGACTTGTGAGGTGGGTTAGTACCGGATCCCTTGTTGTTTGGCCGAATTTGCTACGCGAGGCAAAAATCTGAAACTTGGAGGAAACTACATTCAGAATCGGATCGAATTCAAAAATCTGAAGGGGATTTAGAAATCCTCGTGCAGGATTCCCTAAAAGTTAATTTCCAAGTCGAGTCGGTGATGAGGAAGGCGAAAGCAATGTTAGCATTCATTTCAAGCGCGCTGGAATATAAACGCAAGAATGAAATGCCGAAGCTTGATAAGTCGTGAGTTAGACTGCACTTGGAGTATAGGGAGCGGTTTGGGGCCCCTTCTGTAAGAAAAGGTGTGCTGACATTGGAAAAGTTCCAGGTGAGGCGCACGAGAATGATTCCGGGAATGAAAGGGTTAAAGTATTAGGCGCGTTTGATGGTCATGGAGTTTAGAAGAATGAGGAGGGATTTCATCCAATACTGGATGCCTGGGTAGAGTGGATGTGGAAAAGCTGTTTCCTGTAGTGAGAGAGTCTAGGACGGTGGGGTGGGGGGGCACAAACTCGGAACAGAGGGGCGTCCATTTAGAACAGAAACAAGGAGAATAGCCAGGCAGCGGTGAGCCTGTGGAATTCGCTGCCGCAGGCGTCCGTGAAGGCCAAGTCACTGGGTACATTTAATGAGGAGATGAAAGTTTTTTGATCAAGTATTGAAGACTTTCGCTGAAGCAATCTTCTTAAGAATTAGTAACAGCAAACGAGCTCAACCCCGCAATCGAACCATCCCCTTTGTGAGGGCAGGAGTAAAGCCACCCACAGGGATTCTGGGCCAGGAGACACAACTGCACATCGTCAAGACCACCCCGAAACCAGCCATCCTCCTGGTCTCCCAGGCAGTAAAACACATCAGCTGACAGTGTCCTGGGAGGAGCGTCTGCGGAGGCCCCTGAGAGGAAGCTTGCTAGAGATGAGTAACCGCCGCTGTCAGAGGGACAGAGTGCGGGCCCATTGAAATGGGGGGCCGGGGCTTCGCCTGACAGTCTCACAGAGCCTCAGTGCATTGGGCCCCGCTGCTACAAGGCAGCAGAAACCATGGGCAGCAGAGAAAGCCTCAAGATGGCTCTGGATGAAGTGAGCAAGTCCTTGGGATCTGCAGCACAGTTACTTGAACACCTCCTGGTTGGATCATCCAGGGCCAGGTCGGCTGGGCGAGGGTGTCTGATGTTGAAAGCCTGGAACCTCCCAATGACCCCAGGGTACATCAATGATGATGTGATCAGAGCATCTTGATATGTATTCATCAAAAAATGGAGCAGAGATTGATAGGGTCTTGATTAATCAGGGCGTGAATGGTTATGGGGAATAGGCAGGAGACTGGGGCTGAGAGGGATAAATCTGCCGCCGTGGAATGGCAGAGTAGATTCAATGGGTCAAATGGCATAATTCTGCACCCGTGTCTCATGAAAATAGTTGTTTTGAGGCAACAGTTCAACCCAAAGACAAAGGAGGCTTAGTGAGTTAGTGTTCATGGATTAATAGCAGAGGGGAAGAAGCTGTCCCAAAAATGTTGAGTGTGGGTTTTCAGGCTTCTAGAAATCTAGAGCATGTTACAGGCCCTTCAGCCCACAATGTTGTGATGACCATGTAACCTACTCTGCCTAGAATTACCCTACCGCATAGCCCCCTATTTTTCTAAGCTCCATGTACCTATCTAAGAGTCTTTTAAGAGATCCTATTGTATCTCTATGTGAAGAACTCTGACATCCCCCTTGTACCTACTGCCAAGCACCTTAAAACTATGCCCCTTCATGTCAGCCATCTCAGCCCTGGGGAAAAGCCTCTGACTATCCACACGATCAATGCCTCTCATCATCTTATACACCTCTATCAGGTCACATCTCAGCCTCCGTCACTCCAAGGAGAAAAGTCCGAGTTCACTCAACCTATTCTCATAATCCAGGCAACATCTTTGTAAATCTCCTCTGCACTCTACAGTATCCATATCCCTTCTGTAGTGAGGCGACCAGAACTGAGCACAGTGGGGTCTGACCAGGGTCCTATGTAGCTGTAGCATTACCTCTCGGCTCTTGAACTCAATCCCACGGTTGATGAATGCCAACACACCATACACCTTCTTAACAACACTGTCAACCTGCGCAGCAGCTTTGAGTGTCCTATGGACACGGACCCCAAGATCCCTCTGTTCCTCCACACTGACAAGAGAAGAGGGCATGTCTCACCCTTTCCTGCTGACCCCTGGATGAGGACGGGTGCCCGTTCCCTCGGCTCCCCCTTCCTGAAGTCCACAATCAATTCCTTGTCTTACTGACACTGAGTACAGGGTTGTTGTAGTGACACCACTCAAACATTTGCTCCTGTATGGCTCCTTCTAAAGTTCTGTCAGCACTCGATGGTGTTTGAGCTGTACCCAGCCACACAGTCATGGGTGTAGAGAGAGAAGAGCAGGGGGCTAAGCAGGTGCCCCTCAGCGAGGAGGAGGAGGTCTGATGGATTGTTCTAGGCTGGGCAGCAGCGACAGGGGTTGGGGGGGGACGCAGAGGTTCTGGGAAGGCCAAGGCTTGATGGACACAGGCTCAATGACCTCACCTCTTCTCCATACATTGTGCAGGGACTCCGAGCTTGAATGTGGAGGCTCCAGAACACATTCCAGGGGACGTGTCAGATGGATCCACACAGCAGGAAGGTCAGTCAGAGAGGACATTGCTCCCCTCCCCGGTCTCCATGGGTTTGCTGTCTTCTCCTGGGTCTCCACGGGGTTGCTGTATTGTCCTCCAGGTGTCTACAAGATCCCCATCTCCCCTTGGGTCACCTTCTCCTCCCCAAGGCCACTGGAAGGTCACTCTCCTCCAAAGGGTAATTGTGATGTCACTGTCTGCCTCCCAGGGTCAACATGGGGTCACCTTCTCCCTCTAAGGTCACCACTGGGGAAACCGTCTGATCTCGGGGTCACAGGGCTTGTCCTATTAGGTACTGCACATCACAAGATGATGCCGACCAGGTTTGTCCTGACCATCACACCACATCACCCCCAACCTTGTCCATCTTTGTCCTGGCACCCCCCAATTGTTTCCATGAGCTCGTTCCTCACCCCAGACACTCAGTTTCCCTCCACACCCTCCGCTCAACCCTCTGCACCCCTCCCCCCACATCAGACTCTCCCACCCGTTCTTCTTGCGGAAAAGATCCCAGAATTCGGGGCTGGAAATCCTGACGGAGTGAGCAATCCCAGTCCTAGGAGGAACCCGGTTCACCAGGGCAATGAAGGGGTTACTGTGTGAACTGCGTGAATTTATCCACCTGCCTGGCCCTGCTCTGATCCCAACCCGTGGTGTTTCCTACAGAGTGTCCCCCTCTGGGGCTGGAGTCACTGAGGGTGGAGGACACACAGCTGACAGCTTCCAGCTACCTGAGGGAGGGGCTCGGACCCCACCGGGGGAGGCTCAACATTCAGGTCAGCCTGCCAGAGGGTTTGTGGGTGCAGAGAAATGGAAGGGTGGGGGGGAGAAGGGTGGGGTGTATGGGGAAGGGTGGGGGGAGACGGGTGGGGTGTATGGGGAAGGGTGGGGTGTATGAGGAAGGGTGGGAGGGGAGATGGGTGGGGTGTATGGGGAAGGGTGGGGGGAGATGGTGGGGTGTATGGGGAAGGGTTGAAGGGGAGATGGTGGGGTGTATGAGGAAGGGTGGGGTGTATGAGGAAGGGTGGGGGGAGACGGGTGGGGTGTATGGGGAAGGGTGGGGTGTATGAGGAAGGGTGGGAGGGGAGATGGGTGGGGTGTATGGGGAAGGGTGGGGGGAGATGGTGGGGTGTATGGGGAAGGGTTGAAGGGGAGATGGTGGGGTGTATGAGGAAGGGTGGGGTGTATGAGGAAGGGTGGGGGGAGAAGGGTGGGGTGTATGGGGAAGGGTGGGGGGAGACGGGTGGGGTGTATGGGGAAGGGTGGGAGGGGAGATGGGTGGGGTGTATGGGGAAGGGTGGGGGGAGACGGGTGGGGTGTATGGGGAAGGGTGGGGGGGAGACGGTGGGGTGTATGGGAAAGGGTGGGGGGGAGACGGTGGGGTGTATGGGGAAGGGTGGGGTGTATGAGGAAGGGTGGGGGGGAGATGGGTGGGGTGTATGGGAAAGGGTGGGGGGGAGATGGTGGGGTGTATGGGGAAGGGTTGAAGGGGAGATGGTGGGGTGTATGGGAAAGGGTGGGGGGGAGATGGTGGGGTGTATGGGGAAGGGTTGAAGGGGAGATGGTGGGGTGTATGGGGAAGGGTTGAAGGGGAGATGGTGGGGTGTATGGGGAAGGGTGGGGGGAGACGGTGGGGTGTATGGGGAAGGGTGGGGGGAGACGGTGGGGTGTATGGGGAAGGGTGGGGTGTATGAGGAAGGGTGGGGGGGAGATGGTGGGGTGTATGGGGAAGGGTTGAAGGGGAGATGGTGGGGTGTATGGGGAAGGGTGGGGGATGAGTAGGAGAGTTTGTAAGTGGCAGGGGAAATGGTATGGGAGGAGAGAGAAGGGTGGGTCATATTAGGAGGGAAGATAAAGGAGCAGAAATGAGGAACAGGGATTGTAGGTGGGAGGGAGTTGATCGGTGGTTTGTACGGGGGTAAAGCTGTGGGGAGGGTGTTCTACAGGGAGGGGAAGGGTATGGGGAGGGTGTTAGTTCGATGGGGGGAAGGGGAGGAGTGGGGAAGTGTGGGGGAAGGATGTTTATTGTACGGGGGGGTGGGTGGATTGTACTGAGGAGGGGGTTTATTGTACAATGCGGATTGTACTGAGGAAGTGTGTGGGAGGGTATTAGTTGTACAGGGGCAGATGGATAGATTGTAATGGGAAAGGGTGACAGTTGTACAGGGAGAAGGGACGTGGGTGGACTGTACTGGGGAAGGGTGTTTATTGTACAGGGAGGGGGAAGATTGGCAGGATTTTCTGGGGATGGGTGTTAGTTGTACAGGGAGGGGGGAGGTAGGTGGATTGTACTGGAGAAATGTGTGAGGAGGGTGGTAGTTAGACCATAAGACATGAATAGAATCAGGTCGCAAACACGAGGAAATCTGCAGATGCTGGAAATTCAAACACACACAAAATGCTGGTGGAACACAGCAGGCCAGGCAGCGTCTATAGGGAGAAGCGCTGTCGACGTTTCGGGCTGAGACCCTTCGTCAGGACTAACCGAAAGAAAAGATAATAAGAAATTTGAAAGTAGTGGGGGGAGGGGGGAAATGTGAAATGATAGGAGAAGATCGGAGGGGATGGGATGAAGCTAAGAGCTGGAAAGGTGATTGGTGAAAGTGATACAGAGCTGGAGAAGGGAAAGGATCATGGGACGGGAGGCCTCAGGAGAAAGAAAGGGGGGTGGGGAGCACCAGAGGGAGATGGAGAGCTGGCAAGGAGTGATTGTGAGAGGGACAGAGAGAGAAAAGGAAAAATAAACAAACAAACAAATAAATAAATAAATACGGAATGGGATAAGAAGGGGAGGAGGGGCATTAACGGAAGTTAGAGAAGTCAATGTTCATGCCATCAGGTTGGAGGCAAACCAGCCGGTATATAAGGTGTTGTTCCTCCAACCTGAGTTTGGATTCATTTTGACAGTAGAGGAGGCCATGGATAGACATATCAGAATGGGAATGGGATGTGGAATTACAATGTGTGGCTACTGGGAGATCCTGCTTTCTCTGGCGGACCGAGCGTAGGTGTTCAGCGAAATGGTCTCCTAGTCTGCGTCGGGTCTCACCAATGTATAAAAGGCCATACCGGGAGCACTGGACACAGTACACCACACCAGCCGACTCACAGGTGAAGTGTCACTTCACCTGGAAGGACTGTCTGGGGCCCTGAATGGTGGTGAGGGAGGAAGTGTAAGGGCAGCAGGCTAGGCAGCATCAAGTGTAGCACTTAAAACCATAGAACCATAGAACATTACAGCACAGAAACAGGCCTTTTGGCCCTTCTTGGCTGTGCCGAACCATTTTTCTGCCTAGTCCCACTGACCTGCACCTGGGCCATATCCCTCCAAACCACTCTCATCCATATACCTGTCCAAGTTTTTCTTAAATGTCAAAAGTGAGCCCGCATTCACCATTTCATCTGGCAGCTCATTCCACACTCCCACCACTCTCTGCGTGAAGAAGCCCCCCTAATGTTCCCTTTATCGAGAACGAACTGGCATTTGGCCGGGTTGATCGTGAGGCCAAAATCACTCAGGCGGGAATAGAGTTGTCGGAGGTGGGACAGATGCTCCTGACGACTACTGCTGGCTATAAGGATGTTGTCCAAATAGATGATCGCAAAGTCCAGGTCGCGTCCCACCGCATCCATTAGCCGCTGGAACGTCTGTGCGGCATTCTTCAGGCCGAACGGCTTTCGGAGGAACTCAAACAGGCTGAACGGGGTGATGAGTGCTGTTTTGGGGATATCTTCAGGGTGTACCAGGATTTGATGGTATCCCCGGACGAGGTCTACTTTGGAAAAGATTCTTGCCCCGTGCAGGTTTGCTGCAAAGTCCTGTATGTGCGGCACGGGGTAGCGGTCTGGAGTTGTAGCCTCGTTCAGTCCGCGGTAGTCGCCGCATGGTCTCCAGCCCCTGGTTGCTTTGGGCACCATGTGCAGGGGGGAGGCCCATGGGCTGTTGGACCGCTGTATGATCCCCAATTCCTCCATCCTCTTGAACTCCTCCTTCGCCGGGCGGAGCTTTTCTGGGGGGAGCCTTCGTGAGCTGGCGAGGAGGGGTGGTCCCTGGGTCGGGATGTGGTGCTGTACCCCGTGTCTGGGCATGGCTGCTGCGAACTGCAGTGCCAGAATCGATGGAAAGTCCACCAGGATTCTGGTGAATTCGTTGTCTGACTGCGTGACGGAGTCCAGGTGTGGGGCCGGCAACTTGGCTTCACCCAGGGAGAACGTCTGGAAAGTCTCGGCATGTACTAGTCTTTTCCCTTGCAAGTCGACCAGCAGGCTGTGAGCTCGCAAGAAGTCCGCCCCCAGGAGTGGTTGGGCCACCGTGGCCAGTGTGAAGTCCCACGTGAACCGGCTGGCGCCGAACTGCAGCTGCACTGTGCGGGTGCCGTAGGTCCATATCGTGCTGCCGTTTGCGGCCCTCAGGGTGGGTCCTGGCTTCCTGTTGCGGGTGTCGTACCCCGTTGGGGACAAGACGCTGATTTCCGCTCCGGTGTCTACCAAGAAGCGGCATCCCGACTGTTTGTCCCAGACGTACAAGAGGCTGTCCTGGTGGCCAGCCGCCATAGTCATTAGCGGCAGCTGGACCTGACCCTGGCCCTTGCAGGGCGGGCGACAACGGCGGGCTTCTGTGTCTCACCACTGGTGGCAGAAACACCACTGTTCACTGGCCTCCTCACTCCTGCCTCTGTGTTGTGTGCGCCCCCCTGCCGGGCCTGGTCTGGTCCGCTGGTGGACGCGTGGCCTGGTAATCTGACCGACAGACGTCACACTCTCCCTCTTGGCTTTCCACAGCACGTCTGCCCGGGCCGCCACCTTCCAGGGGTCCCTGAAATCTGCGTCGGCCAGCAGCAGATGTATGTCCTTGGGCAGTTGCTCTAGGAACGCTTGCTCGAATATGAGGCAGGGCTTGTGTCCATCAGCCAGGACCAGCATCTCGTTCATCAATGCTGACGGCAGCCTGTCTCCAAAACCGTCCAGGTGAAGCAGGCGGGCACCCCGCTCACACCGTGAGAGGCCAAAGGTCCCAATGAGCAGCGCTTTGAATGCTTCATATTTGCCTTCTTCCGGGGGCGTCTGTACAAAATCCGCAACCTGGGCAGCCGTCTCCTGGTCAAGGGTGCTCACCACGTGGTAGTAACATGTGGAATCAGAGGATATCTGCCGAATCTGGAACTGGGCTTCTGCTTGGCTAAACCACACGCATGGTCGCAGCGTCCAGAAAGTCAGCAGTTTTAGCGAAACTGTGTGAACAGATGAAGAGTCGGTCACCTTCGGTCCAAATCCCATTTGGTCCGTCGGGGTCACCAATGTAGCGATGTGCTACACACAGCGCTGAAATAACGACACGCAGTCGGTAAGTCATTTCGAGACTAGTTTATTCAAACTTCGCGGCACTGACATTTAATCCCTAGCACCCGCCCTCTCCAGGCGGAAATGATGTCAGAGGTGCATTACCAAAGTCTCTCCCCGCGCGCTGGCTATTTGTGAGCCGGTTCGCCTGCGCAGAAAGTGGGTCGCCACAGTAAGAACTATTTCCGCTAGACGGAGGAGAGTGGTGGTAGAGGGGAATTGGTTAGGTCTGGAATCCAAAGAGAAGTGAAGAGCTTTGAGACCTTCCTGGTGGGGGATTGAGGTATATAGGGACTAGACGTCCATGGTGAAAATAATGCGGTGGGGGCCAGGGAACTTAAAATCATAGAAAAAATTCAAAGCGTGAGAAGTGTCATGAACATAGGTGGGAAGAGATTGAACAAGGGGGGATAAGACAGTGTCAAGGTATGCAAAAATGAGTTCAGTGGGGCAGGAGCAAGCTGAGACAATGGGTCTACCTGGACAGGCAGGTTTGTGGATCTTGGGTAGGAGGTAGAAACGGGAAGTGCGGGGTGTGGGAACTATGAGGTTGGTGGCAGTGGATGGGAGATCCCCAGAGCTGATAAGGTTGATGATGGTATAGGAGACAATGGCCTGGTGCTCCTTAGTGGGATCATGATCAAGGGGTAAATAAGAGGAGGTATCAGAGAGTTGTCGCTGTGCCTCGGCCAGGTAGAGGTCAGTACGCCAGACTACAACAGCGCCCCCCCCCCCCCCTTAGCGGGTTTTATAGTGAGGTTGGGATTGGTGTGGAGGGAGTGGAGAGCAGAGCATTCGGAAAGAGTTAGGTTGGAATTGGAACAGGGTGCAGTGAAGTCGAGACAGTTGATGTTCCGTTGGCAATTAGCAATAAAGAGATCCAGAGCAGGCAGAAGACCAGAGCAGGGTGTCCATGAAGAGGAGAAGGGTTGAAGATGGGAGAAGGGGTCATCAGTGGGGGTAGGAGAGTCCTTGCCGAAAAAGTAGGCTCAAAGACGGAGCCGGCGGAAGAAGAGTTCAGCGTCATGGCGTACGCAGAACTCACTGAGGTGTGGGCGAAGGGGGACAAAGCTGAGGCCCTTACTGAGGACAGAGCGCTCTGCCTCAGAGAGCTGACGGTCGGAGGGGATGGTAAAGACCCGGCACGGATGAGAGATGGGATCAGAGGGGGGAGGGAGGCTGGTAGTGTCAGTGGAGAGGGGAGGGTTGGGGTGAGAGGAAGATGGAGCCTCTGAGGGCCCAGGAGCTGACGATGGGATCTGAGGGAGAGGGGATTGCAGCATGGTGGTGGGGGAAGGTGAGACGGGAGACACAATCGCAGCATGTGAAGACCCAGCCTGGAGTTCAAGGCTGGAGTCGCAGTCGGTGGTTGCGCAATCACTCTGAAGCTGTCCATGGTCGTTGGAACACACGGTGATGGTACTGGAGTCCGGGTTTTGAATATGCCCTGGGTTTTCAATACATCCTTGTAAATCTCCTCTGCACCCTTTGGATAGTTTCCACAACCTTCTTGTAGTAAGATGACCAGAACTGAGCACAGTATTCCAAGTGGGGTCTGACCAGGGTCCTATATAGATGTAAAATTACTTCTTGGCTCTTAAACTGAATCCTGCAGTTGATGAAGGCCAATACACTGTACGCCTTCTTAACCACAGAGTCAACCTGCACAGCTGCTTTGAGTGTCCTATAGACTCAGACCCCACGATCCCTCTGATCCTCCACACTGCCAAGAGTCTTACCATTAATACTATATTCTGCCATCATATTTGACCTACCAAAATGAATGAACTCACACTTATCTGGGTTGAACTCCATCTGCCACTTCTCAGCCCAGTTTTGCATCCTATCGATGTCCCGCTGTAACCTCTGACACCCCTCCACACTATCCACAACACCCCCAACCTTTGTGTCATCAGCAAATTTACTAACCCATCCCTCCACTTCCTCATCCAGATCATTTATAAAAATCACAAAGAGTAAGGGTCCCAGAACAGATCTTTCTGGGACTTTCACAATAAGCCTTACATGGGGTACCTTATCAAATGCCATGCTGAAATCCATATACACTACACCTACTGCTCTTCCTTCATCAATGTGTTTAGTGACATCCTTAAAAAATTCAATCAGCCTCATAAGGCACGACCTGCCTTTGACAAAGCCATGCTGACTATTCCTAATCATATTATGCCTCTCCAAAAGTTCATAAATCCTGCCTCTCAGGATCTTCTCCATCAACTTACCAACCACTGAAGTAAGACTCACTGATCTATAATTTCCTGGGCTATCTCTACTCCCTTTCTTGAATAATGGAACAACATCCGCAACCCTGCAATCATCCGGAACCTCTCCCGTCCCCGTTGATGATGCAAAGATCACTGCCAGAGGCTCAGCAATCTCCTCCCTCACCTCCCACAGTAGACTGGGGTACATCTCATCCGGTCCGGGTGACTTATCCAACTTGATGCTTCCAAAAGTTCCAGCACATCCTCTTCCTGAATATCTACATGCTCAAGCTTTTCAGTCTGTTGCAAGTCATCACTACAATCACCAAAATCCTTTTCCATAGTGAATACTGAAGTGAAGTGTTCATTAAGTACCTCTGCTATCTCCTTCGGTTACATACACACTTTTCCACTGTCACACTTGATTAGTCCTATTCTCTCACGCCTTATCCTCTCCTGGGTAAATCTCCTGGACCTGATGGAACGCACCCTCGGGTTCTGAAGGAAGTAGCTGGAGGGATTGCAGAGGCATTGACGATGATCTTTCAAGAATCATTAGATTCTGCCATTGTACTCTGCTATTTAAGAAGGGTGAGAGGCAGCAGAAAGGAAACTATAGACCTGTTAGCCTGACATCAGTGGTTGGGAAGTTGTTGGAATCGATTGTTAGGGATGAGATTACGGAATACCTGGAGGCACATGACAAGATAGGCCAAAGCCAACATGGTTTCCTGAAAGGAAAATCCTGCCTGACAAACCTACTGCAATTCTTTGAGGAAATTACAAGCAGGGTTGACAAAGGAGATACAGTAGACATGGTGTACTTGGATTTTCAGAAGGCCTTTGACAAGGTGCCACACATGAGGCTGCTTATCAAGATAAGGGCCCATGGAATTACAGGGAAGTTACCAGTATGGGTGGAGCATTGGCTGGTCGGCAGAAAGCAGAGAGCAGGAATAAAGGGATGCTATTCTGGCTAGCTGCCGGTTACCAGTGGAATTCCACAGGGTCGGTGTTGGGACCGCTGTTTTTTTACGATGTATGTCAATGATTTGGACTACGGTATTAATGGATTTGTGGCTAAATTTGCCAATGATACAAAGATAGGTGGAGGTGCAGGTAGTGTTGAGGAAACAGAGAGCCTGCAGACAGACTTAGATAGTTTAGGGGAATGGGCAAAGAAGTGGCAAATGAAATACAATGTTGGAAAGTATATGGTCATGCACTTTGGTGGAAGAAATAAACGGGCAGACTTATTTAGATTGGGAGAGAATTCAGAATGCAGAGATGCAAAGGGACTTGGGAGTCCTTGTGCAGGATACCCTTAAGGTTAACCTCCAGGTTGAGTCAGTTGTAAAGAAGGCGAATCAATGTTGGCATTTATTTCTAGAGGTATAGAATATAAGAGCAGGGATGTGATGTTGAGGCTCTATAGGGCACTCGTGAGACCACACTTGGAGTATTGTGTGCAGTTTTGGGCTCCTTATTTTCGAAAGGATATACTGACATTGGAGAGGGTTCAGAGAAGATTCAGAATGATGATTCCAGGAATGAAAGGGTTACCATATGAAGAATGTCTGGCAGCTCTTGAGCTGTATTCCCTGGAGTTCAGGAGAATGGGGGGGGATCTCATAGAAACATTCCGAATGTTAAAAGACCTGAACAGATTAGATATGGCAAAGTTATTTCCCATGGTATGGGAGTCTAGGACAAGAGGGCACACTTCACAAGAGGACATCCTAAAGACATCCATTTAGAATCAGAGTCAGGTTTATTATCACCGGCATGTGACGTGAAATTTGTTAACTTAGCAACAGCAGTTCAATGCAGTACATAATTTAACAGAGAGAGAGAAAATAATAATAAATAAAATAAAATATAATAAATAAACCAGTAAATTAATTACCGTACATATATTGAATAGATTTTTTAAAATGTGCAAAAAAACAGAAATACCGTATATTTAAAAAAGTGATGTAGTGTCTTAAGGATTCAATGTCCATTTAGGAATCAGTTGGCAGAGGGGAAGAAGCCGTTCCTGAATCACTGAGTGTGTGCCTTCAGGCTTCTGTACTGTACCTCCTACCTGATGGTAACAGTGAGAAAAGGGCATGCCCTGGGTGCTGGGGGTCCTTAATTATGGACACTGCCTTTCTGAGACACTGCTCCCTAAAGATGTCCTGGGTACTTTGTAGGCTAGAACCCAAGATGGAGCTGACTGCGATGTGAATAAGTTACATTAGTCAGAAGGCAGTAAATCTGTGGGATTTGTTGTCGTGAGCGGCTGTCATTGTCATTGGGTAGAGATAATTCGGTTCTTGATTAGCCAGGGCACCAAATGGTATGGGGATGGTGAATCTGTGGAATTCATTACTGTCAACCCCAAGTCATTGGGCATATTTTAAACAGAGGTGTTAGGTTCTTGATCATGAGGTGTTACTGGGAGAAGGCAGGAGAGAGGCTGTGAGGAAAATGGATCAGCTATGATGGAATGGTGGTGCAGACTGCCGAGTGGCCAGATTCTGCTCCTCTGTCTGGTCTAACGCCAGTACAGGTCCACAATCCCTTATCCAAAACTGTGAAATCCATAAAGCTCAGTTTTTTGCCAACAGCTGAGCTCAGGATTGCTGCCAGTTCTACGTGATGGTGATGGTAATGTAACACTTACCCAACAGGCTGGTATATGTCAAGGGTGGCGTTCTCAGGATTGCTGCCAGTTCTACGTGATGGTGATGGTAAGAATTGGAGGAGATGACAGTTGAATGTGTGGCTGAGGAGTTGGTGCAGGGGGCAGGGTTTTAGATTTTTGGACCATTGGGATCTCTTCTGGGGAAGGTGGGACCTGTACAGATTGGATGGGTTGCACCTGAACTCGAGGGGGTTCAATATCCTTGCTGGTAGGTTTAGCATGGTTCAAGGAGGGTTTAAACTAATTTGCAAGGGGGATGGGACCCGGAGCGATAGAGCAGTGAAAGAAGTGCATGGAGTAAAGCCAGATCTAACATATAGAGAGGCTTTGAGGAAAGAGCAGCAGAATAAAGGGTATAAAGGTAGTAAGGTAGAATGGCTAAAGTGTGTGAACTTCAATGCAAGAAGCATCAGGAACAAAGGTGATGAACTGAGAGCTTGGATACATACATGGAATTATGATGTAGTGGCCATTACGGAGACTTGGCTGACACCAGGGCAGGAATGGATTCTCAATATTCCTGGATTTCAGTGCTTTAAAAGGGATAGAGAGGGGGGAAAAAGGAGAGGAGAGGTGGCATTACTGGTCAGGGATACTATTACAGCTACAGAAAGGGTGGGTAATGTAGCAGGATCCTCCTTTGAGTCAGTATGGGTGGAAGTCAGGAACAGGAAGGGAGCAGTTACTTTACTAGGGGTATTCTATAGGCCCCCTGGTAGCAGCAGAGATACCGAGGAGCAGATTGGGAGGCAGATTTTGGAAAGGTGCAAAAATAATAGGGTTGTTATCATGGGTGACTTTAACTTTCCTAATATTGATTGGCACTTGTTTAGTTCCAAGGGTTTAGATGGGGCAGAGTTTGTTAAGTGTGTCCAGGATGGATTCCTGTCACAGTATGTTGACAGACCAACTAGGGGGAATGCCATATTAGATCTAGTATTAGGTAACGAACTGGGTCAGGTCACAGATCTGTCAGTGGGTGAGCATCTGGGGGACAGTGATCACCGCTCCCTGACTTTAGCATTATCATGGAAAAGGATAGAATCAGAGAGGACAGGAACATTTTTAATTGGGGAAGGGCAAATTATGAGGCTATAAGGCTAGAACTTGCTGGTGTGAATTGGGATGATGTTTTTGCAGGGAAATGTACTATGGACATGTGGTCAATGTTTAAGGATCTCTTGCAGGATGTTGGGGATAAATTTGTCCCGGTGAGGAAGATAAAGAATGGTAGGGTGAAGGAACCATGGGTGACAAGTGAAGTGGAAAATCTAGTCAGGTGGAAGAAGGCAGCATACATGAGGTTTAGGAAGCAAGGATCAGATGGGTCTATTGAGGAATATAGGGTAGCAAGAAAGGAGCTTAAGAAGGGGCTGAGAAGAGCAAGAAGGGGGCATGAGAAGGCCTTGGCGAGTAGGGTAAAGGCAAACCCCAAGGCATTCTTCAATTATGTGAAGAACAAAAGGATGACAGGACTGAAGGTAGGACCGATTAGAGATAAAAGTGGGAAGATGTGCCTGGAGGCTGTGGAAGTGAGCAAGGTCCTCAATGAATACTTCTCTTCGGTATTCACCACTGAGAGGGAACTTGATGACGGTGAGGACAATATGAGTGAGGTTGATGTTCTGGAGCATGTTGATATTAAGGGAGAGGAGGTGTTGGAGTTGTTAAAATACATTAGGATGGATAAGTCCCTGGGGCCTGACAGAATATTCCCCAGGCCGCTCCATGAGGCGAGGGAAGAGATTGCTGAACCTCTGGCTAGGATCTTTATGTCCTCATTGCTAACGGAAATGGTACCGGAGGATTGGAGGGAGGCGAATGTTGTCCCCTTGTTCAAAAAAGGTAGTAGGGATAGTCCAGGTAATTATAGACCAGTGAGCCTTACATCTGTGGTGGGAAAGCTGTTGGAAAAGATTCTTAGAGATAGGATCTGTGGGCATTTAGAGAATCATGGTCTGATCAGGGACAGTCAGCATGGCTTTGTGAAGGGCAGATCGTGCCTAACAAGCCTGATAGAGTTCTTTGAGGAGGTGACCAGGCATATAGATGAGGGTAATGGATCTACATGGATCTTAGTAAGGCATTTGACAAGGTTCCACACAGTAGGCTTAGTCAGAAGGCATGGGATCCAGGGAAGTTTGGCCAGGTGGATTCAGAATTGGCTTGCCTGCAGAAGGCAGAGGGTCGTGGAGGAGGGAGTACGTTCAGATTGGAGGGTTGTGACTAGTGGTGTCCCACAAGGATCTGTTCTGGGACCTCTACTTTTTGTGATTTTTATTAACGACCTGGATGTGGGGGTAGAAGGGTGGATTGGCAAGTTTGCAGACGACACAAAGGTTGGTGGTGTTGTAGATAGTGTAGAGGATTGTCGAAGATTGCAGAGAGACATTGACATGATGCAGAAGTGGGCTGAGAAGTGGCAGATGGAGTTCAACCCGGAGAAGTATGAGGTGGTTCACTTTGGAAGGACAAACTCCAAGGCAGAGTACAAAGTAAATGGCAGGATACTTGGTGGTGTGGAGGAGCAGAGGGATCTGGGGGTACATGTCCACAGATCCCTGAAAGTTGCCTCACAGGTAGATAGGGTAGTTAAGAAAGCTTATGGGGTGTTAGCTTTCATAAGTCGAGGGATAGAGTTTAAGAGACGCGATGTAATGATGCAGCTCTATAAAACTCTAGTTAGGCCACACTTGGAGTACTGTGTCCAGTCTGGTCACCTCAGTATAGAAAGGATGTGGAAGCATTGGAAAGGGTACAGAGGAGATTTACCAGGATGCTGCCTGGTTTAGAGAGTATGGATTATGATCAGAGATTAAGGGAGCTAGGGCTTTACTCTTTGGAGAGAAGGAGGATGAGAGGAGACATGATAGATGTGTACAAGATATTAAGAGAAATAGACAGAGTGGAAAGCCAGCGCCTCTTCCCCAGGGCACCACTGCTCAGTACAAGAGGACATGGCTTTAAGGTAAGGGGAGGGAAGTTCAAGGGGGATATTAGAGGAAGGTTTTTCACTCAGAGAGTGGTTGGTGCGTGGAATGCGCTGCCTGAGTCAGTGGTGGAGGCAGACACACTAGTGAAGTTTAAGAGACTACTAGACAGGTATGTGGAGGAACTTAAGATGGGGGGTTATATGGGATGCAGGGTTTGAGGGTCGGCACAACATTGTGGGCCGAGGGGCCTGTACTGTGCTGTACTATTCTATGTTGTATGTCACTCAGGTGTGACGTGGCAGCACTAGCAGAGGCCGCCAGACGTCAGTTGTGGCTCAGCGCTCGTACTGGTTACACGTGCATTTGCTGTTCGCTGGTATTTTGTGTTCACTGTTGACTTTGTGTTTAATTTCAAATGTCAAAAAGAGCTGCAGATACCCCTATGGGTAACAATGAGAAAAAGAGAAGGAAGCATCTGTCATTATCAATATCGTAGAAAGTGGAGTTATTGCAGAAGCTTGATTGTGGTGTGTCTGTGCGGCGTCTTACTGAAGAATATGGTGTCGGAACTACCACTCTATATGATTTACAGAAACAGAAAGACAAGTTACTGAAGTTTTATAGTGACAGTGACATTTATTCCAATAAGTCATTTACCATGTGTTTGATTCGGTTCGTTTAAAGTTGTATATTTTTATGTTTTATTGAATGTTTTAGTTGGAAAAATTTTTTTTCTTGTCATTATTTCCTAAACAATACAGTATAACAACTATTTATATAGCATTTACATAGTATTAGGTACTATAAGTAATCTAGAGATGATTTAAAGTATACGGGAGGATGTGCGTAGGTTTGGAGCTCCGCCGGGTCCTAAAGTCCACCCGCACTGAGACAGGTTAAATAAGCGACTTGAGCATACGTGTTTTTTGGCAACTGCGGGGGGTCCGGGAACCAATAAGAAGGAATTCTGAAATCCGAAATGCAACTGGCCCCAAGGATTTTGGATAAGGGATTGTGGACCTGTATTATTAAAGTGTCTTTGTTTCGAAGAGTTATCGATGGAGGAACTTATCCAGAGTATGCTGCGTGCTCTTTTGATTGTCTGTAAACGAACAAAGTCAGCTCAGACACCGAACCTGCTTTCATCGTGCATCCTCCAAATCATTTTCATTGTAACATTCATGATGACTGTCGATATCTGCAAAGTCTTTGTAGTTGCTAACTTGCTGAAGTGGTGAAATCGTTTTGATTTCACTCCTGTCATTTCTGCCATCTCCAAGCCTGTAGTGAGCAAAACAGTTCTTTCAATCCTGCAACTATTTTCCTGAATCTCAGTTTTTTGTATTTTCTCTCCATTTAGAAAATAGTCAACCCTTTTACTTCTACCAAAGTGCATGACCACACATTTCCTGATCCTGTACTCCATCTGCCATTTCTTTGCCCATTCTCCTAATCTGTCTCAGCCCTTCTGTAACCTCCCTGCTTCCTCAGCACTCCCTGTCTTTGCATCGCCTGCAAACTTGACCCCAAAGCAGTCAATTCCGTCATCCTGCAGTATGATGTGAAAAGCAGCGATAAGTGAAAGGAGTCCCAGCAATTCACTCGATTAGTTTTTGTACTTTGAGAGTTGTCCCAATTGACTGATGGCCGAACTAACCAGAATATAACACGTTATATATTATAAAATTAAATAAATAGTGCAAGAGAGAGGAATAACAACCAAGTTCAGAAACGTGATAGCAGAGGGGAAGAAACTGTTTCTACAACATTCAGTGTGCATCTCTCCATGGGCTCTGTCTCCTCACTAAGACTGCAGGCGCAATGAGGCCCAGTGGGAAAGTCGACTGGACCAATCCCGCGAATGGACAGCTGTCTTGTGAGGGACATTGGGGCAGGCAGGGCTTAGGCCGTCTGACAGAATGTTTGTTTAGAACTCATTAGGTCTGAAGAGTCTCAAAGGATGGATGTGGGGGGTGGGTTAGGTGGCAACATCTCCTCTAGGGGGAGAATAATTGCAACATAGAGACCAGGAGGTCCAGGAGAAGTGAGATGTTACTGAGGCAGCAGGAAGCCAGAGTGAGTTTAAAGTCTGATTGTAAAACTGAGGGGCATTTGATGGGACTGGGGACCCTTCACCAATGTAGAACTGAATTCATGTGGTAGAGAGAGAGAGGGGTGGAGGAGGGTTGGGGGCTGTACATTGGGAGAGGGTGGGGGAGGGAGAGGTTTGAGAGAGGGTAAGAGAAAGAGGGGGTGAGTGGGTGGATGCAGGGGAGAGGGAGAAAGTTGACAGGGGGTTGAGGGAGAAGGGAGGTGGTTGAGGGAAAGGGGGTAGGATTGAGAGAGAGAGACAGGATTGAGGGTGTGGGTTGAGGGAATGGATTGGCAGGGAATAGGGTTGATGGAGAGGGGTTGTGGACTGAGGGAGGTGAGGTTTGAGTGAGGGAAAAAGGAATGGGGAAGGGGAGAGGATTAAGAGAGAGGGAGAAGATTGAGGGAAGGGTAAGGAGTGGGTGGATGGAGGGGAGAGGGAGAAGGTTGATGGGGAGGGAGGGGAGAGGATTGAGGGTGTGGGTTGAGGGAATGGGTTGACAGAGGGGGATAGGATTGATGGAAAGGGGAAGAGGGCTGACGGAGGAGGAGAGGTTTGAGTGAGGGTTGAGAGAGGGGAGAGCATTGAAGGAGGGGTAAGAGGGGTGAGGAAGGAGGAGAGGTTTGAGGAAGAGGAAGGGGGCTGAGTGAGCAGTCAGGGGTGAGGTAGTGGGGTGAGTGAGGGGGAGAGGGTTGAGGGAGTGTGAGAATTTGAGGGAGTGGAGGGTTGAGGGGTGTGGGAGAGATAGAGATGGGATGGAGATGGGGGTGAATAGAGAGAGGGTGGGAGGAGGGGGAGAGACGGAAGCGGCTGATGGGGAGGGAGGTAGGAAAGTGGTGGCTGGAGGAGGAGACGGACAGAGATGGGTAGTAATGGAGACAGTGAGAGAGAGATGGATAGACGTGAGGGTGGGAGATGTGCAGACAGACAGTGGATGCTCAGTCTGAGAGACAGAGAGACACAGTGTGACAGTCGGGGATAGACGTGAGGGTGGGAGGAGGCTGGGGTGGCATTGTGTGGACACTGAGGCCCTGCTTGTGTTCCAGGCTGGGATCTATGAGGAGGATTATTACGATGGAGCCTGGTGTGCTGCGCACAAGGACACGGAGCAGTGGCTGCAGCTCGATGCTCGGAGGCTGATCAAGTTCACTGGAGTCATCACCCAGGGCCGGAATTCGATCTGGAGGTGAGACATTCCATCTCCCACATCTACCCCCATCTCACACCCCCACCTCCATCTCCCCACATCTACCCCCATCTCACACCCCCACCTCCATCTTCCACATCCACCCCCATCTCACACCCCCACCTCCATCTTCCACATCTACCCCCATCTCACACCCCCACCTCCATCTTCCACATCCACCCCCATCTCACACCCCCACCTCCATCTTCCACATCTACCCCCATCTCACACCCCCACCTCCATCTTCCACATCCACCCCATTTCACACCCCCACCTCCATCTCCCCACATCCACCCCCATCTCACACCCCCACCTCCAACTTCCACATCTACGCCCATCTCACACCCCCACCTCCATTTTCCCACATCCACCCCCATCTCACACCCCCACCTCCAGCTTCCACATCTAACCCCATCTCACACCCCACCTCCATCTTCCACATCTACCCCCATCACACACCCCCACCTCCATCTTCCACATCTACCCCCATCTCACACCCCCACCTCCATCTTCCACATCTACCCCATCTCACACCCCCACCTCCATCTCCCCACATCTACCCCCATTTCACACCCCCACCTCCATCTCCCCACATCTACCCCATCTCACACCCCCACCTCCATCTCCCCACATCTACCCCCATTTCACACCCCCACCTCCATCTCCCCACATCTACCCCCATCTCACACCCCCACCTCCATCTTCCACATCTACCCCCACCTCCATTTTCCCACATCCACCCCCATCTCACACCCCCACCTCCATCTTCCACATCTACCCCCATCTCACACCCCCACCTCCATCTTCCACATCTACCCCCATCTCACACCCACACCTCCATCTTCCACATCTACCCCCATCTCACACCCCCACCTCCATTTTCCCACATCCACCCCATCTCACACCCCCACCTCCATCTTCCACATCTACCCCCATCTCACACCCCCACCTCCATTTTCCCACATCCACCCCCATCTCACACCCCCAACTCCAGCTTCCACATCTACCCCCATCTCACACCCCACCTCCATCTCCCCACATCCACCCCCATCTCACACCCCCACCTCCATCTTCCCACATCCACCCCCATCTCACACCCCCACCTCCATCTTCCACATCCACCCCATCTCACACCCCCACCTCCATCTTCCACATCTACCCCCATCTCACACCCCCACCACCATCTTCCACATCTACCCCCATCTCACACCCCCACCTCCATCTTCCACATCTACCCCATCTCACACCCCCACCATCTTCCACATCTACCCCCTCTCACACCCCCACCTCCATCTTCCACATCTACCCCCATCTCACACCCCCACCTCCATCTTCCACATCTACCCCATCTCACACCCCCACCTCCATCTTCCACTTCTACCCCATCTCACACCCCCACCTCCATCTTCCACATCTACCCCCATCTCACACCCCCACCCCATCTTCTCACATCCACCCCCATCTCGCTCCCCCACCTCCATCTTCCACATCTACCCCCATCTCACACCCCCACCTCAATCTTCCCACATCTACCCCCACCTCACACCCCCACCTCCATCTTCCACATCTACCCCCATCTCACACCCCCACCTCCATCTTCCACATCTACCCCATCTCACACCCCCACCATCTTCCACATCTTCCCCCTCTCACACCCCCACCTCCATCTTCCACATCTACCCCATCTCACACCCCCACCTCCATTTCCCCACATCTACCCCATCTCACACCCCAACCTCCATTTCCCCACATCTACCCCCACCTCCATCTTCCACATCTACCCCATCTCACACCCCCACCATCTTCCACATCTACCCCCATCTCACACCCCCACCTCCATCTTCCACATCTACCCCATCTCACACCCCCACCTCCATTTCCCCACATCTACCCCCACCTCCATTTCCCCACATCTACCCCCACCTCCATCTCCCCACATCCACCCCCATTTCACACCCCACCTCCATCTTCCCACATCCACCCCATCTCCATTTCCCCACATCTACCCCACCTCCAACTTCCACATCTACCCCATCTCACCACCCCCACCTCCATCTCCCCACATCTACCCCATTACACCACCTCTCCGCCTCTATCACCCCCACATGAACCCCCATCTCCCCCTTGCCTCTGTCACCCCCTCCTCCCCCCCACCCATCTCTAACTGTCACCTCTACATCTAACCCCCAGCCACATTCATAGAAAAGTACACCCGTTCAGCCCACCTAGTCCATGCTGAACTATTTCAAACTCCCGTCGACCTGCACTGGGACCATAGCCCTACTACCCATGTGCCTATCAAAACTTCGCTTCAATGTTGAAATTGAGCTTGCATGCACCACTTGTGCTGGAAGCTCATTCCACGCTCTCGTGACCCTCTGAAAGAAGAAGTTTCCCTTAAACTTTTCACCTTTCACCCTTAATCCATGATTGTAGCCCTACCCAACCTTAGTGGAAAAAATGTTGCTTGCACTTACCCTATCTGCTCCTCTCATAATCTTGTATACGGCTATCAAATTTCCTTCTATGTTATAAAAAATACAGTCCTTACCTATTCAATCTTTCCTAATAACTCCGGTCCTCCAGACCCGACAACATCCCTATAAATTCTCTCTGCATTCCTTCAACCTCGTTTCCATCTTTCCTGTAGGTCGGTGACCGAATCTGCAGACAACACTCCAAATCAGGCCTCACCAGCATAACATCCCATCTCCTGTACTCAATATTTTGATTTTTGAAGGCCAATGTGTCAAAAGCTTTCTTCACAACCCTAGCGGACTGTGATGCTACTTTCAATGAATTATGGACCTGTATTCCTAGATCCCTTTGTTCTACCACACTCCTCAGTGCCCTACCCTTCACTGTGTGAGACTGGTTGGTCCTCAGACTTGTTTCCAGCTGGTCCAGATCCTTTTGATTCCTCACTGTCCAGAAAACCCCCAATCTTGGTGTCATCACACAAATTTGCTGATCCAGTTAACCGTATTATCATCCAGATCATTGACACAGACGACAAACAACAATAGACCCATCACCGATCCATGTAGCACTCCCCTAGTCACTGGTGTCCAGCAAGAGAGGCAACCATCGACTACCACTCTCTGACTTCTCCCACAAAGCCAATATCTAATCCAATTTACTACCTCATTCTGAATGCCGAGTGACTGAACCTTCTTGACCAGCCTCCCATGCGGGATCTTATCCAATGCCTTGCTAAAGTCCATGTAGACAACATCCACTGCCTTGCCTTCATCCACTTTCCTGGTAACTTCCTCAAAATACTCTATGATTGGTTAGGCATCCCTGTCACCCCCACATCTACCCCCGATCTCTCTCCACCGCTTCAAATGGTCACCCCCTCCCCAGATCTCCACACACCCATCTCTGACTCACCTCCTCCACATCTCTCCAGCCCCTTCCAATTGCCTACCCCACTTCTATGTCTACCTCCTTCGTCCTTCTGTCTACACTTGACCCTCAGAGTGTTCCCATTCCCTCCACAACTGGCTGGGTTTTGCGGAGAGGTGGGGGAGGGTGGAATTGGGATGAGGAGTAGTTCAGAGGACAGGGTCAGATCATCATCAGATGGGTACCAATATCCTCATGGGCAAGTTAGTGAGAGCTGTTCGAGAGGGCAAAACTAATTTGGCAGGGGGGTAGGATTTGTGTGATAGTGCTGAGGATGGGGTAGTTGGTTTAGAAAAAGTCAAAGTATAGTGAGACTCCTAACAAGGAGGGACTGATGATGGGGCAAAATTGCAGTCAACAGGATGAGTTGCAACACAAAACGGTGGGCAAAATCGAAAAAGGTGAATACAGAACTGAACGTGTTACATTTGTATGCGTACAGTGTACAGAGTAAGGTAGATGGACACGGCACAGTTACAGATTGGCATGTTTGATGCTGTAGACATCACTGAATCATGGCTGAAAGGAGATTATAGCTGGGAGTTTAATGTTAAGGATATACATTGTATTGAAAGGACAGGCAGAGGGGGTGGTGTGGCTCTGTTGGTGAAACATTAAATAATTTGAAAGAGGTGGCATAGGATTGGGAGATGTAGAATTGTTGTAGGTAGAGCTAAGGAACTTCAAGGTTAAAAAGATCCTGATGGGAGTTATATACAGACCTCCAAACAATAGTTAAAATGTGGACAACACGCTGGAGGAACTCAGCAGGTCGGGCAGCATCCGTGGAAACGAGCAGTCAATTACCAGAAGTTGGAGAATTCGATGTTCATGCCAAAAGGGTTTGACTCTTTTTTTAAAACCAACTACCCCATCCTCAGCACTATCACACAAATCCTACCCCCCTGCCAAATTAGTTTTGCCCTCCTGAACAGCTCTCACCAACTTGCCCAAAAGGGTTTGGCATGAACATCAAATTCTCCAACTTCTGATAATTCCCTCCCTCTTCCTTCCCCCATCTCACTTTCACTCTGCCTCCTCTTCCAGCTGCCTATCACCTCTCTCATGATTCTGCCTTTTTCTACTACCCATAGTGCTTTCCCCTTACATTTCTTCTTCACCTCTCCGGCCTATCCTCTCCCTGCTTCCCCTCCCCCACCCCTTGATCTTTCCTCTGATTGGTTTTTCACCTGGCACCTTCCCCTCTCCCCCCACCTTCTTTATAGGGCCCCTGCCCCCTCCCTCTTCAGTCCTGACAAAGGGTCTCGGCTGGAAACGTTGACTGCTCGTTTGCACGGATGCTGCCCGACCTGCTGAGTTCCTCCAGCATGTTGTACGTGTTGCTTTGACCACAGCATCTGCAGTGTACTTTGTGTTAAAATGGGGGATACAAGTTACAACAGGAGGTAGAAAAGGCAATGTTGCGATATTTAAGGAGAATTTCAGTATGCAGATAGAGTGGGAAAATCAGGATCACAAGAGAGATAAATTGTAGAATGCTTACAAGATGAATTTTTAGACCAACTTGTGGTTGAGCCCACTAGGGGAATAGCAATTCTGGATTGGGTG
Organism: Hemitrygon akajei; assembly: GCF_048418815.1. Taxonomy (NCBI): domain Eukaryota; kingdom Metazoa; phylum Chordata; class Chondrichthyes; order Myliobatiformes; family Dasyatidae; genus Hemitrygon; species Hemitrygon akajei. Next base: position 1,881,713 of record NC_133127.1, on the reverse strand, counting down.
TTGTGCAACGACCAGATTTAATTAGGGAGCTAAAGATAAAGGAACCCTGAGGAGGCAGGATTCACTCTGCAATTTGAGACGGAGAAGCTAAAGTCAGATGTATCAGTATTAACATGGAATAAAGGGAATTACAGAGGGATAAGAAAAAAGCTTGATAGAGGTGAACAACATAATGAGAGGCATTAATTGAGTGGATAGTCAGAGGCTTTTTCCCAGGGCTGGAATGGCTATCACGAGTGTGCACAGTTTTGTTTTTGTTTTTTTTTTAATTTTTTTATTAGTTTTTCAAAACATTTTACAAAATTAAAAACCCCAAATCCCAATGAGGAGCATTAATACAGTGCAAGGTTAAGCATACAATAACAATATGCTACAAAGGAAGAGAATTTAACAAAAAAGCACCTAAATTAAAGACAGTTGAGCTTAGTGTCCTCCCCAAGCCCCACAACACAAGAAAAAAAACAACAATTCCAGACCAACCACCACACAATATAGAGAGTATAAGTCCGGACAGTCAAACTCCCAGACTGTGAATACACTTAGCAACAGAGGATAATAATGCCTGCTACCAGAAAAAAGAAAGGGAGCTGAAAGCAAGGGACCGAAAAGAAAAAAAAAAACCTAGTCAAGAGGAAGGTTATGAAAGTACTCGATAAAAGGCCCCCAGATCTTATGGAACTTTAAATCCGAATTGAGAACTGAATAATGAATTTTTTCGAGGTCCAAGCAGGCCATAATGTCGTTAAGCCATTGCGCATGAGTGGGCGGGGCAACATCTCTCCATCTAAGGAGGATCAAGTGTCTAGCCAGGAGAGAGGCAAAGGATAGTATTCGGCATTTGGTCGGACCCAGACATAAATCTGTCTCGCCCCAAAACCGAACAGAGCAATTAAGGGGTTAGGTTCTAGGTGCTGATTCAGAATACCCGATAGTGTAGTGAAGACATCTTTCCAGAATTTCTCCAAGCTAGGACAGAACCAGTACATATGGATGAGAGAGGCCACGCCCCTCTTGCATTTATCACAGAGCGGACTAATGCCAGGGTAGAATTGAGATAGTTTAGATTTAGACATATGGGCTCTATGAACAATCTTAAACTGTAAGAGACAATGGCGAGCACAAAGAGAGGTTGAGTTAACCGATTTGAGAACTGAGTCCCAGCTCTCCTCGGATAAGGAGATATTTAAATCCTGCTCCCAGGCCATTTTAATTTTATCCACAGGGGCCCGTCGTAAGGCTGCTAGTTTATCTTGGATAATTGAAATTAAGTGTGCACAGTTTTAAGGTGCTTGCAAGTACATACAGAGAGGATGTCAGAGATATGTTTTTACACAGAGAGTGATGAGTGCGTGGAATGGTCTGCTGGCGGTGGTGGTGGAGGTGGATATGATAGGGTCTTTTAAGAGACTCCTGGACAGCTACATGAAGCTTAGAAAAATACAGGGCTATTGGTAACCCTAGATAGTTCTAAGGTAAGGACATGTTCGGCACAGCTTTGAGGGCCGAGGGGCCCGTATTGTGCTGTAGGCTTCCTTCAGTAACATCATCCAACAGCATCGTGGGAGGGAGAGAGAGAGAGAGACCATTCAGACAGGGGCTTTCCCCCAGGTGGTCTCCCTTCTGGGATGCTGTCGAAGTAATGATCTTTCAAGAATAAGGAGAGTCAGTGGATGTTATGTACAAGGTGCCACAACAAGCTATGAGCCCGTGGTGTTAACAGGAAATATTCCAGCATGGATAAAGAGTGGCTGATAGGCAGGAGGCAAAAACTTCCCCGGCTGGCTGCCAGTGACTAGTGGTGTTCCTCAGGTGTCTGAGTTGGGACGATTCTTGCTGTGTTATACGTCAATGACTGAATTGAAGGCTTTGTGGCCACATTTGTGGATGATAAGTGGAGGGGCAGGTAGTGATGAGAAAGTAAAGAGGCTACAGAAGGATTTAGATTAGGAGAATGGGCAAAGAAATGACGGATGGAATGGAGTGTCAAGGAGTGTGTGGTCATGCACTTTGGCAAAAGAAGTTAAAGGGTTGACTATTTTATAAATTAAGTCTTAGTGAGGAAGCTGAGGCTTTATAAGGCATTGGTCTGGGAAGGGATGAGGGTGGGGGATGGGGAAAAAGAGGCAGTGAGGGCAGGATTGCTGACTGCCCTCATTCCCTCCACAGTTGGGTGGGAGAGAGGAAAGGGAAATGGTAGAGTTGAGGGGAGAGTGGGGGGTGAGGTGGGGGAGTGGTGGGAGTATGGGGAGGGGAGGGGCGGGAAGGGGTGTGCGTGGGGGAAGGCTATGGCTGAGGGTGGGTCTGTGGGGATGGGATGGGGAGGGTGGGTGTGTGGGGGAGTGGTGGGCTGCGGAGGTGAGGTGGATGAAGATGGTGGAGTGAGGGAGGAGTGACAGGGTTAGGAGGGATGAAGGTGTGGGGGGTGAGGGTGCTGACTGTCTTTGTTCGCCCCACAGTTGGGACTGGGTCACTTCCTACAAACTGCTCTTCAGTAATGACACCTACAGTTGGACAGTCCACCACAACGGCAGCACTGACACCGTGAGTCTTCCCTCCCTCCCTCTCCCCTCTCTTCCTCTCCCTCCCTCCCTCCCCCTCCCTCACTCTCCTCTCTCCCTCCCTCTCTCCTCTCTCCCTCCCTCTCTCCTCTCCCTCCTTCTCTCCTCCCTCCCTCTCCCCTCTCAATCCCTCCGTCTCCCTTCTCCCTCCCTCTCTCCTCTCAATCCCTCCGTCTCCCTTATCCCTCCCTCCCTCTCCCTCACACTCTCCTCTCCCACTCCCTTCCTCTCCCCTCTCAATCCCTTCCACTCTCCCTCCTGCCCACCTCTATCCCTCTTTCACTTTTCCAGTCCTCCAGAATCATCACAGAATCTAGTAATTTTTGAACGATCATTACTAATGCCTCTCGTTCATAACCCTGGGCTGTTCATCATCTGGTCCAGGTGATTTATCTACCTTCAGACCTTTCAGTTACTCAAGAGCCTTCTCTCTAGTAATGGTAACTTCACGCACTTCATGACTCCTGACCCCTGGAACTTCCACCAAACTGCTGCTGTCTTCCGCAGTGAAGACTGATGCAAAATATTTATTCAGCTCATCCACAATTTCATTTTGCCTCATTATGACCTCTCCAGCATTCTTTTCCACCAGTCCGATGTCCACTCTCTCTTCTCTTCTACAATGTACATATTTGAAGAAACCTTTGAAATCTCCTGCCATCTGGGAAAAGGCACTGTAGCATTCCGGCTCTCACGACCAGACTGTGTAACAGTTTCTTCCCCCAAGCCATCAGACTCCTCAATACCCAGAGCCTGGACTGAAACCAACTTACTGCCCTCTACTGTCCCTATTGTCTTGTTTATTATTTATTGTAATGCCTGAACCGTTTTGTGCACTTTATGCAGTCCTGGGTGGGTCTGTAGTCTAGTGTAGTTGTTTTTTTCTTTCTGTGTTGACTTTTTAACGTAGTTCAGTCTAGTTTTTGTACTGTGTCATGTAAACCATGGTCCTGAAAAACATTGTCTCATTTTTACTATTTACTGTACTAGCAGTTCTGGTCGAAATGTACTTGACTTGATCATCTTTCATATTATTTGCTAGCTTACTTTCATATCCCATCTTTACCTTAATGACTTCTTTTAGTTGCCTTCTGTTGGTTTTTAAAAGCTTTCTAGTCTTCTAGCTTCTCACTAATTTTTGCTCTATTATATTCCCTCTCTTTGGTTTCTTTTTTTCTTTTTTTTCCTTTTGTAATTTTTTTTATTGAAGTTCATCAAACAAACATTTCCATAAGATGTATTTCAGACATTGTACATATATATCATATAATGATATATATCACAAATCTCCACAAAGTATTTATCTGAGGTATGCACTCATAGAAAAGAGTGGAAAGAAAAAACAAGCAAAACGAAAGAACTGTGTACAAGTAGGGAGTGATCTTTGTTTTTTACAACAGATTCATTGATTTGTGAGAATAAAATCAGGCCTATGAGGCATTATGTAGTTAAACCATTTTTCCCAGTATGAATCAAATTGTTCCAGCTTATAATTAACAGATGCTGTTATCTTCTCCATTTTGTAAATGTCCATTGTAATTTCCATCCATGTATTTAAAGTTGGGCTCTCCTGTGATAACCATTTCCTAGTAAGAATCTTTTTACCAGCCACCAACAGTATATTCATTAAATATTTATCTCTTTTCAACCATTCTTGAGGTATATATCCAAAATATATGGTCTTACTTTCTAAGGGTATTTCACATTTAAAGATGTCTTATAGGGCATTGTGTATCCCCCTCCAATAGTTTTTGATAACAGGGCAGTCCCAAAAGCTATGATAATGATTTGCATTTTGATTTCCACAATTTCTCCAGCAAACAGGGAGGGTACTATCATAATGGGATTTCTGAGAGGGTGTAATAAAATATCTTATTAAGTTTTTCCATCCGAACTCCCTCCATTTCTGTGAACTGGTACACTTCCATTGATACCTCCATATTATTCTCCATTCTTCCTCAGATATAATTATCCCTCCTTCCTTCTCCCATTTTGTTTTAATGTATGAAGTGGAATGTGTTTTAAGATTTGACAACCCCTTGACAATCCCCTTTCAAGGAGATTTTAACCCCTTGGTTAAAAATGTAACCAAGGCAAGTACATGCTTGAAATGATTCTACTACCATTATCTGAATTATATGCTTTTCTAAATAGCTCTATCAAGCATGTACTTGCCTTGGTTACATTTTTAAACATCTTATTAACATATTGTCACATCTGTAAATACCGATAGAAATCTTGTTTTTCTAATGTGTTTCTCTTTAAGCAGTTCAAAACTGAACAGTGTTCCTTCTTTCATTATGTTGCAAAGAACTGTTATTCCTTCAGCTGTCCAGTCCTTAAATCTAGCATCCAATTTATTTAGTAAAATCCGAGTCATATGCACACCATTTAAGAATTGCAATATCTCCCTCTAGATTATATTCTTTTATAGTAGTTTTCCATATTTTAAGAGTGAATTTCACCCATGGGTTATCAATAGTATTTATATACCTTTGCAGGTTGTTATCAGCCAAAATTGCTTGTATGGGGATGGGAAGTACCCGCTCCTCAATGCTTTTCCATTGAGCGTCATATGATGGGTTGCACCAACATATCACAGCTCTCAACTGTGCTGCAAAATAATAATCTCTAAGAGAAGGCAAGCCCCATCCCCCCTTTTTCTTTGCTAATTGCAAAGTTTTGAGACTAACTCTAGGCCTTTTACCCTGCCAAATATACCTTGATAGCATCTTGTTCCATTCATTGAATTGATTTTGATTAATCTCTATTGGTAGGGTCTGAAAGAGATATAACAGTCTGGGCAGTATATTCATTTTAATAGACTCAATCCTTGAACTGAGACTGAAAAAAGGAATCAGGTTCCATCTTGCCAGATCTTCCTTAATTTTTTTATATAAAGGCTGATAATTACATTCTGATAATTTTGCCAAATCTTTTGGCATAATGATGCCCAAATATTTGAAAGTCTCTGTGTGCCATGCCCAGGGGTACTGACTTTCAATTTCTCTTGGTGGGCTATAGTAATATGAAAGTAATTGGGTTTTATCTATGTTGATCTTATATCCTGATAATTGACCATATTGTTCAAAGGATTGCATCAACTTGGGTAAAGAGTATGTTGGTTGCCCTAGATAGATCAAAATGTCATCTGCATAACAAGCCAATTTATGCTCTGTCCCTTTAATAGTAATTCCCCTAATATCTTCATTTTGTCTGATGTATTGAGCTAATGGTTTCAGATATAACGCGAAGTGTAGCGGTGACCATGCACAACCCTGTCTCGTGCCCCTTTCCAGGGTAAGACTATTTGATAAATATCCATTGATTTTAATCCTAGCAGAGGGTTGTCATATAGTGTCTGTATAGTTTTAATAATTGTGTCTTGGAAACCAAATCTATGTAAAACTCTGTAAATAAAATTCCAATTAACCAAATCAAATGCTTTTTCAGCGTCCACGCTTATCACTATTGCTTCGATTTTATTTTTTTGTATATGATTCATAATGTGAAGTGTCCTTCGTATACTGTCTTGTGTCTGGCGTTGTCGTATAAAACCTGTCTGATCGTTACGTATCAGTATGGGTAGAAACTCTTCTAATCGTTTGGCCATGATGGAGGTAAATAATCTATAATCTACATTAAGAACAGATATTGGTCTAAATGACCCGCATTCCATTTTATCCTTGCCTTCTTTCTGTATAGCTGAGATTATCGCTTCCTTCCAACTGGGTGGCATTTGTGCCTTTTTTAGAGTCCAGTTCAGTGTGGGGAGTAAAACAGGAATTAACTCATTTTTAAATTCTTTATACCACTCTGCCATACACCCATCTGATCCTGGTGACTTGCTTAACTTAAGCCTACTAATTGCAGCTTTTAATTCAACTTCAGTTATGTCAGCAATCATCGTTCTATTTTGTTCTTCGCTTAAAGTGGGTAACTCTAGAGAATTCAAGAAGGTGTCAATTTGGGTTATGCTTCCCCCTGGAACTTTGGAATACAGCGTTTTGTAAAACACTTCAAAAGCTCCTTGAATTTCACTTGGCTTATTTTTTATCATTTTCATTCTTGGGTCCCTAATTCTATGAATTGTATTTTCTGCTATCTTTTTTTTTCAGTTTACATGCCAGTATTTTCATAGATTTCGATCCACTTTCATAATGTCTCTGTTTCAGAAACATTAATCTTTTCCTGATTTCTTGCTTAGCCAAGCTATTTATTTCATTCCTAATTCTTTTAATTTCCCCTAATGTATCCTGTGCCAAATTCAATTTGTGTTTTTTCTCTAGTTCCTTCAACCTATTTTGTAATTCCTCTAATGTTTTATTCTTTATTTTTTTCTTATATGAAGATATCACTACAATTTTCCCTCTTAAGACCGCCTTCAGAGTATCCCATAAAATGGGAGGTGAAACCTCTCCATTATCATTAAATTCTAAGTAGAGACCGATTTCTTTTTTAATTTGTTCCTTAAAGTACGGATCATTGAGTAGACTTGAATTTAGTTTCCAAATAGTATTCTTTGGTTGTAGGTCAAAATCAACAGATAAATATATAGGTGCATGGTCACTTACATCTATTGTCCCAATTCCACAGGTGTTTATTTTGTCTTTGTCTTTTCCAAATGTTATGAAATAGTCTATTCTTGTATATACAGAATGGGGAGCAGAATAATGAGTGTAAGCCCTTCTGTCAGGGAAAAGGTCCCTCCATATATCAAATAAACCAATATCCTCAAAAAGTGTATTAACTTTCTTATGTAAAGATTTTGTTTCATAGGTTTTTCTATTGGAAGAGTCTAAGTTTGGTTGTAATTGTAAATTTAAGTCTCCCCCACATATCAGGAGACCTTCTGTTTCCGTTACCATAATATCAGTAATTTTCTGAAAGAAACCAATATCACTTCCCGGAGGTGCGTATATATTCAATAGAGTAACTGAATTTCTGTCTATATTCCCCCTTACCAGAATATATCTGCCCTCTTTATCTCCCATTTTGAATACTTTTTCAAAATTTAGCTTACTTGAGATAAGAATAGCAACTCCTCTCCTATGTCCTGATTTATATGAGGAGAAAAATAGATTAGTGAAGCCCATTCTCTTTAGTTTTTTATGATCATTATCACTTAAATGAGTTTCTTGTAAATATACTACATGGGCTTGTTCTTTTTTCATTTTGGATAAAATTCTCTTACGTTTGATTGGATTTAATAACCCATTGACATTAAAAGAAATTAATTTTACCGTATCCTTAGCCATCTGTATTTATCTGTCAATGTATCATTTAAATTAGAATAAAACTTAATCGATCTATTCCCTGAACAAATAAGAACCAAGAAATGTAAATAATAATAAAAATGGCAACGAATGTGTGATTCCAAGGCTGAGATCTTTAGTAGATGACCCTGCGTTGAGCTAGAGGAAATTTCTAGCTGTGGGGGATAACCCGTCCTACTTGTGAGTTGAGGGCCCCCATTGCAGTATTCATAAAAGTCAGTGAACAAATCCATTACACAGAAAAGATTTCTCTGTGTAGACCTCCTCTATATATATATATACACACACACACGCACACACATATATTACATACATACACATATATGCACACATATATACTCATTTTGCTGGGGAAAAAGGAGTAAGTGAGCAAATAAAGAATAAGAGCTAAGTAATATAAAATCCACATTATAATAAGTATTTCTTGAGATAGGTATATCACCGTGTACTTTTGCTTCCGTTTAGTTTCTCAATATTTTTAAAGTTAGCCAAACCTTATGGCTCTTAAGGGGGTGAGGACTGTCTTTGGGAAACTCCTGGTCTCTTCCTGATATATTTCTCTCGGCCTCCTCCCGTCTCCTGCCTTCTTGATTCTCGTACTATTTCCCAAGCGGAGCAGGATAATTCCTCAGCCAGGCTTTCCCTCGTTTTGGTCACACTGACGGGCAACCCTCTGGCCTTCATGTCTGTAGTCGCCTCTTCCACCGTCTGGTACAACCGCGTCCCGTTGTCATAAAACATTCGAAATTTAGCAGGGTACGGAGTTTGAAATCTAATCCTTTTTTTGCTTTAATACTCGCTTTACTTCAGAGTATTCTTTGCATTTCTGCAGGACTGCGGGGGGGGGGGGGGTAATCTTGGTCAAAATATATTAATTTATCGTTGAAAAACACTCTCTTCCTACCCCAAGCCCTTTGTAGAATCTCTGCCTTGGTGCTGTACCGAAGGAATTTAATTATAATTGAGCGTGGCTTTCTATCCTGGATAGGTTTTGGGATGAGCACGCAGTGGGCTCTTTCAACTTCCAGCTCCATACCCGAGGGAAGATCCAGCGCGTCCCGCAGTAACTTTCCAACAAACTCCGTCATAGACGAGCCCTCCACTCCTTCGGGAACGTTGTAGATTCTGATATTTTTCCGCCGTGATCTTCCCTCCAGGTCAAGCAGTTTACCTTCTTGGTGATTTAATATTTTTATTGTCTTACTCAGTATCCATTCCACGTTTTGAACGTGATCTTCCACCTTCTCAATTCGAGTCTCTGCCACCGTTATTTTTTGATTGACGCTGTCGAGCTCTGACTTAATATCACTGAGCTGCTGTTTTGTATCTTTCTGGACCTCTATTATTTCTTTCAGGATTTCGATCATATTCGCCGCTTCACCTGAACGAGACCCAGCGTCTGCCTCGCTAGCACGCAGTCGGGTAGGAGAGCCGCTCGCTGCACTGCTCTCGGCCGCAGGCTCCGCAGTGTCACTTTTTTTATTTCCATTCCTTTTCCCCATTCTTGCCCCTCTTTTCAGTTCAAATATTTTTTGAAATATATTTGATGGGTTAATATGCATTTTTCCGGAGGAGCTAGTGCTTAAGCTGCCATTCTCGACGATGACGTCACCGGAAAACGACCCCTCTCTTTGGTTTCTGTGTTGGCTTTGACTTCACTTGTTAGCCACGGTTGTGTCATCTTTCCTTTAGAATCCTTGTTCCTCTTTGGGATGGAAATTTCCTGAATTTCCGAATTGCTTCCAGAAATTCCAGGTATTGTTGATTTGCCATCATCCCTGCCAGTGTTCTTTTCCAATCAATGCTGGCCAACTCAAGTTGGATAAGTCACCAGGACTGGATGAGATGTACCCCAGGCTACTGTGGGAGGTGAGGGAGGAGATTGCTGAGCCTCTGGCAATGATCTTTGCATCATCAATGGGGACGGGGGAAGTCCCGGATGATTGGAGGGTTGGTGGATGTTGTTCCCTTTTTCAAGAAAGGGAGTAGAGATAGCCCAGGAAATTATAGACTAGTGAGTCTTACCTCAGTGGTTGGTAAGTTGATGGAGAAGATCCTGAGAGGCAGGATTTATGAACATTTGGAGAGACATAATATGATTAGGAATTGTCAGCATGGCTTTGTCAAGGGCAGGTTGTGCCTTATGAGCCTGATTGAATTTTTTAAGGATGTCACTAAACACATTGATGAACGTAGAGCAGTAGATTTAGTGTATATGGATTTCAGCAAGGCATTTGATAAGGTACCCCATGCAAGGCTTATTAAGAAAGTAAGGAGGCATGGGATCAGGGGACATTGCTTTGTGGATCCAGAACTGGCTTGCTCACAGAAGGCAAAGAGTGGTTGTAGACGGGTCATATTCTGCATGGAGTTCGGTCACCAGTGGAGTACCTCAGGAATCTGTTCTGGGACTCCTTCTCTTCGTGATTTTTATAAATGACCTGGATGAGGAAGTGGAGGGATGGGTTAGTAAATTTGCTGATGACACAAAGGTTGGAGGTGTTGTGGATAGTGTGGAGGTCTGTCAGAGGTTACAGTGGGACATTGATAGGATGCAAAACTGGGCTGAGAAATGGCAGATGGAGTTCAACCCAGATAAGTGTGAGGTGGTTCATTTTGGTAGGTCAAATATGATGGCAGAATATTGTATTAATGATAAGACTCTTGGCAGTGTGGAGGATCAGAGGGATCTTGGGGTCCGAGTCCATAGGACACTCAAAGCAGCTGCACAGGTTGACTCTGTGGTTAAGAAGGCATACGGTGTATTGGCCCTCTTCAACCGTGGGATTGAGTTCAGGAGTTGGGAGGTTATGTTGCAGCTATATAGGACCCTGGTCAGACCCCACTTGGAGTACTGTGCTCAGTTCTGGTCGCCTCATTATAGGAAGGATATAGAAACCATAGAAAGGGTGCAGAGGAGATTTACAAGGATGTTGCCTGGATTGGGGAGCATGCCTTTTGAGAATAGGTTGAGTGAACTCAGCCTTTTCTCCTTGGAGCGATGGAGGTGACCTGATAGAGGTGTACAAGGTGATGATCGTGTGGATAGTCAGAGGCTTTTTCCCAGGGCTGAAATGGCTGCCATAAGAGGGCACAGGTTTAAGGTGCTGGGGAGTAGGTACAGAGGAGATGTCAAGGGTAAGTTTTTTTACTCAAAGTGGTGAGTGCGTGGAATGGACTGCCAGCATCAGTGGTGGAGGCGGATACGATAGGGTCTTTTAAGAGACTCTTGGATAGGTACATGGAGCTTAGAAAAATAGAGGGCTATGGGTACGCCTAGTAATTTCTGATGTAGGGACATGTTCGGCACAACTTTGGGGGCCGAAGGGCCTGTATTGTGCTGTAGGTTTTCTACGTTTCTATGTTTCTAACTCCTGTTTCATGCCTCTGTAATTCCCTGTAATACTGATGGCCTAATTCTGCTCCTATATCTTATGGTCTTATCTCACTTTAGCTTCTCTTTCTCTTTCAGGGTGAATTCAATCATATAATGATCACTTTCCCCTAAGGGCTCTTTTACCTTCAGCTCTCTGATCAATTCTGGTTCATTGCACAACACCTAATCCAGAATAGCTGATCCCCTAGTGGGCTCACCATAAACTGTTCTAAAAAGCCATTGATCATTGGGCTCTCTTCCAGGGAAGGTGTGATATGTACAGAAGTAATGATTTGCTCCTGAACTGCAAATAGGCATTCTAGAAATTTCCCCTTTTTGGAATCCAATACCAACCTGATTTTCCCAATCTATCTGCATATTGAAGTCCCCCATGATTATTGTAACATTGCCCTTTTGGCACACACTTTCTGTCTCCTGTTGTAACTTGTATCCTTGTTACACATCCTTGCTATTGTTTAGGGGTTTGTCTACAACTCCCATCAGGGTCTTTTTACCCTTGCAGTTCCTTAGCTCTACCCACAACGATTCAACACCTTCTGACCCCATGTCACCCCTTTCTAATGATTTGATTTCATCTTTTAACCATCAGAGCAACTCCACCCCTCTGCCTTCCTGCCTGTCCTTGGACATTAAACTCCCAGCTATAATCTTCTGTCAGCCATGATTCAGTGATGCCTACAACATCGTACCTGCCAATCTGCAACTGTGCTACAAGTTCATCTACATTATTCCATGTCCTGGGTGCATTCAGATAGAACACCTTCAGTCCTGTTTGAGCTTGTCCACCTTTTACATTGCAACTCATCCTGTCGACTACAACAGCCTCTCCTCACTACACATTGCCTCTGTTTGTAAAGCAGCTCCCTCATCTTCAGCACTATCATCCACCTTTCCTGCGATACTTCTTGCTTTGAAATATACGTAGCTCAGGGCACTAGTTGCACCTTTTGATTCTTGAGGTCTTACCAACATCTGCCTCCACAACCTCTCCTCTAACTGTACTGGCTCTCTTGTTCCCAGCCCCCTGTAACTATCATTTAAACCCCAGCGTGCAGCATTAACAAATCTTCCCACTCAGATATTAGTCCCCCTCCAGTTCAGGTGCAAATCATCCCTTCTGTACATATCAGACCTTCCCTGGAAGAGAGCCCAATGATCAACAAAACCTTAAGTCCTCCCTTCTACACCAACTCCTTAGCCACATATTAAACTGTATAATCTTCCTAGTTCTGGTTTCACTAGTATGTGTCTGGGTAGAAATACTGAGATCACAGCCTTGGGGGTCCTGCCCTTTAACTTAGCACCAACTCCCTGAACTCCTTATAGTAGTTTTGTTCCCCTATCACCAAAGCTTGCCTGTTCTCCTCCATTCCCTTCTGAGTCACAGAGCCAGACTCAGTACCAGAGGCCCGAGCACTGGGACTTTCCTCTTTTGGTTATTCCCCCCGCCCCCGCTGACAGTATCCAAAGTGATGTACCTGTTGTTGAGGGGCATGGTCACAGGGGTTCTCTGCACTGGCTCCTTAACCCCTTTCCCCTTCCTGACTGTCGCCCAGTTTCCTGTGTCCTGCAGCTTGTGTGCAACTACCTCTCGATGTGTCCAATATATCACCCTTTCATCCAAATCATTGACATACAATGTAAAAAGAGGTGGCCCCAACACAGACGTGTGTGGAACACCGCTAGTGGAAACTACACGTGTAGCAGCCAGCCAGAAAAGGCTCCCTTTATTCCCACTCTTTGCCTCCTGCAAACCAGTCACTGCTCTATCCATCTTCCCTGTCATATCATGAGCACTTAACTTGTTAAACAGCCTCATTCCTGCTAGTGTTTCCTTCTAATGAGTTTTAGCCAGCGCCTCTCTCATGCCTCTGTAATTCCCTTTACTGATACATCTGGCTTTAGCTTCACCTTCTCAGATTTCAGGATGAATGCTATCATGATAATTTTTGTCCTCTAAGGGTTCCTTTATCTGAAGCTCTAGAAGCTGAGCCTTTTAGTTCTGGTCACCCCCAGCAGCATCTTCTCCACATCCACCTTATCCAGTCTCTTCAACATTTGGAAGGTTTCAGTGAAACCCACCCCGCCACGTTCTTCTGAGTTCCAGTGAGTACAGGCTCAAAGCTGACAAACGCTCCTCATATCATAGCCCCTCCATTCCGGGAATCATCCTCGGGAACCTCCTCTGGACTCTCTCCAATGACAACACATCCTTTCTGAGTTATGGGGCCTAAAACTGTTGACAATACTCCAAGTGTGGCCTGACTCGTGTCTTATAAAGGCTCAACATTATCTCCTTGCTTTTATATTCTATTCCCTTTGAAATGAATGCCAATATTGCAATTGCCTTCTTTATCACAGACTCAACCTGTAAATTAACCTTCTGGGAATCTTGCACAAGGACTTATGTCCCTCTGATGTTTGAACCTTCTCCCCATTTAGATAATAATTCACACTATTGTTCCTTTTACCAAAATGCATTAGCATACATTTCCCATCTGACACTTTTCCCATTCTTCCAATTTGTCTAAATCCTGCTGTAATCGCATTGCTCCCTCAGCATTACCTACCCCTCCACCTATCTTCGTATCATCTGCAAACTTTGCCACAAAACCATCAATTCCATAATCTATTGTTCTCTTGATACACTGTTGTGTGTGTTTATGTTGTGCGTGAGTGTGTGGGTGTCTGTGTCCATGTTGTGTGTCTGTGTTGTGCATCCATGTCGTGTTGTGTGTGTATTTGCTATGCTGTGTGTGTTGCATTGTATGTGTCCATGTTGGACTGTGTTGTGCATGTCCGTGTTGGGCTGTGTTGTGCATGTCCGTGTTGGGCTATGTTGTGCATGTCCGTGTTGGGCTGTGTTGTGCATGTCCGTGTTGGGCTGTGTTGTGCATGTCCGTGTTGGGCTGTGTTGTGCATGTCCGTGTTGGGCTGTGTTGTGCATGTCCGTGTTGGGCTGTGTTGTGCATGTCCGTGTTGGGCTGTGTTGTGCATGTCCGTGTTGGGCTGTGTTGTGCATGTCCGTGTTGGGCTGTGTTGTGCATGTCCGTGTTGGGCTGTGTTGTGCATGTCCGTGTTGGGCTGTGTTGTGCATGTCCGTGTTGGGCTGTGTTGTGCATGTCCGTGTTGGACTGTGTTGTGCATGTCCGTGTTGGGCTGTGTTGTGCATGTCCGTGTTGGGCTGTGTTGTGCATGTCCGTGTTGGGCTGTGTTGTGCATGTCCGTGTTGGGCTGTGTTGTGCATGTCCGTGTTGGACTGTGTTGTGCATGTCCGTGTTGGGCTGTGTTGTGCATGTCCGTGTTGGGCTGTGTTGTGCATGTCCGTGTTGGGCTGTGTTGTGCATGTCCGTGTTGGGCTGTGTTGTGCATGTCCGTGTTGGGCTGTGTTGTGCATGTCCGTGTTGGGCTGTGTTGTGCATGTCCGTGTTGGGCTGTGTTGTGCATCACAGAGGTTCTGTGTCCTCCGTCCAGCTTTGCTTTCTGCTCCCTGCAGGTTTTCACAGCAAATTCAGATCCTGAGACGCCGGTGGGCGTTTTCCTGTCGGAGCCGGTTGTGGCTCGTTACATACGCATCAACCCGCTCTCCTGGTTCCCCAATGGCACCGTCTGTCTACGGGCTGAGGTCCTGGGCTGTGCTCTGACCGGTATGTCACCCTGCTCTCACACACTACTAACCCTCCATCCATTACTCCTTCCTCTGTTGTGCTCTGCCTGGTACGTCCCTCCCTCCCTCCCACCGTCCGTCCGTTCTCCTGTCCCTCCCTCCCTCCGTCCGTCCGTTCTCCTGTCCCTCCCTCCCACTGTCCATCCATTCTCCTGTCCCTCCCTCCCTCCTCCGTCCATTCTCCTGTCCCTTCCTCCCTCCTCTCTCCGTTCTCCTGTCCCTCCCTCCCTCCTCCATCCGTTCTCCTGTCCCTCCCTCCCTCCTCTCTCCGTTCTCCTGTCCCTCCCTCCCTCCGTCCGTCCGTTCTCCTGTCCCTCCCTCCCTCCTCTCTCCGTTCTCCTGTCCCTCCCTCCCTCCTCCATCCGTTCTCCTGTCCCTCCCTCCCTCCTCTCTCCGTTCTCCTGTCCCTCCCTCCCTCCGTCCGTCCGTTCTCCTGTCCCTCCCTCCCTCCTCTCTCCGTTCTCCTGTCCCTCCCTCCCTCCTCTCTCCGTTCTCCTGTCCCTCCCTCCCTCCTCCGTCCATTCTCCTGTCCCTCCCTCCCTCCTCTCTCCGTTCTCCTGTCCCTCCCTCCCTCCTCCGTCCATTCTCCTGTCCCTCCCTCCCTCCTCCGTCCATTCTCCTGTCCCTCCCTCCCTCCTCTCTCCGTTCTCCTGTCCCTCCCTCCCTCCGTCCGTCCGTTCTCCTGTCCCTCCCTCCCACCGTCCATCCGTTCTCCTGTCCCTCCCGCCCTCCGTCCTCCGTCCGTTCTCCTGTCCCTCCCTCCCTCCCACCGTCCATCCGCACTCCTGTCCCTCCCTCCACCGTCCATCCGTTCTCCTGTCCCTCCCTCCCTCCTCCGTCCGTTCTCCTGTCCCTCCCTCCCTCCCTCCGTCCGTCCGCTCTCCTGTCCCTCCCTCCACTGTCCGTCCGTTTTCCTGTCCCCCTCCCTCCACCGTCCATCCGTTCTCCTGTCCCTCCCTCCCTCCCCCCTCCGTCCGTTCTCCTGTCCCTCCGTCCGTCCGCTCTCCTGTCCCTCCCTCCCTCCACCGTCCATCCGTTCTCCTGTCCCTCCCTCCCTCCCTCCCTCCCTCCGTTCTCCTGTCCCTCCCTCCCTCCACCGTCCATCCGTTCTCCTGTCCCTCCCTCCCTCCTCCGTCCGTTCTCCTGTCCCTCCCTCCCTCCACCGTCCATCCGTTCTCCTGTCCCTCCCTCCCTCCCTCCTCCGTCCGTTCTCCTGTCCCTCCCTCCCTCCCACCGTCCGTCCGTTTTCCTGTCCCTCCCTCCCTCCGTCCGTCCGTTCTCCTGTCCCTCCCTCCCTCCCACCGTCCATCCGCTCTCCTGTCCCTCCCTCCCACCGTCCATCCGCTCTCCTGTCCCTCCCTCCCACCGTCCATTCGTTCTCCTGTCCCTCCCTCTCACCGTCCGTCCATTCTCCTGTTCCTCCCTCCCTCCCTCCCTCCGTTCTCCTGTCCCTCCCTCCCACCGTCTATCCGTTCTCCTGTCCCTCCCTCCCTCCCTCCCACCGTCCATCTGTTCTCCTGTCCCTCCCTCCCTCCTCTGTCCATCCGCTCTCCTGTCCCTCCCTCCCTCCTCCGTCCATTCTCCTGTCCCTCCCTCCCTCCTCCGTCCATTCTCCTGTCCCTCCCTCCCTCCATTCTCCTGTCCCTCCCTCCCTCCTCCATCCGTTCTCCTGTCCCTCCCTCCCTCCTCTATCCATTCTCCTGTCCCTCCCTCCCTCCATTCTCCTGTCCCTCCCTCCCTCCTCCATCAGTTCTCCTGTCCCTCCCTCCCTCCTCTCTCCGTTCTCCTGTCCCTCCCTCCCTCCTCTCTCCGTTCTCCTGTCCCTCCCTCCCTCCTCCGTCCATTCTCCTGTCCCTCCCTCCCTCCTCTCTCCGTTCTCCTGTCCCTCCCTCCCTCCTCCGTCCATTCTCCTGTCCCTCCCTCCCTCCTCCGTCCATTCTCCTGTCCCTCCCTCCCTCCTCTCTCCGTTCTCCTGTCCCTCCCTCCCTCCGTCCGTCCGTTCTCCTGTCCCTCCCTCCCACCGTCCATCCGTTCTCCTGTCCCTCCCGCCCTCCGTCCTCCGTCCGTTCTCCTGTCCCTCCCTCCCTCCCACCGTCCATCCGCTCTCCTGTCCCTCCCTCCACCGTCCATCCGTTCTCCTGTCCCTCCCTCCCTCCTCCGTCCGTTCTCCTGTCCCTCCCTCCCTCCCTCCGTCCGTCCGCTCTCCTGTCCCTCCCTCCACCGTCCGTCCGTTTTCCTGTCCCCCTCCCTCCACCGTCCATCCGTTCTCCTGTCCCTCCCTCCCTCCCCCCTCCGTCCGTTCTCCTGTCCCTCCGTCCGTCCGCTCTCCTGTCCCTCCCTCCCTCCACCGTCCATCCGTTCTCCTGTCCCTCCCTCCCTCCCTCCCTCCCTCCGTTCTCCTGTCCCTCCCTCCCTCCACCGTCCATCCGTTCTCCTGTCCCTCCCTCCCTCCTCCGTCCGTTCTCCTGTCCCTCCCTCCCTCCACCGTCCATCCGTTCTCCTGTCCCTCCCTCCCTCCCTCCTCCGTCCGTTCTCCTGTCCCTCCCTCCCTCCCACCGTCCGTCCGTTTTCCTGTCCCTCCCTCCCTCCGTCCGTCCGTTCTCCTGTCCCTCCCTCCCTCCCACCGTCCATCCGCTCTCCTGTCCCTCCCTCCCACCGTCCATCCGCTCTCCTGTCCCTCCCTCCCACCGTCCATTCGTTCTCCTGTCCCTCCCTCTCACCGTCCGTCCATTCTCCTGTTCCTCCCTCCCTCCCTCCCTCCGTTCTCCTGTCCCTCCCTCCCACCGTCTATCCGTTCTCCTGTCCCTCCCTCCCTCCTCTGTCCATCCGCTCTCCTGTCCCTCCCTCCCTCCTCCGTCCATTCTCCTGTCCCTCCCTCCCTCCTCCGTCCGTTCTCCTGTCCCTCCCTCCCTCCTCTATCCATTCTCCTGTCCCTCCCTCCCTCCATTCTCCTGTCCCTCCCTCCCTCCTCCATCAGTTCTCCTGTCCCTCCCTCCCTCCTCTCTCCGTTCTCCTGTCCCTCCCTCCCTCCTCCATCCGTTCTCCTGTCCCTCCCTCCCTCCTCCGTCCGTTCTCCTGTCCCTCCCTCCCTCCTCCGTCCGTTCTCCTGTCCCTCCCTCCCTCCTCTATCCGTTCTCCTGTCCCTCCCTCCCTCCTCTGTCCGTTCTCCTGTCCCTCCCTCCCTCCTCTCTCCGTTCTCCTGTCCCTCCCTCCCTCCTCCATCCGTTCTCCTGTCCCTCCCTCCCTCCTCCGTCCGTTCTCCTGTCCCTCCCTCCCTCCTCTCTCCGTTCTCCTGTCCCTCCCTCCCTCCTCTCTCCGTTCTCCTGTCCCTCCCTCCCTCCTCCATCCGTTCTCCTGTCCCTCCCTCCTCTATCCGTTCTCCTGTCCCTCCCTCCCTCCACCCGTCCTTCTGTCCCTCCCTCCCTCCTCTATCCGTTCTCCTGTCCCTCCCTCCCTCCCTCCACCCATCCTTCTGTCCCTCCCTCCCTCCTCCGTCCGTTCTTCTGTCCCTCCCTCCCTCCTCTCTCCGTTCTCCTGTCCCTCCCTCCCTCCTCCATCCGTTCTCCTGTCCCTCCCTCCCTCCTCTATCTGTTCTCCTGTCCCTCCCTCCCTCCCTCCACCCGTCCTTCTGTCCATCCCTCCCTCATCCGTGCTTCTATCTCTCCCTCTCTCCATCCTTTATTCCCACACTGCCTGTCTCTATCCTTTATTCCCACACTCCCTCTCTGCATCCGCCCTTCTCTCCATGAGACCATTAGACATAGAAGCAGCATGAGGCCATTCAGCCCATCTGGTCTGCTCCGCCATTCCATGGCTGATCCCAGATCCCGCTCAATCCCAGACACCTGCCTTCTCACCATATCCTTAGATGCCCTGACCGTTCAGGAAACTATCAACTTCTGCCCTAAATGTACCCACGGACTGGGCCTCCACCGCGGTCTGTGGCAGAGCATTCCACAGATTCACTACTCTCTGGCGAAAAAAAAAAATTCCACCTTATGTCCATTCTAAAAGGTCACTGCTCAGTTTTGTGGCTGTACTCTCTAGTGCTGGATACCCCCACTGTAGAAAACATCCACCCTATCCAGTCCTTTCAACATTCAATAGGTTTCAATGAGATCCCCACACAGTCTTCTAAATTCCAGTGAGTACAGGCCCAAAGCTGCCAAACGCTCCTCATTTGTTAACCCCTTCATTCCCGGAATCATCCTCAGGAACCTCCTCTGGACTCTCTCCAATGACAACACATCCTTTCTGAGAAATGGGGCCCAAAACTGTTGACGAAGTGCGGCCTGCCTAGTGTCTTATAAAGCCTCAGCATTGTCTCCTTGCTTTTATATTCTATTCCTCTTGAAATAAATGCCAACATTGCATTTGTCTTCATTACCACAGACTCAACCTGTAAATTAACCTTCTGTGAGTCTTGCACAAGGACTTCTGTCCCTCTTCACCTCTGATGTTTGAATATTTCCCCTATTTAGCTAATAGTCCGCACTATTGTTCCTTTTACCAAAATGCATGATGATACATTTCCCAACACTCTATTCCATCGCCACTTTTTGCTCATTCTTCCAATTTGTCTAAGTCCTGCTGCTGCAATCACATTCCTTCCTTAGCACTACCTACCCCTCCACCTATCTTCATATCATCCACAAACTTTGCCACAAAGCCACCAATTGCATTATCTAACTTACTGACAAACAATGTGAAGAGTAGTGGTCCCATTACTGACCCCTGAGGAACACCACTAGTCACTGGCAGCCAACCAGAAAAGGCCCTCTTTATTCCTACTGGCTGCCTCCTGCCTGTCAGCCATTCCTCCATCCAGTATCATTTCTGTAACGTCATAGGATTTTATCTTGTTAAGCAGCCTCATGTGTGGCATCTTATCAAAAGCCTTCTGAAAATGCAAATGACATCCACTGCCTCCTCTTTGTCCACCCAGCTTGTTACTTTCTCAGAGAACGCTAACAGATTTGTCAAGCAAGATTTCCCTTTACAGAAACCATACTGACTGACTTATTTTATCATTAGTCTCCAAGTACCTCAAAACCTCATTCTTAATAATAGATTCCAACACTTTCCCAACCACTTCAGCTAACTGGTCTATAATTTCCTTTCTTTTGCCTCCCTTTGGAGTGATGGGAGCTTAAGAATATGTAGAGGTGAGAAGGTCACAGTGAATTCATGCCTACCCGAGACATACCCGACTCCAAAGACAGAAGTCATCTATCTATTCAACACTAGGAGGTGAAAATTTCTTCACTAAACTTGACCTCGCACATGTATACCAACAACTTGAGCTAGAGGAACTGTCTGAGCCTCACGACTATTGCAATCCATAAAGACTTGTTCCATTGTACGAGGCTCCCGTTGAGTGTAAAAACATCGCCAGCAATATTCCAACGTACCACTGAATTAGAGACTCGTCCAGTACAATAGCTTCTTTAGATGATAGTCTGATTATCAGATCAACTCCAGAAGAGCACCTGAATAATCGATGCAACTTCGTCTACGACAATCGCACAAGAAATGCATCCTTCTAGCAGATCATATTGAATGCCTAAGTTTCCGCTTGGACTCCAGAGGTATGCATTCAATCAAAGAAAAGCTTTGCCCGATTCTTGAAGCTGTAGCACCAATGAATATCCATGAGTTTTGCTCCTTTCTGGGCAGGTTCAATTGTAATGGCACACAGAACCAGGCCTCTGGCTCCACTTAACTATCTAGTGAAGAACGAAATGAGGTGGCGTTGGGAACGGGCAAAGGAATCGGCTTTTCAGAGAGCCAATCAAATTCTAACTCAATTCCAAGTATTCATGCACTTCAGACCTGGGGAGCCAACCATTTTGTACTGTGATGCCTCTCTTGGCGTGGTGCTGAGCCAGGAGAATACAAGCAATGATGAAAAGCTTAAATAAAAACACAAAATGCTGGCAGAACTCAGCAGGCCAGACAGCATCTATGGGAGGAGGTAGTGACGACGTTTTGGGCTGAAACCCTTCATCAGGAGTGAAGTAACATGGGATGGTCGAGGGGGGATAAGAAGTGGGGGTGCCTGGTGCTTTTGCGTCACGCACCTTTAACCCAGCCGAATGAAACTTAGCACAGTTAGACAAGGAAGCATTGTCAGTTGTTTTTGAGTCATGCAGTTTCACCATTACCTTTACGGCCAACGTTTTGAGATTCGTACGGACCACAAGTCACTGGTGGGGTTGCTTGGTGAGGGCAAGGCTGTGCCACAGATGGCGTCACCGAGGGTCCAACGGTACCTGTCCGCTCATCAGGACACGATATCTTATGTACCTGGTAGAAACAATTACACCATAGATGCCTTAAGCCGTCTTCCATTACGTGAATATCCTCGCGAGTCGATCTACCAGATGAACTGGTAATACTGATGGACTGGGTCAATGGATCGCCGATCACTGCTTCTCAGGTACAAGAAGAGCTGTGACATTGGCACTAGTAAAAAAGGTAGAAGATGGATGGCCAACTAGCTTGCCTGAAACTGTGCTACATTATGCTGGACATCAAAACAAGCTTAGCATCTACGACGGTTGTCTACTGTGGGGAAGTCTTATTGTAATTCCTACACAATTACAGTCCCCTATCCTAGAAGAGTTACATGACACGCATCCAGGAATATCACGTATAAAGGTGCGAGCCCAGAATTACATTTGGTGGCCGAATATTGAAGACGTTAAGCACATTGTTTGAGCATATGACCCATACCATCACTCTCGACCTTTAAATGCTCCCGTGCGTATGGCTCCATGGCATTGGCCCACCAAACCCTAGGGACATTTATGTGTAGACTACACAGGTCACATGCTATTGGTAGTCGTCAATGCACATTGTAAATGAATTGAAACCAAAGACTTTGGCCAGCAAGGTGACGATGAACATTATATGCACACTATTTTGTACACATGGAATCTCCAGTACAGGTGTCCCCTGCTTTACAAATGTTTGCTTTACGCCACTTTGCTTTTACAAAAGACCTACATTAGTAACCTGTTTATGCATTACAAAGAGGATTTTTGCTTTTAAGAAATTTTTCCCATATACATTATTCGCTTTACATCATTTCGGCATAAGAAAGGTTTCATAGGAATGCTCTACCTTTGTAAATGGGTGGGGGGGGGGGGGCACCTGTACTGTAGTTTGTGATGTGGTCCCACGTTTACCAGAGAAACATTAAAATCGTTTTTACAATGCAATGGATTCAATTACAACATATGCCGCCTTATCACACATCATGAAATGGCATTGCTAAAAGAGCTGTTCAGACTGTCTGAGGTATTGATGGGCCATAGTTTAAACACCCTACTGGATTTTTTTGTGCCCAGGCCCAGAAGACCAAGAAAGAGACAGACAATAGACAATGAAAGTGCGGTACGATTCAAATTCGTGTCATCGGAAGGTGGATGAAAGGAGAAGTAGTGGTAAAAGAGGGCCAACAAGTTTCATCAGCACTTGAGAACGGTAGTGTATGCTGCTGGCATCTAAACCGCATCAGGAAATGAAATCAGTGAATCCCTCATTTCAGAATGAGAAGGGTTAACCCCGCAACCTATCGAAGCAGAATGCCCAGTTGAAAGCGCTGGATCCATACTAACACTTGACTCCGGATATCTGGATTACGCCAATCAGAATGGACCAGAAAACCAGTGGAATATTAGCAAAGCTGGTTTTGCCTAAAAACTCACAGATGGAGAGTCGTCCGGTCCACCGGGTGACTGGTTATCCGTTTGTCATGTGCCATCAGGGGAATCGTCAATTACTTGGCCTTAAACCGTCTATCATTTACTCATGTTTGAGCTACCACCTCTGTGCATGTTCATTGTTTCTGGCTGACTACAACCTGGGCAAAATAAACCCTTCGGGTTTCTCTTTAAGTGGAACACCTTCGTCACACCCTCCCTCCCTCCATCAGTCACTATGTCCATTGCGCCTCGTCCCTCCATCACACCCTCCTTATCCCTCCGACTGATGGTAGGCTGAGGCCCTGGGCCATTCTCTGTCCTGTAGGTCTGCCTCTGTTCCTTGCACCCTCTCCTCCCTCAGCTCCCTCTGCCCTCACACACCACCTACTGCTAACCCTCCCCTCTCCCTGCCTCCCAGCCAATTCACACCATCTTCCCCCCTCCCCTTTCCTCTGAAGAGCCCCTCCCTCACATTCCTCTCTCTCCGCCCCCCCACAAAGGCCGGACCAACACTTTGGTCGTGGAGCAGGAAACCTCGGACCAGCTTGACTTCAGGCATCACAGCTATGAGCAGCTGAGGGAGGTGAGTGTGATTTCCCCTACAGAAACACAGGACCTCCTCCCTCAGTTACTCCCTCCCCCACCTCCTCCCTCAGTTTACTCCCTCCCCACTCCTCAGTTACTCCCTCCCCCACTCCTCAGTTACTCCCTCCCCACCTCCTCCCTCAGTTACTCCCTCCCCATCTCCTCCCTCAGTTACTCCCTCCCCAACTCCTCCCTCAGTTACTCCCTCCCCACCTCCTCCCTCAGTTACTCCCTCCCCAACCCCTCCCTCAGTTACTCCCTCCCCACCTCCTCCCTGTTACTCTCTCCCCACCTCTTCCCTCAGTTACTCCCTCCCCCACCTCCTCCCTCAGTTACTCCCCTCCCCATCTCCTCCCTCAGTTACTCCCCTCCCCAACTCCTCCCTCAGTTACTCCCTCCCCCACCTCCTCCCTCAGTTACTCCCTCCCCACCTCCTCCCTCAGTTACTCCCTCCCCACCTCCTCCCTCAGTTACTCCCTCCCCAACTCCTCCCTCAGTTCCTCCCCCCACCTCCCTCCCTCAGTTTACTCCCTCCCCACCTCCTCCCTCAGTTACTCCCCCCCCACCTCCTCCCTCAGTTACTCCCCCCCACCTCCTCCCTCAGTTACTCCCCCCCACCTCCTCCCTCAGTTACTCCCTCCCCAACTCCTCCCTCAGTTCCTCCCCCCACCTCCTCCCTCAGTTACTCCCTCCCCACCTCCTCCCTCAGTTACTCCCTCCCCACCTCCTCCCTCAGTTACTCCCTCCCCAACTCCTCCCTCAGTTACTCCTATCCCCCACCTCTTCCCTCAGTTACTCCCTCCCCCACCTCCTCCCTCAGTTACTCCCTCCCCAACTCCTCCCTCAGTTACCTCCCCTCCCCACCTCCTCCCTCAGTTACTCCCTCCCCCACCTCTTCCCTCAGTAACTCCCTCCCCAGTTACTCCTACCCCCACCTCTTCCCTCAGTTACTCCCTCCCCCCACCTCCTCCCTCAGTTACTCCCTCCCCAACTCCTCCCTCAGTTACTCCCTCCCCACCTCCTCCCTCAGTTACTCCCTCCCCAACTCCTCCCTCAGTTACTCCCTCCCCCACCTCCTCCCTCAGTTACTCCCTCCCCACCTCCTCCCTCAGTTACTCCCTCCCCACCTCCTCCCTCAGTTACTCCCCCCCACCTCCTCCCTCAGTTACTCCCCCCCACCTCCTCCCTCAGTTACTCCCTCCCCAACTCCTCCCTCAGTTCCTCCCCCACCTCCTCCCTCAGTTACTCCCTCCCCACCTCCTCCCTCAGTTACTCCCTCCCCACCTCCTCCCTCAGTTACTCCCTCCCCAACTCCTCCCTCAGTTCCTCCCCCACCTCCTCCCTCAGTTACTCCCTCCCCAACTCCTCCCTCAGTTACTCCTTCCCCCACCTCTTCCCTCAGTTACTCCCTCCCCCACCTCCTCCCTCAGTTACTCCCTCCCCAACTCCTCCCTCAGTTACTCCCTCCCCACCTCCTCCCTCAGTTACTCCCTCCCCCACCTCTTCCCTCAGTAACTCCCTCCCCCAGTTACTCCTACCCCCACCTCTTCCCTCAGTTACTCCCTCCCCCACTCCTCAGTTACTCCCTCCCCAACTCCTCCCTCAGTTACTCCCTCCCCCACCTCCACCCTCAGTTACTCCCTCCGTTACTCCCTCCCCCACCTCCTCCCTCAGTTACTCCCTCCCCACCTCTTCCCTCAGTAACTCCCTCCCCACCTCTTCCCTCAGTTACTCCCTCCCCACTCCTCAGTTACTCCCTCCCCCACTCCTCAGTTACTCCCTCCCCCACCTCTTCCCTCAGTTACTCCCTCCCCACCTCTTCCCTCAGTTACTCCCTCCCCACCTCCTCCCTCAGTTACTCCCTCCCCCACCTCCTTCCTCAGTTACTCCCTCCCCAACTCCTCCCTCAGTTACTCCCTCCCCACCTCTTCCCTCAGTTACTCCCTCCCCCACCTCTTCCCTCAGTTACTCCCTCCCCCACCTCTTCCCTCAGTTACTCCCTCCCCCACTTCTTCCCTCAGTTACTCCCTCCCCACCTCCTCCCTCAGTTACTCCCTCCCCCACCTCCTCCCTCAGTTACTCCCTCCCCAACTCCTCCCTCGGTTATGCCCTCCCCCACCCGGATTACTCCCACCCTCCTCACAACCTGCTGCTCCACAGGTGATGCGGCGAGTCCGGAAGGAGTGTCCGGACATCAGCCGCTCCTACAGCATCGGCCGGAGTGTCCAGGGCCGGAAGCTCTACGTCATGGAAATCTCCGATAACCCTGGGGTGCACGAGCTGGGTGAGTGTGGCACCCGCAGGTGGGAAGCTGTGTATGGCACCAACTGGGGGGCAAAGGCGGGTTGGGGTTGTGACGCAGGGGTGGGGAGTGGACAGCTGTGCCTCCGTCTGATCCTGCCTGTGTCTGCAGGGGAGCCGGAGTTCCGGTACGTGGCGGGAATGCATGGGAATGAGGTGCTGGGTCGGGAACTGCTCATTCTCCTGATGGAATTCCTCTGCAAGGAATATCAGCGGAAAAATCCCCGGGTGCGCCAGCTCGTCGACAGCACACGGATTCACCTGCTCCCCTCGATGAATCCCGATGGACACGAAATGGCCCACAAGATGGTAGGAGGAGAAAGAGTCAACAGTAGAAGGCTGTGGGGAGAGAGGGGGACGGGGGATTAGAGTGAGACTGTCACAGGTCTGTGGGGAGAGAGGAGGACGGGGGATTAGAGTGAGACTGTCACAGGGCTGTGGGGAGAGAGGAGGACGGGGGATTAGAGTGAGACTGTCACAGGGCTGTGGGGAGAGAGGGGGACGGGGGATTAGAGTGAGACTGTCACAGGGCTGTGGGGAGAGAGAGGGACGGGGGATTAGAGTGAGACTGTCACAGGGCTGTGGGGAGAGAGGGGGACGGGGGATTAGAGTGAGACTGTCACAGGGCTGTGGGGAGAGAGGGGGACGGGGGATTAGAGTGAGACTGTCACAGGGCTGTGGGGAGAGAGGAGGACGGGGGATTAGAGTGAGACTGTCACAGGGCTGTGGGGAGAGAGGGGGACGGGGGATTAGAGTGAGACTGTCACAGGGCTGTGGGGAGAGAGGAGGACGGGGGATTAGAGTGAGACTGTCACAGGGCTGTGGGGAGAGAGGAGGACGGGGGATTAGAGTGAGACAGTCACAGGGCTGTGGGGAGAGAGGGGGACGGGGGATTAGAGTGAGACTGTCACAGGGCTGTGGGGAGAGAGGGGGACGGGGGATTAGAGTGAGACTGTCACAGGGCTGTGGGGAGAGAGGAGGACGGGGGATTAGAGTGAGACTGTCACAGGGCTGTGGGGAGAGAGGGGGACGGGGGATTAGAGTGAGACTGTCACAGGGCTGTGGGGAGAGAGGGGGACGGGGGATTAGAGTGAGACTGTCACAGGTCTGTGGGGAGAGGGAGATTAGAGTGAGACTGTCACAGGGCTGTGGGGAGAGAGGGGGACAGGGGATTAGTGTGAGACTGTCACAGGGCTGTGGGGAGAGAGCGGCACGGGGGATTAGAGTGAGACTGTCACAGGGCTGTGGGGAGAGAGGGGGACGGGGGATTAGAGTGAGACTGTCACAGGTCTGTGGGGAGAGGGAGATTAGAGTGAGACTGACACAGGGCTGTTGGGAGAGAGGCGGACGGGGGATTAGAGTGAGACTGTCACAGGGCTGTGGGGAGAGAGGAGGATTAGAGTGAGACTGACACAGGGATGTGGGGAGAGAGGGGGACGGGGGATTCGAGTGAGACTGACACAGGGCTGTAGGGAGAGAAGGGGATTAGAGTGAGACTGTCACAGGGCTGTGGGGAGAGAGGGGGATGGGGTTTAGAGTGAGACTGTCACAGGGCTGTAGGGAGAGAGAGGGACGGGGGATTAGAGTGAGACTGTCACAGGGCTGTGGGGAGAGAGGGGGATTAGAGTGAGACTGTCACAGGGTTGTGGGGAGAGAGGGGGATGGGGGATTAGAGTGAAACTGTCACAGGGCTGTGGGGAGAGAGGGGGACGGGGTTTAGAGTGAGACTGTCACAGGTCTGTGGGGAGAGGGAGATTAGAGTGAGACTGACACAGGGCTGTTGGGAGAGAGGCGGACGGGGGATTAGAGTGAGACTGTCACAGGGCTGTGGGGAGAGAGGAGGATTAGAGTGAGACTGACACAGGGCTGTGGGGAGAGAGGGGGACGGGGGATTCGAGTGAGACTGACACAGGGCTGTGGGGAGAGAGGGGGACGGGGGATTAGAGTGAGACTGTCACAGGGCTGTGGGGAGAGAGGGGGATTAGAGTGAGACTGTCACAGGGCTGTGGGGAGAGAGGGGGACGGGGGATTAGAGTGAGACTGTCACAGGGCTGTGGGGAGAGAGGGGGATTAGAGTGAGACTGACACAGGGCTGTGGGGAGAGAGGGGTACGGGGGATTAGAGTGAGACTGACACAGGGCTGTGGGGAGAGAGGGGGATGGGGTTTAGAGTGAGACTGTCACTGGGCTGTAGGGAGAGAGAGGGACGGGGGATTAGAGTGAGACTGTCACAGGGCTGTGGGGAGAGAGGGGGATTAGAGTGAGACTGTCACAGGGTTGTGGGGAGAGAGGGGGACGGGGTTTAGAGTGAAACTGTCACAGGGCTGTGGGGAGAGAGGGGGACGGGGTTTAGAGTGAGACTGTCACAGGGCTGTGGAGTGAGAGGGGGATTAGAGTGAGACTGTCAGGGCTGTGGGGAGAGAGAGGGACGGGGGGGTTAGAGTGAGACTGTCACAGGGCTGTGGGGGAGAGAGGGGGACGGGGGGGATTAGAGTGAGACTGTCACAGGGCTGTTGGGAGAGAGGGGGTCGGGGGATTAGAGACTGTCACGGCTGTGGGGAGAGAGGAGGACGGGGGATTAGAGTGAGACTGTCACAGGGCTGTGGGGAGAGAGGGGGACGGGTGATTAGAGTGAGACTGTCACAGGGCTGTGGGGAGAGAGGAGGACGGGGGATTAGAGTGAGACTGTCACAGGGCTGTGGGGAGAGAGGAGGACGGGGGATTAGAGTGAGACAGTCACAGGGCTGTGGGGAGAGAGGGGGACGGGGGATTACAGTGAGACTGTCACATGGCTGTGGGGAGAGAGGGGGATTAGAGTGAGACTGTCACAGGGCTGTGGGGAGAGAGGGGGACGGGGGATTAGAGTGAGACTGTCACAGGGCTGTAGGGGGAGAGAGGGGCATGGGGGATTACAGTGACACTGTCACAGGGCTGTAGGGAGAGAGGGGGACGGGGTTTAGAGTGAGACTGTCACAGGGCTGTGGGGAGAGGGGGACGGGGGATTAGAGTGAGACTGTCAGAGGGCTGTAGGGGGAGAGAGGGGCACGGGGGATTACAGTGAGACTGTCACAGGGCTGTGGAGTGAGAGGGGGACGGGGGATTAGAGTGAGACTGACACAGGACTGTAGGGAGAGAGGGGGACGGGGGATTAGAGTGAGACTGTCACAGGGCTGTAGGGAGAGTGGGGGACGGGGGATTAGAGTGAGACTGAGAGAGGGGGACGGGGATTAGAGTGAGACTGAGAGAGAGGGACGGGGGATTAGAGTGAGACTGAGAGAGGGGGACGGGGGATTAGAGTGAGACTGAGAGAGGGGGACGGGGGATTAGAGTGAGACTGTCACAGGGCTGTGGGGAGAGAGGGGGACGGGGGATTAGAGTGAGACTGTCACAGGGCTGTGGGGAGAGAGGGGGACGGGGTTTAGAGTGAGACTGTCACAGGGCTGTGGGGAGAGAGGGGGATGGGGGATTAGACTGAGACTGTCACGGCTGTGGGGAGAGAGGGGGACGGGGATTAGAGTGAGACTGTCACAGGGTTGTGGGGAGAGAGGGGGACGGGGGATTCGAGTGAGACTGACACAGGGCTGTGGGGAGAGAGGGGGACGGGGGATTAGAGTGAAACTGTCACGGCTGTGGGGAGAGAGGGGGACGGGGAATTAGAGTGAGACTGTCACAGGGCTGTGGGGAGAGAGGGGGATTAGAGTGAGACTGTCACAGGGTTGTGGGGAGAGAGGGGGACGGGGGGATTCGAGTGAGACTGACACAGGGCTGTGGGGAGAGAGGGGGACGGGGGATTAGAGTGAGACTGTCACAGGGCTGTGGGGAGAGAGGGGGACGGGGTTTAGAGTGAGACTGTCACAGGGCTGTGGGGAGAGAGGGGGACGGGGGATTAGAGTGAGACTCACACAGGGCTGTGGGGAGAGAGGCGGACGGGGGATTCGAGTGAGACTGTCACAGGGCTGTGGGGAGAGAGGGGGATTAGAGTGAGACTGACACAGGGCTGTGGGGAGAGAGGGGGACGGGGGATTAGAGTGAGACTGAGAGAGAGGGACGGGGGATTCGAGTGAGACTGACACAGGGCTGTGGGGAGAGAGGGGGACGGGGGATTAGACTGAGACTGTCACGGCTGTGGGGAGAGAGGGGGACGGGGGATTCGAGTGAGACTGACACAGGGCTGTGGGGAGAGAGGGGGATTAGAGTGAAACTGTCACGGCTGTGGGGAGAGAGGGGGACGGGGGATTAGAGTGAGACTGAGAGAGGGGGACGGGGGGATTAGAGTGAGACTGTCACAGGGCTGTGGGGAGAGAGGGGGACGGGGGATTAGAGTGAGACTGAGAGAGGGGGACGGGGGATTAGAGTGAGACTGACACAGGGCTGTGGGGAGAGAGGGGGACGGGGTTTAGAGTGAGACTGACACAGGGCTGTGGGGAGAGAGGGGGATGGGGGATTAGACTGAGACTGTCACAGGGCTGTGGGGAGAGAGGAGGATTAGAGTGAGACTGTCACAGGGCTGTGGGGAGAGAGGGGGATTAGAGTGAGACTGTCACAGGGTTGTGGGGAGAGAGGGGGACGGGGGATTCGAGTGAGACTGTCACAGGGCTGTAGGGAGAGAGGGGGACGGGGGAATTAGAGTGACAGTCACAGGGCTGTTGGGAGAGAGGGGGACGGGGGATTACAGTGAGACTGTCACAGGGCTGTTGGGAGAGAGGGGGGACGGGGGATTAGAGTGAGACTGTCACAGGGCTGTGGGGGAGAGAGGGGGACGGGGGATTAGAGTGAGACTGAGAGAGGGGGACGGGGGATTAGAGTGAGACTGAGAGAGAGGGACGGGGGATTCGAGTGAGACTGATACAGGGTTGTGGGGAGAGAGGGGGACGGGGGATTAGAGTGAGACTTACACAGGGCTGTGGGGAGAGAGGGGGACGGGGTTTAGAGTGAGACTGACACAGGGCTGTGGGGAGAGAGTGGGACGGGGGATTAGAGTGAGACTGACACAGGGCTGTGGGGAGAGAGGGGGACGGGGTTTAGAGTGAGACTGTCACAGGGCTGTGGGGGAGAGAGGGGGATGGGGGATTAGACTGAGACTGTCACAGGGCTGTGGGGAGAGAGGAGGATTAGAGTGAGACTGTCACAGGGCTGTGGGGAGAGAGGGGGACGGGGAATTAGAGTGAGACTGTCACAGGGCTGTGGGGAGAGAGGGGGATTAGAGTGAGACTGTCACAGGGTTGTGGGGAGAGAGGGGGACGGGGGATTCGAGTGAGACTGTCACAGGGCTGTGGGGAGAGAGGGGGACGGGGGAATTAGAGTGACAGTCACAGGGCTGTTGGGAGAGAGGGGGACGGGGGATTACAGTGAGACTGTCACATGGCTGTGGGGAGAGAGGGGGATTAGAGTGACAGTCACAGGGCTGTTGGGAGAGAGGGGGACGGGGGATTACAGTGAGACTGTCACATGGCTGTTGGGAGAGAGGGGGATGGGGTTTAGAGTGAGACTGTCACAGGGCTGTGGGGAGAGAGGGGGACGGGGTTTAGAGTGAGACTGTCACAGGGCTGTGGAGTGAGAGGGGGACAGGGGGATTAGAGTGAGACTGTCACAGGGCTGTTGGGAGAGAGGGGGACGGGGGATTAGAGTGAGACTGTCACAGGGCTCTGGGGAGAGAGTGGGACGGGGGATTAGAGTGAGACTGTCACAGGGCTGTGCGGAGAGAGTGGGACGGGGGATTAGAGTGAGACTGACACAGGGCTGTGGGGAGAGAGGGGGACGGGGTTTAGAGTGAGACTGTCACAGGGCTGTGGGGAGAGAGGGGGATGGGGGATTAGACTGAGACTGTCACAGGGCTGTGGGGAGAGAGGAGGATTAGAGTGAGACTGTCACAGGGCTGTGGGGAGAGAGGGGGACGGGGAATTAGAGTGAGACTGTCACAGGGCTGTGGGGAGAGAGGGGGATTAGAGTGAGACTGTCACAGGGTTGTGGGGAGAGAGGGGGACGGGGGATTCGAGTGAGACTGTCACAGGGCTGTGGGGAGAGAGGGGGACGGGGGAATTAGAGTGACAGTCACAGGGCTGTTGGGAGAGAGGGGGACGGGGGATTACAGTGAGACTGTCACATGGCTGTGGGGAGAGAGGGGGATTAGAGTGACAGTCACAGGGCTGTTGGGAGAGAGGGGGATGGGGTTTAGAGTGAGACTGTCACAGGGCTGTGGGGAGAGAGGGGGACGGGGTTTAGAGTGAGACTGTCACAGGGCTGTGGGGAGAGGGGGACAGGGGTGTAGAGTGAGACTGTCACAGGGCTGTGGAGTGAGAGGGGGACAGGGGGATTAGAGTGAGACTGTCACAGGGCTGTTGGGAGAGAGGGGGACGGGGGATTAGAGTGAGACTGTCACAGGGCTCTGGGGAGAGAGTGGGACGGGGGATTAGAGTGAGACTGTCACAGGGCTGTAGGGAGAGAGGGGGACGGGGGATTAGAGTGAGACTGAGAGAGGGGGACGGGGGATTAGAGTGAGACTGTCACAGGGCTGTGGGGAGAGAGGGGGACGGGGGATTAGAGTGAGACTGAGAGAGGGGGACGGGGGATTAGAGTGAGACTGAGAGAGAGGGACGGGGGATTCGAGTGAGACTGATACAGGGCTGTGGGGAGAGAGGGGGACGGGGGATTAGAGTGAGACTTACACAGGGCTGTGGGGAGAGAGGGGGACGGGGTTTAGAGTGAGACTGACACAGGGCTGTGGGGAGAGAGTGGGACGGGGGATTAGAGTGAGACTGACACAGGGCTGTGGGGAGAGAGGGGGACGGGGTTTAGAGTGAGACTGTCACAGGGCTGTGGGGAGAGAGTGGGACGGGGGATTAGAGTGAGACTCACAGGGCTGTAGGGAGAGAGGGGGGACCGGGGATTCGAGTGAGACTGTCACAGGGCTGTGGGGAGAGAGGGGGACGGGGTTTAGAGTGAGACTGACACAGGGCTGTGGGGAGAGAGTGGGACGGGGGATTAGAGTGAGACTGTCACAGGGCTGTGGGGAGAGAGGGGGACGGGGGATTAGACTGAGACTGTCACAGGGCTGTGGGGAGAGAGGAGGATTAGAGTGAGTCTGTCACAGGGCTGTGGGGAGAGAGGGGGACGGGGAATTAGAGTGAGACTGTCACAGGGCTGTGGGGAGAGAGGGGGATTAGAGTGAGACTGTCACAGGGTTGTGGGGAGAGAGGGGGACGGGGGATTAGAGTGAGACTGAGAGAGAGGGACGGGGGATTCGAGTGAGACTGACACGGCTGTGTGGAGAGAGGGGGACGGGGGATTAGAGTGAGACTGACACAGGGCTGTGGGGAGAGAGGGGGACGGGGGATTAGAGTGAGACTGTGAGAGGGGGACGGGGGATTAGAGTGAGACTGACACAGGGCTGTGGGGAGAGAGGGGGACGGGGGATTAGAGTGAGACTGACACAGGGCTGTGGGGAGAGAGGGGGACGGGGGATTAGAGTGAGACAGAGAGGGGGACGGGGGATTAGAGTGAGACTGAGAGAGGGGGACGGGGGATTAGAGTGAGACTGACACAGGGCTGTGTGGAGAGAGGGGGACGGGGGATTAGAGTGAGACTGACACAGGGCTGTGGGGAGAGAGAGGGGGACGGGGGATTAGAGTGAGACTGAGAGAGGGGGACGGGGGATTAGAGTGAGACTGAGAGAGAGGGACGGGGGATTCGAGTGAGACTGACACAGGGCTGTAGGGAGAGAGGGGGACGGGGGATTAGAGTGAGACTGACACAGGGCTGTGGGGAGAGAGGGGGACGGGGGATTAGAGTGAGACTGAGAGAGGGGGACGGGGGATTAGAGTGAGACTGAGAGAGGGGGACGGGGGATTAGAGTGAGACTGACACAGGGCTGTGGGGAGAGAGGGGGACGGGGGATTAGAGTGAGACTGACACAGGGCTGTGGGGAGAGAGGGGGACGGGGGATTAGAGTGAGACTGAGAGAGGGGGACGGGGGATTAGAGTGAGACTGACACAGGGCTGTGGGGAGAGAGGGGGACGGGGGATTAGAGTGAGACTGTCACAGGGCTGTGGGGAGAGAGGGGGACGGGGGATTAGAGTGAGACTGTCACAGGGTTGTGGGGAGAGAGGGGGACGGGGGATTCGAGTGAGACTGACACAGGGCTGTGGGGAGAGAGGGGGACGGGGGATTAGAGTGAGACTGACACAGGGCTGTGGGGAGAGAGGGGGACGGGGGATTAGAGTGAAACTGTCACGGCTGTGGGGAGAGAGGGGGACGGGGGATTAGAGTGAGACTGTCACAGGGCTGTAGGGGGAGAGAGGGGCATGGGGGATTACAGTGAGACTGTCACAGGGCTGTAGGGAGAGAGGGGGACGGGGTTTTGAGTGAGACTGTCACAGGGCTGTGGGGAGAGGGGGACAGGGGATTAGAGTGAGACTGTCAGAGGGCTGTAGGGGGAGAGAGGGGCACGGGGGATTACAGTGAGACTGTCACAGGGCTGTGGAGTGAGAGGGGGACGGGGGATTAGAGTGAGACTGACACAGGACTGTAGGGAGAGAGGGGGACGGGGGATTAGAGTGAGACTGTCACAGGGCTGTAGGGAGAGTGGGGGACGGGGGATTAGAGTGAGACTGAGAGAGGGGGACGGGGATTAGAGTGAGACTGAGAGAGAGGGACGGGGGATTAGAGTGAGACTGAGAGAGGGGGACGGGGGATTAGAGTGAGACTGAGAGAGGGGGACGGGGGATTAGAGTGAGACTGTCACAGGGCTGTGGGGAGAGAGGGGGACGGGGGATTAGAGTGAGACTGTCACGGGGCTGTGGGGAGAGAGGGGGACGGGGTTTAGAGTGAGACTGTCACAGGGCTGTGGGGAGAGAGGGGGATGGGGGATTAGACTGAGACTGTCACGGCTGTGGGGAGAGAGGGGGACGGGGATTAGAGTGAGACTGTCACAGGGTTGTGGGGAGAGAGGGGGACGGGGGATTCGAGTGAGACTGACACAGGGCTGTGGGGAGAGAGGGGGACGGGGGATTAGAGTGAAACTGTCACGGCTGTGGGGAGAGAGGGGGACGGGGAATTAGAGTGAGACTGTCACAGGGCTGTGGGGAGAGAGGGGGATTAGAGTGAGACTGTCACAGGGTTTTGGGGAGAGAGGGGGACGGGGGATTCGAGTGAGACTGACACAGGGCTGTGGGGAGAGAGGGGGACGGGGGATTAGAGTGAGACTGTCACAGGGCTGTGGGGAGAGAGGGGGACGGGGTTTAGAGTGAGACTGTCACAGGGCTGTGGGGAGAGAGGGGGACGGGGGATTAGAGTGAGACTGACACAGGGCTGTGGGGAGAGAGGGGGATTAGAGTGAGACTGAAAGAGGGGGACGGGGGATTAGAGTGAGACTGTCACAGGGCTGTGGGGAGAGAGGGGGACGGGGGATTAGAGTGAGACTGAGAGAGGGGGACGGGGGATTAGAGTGAGACTGAGAGAGAGGGACGGGGGATTCGAGTGAGACTGACACAGGGCTGTGGGGAGAGAGGGGGACGGGGGATTAGACTGAGACTGTCACGGCTGTGGGGAGAGAGGGGGACGGGGGATTCGAGTGAGACTGACACAGGGCTGTGGGGAGAGAGGGGGACGGGGGATTAGAGTGAAACAGTCACGGCTGTGGGGAGAGAGGGGGACGGGGGATTAGAGTGAGACTGAGAGAGGGGGACGGGGGATTAGAGTGAGACTGAGAGACGGGGACGGGGGATTAGAGTGAGACTGTCACAGGGCTGTGGGGAGAGAGGGGGACGGGGGATTAGAGTGAGACTGAGAGAGTGGGACGGGGGATTAGAGTAAGACTGACACAGGGCTGTGGGGAGAGAGGGGGACGGGGTTTAGAGTGAGACTGACACAGGGCTGTGGGGAGAGAGGGGGATGGGGGATTAGACTGAGACTGTCACAGGGCTGTGGGGAGAGAGGAGGATTAGAGTGAGACTGTCACAGGGCTGTGGGGAGAGAGGGGGACGGGGAATTAGAGTGAGACTGTCACAGGGCTGTGGGGACAGAGGGGGATTAGAGTGAGACTGTCACAGGGTTGTGGGGAGAGAGGGGGACGGGGGATTCGAGTGAGACTGTCACAGGGCTGTGGGGAGAGAGGGGGACGGGGGAATTAGAGTGACAGTCACAGGGCTGTTGGGAGAGAGGGGGACGGGGGATTCGAGTGAGACTGTCACAGGGCTGTGGGGAGAGAGGGGGACGGGGGAATTAGAGTGACAGTCACAGGGCTGTTGGGAGAGAGGGGGACGGGGGATTAGAGTAAGACTGACACAGGGCTGTGGGGAGAGAGTGGGACGGGGGATTAGAGTGAGACTGTCACAGGGCTGTTGGGAGAGAGGGGGACGGGGGATTAGAGTGAGACTGTCACAGGGCTGTGGGGAGAGAGGGGGACGGGGGATTAGAGTGAGACTGAGAGAGGGGGACGGGGGATTAGAGTGAGACTGAGAGAGAGGGACGGGGGATTCGAGTGAGACTGACACAGGGCTGTGGGGAGAGAGGGGGACGGGGGATTAGAGTGAGACTTACACAGGGCTGTGGGGAGAGAGGGGGACGGGGTTTAGAGTGAGACTGACACAGGGCTGTGGGGAGAGAGTGGGACGGGGGATTAGAGTGAGACTGACACAGGGCTGTGGGGAGAGAGGGGGACGGGGTTTAGAGTGAGACTGTCACAGGGCTGTGGGGAGAGAGGGGGATGGGGGATTAGACTGAGACTGTCACAGGGCTGTGGGGAGAGAGGAGGATTAGAGTGAGACTGTCACAGGGCTGTGGGGAGAGAGGGGGATTAGAGTGAGACTGTCACAGGGTTGTGGGGAGAGAGGGGGACGGGGGATTCGAGTGAGACTGTCACAGGGCTGTGGGGAGAGAGGGGGACGGGGGAATTAGAGTGACAGTCACAGGGCTGTTGGGAGAGAGGGGGACGGGGGATTACAGTGAGACTGTCACATGGCTGTGGGGAGAGAGGGGGATTAGAGTGACAGTCACAGGGCTGTTGGGAGAGAGGGGGACGGGGTTTAGAGTGAGACTGTCACAGGGCTGTGGGGAGAGAGGGGGACGGGGTTTAGAGTGAGACTGTCACAGGGCTGTGGGGAGAGGGGGACAGGGGGATTAGAGTGAGACTGTCACAGGGCTGTTGGGAGAGAGGGGGACGGGGGATTAGAGTGAGACTGTCACAGGGCTCTGGGGAGAGAGGGGGACGGGGGATTAGAGTGAGACTGTCACAGGGCTGTAGGGAGAGAGGGGGACAGGGGGATTAGAGTGAGACTGTCACAGGGCTGTTGGGAGAGAGGGGGACGGGGGATTAGAGTGAGACTGTCACAGGGCTCTGGGGAGAGAGGGGAACGGGGGATTAGAGTGAGACTGTCACAGGGCTGTAGGGAGAGAGGGGGACGGGGGATTAGAGTGAGACTGAGAGAGGGGGACGGGGGATTAGAGTGAGACTGAGAGAGGGGGACGGGGGATTAGAGTGAGACTGTCACAGGGCTGTGGGGAGAGAGGGGGACGGGGGATTAGAGTGAGACTGAGAGAGGGGGACGGGGGATTAGAGTGAGACTGAGAGAGAGGGACGGGGGATTCGAGTGAGACTGACACAGGGCTGTGGGGAGAGAGGGGGACGGGGGATTAGAGTGAGACTGACACAGGGCTGTGGGGAGAGAGGGGGACGGGGGATTAGAGTGAGACTGAGAGAGGGGGATGGGGGATTAGAGTGAGACTGAGAGAGGGGGACGGGGGATTAGAGTGAGACTGACACAGGGCTGTGGGGAGAGAGGGGGACGGGGGATTAGAGTGAGACTGACACAGGGCTGTGGGGAGAGAGGGGGACGGGGGATTAGAGTGAGACTGAGAGAGGGGGACGGGGGATTAGAGTGAGACTGACACAGGGCTGTGGGGAGAGAGGGGGACGGGGGATTAGAGTGAGACTGTCACAGGGCTGTGGGGAGAGAGAGGGACGGGGGATTAGAGTGAGACTGTCACAGGGTTGTGGGGAGAGAGGGGGACGGGGGATTCGAGTGAGACTGACACAGGGCTGTGGGGAGAGAGGGGGACGGGGGATTAGAGTGAGACTGACACAGGGCTGTGGGGAGAGAGGGGGACGGGGGATTAGAGTGAAACTGTCACGGCTGTGGGGAGAGAGGGGGACGGGGGATTAGAGTGAGACTGTCACAGGGCTGTAGGGGGAGAGAGGGGCATGGGGGATTACAGTGAGACTGTCACAGGGCTGTAGGGAGAGAGGGGGACGGGGTTTAGAGTGAGACTGTCACAGGGCTGTGGGGAGAGGGGGACAGGGGATTAGAGTGAGACTGTCAGAGGGCTGTAGGGGGAGAGAGGGGCACGGGGGATTACAGTGAGACTGTCACAGGGCTGTGGAGTGAGAGGGGGACGGGGGATTAGAGTGAGACTGACACAGGACTGTAGGGAGAGAGGGGGACGGGGGATTAGAGTGAGACTGACACAGGACTGTAGGGAGAGAGGGGCACGGGGGATTACAGTGAGACTGTCACAGGGCTGTGGAGTGAGAGGGGGACGGGGGATTAGAGTGAGACTGACACAGGACTGTAGGGAGAGAGGGGGACGGGGGATTAGAGTGAGACTGTCACAGGACTGTAGGGAGAGAGGGGGACGGGGGATTAGAGTGAGACTGAGAGAGGGGGACGGGGATTAGAGTGAGACTGAGAGAGAGGGACGGGGGATTAGAGTGAGACTGAGAGAGGGGTACGGGGGATTAGAGTGAGACTGAGAGAGGGGGACGGGGGATTAGAGTGAGACTGTCACAGGGCTGTGGGGAGAGAGGGGGACGGGGGATTAGAGTGAGACTGTCACAGGGCTGTGGGGAGAGAGGGGGACGGGGTTTAGAGTGAGACTGTCACAGGGCTGTGGGGAGAGAGGGGGATGGGGGATTAGACTGAGACTGTCACGGCTGTGGGGAGAGAGGGGGACGGGGATTAGAGTGAGACTGTCACAGGGTTGTGGGGAGAGAGGGGGACGGGGGATTCGAGTGAGACTGACACAGGGCTGTGGGGAGAGAGGGGGACGGGGGATTAGAGTGAAACTGTCACGGCTGTGGGGAGAGAGGGGGACGGGGAATTAGAGTGAGACTGTCACAGGGCTGTGGGGAGAGAGGGGGATTAGAGTGAGACTGTCACAGGGTTTTGGGGAGAGAGGGGGACGGGGGATTCGAGTGAGACTGACACAGGGCTGTGGGGAGAGAGGGGGACGGGGGATTAGAGTGAGACTGTCACAGGGCTGTGGGGAGAGAGGGGGACGGGGTTTAGAGTGAGACTGTCACAGGGCTGTGGGGAGAGAGGGGGACGGGGGATTAGAGTGAGACTCACACGGCTGTGGGGAGAGAGGGGGACGGGGGATTCGAGTGAGACTGTCACAGGGCTGTGGGGAGAGAGGGATTAGAGTGAGACTGTCACAGGGCTGTGGGGAGAGAGGGGGATTAGAGTGAGACTGACACAGGGCTGTGGGGAGAGAGGGGGACGGGGGATTAGAGTGAGACTGACACAGGGCTGTGGGGAGAGAGGGGGATTAGAGTGAGACTGAAAGAGGGGGACGGGGGATTAGAGTGAGACTGTCACAGGGCTGTGGGGAGAGAGGGGGACGGGGGATTAGAGTGAGACTGAGAGAGGGGGACGGGGGATTAGAGTGAGACTGAGAGAGAGGGACGGGGGATTCGAGTGAGACTGACACAGGGCTGTGGGGAGAGAGGGGGACGGGGGATTAGACTGAGACTGTCACGGCTGTGGGGAGAGAGGGGGACGGGGGATTCGAGTGAGACTGACACAGGGCTGTGGGGGAGAGAGGGGGACGGGGGATTAGAGTGAAACTGTCACGGCTGTGGGGAGAGAGGGGGACGGGGGATTAGAGTGAGACTGAGAGAGGGGACGGGGGATTAGAGTGAGACTGAGAGAGGGGGACGGGGGATTAGAGTGAGACTGTCACAGGGCTGTGGGGAGAGAGGGGGACGGGGGATTAGAGTGAGACTGAGAGAGTGGGACGGGGGATTAGAGTAAGACTGACACAGGGCTGTGGGGAGAGAGGGGGACGGGGTTTAGAGTGAGACTGACACAGGGCTGTGGGGAGAGAGGGGGATGGGGGATTAGACTGAGACTGTCACAGGGCTGTGGGGAGAGAGGAGGATTACAGTGAGACTGTCACAGGGCTGTGGAGTGAGAGGGGGACGGGGGATTAGAGTGAGACTGACACAGGACTGTAGGGAGAGAGGGGGACGGGGGATTAGAGTGAGACTGACACAGGACTGTAGGGAGAGAGGGGCACGGGGGATTACAGTGAGACTGTCACAGGGCTGTGGAGTGAGAGGGGGACGGGGGATTAGAGTGAGACTGACACAGGACTGTAGGGAGAGAGGGGGACGGGGGATTAGAGTGAGACTGTCACAGGACTGTAGGGAGAGAGGGGGACGGGGGATTAGAGTGAGACTGAGAGAGGGGGACGGGGATTAGAGTGAGACTGAGAGAGAGGGACGGGGGATTAGAGTGAGACTGAGAGAGGGGTACGGGGGATTAGAGTGAGACTGAGAGAGGGGGACGGGGGATTAGAGTGAGACTGTCACAGGGCTGTGGGGAGAGAGGGGGACGGGGGATTAGAGTGAGACTGTCACAGGGCTGTGGGGAGAGAGGGGGACGGGGTTTAGAGTGAGACTGTCACAGGGCTGTGGGGAGAGAGGGGGATGGGGGATTAGACTGAGACTGTCACGGCTGTGGGGAGAGAGGGGGACGGGGATTAGAGTGAGACTGTCACAGGGTTGTGGGGAGAGAGGGGGACGGGGGATTCGAGTGAGACTGACACAGGGCTGTGGGGAGAGAGGGGGACGGGGGATTAGAGTGAAACTGTCACGGCTGTGGGGAGAGAGGGGGACGGGGAATTAGAGTGAGACTGTCACAGGGCTGTGGGGAGAGAGGGGGATTAGAGTGAGACTGTCACAGGGTTTTGGGGAGAGAGGGGGACGGGGGATTCGAGTGAGACTGACACAGGGCTGTGGGGAGAGAGGGGGACGGGGGATTAGAGTGAGACTGTCACAGGGCTGTGGGGAGAGAGGGGGACGGGGTTTAGAGTGAGACTGTCACAGGGCTGTGGGGAGAGAGGGGGACGGGGGATTAGAGTGAGACTCACACGGCTGTGGGGAGAGAGGGGGACGGGGGATTCGAGTGAGACTGTCACAGGGCTGTGGGGAGAGAGGGATTAGAGTGAGACTGTCACAGGGCTGTGGGGAGAGAGGGGGATTAGAGTGAGACTGACACAGGGCTGTGGGGAGAGAGGGGGACGGGGGATTAGAGTGAGACTGACACAGGGCTGTGGGGAGAGAGGGGGATTAGAGTGAGACTGAAAGAGGGGGACGGGGGATTAGAGTGAGACTGTCACAGGGCTGTGGGGAGAGAGGGGGACGGGGGATTAGAGTGAGACTGAGAGAGGGGGACGGGGGATTAGAGTGAGACTGAGAGAGAGGGACGGGGGATTCGAGTGAGACTGACACAGGGCTGTGGGGAGAGAGGGGGACGGGGGATTAGACTGAGACTGTCACGGCTGTGGGGAGAGAGGGGGACGGGGGATTCGAGTGAGACTGACACAGGGCTGTGGGGAGAGAGGGGGACGGGGGATTAGAGTGAAACTGTCACGGCTGTGGGGAGAGAGGGGGACGGGGGATTAGAGTGAGACTGAGAGAGGGGGACGGGGGATTAGAGTGAGACTGAGAGAGGGGGACGGGGGATTAGAGTGAGACTGTCACAGGGCTGTGGGGAGAGAGGGGGACGGGGGATTAGAGTGAGACTGAGAGAGTGGGACGGGGGATTAGAGTAAGACTGACACAGGGCTGTGGGGAGAGAGGGGGACGGGGTTTAGAGTGAGACTGACACAGGGCTGTGGGGAGAGAGGGGGATGGGGGATTAGACTGAGACTGTCACAGGGCTGTGGGGAGAGAGGAGGATTAGAGTGAGACTGTCACAGGGCTGTGGGGAGAGAGGGGGACGGGGAATTAGAGTGAGACTGTCACAGGGCTGTGGGGACAGAGGGGGATTAGAGTGAGACTGTCACAGGGTTGTGGGGAGAGAGGGGGACGGGGGATTCGAGTGAGACTGTCACAGGGCTGTGGGGAGAGAGGGGGACGGGGGAATTAGAGTGAGACTGACACAGGGCTGTGGGGAGAGAGGGGGATTAGAGTGAGACTGAAAGAGGGGGACGGGGGTTTCGAGTGAGACTGACACGGCTGTGGGGAGAGAGGG
Source organism: Hemitrygon akajei (assembly GCF_048418815.1). Classification (NCBI taxonomy): domain Eukaryota; kingdom Metazoa; phylum Chordata; class Chondrichthyes; order Myliobatiformes; family Dasyatidae; genus Hemitrygon; species Hemitrygon akajei. Next base: position 1,839,970 of record NC_133127.1, on the reverse strand, counting down.
GGACGGGGGATTCGAGTGAGACTGTCACAGGGCTGTGGGGAGAGAGGGATTAGAGTGAGACTGTCACAGGGCTGTGGGGAGAGAGGGGGATTAGAGTGAGACTGACACAGGGCTGTGGGGAGAGAGGGGGATGGGGGATTAGAGTGAGACTGACACAGGGCTGTGGGGAGAGAGGTGGATTAGAGTGAGACTGAAAGAGGGGGACGGGGGATTCGAGTGAGACTGACACAGGGCTGTGGGGAGAGAGGGGGACGGGGGATTAGACTGAGACTGTCACGGCTGTGGGGAGAGAGGGGGACGGGGGATTCGAGTGAGACTGACACAGGGCTGTGGGGAGAGAGGGGGACGGGGGATTAGAGTGAAACTGTCACGGCTGTGGGGAGAGAGGGGGACGGGGGATTAGAGTGAGACTGAGAGAGGGGGACGGGGGATTAGAGTGAGACTGAGAGAGGGGGACGGGGGATTAGAGTGAGACTGTTACAGGGCTGTGGGGAGAGAGGGGGACGGGGGATTAGAGTGAGACTGAGAGAGTGGGACGGGGGATTAGAGTAAGACTGACACAGGGCTGTGGGGAGAGAGGGGGACGGGGTTTAGAGTGAGACTGACACAGGGCTGTGGGGAGAGAGGGGGATGGGGGATTAGACTGAGACTGTCACAGGGCTGTGGGGAGAGAGGAGGATTAGAGTGAGACTGTCACAGGGCTGTGGGGAGAGAGGGGGACGGGGAATTAGAGTGAGACTGTCACAGGGCTGTGGGGACAGAGGGGGATTAGAGTGAGACTGTCACAGGGTTGTGGGGAGAGAGGCGGACGGGGGATTCGAGTGAGACTGTCACAGGGCTGTGGGGAGAGAGGGGGACGGGGGAATTAGAGTGACAGTCACAGGGCTGTTGGGAGAGAGGGGGACGGGGGATTCGAGTGAGACTGTCACAGGGCTGTGGGGAGAGAGGGGGACGGGGGAATTAGAGTGACAGTCACAGGGCTGTTGGGAGAGAGGGGGACGGGGGATTAGAGTAAGACTGACACAGGGCTGTGGGGAGAGAGTGGGACGGGGGATTAGAGTGAGACTGTCACAGGGCTGTTGGGAGAGAGGGGGACGGGGGATTAGAGTGAGACTGTCACAGGGCTGTGGGGAGAGAGGGGGACGGGGGATTAGAGTGAGACTGAGAGAGGGGGTCGGGGGATTAGAGTGAGACTGAGAGAGAGGGACGGGGGATTCGAGTGAGACTGACACAGGGCTGTGGGGAGAGAGGGGGACGGGGTTTAGAGTGAGACTGACACAGGGCTGTGGGGAGAGAGTGGGACGGGGGATTAGAGTGAGACTGACACAGGGCTGTGGGGAGAGAGGGGGACGGGGTTTAGAGTGAGACTGTCACAGGGCTGTGGGGAGAGAGGGGGATGGGGGATTAGACTGAGACTGTCACAGGGCTGTGGGGAGAGAGGAGGATTAGAGTGAGACTGTCACAGGGCTGTGGGGAGAGAGGGGGATTAGAGTGAGACTGTCACAGGGTTGTGGGGAGAGAGGGGGACGGGGGATTCGAGTGAGACTGTCACAGGGCTGTGGGGAGAGAGGGGGACGGGGGAATTAGAGTGACAGTCACAGGGCTGTTGGGAGAGAGGGGGACGGGGGATTACAGTGAGACTGTCACATGGCTGTGGGGAGAGAGGGGGATTAGAGTGACAGTCACAGGGCTGTTGGGAGAGAGGGGGACGGGGTTTAGAGTGAGACTGTCACAGGGCTGTGGGGAGAGAGGGGGACGGGGTTTAGAGTGAGACTGTCACAGGGCTGTGGGGAGAGGGGGACAGGGGGATTAGAGTGAGACTGTCACAGGGCTGTTGGGAGAGAGGGGGACGGGGGATTAGAGTGAGACTGTCACAGGGCTCTGGGGAGAGAGGGGGACGGGGGATTAGAGTGAGACTGTCACAGGGCTGTAGGGAGAGAGGGGGACAGGGGGATTAGAGTGAGACTGTCACAGGGCTGTTGGGAGAGAGGGGGACGGGGGATTAGAGTGAGACTGTCACAGGGCTCTGGGGAGAGAGGGGAACGGGGGATTAGAGTGAGACTGTCACAGGGCTGTAGGGAGAGAGGGGGACGGGGGATTAGAGTGAGACTGAGAGAGGGGGACGGGGGATTAGAGTGAGACTGAGAGAGGGGGACGGGGGATTAGAGTGAGACTGTCACAGGGCTGTGGGGAGAGAGGGGGACGGGGGATTAGAGTGAGACTGAGAGAGGGGGACGGGGGATTAGAGTGAGACTGAGAGAGAGGGACGGGGGATTCGAGTGAGACTGACACAGGGCTGTGGGGAGAGAGGGGGACGGGGGATTAGAGTGAGACTGACACAGGGCTGTGGGGAGAGAGGGGGACGGGGGATTAGAGTGAGACTGAGAGAGGGGGACGGGGGATTAGAGTGAGACTGACACAGGGCTGTGGGGAGAGAGGGGGACGGGGGATTAGAGTGAGACTGACACAGGGCTGTGGGGAGAGAGGAGGACGGGGGATTAGAGTGAGACAGAGAGGGGGACGGGGGATTAGAGTGAGACTGAGAGAGGGAGACGGGGGATTAGAGTGAGACTGACACAGGGCTGTGGGGAGAGAGGGGGACGGGGGATTAGAGTGAGACTGACACAGGGCTGTGGGGAGAGAGGGGGATTAGAGTGAGACTGTCACAGGGCTCTGGGGAGAGAGGGGGACGGGGGATTAGAGTGAGACTGACACAGGGCTGAAGGGAGAGAGAGGGGGATTAGAGTGAGACTGTCACAGGGCTGTGGGGAGAGAGGGGGACGGGGGATTAGAGTGAGACTGACACAGGGCTGTGGGGAGAGTGGGGGACGGGGGATTCGAGTGAGACTGTCACAGGGCTGTGGGGAGAGAGGGGGACGGGGGATTAGAGTGAGACTGAGAGAGGGGGACGGGGGATTAGAGTGAGACTGAGAGAGAGGGACGGGGGATTCGAGTGAGACTGACACAGGGCTGTGGGGAGAGAGGGGGACGGGGGATTAGAGTGAGACTGAGAGAGGGGGACGGGGGATTAGAGTGAGACTGTCACAGGGCTGTGGGGAGAGAGGGGGACGGGGGATTAGAGTGAGACTGAGAGAGGGGGACGGGGGATTAGAGTGAGACTGAGAGAGAGGGACGGGGGATTCGAGTGAGACTGACACAGGGCTGTGGGGAGAGAGGGGGACGGGGGATTAGAGTGAGACTTACACAGGGCTGTGGGGAGAGAGGGGGACGGGGTTTAGAGTGAGACTGACACAGGGCTGTGGGGAGAGAGTGGGACGGGGGATTAGAGTGAGACTGACACAGGGCTGTGGGGAGAGAGGGGGACGGGGTTTAGAGTGAGACTGTCACAGGGCTGTGGGGAGAGAGGGGGATGGGGGATTAGACTGAGACTGTCACAGGGCTGTGGGGAGAGAGGAGGATTAGAGTGAGACTGTCACAGGGCTGTGGGGAGCGAGGGGGATTAGAGTGAGACTGTCACAGGGTTGTGGGGAGAGAGGGGGACGGGGGATTCGAGTGAGACTGTCACAGGGCTGTGGGGAGAGAGGGGGACGGGGGAATTAGAGTGACAGTCACAGGGCTGTTGGGAGAGAGGGGGACGGGGGATTACAGTGAGACTGTCACATGGCTGTGGGGAGAGAGGGGGATTAGAGTGACAGTCACAGGGCTGTTGGGAGAGAGGGGGGCGGGGTTTAGAGTGAGACTGTCACAGGGCTGTGGGGAGAGAGGGGGACGGGGTTTAGAGTGAGACTGTCACAGGTCTCTGGGGAGAGAGGGGGACGGGGGATTAGAGTGAGACTGTCACAGGGCTGTGGGGAGAGAGGGGGATGGGGGATTACAGTGAGACTGTCACAGGGCTGTGGGGAGAGAAGGGGACGGGGGATTAGAGTGAGACTGTCACAGGGCTCTGGGGAGAGAGGGGGACGGGGGATTAGAGTGAGACTGTCACAGGGCTGTAGGGAGAGAGGGGGACAGGGGGATTAGAGTGAGACTGTCACAGGGCTGTTGGGAGAGAGGGGGACGGGGGATTAGAGTGAGACTGTCACAGGGCTCTGGGGAGAGAGGGGGACGGGGGATTAGAGTGAGACTGTCACAGGGCTGTAGGGAGAGAGGGGGACGGGGGATTAGAGTGAGACTGAGAGAGGGGGACGGGGGATTAGAGTGAGACTGTCACAGGGCTGTGGGGAGAGAGGGGGACGGGGGATTAGAGTGAGACTGAGAGAGGGGGACGGGGGATTAGAGTGAGACTGTCACAGGGCTGTGGGGAGAGAGGGGGACGGGGGATTAGAGTGAGACTGAGAGAGGGGGACGGGGGATTAGAGTGAGACTGAGAGAGAGGGACGGGGGATTCGAGTGAGACTGACACAGGGCTGTGGGGAGAGAGGGGGACGGGGGATTAGAGTGAGACTGACACAGGGCTGTGGGGAGAGAGGGGGACGGGGGATTAGAGTGAGACTGAGAGAGGGGGACGGGGGATTAGAGTGAGACTGACACAGGGCTGTGGGGAGAGAGGGGGACGGGGGATTAGAGTGAGACTGACACAGGGCTGTGGGGAGAGAGGGGGACGGGGGATTAGAGTGAGACTGACACAGGGCTGTGGGGAGAGAGGGGGACCGGGGATTAGAGTGAGACAGAGAGGGGGACGGGGGATTAGAGTGAGACTGAGAGAGGGAGACGGGGGATTAGAGTGAGACTGACACAGGGCTGTGGGGAGAGAGGGGGACGGGGGATTAGAGTGAGACTGACACAGGGCTCGGGAGGGTGGGTCGGGTACAGTGTGTTTAGTGTGGGGTCTTACACAGGGCTCGGGATGGTGGGTCGGTTACAGTGTGTTTAGTGTGGGATCTGACACAGGGTTCGGGAGGGTGGGTCGGGTACAGTGTGTTTAGTGTGGGGTCTGACACAGGGTTCGGGAGGGTGGGTCGGGTACAGTGTGTTTAGTGTGGGGTCTGACACAGGGCTCGGGAGGGTGGGTCGGGTACAGTGTGTTTAGTGTGGGGTCTTACACAGGGCTCGGGATGGTGGGTCGGGTACAGTGTGTTTAGTGTGGGATCTGACACAGGGTTCGGGAGGGTGGGTCGGGTACAGTGTGTTTAGTGTGGGATCTGACACAGGGCTCGGTAGGGTGGGTCAGGAACAGTGTGTTTAGTGTGGGATCTGACACAGGGTTCGGGAGGGTGGGTCGGGTACAGAGTGTTTAGTGTGGGATCTGTCACAGGGCTCTGGAGGGTGGGTCGGGTACAGTGTGTTTAGTGTGGGGTCTGACACAGGGCTCGGGAGGGTGGGTCGGGTACAGTGTGTTTAGTGTGGGGTCTGACACAGGGCTCGGGATGGTGGGTCGGGTACAGTGTGTTTAGTGTGGGATCTGACACAGGGCTCGGGAGGTTGGGTCGGGTACAGTGTGTTTAGTGTGGGATCTGACACAGGGCTCGGGAGGGTGGGTCGGGTACAGTGTGTTTAGTGTGGGATCTGACACAGGGCTCGGGAGGTTGGTCGAGTGCAGTGTGTTTAGTGTGGGGTCTGACACAGGGTTCGGGAGGGTCGGTCAGATACAGTGTGTTTAGTGTGGGGTCTGACAGATCTACTCTCACTCTAGGGCTCGGAACTGGCCGGTTGGGCCTACGGACGCTGGAACATGCAGGGCTTTGACCTGAACCATAACTTCGCCAGCCTGAACTCCGTTTTCTGGGGCGTCCGAGGAAGCACAGACAAATTCCAGACGTGTCCGCAACCATTTCATTCCCATTCCCGACTACTACAGATCGCCCAATGCCACAGTGAGTCCTGTAGTGACCCCTTCCTCCCCCACCGATTTTAGTAAGCTGCCGTCACTCACCTCGAGACTCTGACTGCATATCGACCTCGGGACCTTCTCTCAACAGGAATATAGAACACAGTACAGGCCAGGAACAGCCCTTCGGCCCACAATGCTGTGCCAAACAAATTTGATTGGTAACCAAATGGGTAACTGATTTCTTCTGCCTGCACAGTGTCCATGTCCTTCCATTTCCCTCACATTCACATGTCTATCTAAACGTCTCTTAAAAACCCCCGTTGTTTCTACTTCTGGCACCACCCCTGGCGCCCTCCACTCCACTCACATCTCAGTTGAACCTACCCACTTTCACCTTTAATGCGTGCCCACTACTATTGGACATTTCAACCCTGGCATACAAATACTCCCCGTCTACTCTATCTGTGCCTCTCTTAATCATATAACCCTCTATCAGATCTCCCCTCAGCCTCTGCCACTCCAGAGGAACCAACCCCAGTTTGTTCAGCATCCTGGTGAAGCTCCTCTGCACCCTCTCCAAAACCGGACATCCTTCCTATAGTGGGGCGACCAGAAGCTCCCACGGGTACGGGCACTTGGGATGGGGTACCTGGGGAAAGCGGCAGAGAAAGTGATAGGGAGACCGTTCTAGAGGGTCAAGGAAGGAATTAAAATCTGATGGTACCTCGGCAGAGAATAGAGCCCTCGGGAGTCAGTGTGGAGCCACAGGAAGTAAACGTTTCCCCTCTGGATTAGCTGTGGAGAAACTCATGGAAGCCAGGAATGGGGAATCCCTCCAGCAGACCAACAAGAGAACACAGGAGGCGTTGCCTGCCTTGTATAGGTGGCAGGGGATAGCCTGCCTGCCGAAAAGCTCGGGACAGGAACTGCTGATGCTCTGCTGGAGACGTTTGTCTCAATGTCAGGTTCCAGGAGACTGGTCACAGTTCAGGACTACAGGAAAAGTCCAGCGAACTACAGGTCGGTGAGCCTGACATCAGTGATGGCGATGAACATAAATTTCTCCATTCAGTAATCCTTTCCTCTTCTATTCCCCACTCTGGCCTCTTCCCTTTCCTCCTCAACTGCCTACCACCTCCTCATGTGCCTCTCCTCCTTCCCTTTCTCCCCATGGTCTACTGTCCTCTCCTATCACATTCCTTTTCCAGCCCTTTACCTCTTCTAGCAATCACCTCCCAGCTTCTCACCAATTCCCACCTGCCCCAGCTTCACCTTCCACCTTCTGCTCTTCCCCCTCACTCTCTCCCCTCCTCCACCATCTTATTCTGGCATCTACCCCCTTCCTTTCCAGTCTTGGCCTGAAACGTCTACAGTTTATTCATCTCTGATCTGCTCAGTTCCTCCAGCATTATGTTTCTGTTCTCCTGTCACCCGCACAGCCTCTCCAGGAAACTGTGGGTACGGGGACCCTGCTCTGAACGTTTGTGGACTACTGTGGGTACGAAACCCTGCTGTAGGTACGGGACCCTGCTGTGGGTACGGGACTCTGTTGTGGGTACGGGACTCTGTTGTGGGTACGGGACCCTGTTGTGGGTACGGGGACACTGCTGTGGGTACGGGACCCTGCTGTGGGTACGGGACCCTGCTGTGGGTACGGGACTCTGTTGTGGGTACGGGACTCTGTTGTGGGTACGGGACCCTGTTGTGGGTACGGGGACCCTGCTGTGGGTACGGGACCCTGTTGTGGGTACGGGACCCTGTTGTGGGTATGGGGACCCTGCTGTGGGTACGGGACCCTGCTGTGGGTACGGGGACCCTGCTGTGGGTACGGGACCCTGCTGTGGGTACGGGACTCTGTTGTGGGTACGGGACCCTGTTGTGGGTACGGGACACTGCTGTGGGTACGGGGACCCTGCTGTGGGTACGGGACCCTGCTGTGGGTACGAGACCCTGTTGTGGGTACGGGACCCTTGCTGTGGGTACGGGGAACCTGCTGTGGGTACGGTTGACCCTGTTGTGGGTACGGGGACCCTGCTCTGAACGTTTGTGACTACAGTGGGTACGGGGACCCTGCTGTGGGTACGGGACCCTGCTGTGGGTACGGGGACCCTGTTGTGGGTACGGGGACCCTGCTCTGAATGTTTGTGACTACTGTGGGTACGGGACCCTGCTGTGGGTACGGGACCCTGCTGTGGGTAAGGGACCCCTGCTGTGGGTAAGGGACCCTGCTGTGGGTACGGGACCCTGCTGTGGGTAAGGGACCCTTGCTGTGGGTAAGGGACCCTGCTGTGGGTACGGGACCCTGCTGTGGGTACGGAGACCCTGCTGTGGGTACGGGACCCTGTTGTGGGTACGGGGACCCTGCTCTGAATGTTTGTGACTACTGTGGGTACGGGGACCCTGCTGTGGGCATGGGACCCTGCTGTGGGTACGGGGACCCTGCTGTGGGTACAGGGACCCTGCTCTGAACGTTTGTGACTACTGTGGGTACGGGGGACACTGCTGTGGGTACAGGGACCCTGCTGTGGATATGGGGACCCTGCTGTGGGTACAGGGACCCTGCTCTGAACGTTTGTGACTACTGTGGGTACGGGGACCCTGCTGTGGGTACGGGGACCCTGTTGTGGGTACAGGGACCCTGCTCTGAACGTTTGTGACTACTGTGGGTACGGGGGACCCTGCTGTGGGTATGGGGAACCTGCTGTGGGTACAGGGACCCTGCTCTGAACGTTTGTGACTACTGTGGGTACGGGGACCCTGCTGTGGGTACGGGACCCTGCTGTGGGTACGGGGACCCTGCTGTGGGTACGGGACCCTGTTGTGGGTACGGGACCCTGCTGTGGGTACGGGGAACCTGCTGTGGGTACGGGGAACCTGCTGTGGGTAAGGGGACCCTGTTGTGGGTACGGGGACCCTGCCCTGAACGTTTTGTGACTACTGTGGGTACGGGACCCTGCTGTGGGTACGGGACTCTGTTGTGGGTACGGGACCCTGCTGTGGGTACGGGACCCTGCTGTGGGTACGGGACCCTGCTGTGGGTACGGGGACCCTGCTGTGGGTACGGGACCCTGCTGTGGGTACGGGGACCCTGCTCTGAATGTTTGTGACTACTGTGGGTACGGGGACCCTGCTGTGGGTACGGGACCCTGCTGTGGGTACGGGACCCTGCTGTGGGTACGGGGACCCTGCTGTGGGTACGGGACCCTGTTGTGGGTACGGGACCCTGCTGTGGGTACGGGGGACCCTGCTCTGAATGTTTGTGACTACTGTGGGTACGGGGACCCTGCTGTGGGTACGGGGACCCTGCTCTGAATGTTTGTGACTACTGTGGGTACGGGACCCTGTTGTGGGTATGGGGACCCTGCTGTGGGTACGGTGACCCTGTTGTTGGTACGGGGACCCTGCTCTGAATGTTTGTGACTACTGTGGGTACGGGACCCTGCTGTGGTTACGGGGGACCCTGCTGTGGGTACGGGACCCTGCTGTGGGTACGGGACCCTGCTGTGGGGTAAGGGACCCTGTTGTGGGTACGGGGACCCTGCTGTGGGTACGGGACCCTGCTGTGGGTACGGGGACCCTGCTCTGAATGTTTGTGACTACTGTGGGTACGGGACCCTGCTGTGGGTATGGGGACCCTGCTGTGGGTACAGGGACCCTGCTCTGAACGTTTGTGACTACTGTGGGTACGGGGACCCTGCTGTGGGTACGGGACCCTGCTGTGGGTACGGGGACCCTGCTGTGGGTACGGGACCCTGTTGTGGGTACGGGACCCTGCTGTGGGTACGGGACCCTGCTGTGGGTACGGGGAACCTGCTGTGGGTACGGGGACCCTGTTGTGGGTACGGGGACCCTGCCCTGAACGTTTGTGACTACTGTGGGTACGGGACCCTGCTGTGGGTACGGGACTCTGTTGTGGGTACGGGACCCTGCTGTGGGTACGGGAACCTGCTGTGGGTACGGGACCCTGTTGTGGGTATGGGGACCCTGCTGTGGGTACGGGACCCTGCTGTGGGTACGGGGACCCTGTTGTGGGTACGGGGACCCTGCTGTGGGTACGGGGACCCTGCTCTGAACGTTTGTGACTACTGTGGGTACGGGGACCCTGCTCTGAGCGTTTGTGACTACTGTGGGTACGGGGACCCTGCTGTGGGTACGGGACCCTGCTGTGGGTACGGGACCCTGCTGTGGGTACGGCACCCTGTTGTGGGTACGGGGACCCTGCTGTGGGTACGGGACCCTGTTGTGGGTACGGGACCCTGCTGTGGGTACGGGGACCCTGCTCTGAATGTTTGTGACTACTGTGGGTACGGGGAACCTGCTGTGGGTACGGGACCCTGTTGTGGGTACGGGACCCTGTTGTGGGTACGGGACCCTGTTGTGGGTACGGGGACCCTGCTGTGGGTACGGGGAACCTGCTGTGGGTATGGTGACCCTGTTGTGGGTACGGGGACCCTGCTCTGAACGTTTGTGACTACTGTGGGTACGGGGACCCTGCTGTGGGTACGGGACCCTGCTGTGGGTACGGGGACCCTGTTGTGGGTACGGGGACCCTGCTCTGAATGTTTGTGACTACTGTGGGTACGGGACCCTGCTGTGGTTACGGGGACCCTGCTGTGGGTACGGGACCCTGCTGTGGGTACGGGACCCTGCTGTGGGTACGGGACCCTGCTGTGTGTATGGGGTCCCTGCTGTGGGTACGGGACCCTGCTGTGGGTACGGGACCCTGTTGTGGGTACGGGGACCCTGCTGTGGGTACGGGACCCTGCTGTGGGTACGGGGACCCTGCTGTGCGTACGGGACCCTGCTGTGGGTACGGGGACCCTGCTCTGAATGTTTGTGACTACTGTGGGTACGGGGAAACTGCTGTGGGTACGGGACTCTGTTGTGGGTACGGGACCCTGTTGTGGGTATGGGGACCCTGCTGTGGGTACGGGGAACCTGCTGTGGGTACTGTGACCCTGTTGTGGGTACGGGGACCCTGCTCTGAACGTTTGTGACTACTGTGGGTACGGGGACCCTGCTGTGGGTACGGGACCCTGCTGTGGGTACGGGGACCCTGTTGTGGGTACGGGGACCCTGCTCTGAATGTTTGTGACTACTGTGGGTACGGGACCCTGCTGTGGTTACGGGGACCCTGCTGTGGGTACGGGACCCTGCTGTGGGTACGGGACCCAGCTGTGGGTATGGGGACCCTGCTGTGGGTACGGGACCCTGTTGTGGGTACGGGGACCCTGCTGTGGGTACGGGACCCTGCTGTGGGTACGGGGACCCTGCTCTGAATGTTTGTGACTACTGTGGGTACGGGACCCTGTTGTGGGTACGGGGACCCTGCTGTGGGTACGGGACCCTGCTGTGGGTACGGGACCCTGTTGTGGGTACGGGACCCTGCTGTGGGTACGGGGACCCTGCTCTGAATGTTTGTGACTACTGTGGGTACGGGAAACCTGCTGTTGGTACGGGACTCTGTTGTGGGTACGGGACCCTGCTGTGGGTACGGGGACCCTGCTCTGAATGTTTGTGACTACTGTGGGTACGGGGAACCTGCTGTGGGTACGGGACTCTGTTGTGGGTACGGGACCCTGCTGTGGGTACGGGACCCTGTTGTGGGTATGGGGACCCTGCTGTGGGTACGGGACCCTGCTGTGGGTACGGGGACCCTGTTGTGGGTACGGGGACCCTGCTCTGAATGTTTGTGACTACTGTGGGTACGGGGACCCTGCTGTGGGTACGGGACCCTGCTGTGGGTACGGGGGCCCTGCTCTGAACGTTTGTGACTACTGTGGGTACGGGGACCCTGCTCTGAACGTTTGTGACTACTGTGGGTACGGGGACCCTGCTGTGGGTACGGGACCCTGTTGTGGGTACGGGACCCTGTTGTGGGTACGGGGACCCTGCTGTGGGTACGGGACCCTGCTGTGGGTACGGGACCCTGCTGTGGGTACGGGGACCCTGCTCTGAATGTTTGTGACTACTGTGGGTACGGGGAACCTGCTGTGGGTACGGGACTCTGTTGTGGGTACGGGACCCTGTTGTGGGTACGGGACCCTGTTGTGGGTATGGGGACCCTGCTGGGGGTACGGGGAACCTGCTGTGGGTACGGTGACCCTGTTGTGGGTACGGGGACCCTGCTCTGAACGTTTGTGACTACTGTGGGTACGGGGACCCTGCTGTGGGTACGGGACCCTGCTGTGGGTACGGGGACCCTGTTGTGGGTACGGGGACCCTGCTCTGAATGTTTGTGACTACTGTGGGTACGGGACCCTGCTGTGGGTACGGGACCCTGCTGTGGGTACGGGACCCTGTTGTGGGTACGGGGACCCTGCTGTGGGTACGGGACCCTGCTGTGGGTACGGGGACCCTGCTCTGAATGTTTGTGACTACTGTGGGTACGGGGAAACTGCTGTGGGTACGGGACTCTGTTGTGGGTACGGGACCCTGTTGTGGGTACGGGACCCTGTTGTGGGTATGGGGACCCTGCTGTGGGTACGGGGAACCTGCTGTGGGTACTGTGACCCTGTTGTGGGTACGGGGACCCTGCTCTGAACGTTTGTGACTACTGTGGGTACGGGGACCCTGCTGTGGGTACGGGACCCTGCTGTGGGTACGGGGACCCTGTTGTGGGTACGGGGACCCTGCTCTGAATGTTTGTGACTACTGTGGGTACGGGACCCTGCTGTGGTTACGGGGACCCTGCTGTGGGTACGGGACCCTGCTGTGGGTATGGGGACCCTGCTGTGGGTACGGGACCCTGCTGTGGGTACGGGACCCTGTTGTGGGTATGGGGACCCTGCTGTGGGTACGGGGAACCTGCTGTGGGTACTGTGACCCTGTTGTGGGTACGGGGACCCTGCTCTGAACGTTTGTGACTACTGTGGGTACGGGGACCCTGCTGTGGGTACGGGACCCTGCTGTGGGTACGGGGACCCTGTTGTGGGTACGGGGACCCTGCTCTGAATGTTTGTGACTACTGTGGGTACGGGACCCTGCTGTGGTTACGGGACCCTGCTGTGGGTACGGGACCCTGCTGTGGGTATGGGACCCTGCTGTGGGTACGGGACCCTGCTGTGGGTACGGGACCCTGTTGTGGGTACGGGGACCCTGCTGTGGGTACGGGACCCTGCTGTGGGTACGGGGACCCTGCTCTGAATGTTTGTGACTACTGTGGGTACGGGACCCTGTTGTGGGTACGGGGACCCTGCTGTGGGTACGGGACCCTGCTGTGGGTACGGGACCCTGTTGTGGGTACGGGACCCTGCTGTGGGTACGGGGACCCTGCTCTGAATGTTTGTGACTACTGTGGGTACGGGAAACCTGCTGTGGGTACGGGACTCTGTTGTGGGTACGGGACCCTGCTGTGGGTACGGGGACCCTGCTCTGAATGTTTGTGACTACTGTGGGTACGGGGAACCTGCTGTGGGTACGGGACTCTGTTGTGGGTACGGGACCCTGCTGTGGGTACGGGACCCTGTTGTGGGTATGGGGACCCTGCTGTGGGTACGGGACCACGGGGACCCTGCTCTGAATGTTTGTGACTACTGTGGGTACGGGGACCCTGCTGTGGGTACGGGACCCTGCTGTGGGTACGGGGGCCCTGCTCTGAACGTTTGTGACTACTGTGGGTACGGGGACCCTGCTCTGAACGTTTGTGACTACTGTGGGTACGGGGACCCTGCTGTGGGTACGGGACCCTGCTGTGGGTACGGGACCCTGCTGTGGGTACGGGACCCTGTTGTGGGTACGGGGACCCTGCTGTGGGTACGGGACCCTGTTGTGGGTACGGGACCCTGCTGTGGGTACGGGGACCCTGCTCTGAATGTTTGTGACTACTGTGGGTACGGGGAACCTGCTGTGGGTACGGGACTCTGTTGTGGGTACGGGACCCTGTTGTGGGTACGGGACCCTGTTGTGGGTATGGGGACCCTGCTGTGGGTACGGGGAACCTGCTGTGGGTACGGTGACCCTGTTGTGGGTACGGGGACCCTGCTCTGAACGTTTGTGACTACTGTGGGTACGGGGACCCTGCTGTGGGTACGGGACCCTGCTGTGGGTACGGGGACCCTGTTGTTGGTACGGGGACCCTGCTCTGAATGTTTGTGACTACTGTGGGTACGGGACCCTGCTGTGGTTACGGGGACCCTGCTGTGGGTACGGGACCCTGCTGTGGGTACGGGACCCTGCTGTGTGTAATGGGACCCTGCTGTGGGTACGGGACCCTGCTGTGGGTACGGGACCCTGTTGTGGGTACGGGGACCCTGCTGTGGGAACGGGACCCTGCTGTGGGTACGGGGACCCTGCTCTGAATGTTTGTGACTACTGTGGGGTACGGGGAAACTGCTGTGGGTACGGGACTCTGTTGTGGGTACGGGACCCTGTTGTGGGTACGGGACCCTGTTGTGGGTATGGGGACCCTGCTGTGGGTACGGGGAACCTGCTGTGGGTACTGTGACCCTGTTGTGGGTACGGGACTCTGTTGTGGGTACGGGGACCCTGCTCTGAATGTTTGTGACTACTGTGGGTACGGGGACCCTGCTCTGAATGTTTGTGACTACTGTGGGTACGGGGACCCTGCTGTGGGTACGGGACCCTGCTGTGGGTACGGGGACCCTGCTCTGAACGTTTGTGACTACTGTGGGTACGGGGACCCTGCTCTGAACGTTTGTGACTACTGTGGGTACGGGGACCCTGCTGTGGGTACGGGACCCTGCTGTGGGTACGGGACCCTGCTGTGGGTATGGGGACCCTGCTGTGGGTACGGGACCCTGCTGTGGGTACGGGACCCTGCTGTGGGTACGGGGACCCTGCTGTGGGTACGGGACCCTGCTGTGGGTACGGGGACCCTGCTGTGGGTACGGGACCCTGTTGTGGGTACGGGGACCCTGCTCTGAATGTTTGTGACTACTGTGGGTACGGGAAACCTGCTGTGGGTACGGGACTCTGTTGTGGGTACGGGACTCTGTTGTGGGTACGGGGACCCTGCTCTGAATGTTTGTGACTACTGTGGGTACGGGGAACCTGCTGTGGGTACGGGACTCTGTTGTGGGTACGGGACCCTGCTGTGGGTACGGGACCCTGCTGTGGGTACGGGACCCTGCTGTGGGTACGGGGACCCTGCTCTGAACGTTTGTGACTACTGTGGGTACGGGGACCCTGCTCTGAACGTTTGTGACTACTGTGGGTACGGGGACCCTGCTGTGGGTACGGGACCCTGCTGTGGGTACGGGACCCTGCTGTGGGTATGGGGACCCTGCTGTGGGTACGGGACCCTGCTGTGGGTACGGGACCCTGTTGTGGGTACGGGGACCCTGCTGTGGGTACGGGACCCTGCTGTGGGTACGGGACCCTGTTGTGGGTACGGGACCCTGCTGTGGGTACGGGGACCCTGCTCTGAATGTTTGTGACTACTGTGGGTACGGGAAACCTGCTGTGGGTACGGGACTCTGTTGTGGGTACGGGGACCCTGCTCTGAATGTTTGTGACTACTGTGGGTACGGGGAACCTGCTGTGGGTACGGGACTCTGTTGTGGGTACGGGACCCTGCTGTGGGTACGGGACCCTGCTGTGGGTACGGGACCCTGTTGTGGGTATGGGGACCCTGCTGTGGGTACGGGACCCTGCTGTGGGTACGGGGACCCTGTTGTGGGTACGGGGACCCTGCTCTGAATGTTTGTGACTACTGTGGGTACGGGGACCCTGCTGTGGGTACGGGACCCTGCTGTGGGTACGGGGACCCTGCTCTGAACGTTTGTGACTACTGTGGGTACGGGGACCCTGCTGTGGGTACGGGACCCTGCTGTGGGTACGGGACCCTGTTGTGGGTACGGGACCCTGTTGTGGGTACGGGGACCCTGCTGTGGGTACGGGACCCTGTTGTGGGTACGGGACCCTGCTGTGGGTACGGGGACCCTGCTCTGAATGTTTGTGACTACTGTGGGTACGGGGAACCTGCTGTGGGTACGGGACTCTGTTGTGGGTACGGGACCCTGTTGTGGGTACGGGACCCTGTTGTGGGTATGGGGACCCTGCTGTGGGTACGGGGAACCTGCTGTGGGTACGGTGACCCTGTTGTGGGTACGGGGACCCTGCTCTGAACGTTTGTGACTACTGTGGGTACGGGGACCCTGCTGTGGGTACGGGACCCTGCTGTGGGTATGGGGACCCTGTTGTGGGTACGGGGACCCTGCTCTGAATGTTTGTGACTACTGTGGGTACGGGACCCTGCTGTGGTTACGGGGACCCTGCTGTGGGTACGGGGACCCTGCTGTGCGTACGGGACCCTGCTGTGGGTACGGGACCCTGCTGTGGGTACGGAACCCTGTTGTGGGTACGGGGACCCTGCTGTGGGTACGGGACCCTGCTGTGGGTACGGGGACCCTGCTCTGAATGTTTGTGACTACTGTGGGTACAGGACCCTGTTGTGGGTACGGGGACCCTGCTGTGGGTACGGGACCCTGCTGTGGGTACGGGACCCTGCTGTGGGTACGGAGACCCTGCTGTGGGTACGGGACCCTGCTCTGAATGTTTGTGACTACTGTGGGTACGGGGACCCTGCTGTGGGTATGGGACCCTGCTGTGGGTACGGGGACCCTGCTGTGGGTACGGGGACCCTGCTGTGGGTACAGGGACCCTGCTGTGGATATGGGGACCCTGCTGTGGGTTCAGGGACCCTGCTCTGAACGTTTGTGACTACTGTGGGTACGGGGACACTGCTGTGGGTACAGGGACCCTGCTGTGGATATGGGGACCCTGCTGTGGGTACAGGGACCCTGCTCTGAACGTTTGTGACTACTGTGGGTACGGGGACCCTGCAGTGGGTACGGGGACCCTGTTGTGGGTACAGGGACCCTGCTCTGAACGTTTGTGACTACTGTGGGTACGGGGACCCTGCTGTGGGTACAGGGACCCTGCTCTGAACGTTTGTGACTACTGTGGGTACGGGGACCCTGCTGTGGGTACGGGACCCTGCTGTGGGTACGGGGACCCTGCTGTGGGTACGGGACCCTGTTGTGGGTAAGGGACCCTGCTGTGGGTACGGGACCCTGCTGTGGGTACGGGGAACCTGCTGTGGGTACGGGGACCCTGTTGTGGGTACGGGGACCCTGCCCTGAACGTTTGTGACTACTGTGTGTACGGGACCCTGCTGTGGGTACGGGGACCCTGCTCTGAACGTTTGTGACTACTGTGGGTACGGGGACCCTGCTCTGAACGTTTGTGACTACTGTGGGTACGGGGACCCTGCTGTGGGTACGGGACCCTGCTGTGGGTACGGGACCCTGCTGTGGGTACGGGGACCCTGTTGTGGGTACGGGACCCTGTTGTGGTTACGGGACCCTGCTGTGGGTACGGGGACCCTGCTCTGAATGTTTGTGACTACTGTGGGTACGGGGACCCTGCTGTGGGTACGGGGACCCTGTTGTGGGTATGGGGACCCTGCTGTGGGTACGGGGACCCTGTTGTTGGTACGGGGACCCTGCTCTGAATGTTTGTGACTACTGTGGGTACGGGACCCTGCTGTGGGTACGGGGACCCTGCTCTGAACGTTTGTGACTACTGTGGGTACGGGGACCCTGCTCTGAACGTTTGTGACTACTGTGGGTATGGGGACCCTGCTGTGGGTACAGGGACCCTGCTCTGAACGTTTGTGACTACTGTGGGTACGGGGACCCTGCTGTGGGTACGGGACCCTGCTGTGGGTACAGGGACCCTGCTGTGGGTACGGGGAACCTGTTGTGGGTACGGGGACCCTGCTCTGAATGTTTGTGACTACTGTGGGTATGGGGACCCTGCTGTGGGTATGGGGACCCTGCTGTGGGTACGGGGACCCTGCTCTGAACGTTTGTGACTACTGTGGGTACGGGGACCCTGCTGTGGGTACGGGGACCCTGCTCTGAACGTTTGTGACTACTGTGGGTACGGGGACCCTGCTGTGGGTACGGGAACCTGCTGTGGGTACGGGACCCTGTTGTGGGTACGGGGACCCTGCTGTGGGTACGGGACCCTGCTGTGGGTACGGGGACCCTGTTGTGGGTACGGGGACCCTGCTGTGGGTACGGGGACCCTGCTCTGAACGTTTGTGACTACTGTGGGTACGGGGACCCTGCTCTGAGCGTTTGTGACTACTGTGGGTACGGGGACCCTGCTGTGGGTACGGGACCCTGCTGTGGGTACGGGACCCTGCTGTGGGTACGGCACCCTGTTGTGGGTACGGGGACCCTGCTGTGGGTACGGGACCCTGTTGTGGGTACGGGACCCTGCTGTGGGTACGGGGACCCTGCTCTGAATGTTTGTGACTACTGTGGGTACGGGGAACCTGCTGTGGGTACGGGACTCTGTTGTGGGTACGGGACCCTGTTGTGGGTACGGGACCCTGTTGTGGGTACGGGGACCCTGCTGTGGGTACGGGGAACCTGCTGTGGGTATGGTGACCCTGTTGTGGGTACGGGGACCCTGCTCTGAACGTTTGTGACTACTGTGGGTACGGGGACCCTGCTGTGGGTACGGGACCCTGCTGTGGGTACGGGGACCCTGTTGTGGGTACGGGGACCCTGCTCTGAATGTTTGTGACTACTGTGGGTACGGGACCCTGCTGTGGTTATGGGGACCCTGCTGTGGGTACGGGACCCTGCTGTGGGTACGGGACCCTGCTGTGGGTACGGGACCCTGCTGTGTGTATGGGGTCCCTGCTGTGGGTACGGGACCCTGCTGTGGGTACGGGACCCTGTTGTGGGTACGGGGACCCTGCTGTGGGTACGGGACCCTGCTGTGGGTACGGGGACCCTGCTCTGAATGTTTGTGACTACTGTGGGTACGGGACCCTGCTGTGGGTACGGGGACCCTGCTGTGCGTACGGGACCCTGCTGTGGGTACGGGGACCCTGCTCTGAATGTTTGTGACTACTGTGGGTACGGGGAAACTGCTGTGGGTACGGGACTCTGTTGTGGGTACGGGACCCTGTTGTGTGTACGGGACCCTGTTGTGGGTATGGGGACCCTGCTGTGGGTACGGGGAACCTGCTGTGGGTACTGTGACCCTGTTGTGGGTACGGGGACCCTGCTCTGAACGTTTGTGACTACTGTGGGTACGGGGACCCTGCTGTGGGTACGGGACCCTGCTGTGGGTACGGGGACCCTGTTGTGGGTACGGGGACCCTGCTCTGAATGTTTGTGACTACTGTGGGTACGGGACCCTGCTGTGGTTACGGGGACCCTGCTGTGGGTACGGGACCCTGCTGTGGGTACGGGACCCTGCTGTGGGTATGGGGACCCTGCTGTGGGTACGGGACCCTGTTGTGGGTACGGGGACCCTGCTGTGGGTACGGGACCCTGCTGTGGGTACGGGGACCCTGCTCTGAATGTTTGTGACTACTGTGGGTACGGGACCCTGTTGTGGGTACGGGGACCCTGCTGTGGGTACGGGACCCTGCTGTGGGTACGGGACCCTGTTGTGGGTACGGGACCCTGCTGTGGGTACGGGGACCCTGCTCTGAATGTTTGTGACTACTGTGGGTACGGGAAACCTGCTGTGGGTACGGGACTCTGTTGTGGGTACGGGACCCTGCTGTGGGTACGGGGACCCTGCTCTGAATGTTTGTGACTACTGTGGGTACGGGGAACCTGCTGTGGGTACGGGACTCTGTTGTGGGTACGGGACCCTGCTGTGGGTACGGGACCCTGTTGTGGGTATGGGGACCCTGCTGTGGGTACGGGACCCTGCTGTGGGTACGGGGACCCTGTTGTGGGTACGGGGACCCTGCTCTGAATGTTTGTGACTACTGTGGGTACGGGGACCCTGCTGTGGGTACGGGACCCTGCTGTGGGTACGGGGGCCCTGCTCTGAACGTTTGTGACTACTGTGGGTACGGGGACCCTGCTCTGAACGTTTGTGACTACTGTGGGTACGGGGACCCTGCTGTGGGTACGGGACCCTGTTGTGGGTACGGGACCCTGTTGTGGGTACGGGGACCCTGCTGTGGGTACGGGACCCCTGCTGTGGGTACGGGACCCTGCTGTGGGTACGGGGACCCTGCTCTGAATGTTTGTGACTACTGTGGGTACGGGGAACCTGCTGTGGGTACGGGACTCTGTTGTGGGTACGGGACCCTGTTGTGGGTACGGGACCCTGTTGTGGGTATGGGGACCCTGTTGTGGGTACGGGGAACCTGCTGTGGGTACGGTGACCCTGTTGTGGGTACGGGGACCCCTGCTCTGAACGTTTGTGACTACTGTGGGTACGGGGACCCTGCTGTGGGTACGGGACCCTGCTGTGGGTACGGGGACCCTGTTGTGGGTACGGGGACCCTGCTCTGAATGTTTGTGACTACTGTGGGTACGGGACCCTGCTGTGGGTACGGGACCCTGCTGTGGGTACGGGACCCTGTTGTGGGTACGGGGACCCTGCTGTGGGTACGGGACCCTGCTGTGGGTACGGGGACCCTGCTCTGAATGTTTGTGACTACTGTGGGTACGGGGAAACTGCTGTGGGTACGGGACTCTGTTGTGGGTACGGGACCCTGTTGTGGGTACGGGACCCTGTTGTGGGTATGGGGACCCTGCTGTGGGTACGGGGAACCTGCTGTGGGTACTGTGACCCTGTTGTGGGTACGGGGACCCTGCTCTGAACGTTTGTGACTACTGTGGGTACGGGGACCTGCTGTGGGTACGGGACCCTGCTGTGGGTACGGGGACCCTGTTGTGGGTACGGGGACCCTGCTCTGAATGTTTGTGACTACTGTGGGTACGGGACCCTGCTGTGGTTACGGGGACCCTGCTGTGGGTTACGGGACCCTGCTGTGGGGTATGGGGACCCTGCTGTGGGTACGGGACCCTGCTGTGGGTACGGGACCCTGTTGTGGGTATGGGGACCCTGCTGTGGGTACGGGGAACCTGCTGTGGGTACTGTGACCCTGTTGTGGGTACGGGGGACCTGCTTCTGAACGTTTGTGACTACTGTGGGTACGGGGACCCTGCTGTGGGTACGGGACCCTGCTGTGGGTACGGGGACCCTGTTGTGGGTACGGGGACCCTGCTCTGAATGTTTGTGACTACTGTGGGTACGGGACCCTGCTGTGGTTACGGGGACCCTGCTGTGGGTACGGGACCCTGCTGTGGGTACGGGACCCTGCTGTGGGTACGGGACCCTGCTGTGGGTACGGGACCCTGTTGTGGGTACGGGGACCCTGCTGTGGGTACGGGACCCTGCTGTGGGTACGGGGACCCTGCTCTGAATGTTTGTGACTACTGTGGGTACGGGACCCTGTTGTGGGTACGGGGACCCTGCTGTGGGTACGGGACCTGCTGTGCGGTACGGGACCCTGTTGTGGGTACGGGACCCTGCTGTGGGTACGGGGACCCTGCTCTGAATGTTTGTGACTACTGTGGGTACGGGAAACCTGCTGTGGGTACGGGACTCTGTTGTGGGTACGGGGACCCTGCTGTGGGTACGGGGACCCTGCTCTGAATGTTTGTGACTACTGTGGGTACGGGGAACCTGCTGTGGGTACGGGACTCTGTTGTGGGTACGGGACCCTGCTGTGGGTACGGGACCCTGTTGTGGGTATGGGGACCCTGCTGTGGGTACGGGACCCTGCTGTGGGTACGGGGACCCTGCTCTGAATGTTTGTGACTACTGTGGGTACGGGGACCCTGCTGTGGGGTACGGGACCCTGCTGTGGGTACGGGGGCCCTGCTCTGAACGTTTGTGACTACTGTGGGTACGGGGACCCTGCTCTGAACGTTTGTGACTACTGTGGGTACGGGGACCCTGCTGTGGGTACGGGACCCTGCTGTGGGTACGGGACCCTGTTGTGGGTACGGGACCCTGTTGTGGGTACGGGGACCCTGCTGTGGGTACGGGACCCTGCTGGTGGGTACGGGACCCTGCTGTGGGTACGGGGACCCTGCTCTGAATGTTTGTGACTACTGTGGGTACGGGGAACCTGCTGTGGGTACGGGACTCTGTTGTGGGTACGGGACCCTGTTGTGGGTACGGGACCCTGTTGTGGGTATGGGGACCCTGCTGTGGGTACGGGGAACCTGCTGTGGGTACGGTGACCCCTGTTGTGGGTACGGGGACCCTGCTCTGAACGTTTGTGACTACTGTGGGTACGGGGACCCTGCTGTGGGTACGGGACCCTGCTGTGGGTACGGGGACCCTGTTGTTGGTACGGGGACCCTGCTCTGAATGTTTGTGACTACTGTGGGTACGGGACCCTGCTGTGGTTACGGGGACCCTGCTGTGGGTACGGGACCCTGCTGTGGGTACGGGACCCTGCTGTGTGTAATGGGACCCTGCTGTGGGTACGGGACCCTGTTGTGGGTACGGGACCCTGTTGTGGGTACGGGGACCCTGCTGTGGGAACGGGGACCCTGCTGTGGGTACGGGGACCCTGCTCTGAATGTTTGTGACTACTGTGGGTACGGGGAAACTGCTGTGGGTACGGGACTCTGTTGTGGGTACGGGACCCTGTTGTGGGTACGGGACCCTGTTGTGGGTATGGGGACCCTGCTGTGGGTACGGGGAACCTGCTGTGGGTACTGTGACCCTGTTGTGGGTACGGGGACCCTGCTCTGAACGTTTGTGACTACTGTGGGTACGGGGACCCTGCTGTGGGTTACGGGGACCCTGCTGTGGGTACGGGGACCCTGTTGGTGGGTACGGGGACCCTGCTGTGGTTACGGGGACCCTGCTGTGGGTACGGGACCCTGCTGTGGGTATGGGGACCCTGCTGTGGGTACGGGACCCTGCTGTGGGTACGGGACCCTGTTGTGTGTACGGGGACCCTGCTGTGGGTACGGGACCCTGCTGTGGGTACGGGGACCCTGCTCTGAATGTTTGTGACTACTGTGGGTACGGGACCCTGTTGTGGGTACGGGGACCCTGCTGTGGGTACGGGACCCTGCTGTGGGTACGGGACCCTGTTGTGGGTACGGGACCCTGCTGTGGGTACGGGGACACTGCTCTGAATGTTTGTGACTACTGTGGGTACGGGAAACCTGCTGTGGGTACGGGAAACCTGCTGTGGGTACGGGACTCTGTTGTGGGTACGGGACTCTGTTGTGGGTACGGGGGACCCTGCTCTGAATGTTTGTGACTACTGTGGGTACGGGGAACCTGCTGTGGGGTACGGGACTCTGTTGTGGGTACGGGACCCCTGCTGTAGGTACGGGACCCTGTTGTGGGTACGGGGACCCTGCTCTGAATGTTTGTGACTACTGTGGGTACGGGGACCCTGCTGTGGGTACGGGGACCCTGCTCTGAACGTTTGTGACTACTGTGGGTACGGGGACCCTGCTCTGAACGTTTGTGACTACTGTGGGTACGGGGACCCTGCTGTGGGTACGGGACCCTGCTGTGGGTACGGGACCCTGCTGTGGGTATGGGGACCCTGCTGTGGGTACGGGACCCTGCTGTGGGTACGGGACCCTGCTGTGGGTACGGGGACCCTGCTGTGGGTACGGGGACCCTGCTGTGGGTACGGGACCCTGCTGTGGGTACGGGACCCTGTTGTGGGTACGGGGACCCTGCTCTGAATGTTTGTGACTACTGTGGGTACGGGAAACCTGCTGTGGGTACGGGACTCTGTTGTGGGTACGGGACTCTGTTGTGGGTACGGGGACCCTGCTCTGAATGTTTGTGACTACTGTGGGTACGGGGAACCTGCTGTGGGTACGGGACTCTGTTGTCGGTACGGGACCCTGCTGTGGGTACGGGACCCTGCTGTGGGTACGGGACCCTGCTGTGGGTACCGGGGACCCTGCTCTGAACGTTTGTGACTACTGTGGGTACGGGGACCCTGCTCTGAACGTTTGTGACTACTGTGGGTACGGGGACCCTGCTGTGGGTACGGGACCCTGCTGGTGGGTACGGGACCCTGCTGTGGGTATGGGGACCCTGCTGTGGGTACGGGACCCTGCTGTGGGTACGGGACCCTGTTGTGGGTACGGGGACCCTGCTGTGGGTACGGGACCCTGTTGTGGGTACGGGACCCTGCTGTGGGTACGGGGGACCCTGCTCTTGAATGTTTGTGACTACTGTGGGTACGGGAAACCTGCTGTGGGTACGGGACTCTGTTGTGGGTACGGGGACCCTGCTCTGAATGTTTGTGGACTACTGTGGGTACGGGGAACCTGCTGTGGGTACGGGACTCTGTTGTGGGTACGGGACCCTGCTGGTGGGTACGGGGACCCTGCTGTGGGTACGGGACCCTGTTGTGGGTATGGGGGACCCTGCTGTGGGTACGGGACCCTGCTGTGGGTACGGGGACCCTGTTGTGGGTACGGGGACCCTGCTCTGAATGTTTGTGACTACTGTGGGTTACGGGGACCCTGCTGTGGGTACGGGACCCTGCTGTGGGTACGGGGACCCTGCTCTGAACGTTTGTGACTACTGTGGGTACGGGGACCCTGCTGTGGGTACGGGACCCTGCTGTGGGTACGGGACCCTGTTGTGGGTACGGGACCCTGTTGTGGGTACGGGGACCCTGCTGTGGGTACGGGACCCTGTTGTGGGTACGGGACCCTGCTGTGGGTACGGGGACCCTGCTCTGAATGTTTGTGACTACTGTGGGTACGGGGAACCTGCTGTGGGTACGGGACTCTGTTGTGGGTACGGGACCCTGTTGTGGGTACGGGACCCTGTTGTGGGTATGGGGACCCTGCTGTGGGTATGGGGAACCTGCTGTGGGTACGGTGACCCTGTTGTGGGTACGGGGACCCTGCTCTGAACGTTTGTGACTACTGTGGGTACGGGACCCTGCTGTGGGTACGGGGACCCTGCTCTGAACGTTTGTGACTACTGTGGGTACGGGGACCCTGCTCTGAACGTTTGTGACTACTGTGGGTATGGGGACCCTGCTGTGGGTACAGGGACCCTGCTCTGAACGTTTGTGACTACTGTGGGTACGGGGACCCTGCTGTGGGTACGGGACCCTGCTGTGGGTACAGGGACCCTGCTGTGGGTACGGGGAACCTGTTGTGGGTACGGGGACCCTGCTCTGAATGTTTGTGACTACTGTGGGTATGGGGACCCTGCTGTGGGTATGGGGACCCTGCTGTGGGTACGGGGACCCTGCTCTGAACGTTTGTGACTACTGTGGGTACGGGGACCCTGCTGTGGGTACGGGGACCCTGCTCTGAACGTTTGTGACTACTGTGGGTACGGGGACCCTGCTCTGAACGTTTGTGACTACTGTGGGTACGGGGACCCTGCTGTGGGTACGGGACTTTGCTGTGGGTACAGGGACCCTGCTCTGAACGTTTGTGACTACTGTGGGTACGGGGACCCTGCTGCGGGTACGGGGACCCTGCTCTGAACGTTTGTGACTACTGTGGGTACGGGACCCTGTTGTGGGTACGGGGGACCCTGCTGTGGGTACGGGACCCTGCTGTGGGTACGGGGACCCTGCTCTGAACGTTTGTGACTACTGTGGGTACGGGGACCCTGCTGTGCGTACGGGGACCCTGCTCTGAACGTTTGTGACTACTGTGGGTATGGGGACCCTGTTGTGGGTACGGGACCCTGTTGTGGGTACGGGACCCTGCTGTGGGTACGGGGACCCTGCTGTGGGTACGGGACCCTGCTGTGGGTACGGGACCCTGCTGTGGGTACGGGGACCCTGCTGTGGGTACGGGACCCGGCTGTGGGTACGGGGACCCTGCTGTGGGTACGGGACCCTGTTGTGGGTACGGGGACCCTGCTGTGGGTACGGGACCCTGTTGTGGGTACGGGGACCCTGCTGTGGGTACGGGACCCGGCTGTGGGTACGGGGACCGTGCTGTGGTTACGGGGACCCTGCTGTGGGTACGGGGACCCTGCTGTGGGTACGGGACCCTGTTGTGGGTACGGGGACCCTGCTGTGGGTACGGGACCTGGCTGTGGGTACGGGGACCGTGCTGTGGGTACGGGGACCCTGTTGTGGGTACGGGACCCGGCTGTGGGTACGGGGACCGTGCTGTGGGTACGGGACCGTGCTGTGGGTACGGGACCCTGTTGTGGGTACGGGGACCCTGCTGTGGGTACGGGACCCTGTTGTGGGTACGGGGACCCTGCTCTGAACGGCTGTGGCTGCTGACTCTGCTGTGTTGTGCCTTTATCAGGTTGCGCCGGAGACGTGGGCTGTCATTAACTGGATGAAGAAGATCCCATTTGTGCTGAGTGCAAACCTGCACGGAGGCGACATGGTAGTCAGTTACCCGTTCGATCAATGCCGCGAGGCAGGTAGCGACCACGAACCCAGCCCGACCCCTGATGAGGAGGTCTTCCGTTGGCTCTCCTTTGCCTTCGCCTCCAGCCACCGTGGCATGGCTGAGTACAATCGGCGCATCTGTCACGGGGGACGACTTCATGCAACACAACAACATCATCAACGGCGCCCACTGGCACACCATGGTTGGCAGTGAGTCTCAAAGGCACGTGGGAGTGCAGCACACAGCACGACATAGCCGAGCTCACCCAGACAGAGCCAAACACCTCCCCACCGATGAACACTCCTCCCCAGGGCCGAACACACTCGAATACCGTTAAACACCTCCCCAGGGCCGAACACACTCGAATACCGTTAAACACCTCCCCACAGCCGCCTCTCCTCCCCAGGGCCGAACACACTCGAATACCGTTAAACAACTCCCCACAGCCGACTCTCCTCCCCAAGGCCGAACACACTCGAATACCGTTAAACACCTCCCCAGGGCCGAACACACTCGAATACCGTTAAAAAACTCCCCACAGCCGACTCTCCTCCCCAGGGCCGAACACACTCGAATACCGTTAAACACCTCCCCAGGGCCGAACACACACGAATACCGTTAAAAAACTCCCCACAGCCGACTCTCCTCCCCAGGGCCGAACACACTCGAATACCGTTAAACAACTCCCCACAGCCGACTCTCCTCCCCAGGGCCGAACACACTCGAATACCGTTAAACACCTCCCCAGGGCCGAACACACTCGAATACCGTTAAACACCTCCCTAGGGCCGAACACACTCGAATACCGTTAAACACCTCCCCAGGGCCGAACACACTCGAATACCGTTAAAAAACTCCCCACAGCCGACTCTCCTCCCCAGGGCCGAACACACTCGAATACCGTTAAACACCTCCCTAGGGCCGAACACACTCGAATACCGTTAAACACCTCCCCAGGGCCGAACACACACGAATACCGTTAAACACCTCCCCAGGGCCGAACACACTCGAATACCGTTAAACACCTCCCCAGGGCCGAACACACTCGAATACCGTTAAACAACTCCCCACAGCCGCCTCTCCTCCGCAGGGCCGAACACACTCGAATACCGTTAAACAACTCCCCACAGCCGACTCTCCTCCCCAGGGCCGAACACACTCGAATACCGTTAAACACCTCCCCAGGGCCGAACACACTCGAATACCGTTAAACACCTCCCCAGGGCCAAACACACTCGAATACCATTAAACACCTCCCCAGGGCCGAACACACTCGAATACCGTTAAACAACTTCCCACAGCCGACTCTCCTTCCCAGGGCCGAACACACTCGAATACCGTTA